>NC_058524.1:313945218-314553075 GCF_904849725.1 Hordeum vulgare subsp. vulgare
ACCTCCAGTTGCGCCGATAGGCCTTGCATGACCTAGGGTTAGTTTTAGGCTTTCTTGGGATGTCCTCCCACCTCCTTGGCCGCCACCCCTTGCTCCTATATAAGTAGATCAACCTAGTAGATTTTTGCTTGGGATTTGTTTAGTTAAAAGTTAGCCATTGGAAATTCGTGTACTTCGTTTGTGTCCAACGACCAGACTAAGACCGCTTCTGGATCCCCACCCTTATCAATACTTCATATATATTTGCAATATTCAGATTGCAATATCATATTCATGGTTGTTCTTCGATTGCTTGCAGGAATAGACCTTCGTGATCAGGTTGATCGTGCTCCAGCATGGTCAATAACCTCTTGGATACTAGTTTAGCGATTGCTAAGGCGCAACATCGTGCATGTTTGTAGTCGAATCGTCAAAGTTGTCTCCACCAAATCGATAGTTATCATCTCACCGAAAGATCGGGCCCCTCCCCTTTATCAAGTGGTATCAGTTTTGAGGTTCATTGGTGAGAGATTTACTTTTTTTAGAATAGATTTATTTTTTT
The DNA here is from genome assembly GCF_904849725.1 of Hordeum vulgare subsp. vulgare. Classification (NCBI taxonomy): domain Eukaryota; kingdom Viridiplantae; phylum Streptophyta; class Magnoliopsida; order Poales; family Poaceae; genus Hordeum; species Hordeum vulgare. The sequence continues at coordinate 313,945,760 of NC_058524.1, forward strand.
ACCTCTTACCCAAGGAGAAACCATAAAAAGAGTTAGAACTAGTCATCCTTTATCCAAGCCAGTCTGAGCCTTTGCAATTTTCTTTTTAGTGCTTGCACATTTCAACTATTGGTTGCATCGTCGTGTCAAGTTGCTGGTCTTAGCGTCTAGTCTTTTAGAGTTTAGAGTTCTGTTCATAAGTAGTCACGCCGCCGCCGCGACATCTTGATCGCTGCTGCCATATACCACCACCACGCCACCGTCATCCCTTCCGTTGTCGCCCACCACCATCCATCAATATTCACCACGTGCTCCAATTGTTCATTATCATTATCATACTTGAGCTCATTCACATATGTGCTTGATCCAATCTGCATCTTAATTGGTTGTTCGAGAGAAGAGAAAAAAGTGAGAGCAAAAAAAAGAGAAAAAAGTAAGTGAAAAATAGAGAGAAAAAAGTAAAAAAGTGAGAGAGAAAAAAGAGAGAAGAGAAAAACAAATACAAATTTTGGATCTATCTAGAGTCAATCCCGTATGTCAATTCGGATTGAAAACTCTTTTGTGCACTGTTCAGTAAAACTGGTGTATCTTCCTCATGTGAAGTTCGTTTTGGCTCCATGAGTACTCAAATTCGATCTATCGACGAGCCGCATCTGAATAATCATCAAGCTTTTTCATTATTGTCCCCTCCAAATTGGCTTCTAGATAGGACTTTTTGCCCTCTGAACGTGAGGAACATAGTTTGTCAATATTTTACAGGTTCGTTCCCATATTTTTTGAGTCCTCATACGATCTCGGAATTGAGTGATTCTATTTGCATTCAAAAGCTTCAGTTAGTAGCATTCTTGAGAAAAACTATCAGAAATTTGACATCATATTTTCAAGAGGGAACTTGTAGAGATAGTTTTGGTTTATCCTGCTTGGGGGTCATTTATCATCACTATCTTTACTGCCATTGTGATCTTCACTTATATCTTCCTATCCAAAGCTACTTTATATCATCCTTTTCTTCTATTTGTGGTTTGACGTGACTCCGTTAGTGTTCTAGGCTCGCGTCTCTAGTACGGTCTAGCCTAGGACTAGCACAGTACCGTCGTTGAACGTTTATTCAGCATTGCATCTCTAAATTGATTATTGCTAATCTTTTGCTACCATATATTAAGCCTTCCTAGCCCCACATATTTCTACACCGTGTTTACATATGTTTACCTGGTAATCGCTTTACTCAATCTTCGGAGATATTGACACCGTCGGTTGCAGGTCACCGCCTGCTCCATGGTAAGGATTTGTAAGACATTAATATTTGCTTTACTGTGAGCGTTTTACCACCACATCCTCATAGTTCATTGGAACAATATTCTTTGATTTTTGTTTCTTGTTTTAACTAGTCATGACAGGATCCAGAGTTGTTAGTTCATGGGCTTCTTCGATCATGGGAGAGGTACCACCATAACAACTATTACGAGAGGTGCAGAGAGATACAAAAGCACGTCATGAGATAAATGTTTCTATACCACCATTTAATGTCCGATTTAGACCTGCTTTATGTATTGAATGGGAATTTGAAATTAATGATATATTTGCTTCCCGTAATTTTTCTGAACATAAGAAAGTTAAGGTCGCGGTTGGTTCTTTCACCGGTTATGCTTCAGTTTGGTGGAGCGAATATTGTCGGTTACACTCAGATTATATACCTACTACTTGGGATGATTTTGTAACTTGCTATGAGACATACATTCGTTCCTGCTTATTATACTCGTGACATGATTAAAAAGTTACAACATTTAAAACAAGGTAGTGACACCGTAACAAAATACTATGATGATTTACAAACAATCTTGTTGCATTCCTCAATAGAAGAAAGTGAAGAAGATTTTATGGATAGATTTTGGGGAGGATTAAACCATGATATTCAGGAGATACTAAGTCATGAAAAGTCTTATTCTCTGGATCGTTTGTTTCGTCTGGCTTGCAATGTTGAACAAGAAATAAAATGACGTGTTGCCCACAAGGAAAAGAGTGCAAGATGCTTATTCCAAGAATTGATATGGATGTTCATTCAACTACTGGGCGTACGATGACAACCACATCAATTGTTGTGAGGGCTATATCACCTTCGCCATGTGACACATTACCATCGAGGGTGGCTACATCATCTGAGTTGATCATAAGAGGTAATGGGAAAGGTACTTAATATCTTCCACCTCCACATGAGTATGATGAATATCTTGTCAATTTGAGTGCACCCCGTAATGAGCCACCTATTACTTTGATTACACCACCTATTTTAGAGAACTACGTTGATGATTTGAGTTTGCCGTGTGATCAAACAACTACAATATCAACAATTTTTAGTGCACTCATTGAATTAACTATTGCTGAGAAAGAACCATGTGAACAAGGGAATAAATCAAATTTGTATCAAATATGTTTGAAAATAATTGTGCCAATGTTTAATCATTTTGATAGGACCTCCAATCTTGGTGATGATTCAATGTCAAATTACATGTTGCATGTTTGTTTATTTCAGCCTGTTGTAGCATGTACATTTGAAACAATTCAAGTTTCTTCACCAATGTTGGGATGGTTTAGTGATGAGCATTGTCAACCTTTTGATATGAATAAAAGCTTCACTTATATGTGCAAACTGACTTGCAATATTTTCATGCGTTCTAGTTCTTGTGATAATATGTTGGCATTATTTTTCATAACCTATAAAAGTTACTCATGTATACATGTGTCATATGTGCAAAAACCAAAGAAAGTAAAAAATGGTGACATATACATATACAACATGTACACCTTGTCTCTTTTCTTAGCCACATTTCAGATTAAGGAGCGCCGAGGACGGCTTTATTTTCAAAAAGGGAGGATGATGAGGACATGAATACCTTGGATATTATCACAATCATTTCATACACATATTTATTTGAGGTGATTTCTGATAAAAGTCATGCAATAATTTATTTATGTTATCCGGAACAAAAATACTTCACCTGTTTTTTCTTTTATACCTAAATGCAGTATGACCGAACACTTGTATGAACCACGTGTGATGACAAGGGAAGAGGAAATGGTTGGGTGATATTCAAGAGGTCATATCATGTCAAAGGAAATAATTAGTTGTTGTTCAAGAAGTTCTCTCACGTCACTTTTAGCCCAAGAGTAGATAGAGGCCGAGTCTTTCACGTTCTGGACTCAGATTCAGAATGCAGAGATATACCTGTACCAAAACATGTTCGACGTTTACATACGGACTCCGAATTGGGTGATTCCTTTTGGGATGCAAAGTAGATTTTATGTGCTTTCCACACCAAATGAAATCACCTTCAAATTCGTCCGGAGCGTGGAGATATCGACGACACAATATGACATTGCACTAGAATCCGAGTCAAACAACAAGTCCAATGGTGTTGCACCACCTCCACTTGGGCCCATAGGCCTTGTACGACCTAGGGTTAGTTTTAGGCTGCCTTGGGATCTACTCCCACATCCTTGGCCACCCCGCCTTGCTCCTATATAAGTAGATCAACCTAGTAGATTTTTTCTAGGGATTTGTTTAGTTAAAAGTTAGCCATTGCAACTTTGTGTACTTCGTTTCTGTCCAACGGCCAGACTAAGACCGCTTCTGGATCCCCACCCTTATCAATACTTCATATATATTTGCAATATTCAGATTGCAATATCATATTCTTGCTTGTTCTTCGATTGCTTGCAGGAATATACCTTCGTGGTTAGGTTGATCGTGCTCCGGCGTGGTCAATAACCTCTTGGAGATTGGTTTAGCGATTGCTAAGGCGCAATGTCGTGCACGTTTGTAGTCAGATCGTCAAAGTCATATCCACCAAATCGATAGTTATCATCTCATCGAAAGATCGGGCCCCTCCCCTTTATCAACATCTACCTCATTGTCACAACAAGCATGCACAAAGTGCTCAATGAATGGTCTATAGTAGGCATAGGAATCATTCACAACACCAAATAAAAGGAAGTGTCTAAACACATGGGGCAAGTGCAAGAAAATTCAAGCATAATGTGCACATGGTGTATTCAGGTACTCAACACAATAGAAAGAGCAATTAGTCATCATGTGTGAGTCATTGAAGTCTAGCATGTAGAAAGCAATCGGGCGTAGCATATGTGAAGAAATGACATTGTTGCAACTAAGTATATGATAATAGCAAGTAAGACACAAGTTGAATGCAACACAAAAGGTATATATGTCATGAGGAATTGAAAGATGGCAATCAAGAAAGGAAGTAACATACATATCATGTATGCAAATATGTGGTCCAAGATGACCAATATCTGTCATCGGGCAAGCAACACAAGTAAGATGATCCACAATATCCATGCCCAAGAAGGATTTCACCTCAAAAGCGTGACCTTGTGCATCCTTCACAATACCAAAACACAAGCACGTGCGCTGCAGAAACGCGTCGGTGTAGCATGGCTCTCTCTCAAGACCTCGAATGGACTACTCACATAAAGTGGAAGTTGGCACGTAGTCGAAGTATCCTACACATACACACACCAAATGAAATAATGTGTGTGCATGGTAGACAAACACATCATCCATCAAGATGTTTCTATTATCTTGCACATAATAATTAGAAACAAAAGTCCACGAATAATATGATGCAACAATGTCACTATTCATGGCACTAGGTATATGGTACAAAGAAGGAAGGCATGTATGCTTCACATGAAAGATGTCAAAAGCTCCGATAATATGAGAGAAGACTATGGGGGTGTCGAGGAGAACGACGACCTACGGGACCTATGGGGTCCCTTTACGGTTCTGCACGGGGTTCCGAGTGCACAAAGAGCATCAATCGACTAGATCACGCGCGGGATTTATACAGGTTCGGGCTGCTCGAGGGAATAAGACCCTACGTCTTGTCTATGTTTGGTTGATTATGTGGATTCAAGTAAAGGAGCGCAACAACCCGGCAAGGATGAACAAGAAATGCAGCTACGCGTGCAATTGAGTAGAGTGTCAACCCCTTGAAAGGTAGCCCCATGCCTCCTTTTATTGTTCAAGGAGTCACCACACTGGCTATAATGATCTTTTCCTGGGTGTACAGTGCATACTGCAACTACAAAGACTGCTTGTCAGGATTGGTAGTGGGCTAACTATGATTGACTATGACACACGCATTGCCTGCGCCATGAGTTGGCGCGCAGGCGATTTTCCCCATCAAAGATTGCCTCTCCTTCTGTGCCTGTAACAGCCCAGAACTGACACTCCAGAAGATTTCCCTTTTATCCCGTTGTTGTCGCATTAATTAATTGGTTGTCACATTCATCATCGCATCACGTGCATCATCTGCATTGCAACGGCACTCCATTGCCGCCAATTTTCAAAACTTGCATCTCTTATTAGTTGTCGGTTCTCTCCATTTTTGTCATTGACCGTTTCGAGACCAACCACACACGCACGCGCCCGCGACATCTTTAATAATATCGTTTTTCAAAGTGTGTATACAACAATCTCGAATTGGGTCGAAAGTTGGCGTCCGGTCTTATTATAATGTAGGTAGGCCTCCTATCAAATTTCATCGCAATCGTAGTTCGTTTGATACCCGAACGGTCGACCATAGCGGCACCGTCATCGGTTTATTTGTCGGGTGTTTTGGTGTTTTAAAAAACTTGTCACGGGTCGTGAACTCCCCTCATCTCAGCCCAACCCTCTTTACACACACCACTGCAGCCCACCAACCCCACATCTCTGATCTGACCGTCGGATCGCGATCGGAGGACTAAAGCCGACCCAAAAAAACCTTAACCTAGCGCCTTACCTATATATAGACAACCTCGTGTCCAAAAGTAGGGACCCTAACCTAGCTGCCTTGCTTTCCGCGCCCCTCCTCTAAACCACCACCACCTGTCTCCCTTGTCTCCAACCTCCAGTGCCGTCGGCCAACCCGGGCCCGGGGCAAGCCCGGCAAGCCTATCGGGCCCGCCTAATGCTCAAGTGCGAGGGGAGCCGAGCTCGACCCCGTGCTGGCCGTCCACCCTGCTAGCCACCGGAGCACGCCCCCGCTGGCTACGCCATACCTTCCCGTCGCCTCTCCGCTGGCGGCCCCTGCCACACGCGTAGATCGTCGCCGCGCCGCCCGCCAAGCTCGCCCCACCACCATTGGAGATTGCTCATTGTTGTTGCCGTGAACCGGCCGCATCGAGCCGCTGCGAATTGGTTTCGTGCCATCGCGCCTTCCCGGGCCCGCGTGTGCCCGTCCTCGGCCGGAGTTGCCGCCCACGACTAGCCCCATCGCCCTAGCTATTGCGGTGTCGTCTGGTCAGTCCCGATCAAGATCAGATCAGGAGGAGACCCCTCCACTTCACCGTGTGGGCCCTACCATGCAGCTCGCCCACCCGACCGTGTTGACCTATACCTAGCATCGTGGGCCACCACATCTCCAATGTACAGCTTCGCCTCCTGCCACATCTTCCTTTCGCCTGGGACGTGGGCCGAGCCAGTTGCAGCCTGAGCCAGCACCAGCCCAGCTCCTTCAGGCCCAGTGGCCCTTTGGTTAGCTACTGCCCCCAATATCTCGCTAGTGGCAATATATAACTATGTTGTGCCCATGCCTTGTTTCGGCCAATAGCCAGATTCGGCCCGTAAATATATTTTTCTCCTGTTGTGAATTTATCTAATTTTCAGGGCTTTATATATTACAGAAAAATCTTGTTGTTTAAAATGCTAATAACTCTGCAAGAGTGCATTGGATGGAAATAAATTAGATATTTAAAATGATTAGAATTTCACATAGATTAATATTTTCCAATTCATGCATGTTTTTAAAGTTGTTTTACCTCCCGTTTGCATAGATTTTTGTGATTCCATTTTAAAATGATTCAATTCATAGCCAATTAACCATGCCTCGGATTTAAAAACTTCCTACATGAAACCTGCTTAGAATATTGTGTAGTTTCACAAAATCCAACTTTCAAACCTGTTTAAAATGTTTAATTTGTTGTTTCATTTATTCTACATTCATTGTCATGCTAAACGGTTTTCATCATAACTAATTAATTGTAGCTCCATTAAAATGTTCCACAGATGTAACCTGGCTAGGAAAATATGTAAAATAATGTGATGACATTTATTTGTTGTTTGGGCCTCAAAAATTGTGTTCTAGGTAGATCTGTAGAAAATTCGAAAATTACATATGGGGACTTTTTGAAACTATTATTTGTTGTTTCGGCCTCATTAAACTTGCCTAGAATTTCATGTGGTGTCATAATACCTTGTTGCATCCATTCTTTAACATGTTGTGGTTGTTGTTTGCATGCAACTTGCATTCGTGGCGTGTAGCTCCATTTAGACGGTAGCTCCATTTTAATTGGTCTATATATGTAAATCAACTAGAATGAAGTGTAGAATCACATGGTCCAATTTATTTTGCTATTTAATAAATATAAAATATATTTAGTACAGATCTGGGCTAATTTGAAAATTAACATACGGTGTCGCTTGGGAAATGCTATATGTTGTTTCCGACCTCATTTAAAATGTCTAGATAGTGTAGTTTATAGATGCTTCACCTCTTGCCATGTTTAAACAACATTTAAAATTGAAGAGTACCTAAACGGGAGTGAACTAAATATATGAACATGGAGTTGCGTTAATATGCAACTCGTTGTATACTGAGCTTTACACAATGTGCAATATTCTATTGTTTTGATGTGTCATGCCTTGCATAATTAAACTGGGCATGCATAATATGTGTTTGTGCATCAAGTCATGCATGTGTTGTGGTGAATATTGTGTGTTGATTCTTGTTTCCGGATTTCTTCTTCTCGACAGAGTTCCGCAAGCGTGTCGGGGTGTGAGGATTTGTTCGACTAAGTTGGTTTGTCTGCTTCATGGATTCGTGCTTCTTCCATGCGGGATCCTATGCAAGATGACCATTTCCCTAGATACAATTACTATCATTGACATACTAGTTGTCTCGTTTCTTTCACTATGTCTTGCTGCCTACCATCTGTTTAATAAGCCTCCCAACATTGCCGTGAAAAGCATGTAACCTTTCCACAACCCCGCAAACCACTGCGTGGCTATGTTACTGCTTTCCCAACCATCTAATAGAATTGCTAGTTGCTCGTGTGTTTTCTTCCATGTGAAAACATGGGTTCCTTGTTATATCACCATATTATTGCTATTTAAAACTTGTAAAAGGTGGAAGGATTGGCCTTCTAGCCTCGTGTTTTGTTCCACCTTTGCCTCCTTAGTTTCGGCTACCAGTGTTAAGTTCCATGTTGGGCGCTCCTAACATGCTTGGGGTTGTTATGGCGACCCGCTAGATTTTTGTTTTGGGATAAAATTCTTCTGGTAAGGCCCAACATTGGTACTACATTTTCCTTATAACTAATAAAAAGCATAGGTACCTGCCAGCACCCGCGGATAATTAATCAATCCCGGGACCAATAGTCCGCATGAGTGTTGGTCCAAACAGAGCGATGTCCGGTGCCCCCTGGTCAACTGGGGTCTCAGCCAACCCAACATCTATCTCATTCGGTCGTGCCCTCAGAACGAGATACGCGGCTCCTATTGGGATTGTCGGCATGTCGGGTGGCCATGCTGGATTTGTTTTACCTTTCTTGAACATATTGTGCGAGGGATTCTTAGGGCACTTGGGCAATCTCGAGGCTGAAGTTTCCACCAGGAATCCAAGGAGATCCTGTGTTTTCCGCAATCGAGGTTTCTGACGCAGCGTGTGGTAGTTTGTGATGGACTAGTTGGAGCATCCCTGCAGAGTTATGTCTTTCAGAAAGCTGGGCCAACGCTTATGTGGCAACTTGGAAACTATGGGGATGCCGACTTATGAGTCGAGATCGTTGAACGAACGTGTTGAGTGATCCCAGAGATCAATGCTCATTGAACACACAGATGCTGAATATTAAGAGTCTTACATCCAAGTACCGAATTATTACAACACATGACCGAATGGTCAAGTTCACAGGGTAGGGCCTAAAAGGCCAAATCACACTGATACAACTAGTAGAGGAAATCTTAGGGCTAAGCAAGTGCCCATGCCGTCAGCCTACACCAACAGGCATTATGACTGGGAAGCGTCCTAGTTCGCAGGGTCGTCTCGGGAGACGTACTCTTCTCCAAACTCCGGTCCTTCCATGTCTGGTCAATAATATAACCAGTGGCAAGCCAATGAGTACTTTGAATGTACTCGCAAACAGCCCATGATATGAACAATTCAATTGGTAGATTAACAAGTAATATGCAATATTTGGTGGATAGCAACTTAACTATAAATAAACATGTTCGTGGATGTGCAACATAAGCTAGATGTTGTTTAGAAGAACATGTTACATATATTAATTATATCTGTTAAGGGCTGAACACTTCGGGTTCACCCGATATGCCAAGTCACCAAACTTGGTCATATCAACTCTTTCATATTAACACCATTTAACACACACACACACACACTTGGTTTATGCGGAAACGACTGGACGTAGCTTAAGTAGGATTACCCAACTGTACTTGAATGTGGACACGGCTATTCGAATAGCTTTACACTCTGTAGAGGTTGTATGACGTACCCACGAGATCCGGGAAACTTCCTGTCATCCACGACTCGCGGTATATAACGTACCCGAGGTAAGTACCAGATCAATGCCTTTCCCCTGACGATACTAGACAAAGAGGTCCAATCGATTGGTACCCAGCCCACATGATGTACGTCTTACGAGCACCGACTCTGCATAGTATCATCCATGCGGGGACCAACGATGTGCGCGAAACACGTAAGAACGGCATAGTCGTCCTACCTGGCACGACCCCATCACGAGAGTGACCACACATCACTCCCGCCACTAGTAATGTGGCTCTTTGCTAGCACCGACCAAAGTAATCAACAAAGCCTCGTTCCATAAAAGGGTAACATGGTCGCACAGGTAAGGTTGGGATGGTCGACACATCATAAATCTATTCCCATTTCCGAAACCATACACACACAAAATACCCGGTGCACCACTTCACCAAAAGTGGCCACCTAACTCATCATCACCCTCGGTAAACCATGACGCGGTTTTTCATAAGCCTTTGATTTATACCATCATCATGCTCATGCTACCATTATGCTTAGCTCTACTTGTCAACATGATATTAGCGTGACCCTCATAGGTGGTAGGATCATGCTCAATATGCAAGTGCTCCGGAGGAGCCATGGGTAACATCACTTCATTGATTTACTGATACTTATGATCACATGCATCGGAAATATTTGTTCTACTTAGCAGGCAATATAACATATGCTCAACATGGTGAAAGGGCTCCTTGCCTTTGCTATCCTAAGTCCTTGGGGTCTTCGAGGTCTTCCCATACAACTCCGAGTACTCCATCTACACCGTCCACTATCATTCGAAACAAACACAATAAGCCACACCATAAGCAGAAATAAAAGTGTTATACAAATAGAAGTTATATTTTTCTTGGACCTCTGTGGTCATAAGAAAATAACCTAAAGCTTGCCATAGGGGATTTGGATCATCAGGGAATTTTGAATGGATGAAAGGAAGAATAGGTGATCTCTAAAGAAGCCTACAAAAAAATATTATGATAAAAATAAGCGGAGGCACTCATTTAACACAGAAAAAAACTAGAAACATTTAGGATGTTGTTTCACTGGATCTGGAGTTAATATGAATATACTAGGGATTTTCTAACATTGGATAAATAGCAAAAGAGGGCTATTTATTTCTTGCAACAGAAATATGTCCCACAAAAATGTTGACCAAGGCTTCAAAAATAGGATATAATATTAGAAGGCTCTAGAATTTGGAGTCACTCTATTTGGAGTTGATTTGAAACATATAGGAATTTTGAGAGCGGAGGCTAGGAGTATTTGAATCTGTTTTTCAATAATAACATAACAAGAAGTTGTTTGGAAAACTGTGCAAAGCACATATTTGGATAGCCCTAAATTTTAGGAATCTGCAGAATTTTGAATCAACTACTTTGGAGCTCAAATGATTTACCTAAAGATTTTTGAAGTTTGTGTAAAAAGAGAAAATGAGAAAAAGGAGCTCAGCCACAGGGGCTATCTTGCCCCCACGGCGCTGGAGAGGGAGATGGGCCGGCCCAGCCACACGAGCTACCCAGCAGGACGGCCACGCCAAAGGCGCATTCCCTGGAATGTGTCTCTCCCGCGGGGAGGCGGCCTGAGCTGAAGGCGCGACCACTTATCCTAGGGGGCCCGGGCCTTAGCCACTTACAGGCGGGACCCTCCTGCCAGGTCCATCTTCTTCATCTCTTTTGAACAAGAGGAGGCGAGGGAGGCAGGACCCGACGGGCAGGCGCCCGCCCCGCCGCTCCAGTCACCACTCCGATGGCGCTACTGCCACCGGAGGCTCGGGGGGGGAGCCGCCGCTGCCTGTGGACCCATTCCCGTAGGGGAACAAAGGGGGCGAGCGGGATCTCTGCCGTGGTGGGGTCAGCTTCGGCTGATGGGGAGGAAGGTGCCCCGGCCACCTAAGGGAAAGGACGGAGAGTGGGGAGGAGTCGCGGTGGACTGGGGGTACTCTTGGAGGCGCTAGGGAGAGAGAGGGAGGCTGGGGAGCCTGGTCGTGAGCATGGCCAAAGCTGGCCATGGCGGCCATGGGAGGATCTTGGGAGGATAGGGGGCTCAAGGTGAAGCTTTAGAGGAGCCCAAGGGAGAGAGGGAGAGATGCAAGAGGAGCAGAGGCTCGGGGAGAGGAGATAAGAGTGGGAGAGGGAGAGAGAGCTCGGGAGCTCTCTGGATGCTCCTGGTGCATGGATGCCACGCACCCCAGAGGGAGCTTGGAAGCTAGCTTGTGATGGGGAGTGATTCGAACGGTCAAAAGGAGATGCTGAGACATGCTAAGACATGGAGTGGCTGCCAGATTCGAGCTATGGGGCAAGGTTAAGGCGTAGAGCACCAGTTTTGCATGCCAGAGTGGTGGTCACCATGGCCTCCTCTGCCTACACCAGGAGCTTGACCAGTCAAAGGTGTCTAGGATGTGTGGCATGATAACTGGAGGGTGCGTGAGGAGTTTGGTCTCTAGTGGACTTGGTTTGAATGGCCTTTGACTGAGGTTAAGTTTGTAACAAGGGTAAAATGAGAAGTAGCTACAAGGGGTCTCTCTCCAATAATTGACCAGTGGCCATGGCAAAGCTACTGGAGTAAAAAGGTAACTACGAGAGGTTGTGGTAGGAATTTGAGATCAAGGGTAAAAGTGGAAGGGGCCAAAGTAGCCACTTTAGTGAGTCCACACAAGGTGTTTCATGAGTGGCAGGGCAACCAGCTGGACATCAATGGATATGAAACTTAACAGGATCAAATAATAGATGAAAATAAGCTTGTACACCAAATTTGGGGTTTGGTTGACAAGGTTTCCAATGTAGACCTGGAAAACCCATGAAATGGGCAGAAATGGCTTTCTTCTTACAAAACTATTCAAATCAATTCCCACAAATCCAATATTTTGTGTGGGGACATTATTTGAGCATTAAAGCATGCCCAAAACGTTTGGGGTCAATTGGAGGAACTTTACAATGTAAAGTTTCCCAAAGTCGGAAATCAACGGAGAGGGTTTTGAGGGGCTTGGGACAAGTTCTTCTATTCTCCTTGATGCACCACTTGGTGTGGATGCATTATTGGAGTATGAGAACATGTCCACCAAATTTGAGCACAATTGGAGATACTTGGCAATGTAGAGTTGCTCAAATTTGGATCTGGACAGATAGGGTTTTAGAATAATTAGGGGAATCAAATTAGCTTGGATTGAGATGAAACTTGGCAAGATTATCAAACATACCATAGGTGACATGCTGGAATTTTACTGGAATTTATTGAGAATATTTCTTATAGAAATATTCCAAAAGCTTGAAATAGGAAGGAAGGCTTTTGAAGGGGTTTGCCGAATAGTTTGAACATGACCATGTGTTGAAACTCATATATATGGAATATATATGTCCACTAAGTTTCCCTAAATTTTCTGAAATATTTCGAAAGCACCAAAAATAACTTTCCTTCATAAGGGACCATTCTGGCCTCATAGGAAGGCATTTAAATAAAATAGTAAATAAGTTTTAAAAATAACAATATTGTGGTTTTGGCAAGACATTTTGATAATGGGTTTTAAAGAAATTCCCTAATTTGAGGACTTGTAGTACAAATCTCATCTCAGGGGTTTTGAAAGATTAATTCAAAGAAATCCTTTTTTGGTGAAAATAATATTTGGTAAAAATAGTTTCTAGTCCTAAACACATGGCATGATCATTAGGTAGGTGAGTCTGGAGAGTAATAAGAATTATTGAGAATCAAACACAAGCATACCAGCAAGCAAGCAAACAACAGTCACTTAAGCATCTCAAGCATTCACAAAAAATTTAATTGTTCCTAATTTTTGAAATTACTTAATTAGTGAGGAAAGATAACACGGGGTGTTACAGAAACATTATTTAACATTTGGTTCTGGATAACTTAAAATAAACTTAATTAAAACTTGCCAACTATGTGCGTAACAGTGACTGCCTCTTCTCGCGAGTTCTATATCTTGAATAGGACATGGTGGGGTTATGTTTGACGTAAGTAGCTGTTCAGGATTACTTTGTGATCATTAGTAGTCACATCCATTTATGCGTAGATCGCCCATCTTATTCTTGTACGCATAAGTTAGCCACTCCAATAAATGCTTAGTTGCTTGTTGTAGCCTCACCACTTATCCATATCTCACACATTAAGCTTTGCTAGTCTTGATACATTTGGAAATGACATTGTTGTGTCCCTGGGGCTCATAGATTACTACAACAACATTTGGAGGTACAGGTAAAGCGATACTATGATGTGAGCGCGATGATTGTTCTATTTGGAGTTTCTTCTTCTTCTTCATCATCGATCTAGGATGGGTTCCAGGCCGGCAACCTGGGATAGCAATGATGGACGTCGTTCTTTTATCGTTTGTTTTCGTCCATAGTCGGACCCTTCTCTACTACATGGTGATTGAATATATTGTTGTATTGTGTTGTTCATGTTGTAGCTTGTGGTGATTCTGAGCCAATTCCATATACTCATCTATTTTGTACATGTACTTGCAATGATATCCATTCTTGCAAAATGACGAGGTGCGCTTCTATCCCTGTCGAGGCCCTCGTGCCAAAATAATGCTACGATTGCATCTTGGGCGTTACAAGTTGGTATCAGAGCAATACCGACCTATGAGCCCCCTTGATTGATCGAACTTGGCCGAGTCGAGTCTAGTGAAGAACTACTTTGAGTCTAGTTATATGTCGGAGAGGAGGATTCTTTTTTACTCCTCTTCTATGCTCCGATGAGGGATCTTACCTTAGGAATTTTAGTTCTTCTCCTCTTCTCACTCAAAAAAAATTTTAAGGTCACACGACTATTTTTGAACCTCTATGACGTCGTTCTGACCGGGATTTTTTTCTTGGTGCCTCATGTTACCGAGGAGTTGAGCTCCATTGGATTCTTGTCACACTCGCTATTGTTCAGTTTCATTTGTATGTTAGGACGGAGGATGTTCGAAATTGCTTCAATACTACTAGTGGTGAGAGAAGACCGGCATCCCCGGTACTATTGGAGAGCGTCTGGATGTACTTTCATACTTGGTATCATTTTGATTACGAGGGCCTGAGGTAGATGAGTTTACGAGATCTCTGGTTATGTGTTGATAGATGGTATACACTGGACGTGTACTCTTATTGCTTGGAGTTGAGTGATGGATTTTACTCCTTGTATTCGTGGACCCGATTTCATAACCACAAAAGTTTCGAGAGTTCATAGGTGGGAATTCAAGAAGTTACCTCGGATTATCTTCGAAGAGATGCATGATGTGAGGTTTGGATTTGACATCTAGTCGATTCGTTTGTTCACAGTCTTCTTAGAATGGGTATCATTGTGTCTTAAAGAGTCCTTGTAGATTGCTAAGACTCAGGGATGCTTCATTTGTCATGTGCACTGCGTTGTACATGATGGCTACTATAAGATAGAGCCCGTGCGTACCTTACGACAAAAATATCGAGTGAAATCTGTGTCATGAATTTGTTTCTAGCTTAATTTGCAAGCCTAATCCTTTGTTTTGTTGGAGTATGGTAATTCGAGTTGCTTCGATGTCAAGTGGTGATTTCATATCTTCTATAATTGTTGTTCTCATCTTTCTATGAGGGTGCTAATCATTTTTCTCAATGAAATTGTCTTATCAATTCTTTTCAAACAAGAGTCATCACGTCAATACTTTTCCAACCGGAGTGATTCTCTTCAAGATAATTCTATTCTCTCCAATATTTGCAAGATAAGTTCTTATATTCTTTCCTAAGTTCGTCTCATCTATCCCAAGTTTTCTTTCCTTTTCACCACCCTCCCGCCCTGTCGGTCAAATGATCGACACCTATGGGGGCCTCAAATGTCCCCCTTCGCTGGTTTGGCGGGGAGAGGGGTCGCGGCAAGAGTAGAGCCAACAGTCACGGCCCGACAGTGTCTCTTTTACCCAGGTTCGGGACGCGTGGTGCGTAAAACCCTACCCCTCCATGTGTTTAGTTATTCCTTTCAGGTTACTATAGATCGGTCCCTCTTACAACCTTTCGATTGGTCAAAAAGCCAAAAGTCCTTTCTATTAAACCTCGGGCCTCGTTTTATAGGCGAAGGGGTCACCACAGTGGCTTAGTGGGTGAACGGTGGGTTCAAGAGTGGAACAGCGTAGATCGACAGCCACAGTGTTACTGCAGTGCATTAAATGCTTTGACAGACTTCCCTGACCTTGTCAGGGGGGTTGGACACGTACCCACACGTGGCAACTTCGAGGTGTTGCGCTGGCGTGTGGGCAGACGCGTGGTCCATGCATCGGCGCTGGCGTGTTCGTCGGTGCACCCGTAAAACAGGACGCGAAGGCACCCAGGGCCGGCGCCTCTCCTCGGACCTTCTCTTCCTTCCCGGCAGGATTACCTTGGTGGGGGCTCTTCTTGTTCCTCTCGACAGGGAGGTGATGGCCTGCCGAGGCCTTGTTAATCTTCCATGCAAGGATGGCTTACCGGGGCTCAGTACTCTTTCCCTGGCGGGAGGGTCTCGCCTTGGCATTGTCTATCTCCCCGGGAGGGAGCTCCTGCCGGGGTCTCTTCTTCATTCCCAGCAAGCAAGTGCTTCTCGGGGGCTTGCAATCTGTACTTGGGGGCTTGTGAGTCTTGCTTCCTCCCTAAGCTCCAGTGACACGCCTTGCCATTGTAGAGGGGTTGTCGGTGTCCGCGTGGTAGTCCGAGGCACTGGAGACCCAAGTCTTTAGTGTACCGACAGGAGCCCCCGGGCATAGGCCACACACGCAAGCGACGCGTTGTTGGGCCATGGCCAAAGCGGTGCGTGGACTCGCGGGCGTCCGGCTTATCGGAATCGAGCCATTACATGCTTTCTTTCCCCACGTCGCGCATTGTACGTGCGAAGTGGGAGGGTGCGTGGCGTGCGCGTGATGGCCTCCTTATTCCCTGAAAATGCCTCTGCCACGTGTAGGACATGCTCAGCGGCGGTGGGGAAAGTGGCGATCGTGGGCTCAAAAGCCGCGAGCGTGGATGGACTCGCCCATGTATGCATTGGCGCATCAAGGCGGTTCCATGTTCCGCTCGTGACTTGAGGGCAATTGGGAGAGAGGGGCGGTGGCTTCTGGAGCAAGGAGGGTGGCCTCCGAGGTTTGCCCTATAAATTTGGGTGTTCGCACAGAGGTGTTTCCCACTCATCTCACACTCGAAGCCTTCAGCGCCTGTCGCCTTCTCTTCTCTTGTTTCTTTCAGCTTTTCTAGTGGCACCCTCCCCTAACCATGGTTAGGGGACGGGGACGGTCTCCGTCGGCCTCCAGGGCGACAAGGGAATCCCGCTTGGATCATGCCACAGCTTCAGGGGCCGCAGACAACGGCAGCCCCATCGACCATGGCGGGAGAGGCTCAAGGGGCCGAGGAAGCCGGGGACATGGCCGAGGGAGGCGGAGCGCTACTCCAGCGTCTCCGCCTTCTCGTGGGCTTGGCGGGCACTCGAATGGGATGGTGCTGGAGTTCGTTGTGGAACTGCACGGCGTTCCGCGTGGCCACATGCATCTCCCCCGCCCTTTCGCTAGGGCGATGGAGGTTGCCACACCCGCTGTCTTGTGGTTGCGGGCGCACGGCTGCTCCCATAGCACTATGCAGGCGCATGTGGAGTACCCGAAGAGCCACTCCATGCTGCCCGGGCGGGGCTGGAAAGCCTTCGCGCGCGCCCATAGCCTCGACGATGGGCATATCCTCCGCTTTAAGATAGCGGAGGAAAACAAGCTATCCGTCAAGTTTTACGGGCGCACAGGTGTGCGTCCCGGCTGCTGCGAAGAGGGCTCGAGCGGCGCCGAGTGTCCCTCCTCGAGCCATAGCGACGAGGGGGACAACAATGGCAGTGGAGCTCTTGGCAGGTCGGGATCCCGAGGGGTCAAGTCGGAGTACGATTCCCCGGGATCCGACTGACAGCCGGCCCTGCCAACGAGGCCCGCTCACACCTCTCCCCCTCCCGACGGGGGTATCTTGCAAGAGCTGGCGTCGGTACCTCGTGTTCGAGGAGGAGGCACCTCGACAAGCTCTGACTTCTCCATGCCCTCTGCTTGGGCCACCTCATCGGAGCGGGTGTCACCCCCCTGGCTTCAGGAGGAGGCATGCTCGGAGACTCCAGATCCTTATCCCCATCCTATGCCCTGCCCTATGGTATCCGACCAGAGGGGAGCCAGGTGGTGCTCGTCGGGGCTGGTCCCGTTCTCGTCGGCACTGTGCTAGTCCTCGGGGGCCAGCCCTCGCGACGCCCTAGGGTCTGTCTTTTTTTCTTCTTGAACTTCACTCCTCCACACATGTGATCCCTCATCAAAACACAAAGTCTTTAGGTTAGGACAACAATGCTTTGTAAGTGGTATCAAATGTACCCAGACAAATGAGTGAATAGATGCATCCTTTATTCGACTATCATTTTGTATGATTATTCCTTTGCACTTTTCGGATGCTTGTCGGCTCGACTTATCCTGCCGCGAGTACGTAGAGGAGTGGATCCTCAGAAACTCAACAGAGGAGGTCGTCACCGGCAAGACTCCTTGCCGCACTCAGTGCAACCAGATAAATCATCGAGCGTGTCTCGAGGCAAAATAAGGTGCTACGTAGCCGCCCGAAACGTTGAACGAGTTCGAAACGAGATGAGGACGCTCTGTGGCCGCTCAAGTCATTGAACAGGCTTGAAACAAAGTCAGAGTGCACTGGCCCTAGCAAGGTCCATCTGCGCGTGGGATTCTCATACAAAAGTTGATGCTTCAGAAGGATATAACTAATCTACCAAGAGTCTGGCAAGAAGTTTGCCTTTGTACTTATCTCGCACGTCATGACATTCCTAGCTGCAGCGTCTGAAGGTGTTGCCGGGGAGGAATGTTCGTACCCCCGGCAAGCTGATGTTGACCCCAGCGGCCTCCTTGCCGACGAGGTTCTTGCCGGTGGCCTTTGGCCACCCAGAAGGAAAGAGGCACGCTGAGGCGCATCACTTTCTCATCTGTTTTGCAAGAAGTTTGCTGGCGGAGCCCCCGAGCACATCTTTCTGGCGTCACAGCGCTCCAAGGAGAAATGCGAGCCATAGGGCGTGTAAAGGGGCATTTGGGGGCCTCGGCGCTTCCTCGACGACCATGCAACACTCCGAAGATGTGCGACGGTAGGAGTAAGCATCAGAGGCCAAGCCGAACCCCCTGTCATGCCCTCGACAGCTGCGCGAGTGTTCCAAGGAGGTGTGTTGGCCAGGCGATGTAGAGCTCGGGGCTTCCGCTACTTCCGCTCGCGCCCGCATAGCACCTATGAAGGTGCTATGAGATCTCGCATGGGCACAGCAACCACTGCCTCCTCCCACTCCGAAAAGATGTTGCGGCGAACTGATATCCGTGGGGCCGACGGGCGGCTCAGCGGATCGGGACGGCGCTCACGCGAGCCTGCTTCCGGCGATCCCCCTACGTGGCACGCCAAAGATGTCGGTGAAAGGATCGACACCTATGGGGGCCTCAAAGGTCCTCCTTTGCTGGTTTGACGGGGAGAGGGAACGCGACAAGAGAAGAACCAACAGTTAGGGCCCGACAAGGTCTCTTTTACCCAGGTTCGGGCCACGTGTTGCATAAAACCCTACTCGTACATGTGTTTAGTTATTCCTTTTAGGTTACTCTAGATCGGTCCCTCTTACAACCTTTCGATTGGTCAAAAAGCCAAAAGTCCTTTCTACTAAGCCTCGGGCATCCTGTTATAGGCGAAGGGGTCACCATAGTGGCTCAGCGGGTGAACGGTGGGTTCACCAGTGAAACAGTGCCGACCGACACCCATAGTGTTACTGCGGTGTATTAAATGCTTCGATAGACTTCCCTGACCTTGTCAGGGTGGTTGGACACGTACGCACATGTGGCAACTTAGAGGTGTTGCGCTGGCGTGTGGGCGGACGCGTGGTCCATGATTCGGTGGTGGCGTGTTCGTCGGTGGAGGCGCTCACAGGACGCGAAGGCGCCCTTGGCCCGCACCTCTCCTCGGGCCTTCTCTTCCTTCCCGGCAGGGTTACCTTGCCGGGGGCTCTTCTTGTTCCTTTCGGCAGGGAGGTGATGGCCTGCAGAGAACTTGTCAATCTTCCCGGCAAGGATGGCTTGCCGGGGCTCAGTCTACCTCGCGCGCTAAAGCTATCGGTGAAAGGATCAACACATATGGGGGCCTCAAAGGTCCCCCTTTGCTGGTTTGGTGGGGAGAGGGGTCGCGGCAAGAGCAGAACCAACAGCCAGGGCCCGACAAAGTCTCTTTTACCTAGGTTCGGGCCGCGTGGTGTGTAAAACCCTACCCCTGCATGTGTTTAGTTATTCCTTTAGGTTACTATAGATCGGGCCCTCTTACAGCCTTTTGATTGGTCAAAAATCCAAAAGTCCTTTCTAGTGAGCCTCGGGCCTCCTTTTATGGCCGAACGGGTCACCACTGTGGCTCAACGGGTGAACAGTGGGTTCACTAGTGGAATAGCGCCGACCGACAGCCACAGTGTTACTACGGTGCATTAAATGCTTCGACGGACTTCCCTGACCTCGTCAGGGGTGGTTGGACACGTTCCCACACGTGGAAACTTTGAGGTGTTGCACTGGCGTGTGGGTGGATGTGTGGCCCATGCATAGGCGGTGGCGTGTTCGTCGGTGGAGGCGCTCACAGGACGCGAAGGCGCCCTGGGCCCGCACCTCTCCTCGGGTCTTCTCTTACTTCCTGGCAGGGTTACCTTGTCGGGTTCTCTTCTTGTTCCTCTCGGCGGGGAGGTGATGGCCTGCCGAGGCCTTATCAATCTTCCCGGCAAGGATGGCTTGCCCGGGCTCAGTCCTCCTTCCCTAGCGGTAGGGTCTCGCCTTGGCATTGTCTATCTCCCTGATAGGGAGCTCCTTCTGGGGTCTCTTCTTCATTCCTAGCAAGTGAGTGCTTGTCGGGAGCTTGCAATTTGTACTTGGGGGGCTTCTAAGTCTTGCTTCCACCCTAAACTCCAGTGACGCGCCTTTCCGCTGCAGAGGGGTTGCTGGTGTCTGCGCACTAGTTGACTGATACACCCTTTTCTTCAATGATTCAATCTCATCCGAGTTGTATTTGTTTTTCCCCGCCATCTCACCATTTTTTCTTCAGTGATTCGATCATCATCCAAGTGTTGTTATTTTCAGTGTTGCTTCCTCTGTCTTCTCTTCTGCATTGCATTCGATGATTCATTGAGAAGCTTCTTAGGAGTTCGAGTTCATCATTCTTCTTTCTTGTTTTCTGCGTTGATGGTTCAATTCGAGCTTTCGGTGTTCATCATGTCCTTTCATTTGTCCAATGCTTTCCCATGTTGGAAATTCTTATCCAAGCCTCTCTTATTTATTCATCCCTCTCTATCCTATCTGGAGTGCTGAAGATGTCTCTAAAGGATCGTGTTTTCTTAAATCCATTCAATTATTTTGAGGTTCTCACCCCATCAAGTTTTAAATTATACCGGTGCAATCAATCTTTCTTAGCAATCCAATCAACGATGTATTCTTTTGAGTGGGCCCCTAACCCACAGGCTTTTCCAAGGGTCTTACCACTCTCTTGCAAACTTTGCAAGAGATCTCTAATTCTTTTCATATATGACGTAACAATGATTTTCATCGGTCATAGTCCTTCCTCAAGATCGTATTTCTTCAAATTAATTGTCATTGTTGGCTCAACCTTTTCCTCATTCATCATTCTGGAGTGTCTCAGTAAGTCATGGTGTTGCTTCTCATCATCATTCTCAGCTTGGAAGACCGAAGAAGTGTTCCTCTTATATCTTGGTCCGTTCTTTTGAAGATTCATGGTTTCAGCTTCGTGTTATCCTCTAATTTTTTTTAATCATACTAATTCCTGCCATATCTATCCGGTGAATTAAGTGTTGCGTTCGTTTCTCGATCCTCCGAAGGCCATCATTCCAGAAAATTTCTTCGTTCCCTGCTTTCAGCTTTCGTTCTCAAATTCTTCTTAATAGTTGTCTCTTCATTCCTATCTCAATTTTTTCGGTGCCTCATTCAACTTTTTCTGTTAGGCAGCACATAATCTGTTTGATCTCATGTATTCCATTCATTTCTAATATCCCCATAGGTTCTAAGATCTTTAAATGGATCATGACCTCTTCGTTTTCGGGTATCTTCATTCATTCATCATATCGTCATTCATTTGTGAGTTCTTACCGGTGGCTTGTTCAAGAATTCTCTAATCGAATCGTGCTCTCTGGTCCTCATGTAGCCCAGTTCATTTGTATTATCCTCTTACATTTCAAATTATTACCGATGGTTCCTTCAAGACTTCTTCAAGTTTGTGCCCTATCTCTATCTTCAATTCTTTTCAAGAAGAATAAGTAGTATGTTGAATCTGTTGCTTCTCATCAATTTAACTTGGCGAAGGATAAGCATAAAATAATTCTTATTCTTGGTCATTAAGGTGATTTCAATTTTTACTCGGAGTTGTTCTTGATATCAAATTCCTAGTACTAAGTTAACCATGTGTCTCTTCGTGAAGCTTCATCTAATATTTGCAAGGTCATAATATTATGCTTTTCAACCTTCAATTATTTTCTATCATCATTTCATTGTTGTATTCTCCAAGTGGTTCTTCATGGTGTCTCGTTGAGTATGTAATTCTCTCTCGAGGTTTTCTTCAAGATTCTTGTTGGAGAACCTCAAGTATCATTCGTCTTGCATTCCAAAGTGCAATTATTCCTCCTTTATTCCTTGAGGTGGTGTAGCATTCTTAACTCATGAGGACTCTCTAAGAGAATTTGTTTCGAGAATGAGATATTTAAACCCACCAATTCTTTGACCATGAGATGTGTTCAACATATGATTTCCTTTAACGGAGTTATTTTGGATTGGATTTCTCCTAAATCTTTTCCTAAGGTATGTTTCTATTATGGTGATTACGTTGATCCAAGCTCTCAATGTATCCTCTTGGTGAAAGAAGTTTTTCATATTTTGTTGCTCCCAGGCAATCCCTATTTCCGTTAGTGCCCGATTGTCATCTCATAATTTGAGATGTTTTCTATAAGCCCACAACAAGCTTATTCTTCTCGTTGTTGATTTCCAACAACTCCGTTCAGTTCTTCTTGCGAGGATGCTCTTCGGTTCAATTGTGGTGGAAGTTGTCATTTTCTTATCCATTCTATTCTTCTCAAAGATCTAGTCTCTATTCTCTTGTTTCGGAGTTGTTGTGGTGTTGTTCTCTTCAACCCTTCACCTTGGTTTGTCAAGATCATGTTCTTCCCTTGCTTGTCCATCTAACCGGTGTCTTGTTTCATCTTTTCAAATTCTTCCCATCTTATGAAGTTTTCTCTCTTTTCCTACAAAAATGCTGCCAACATTTCTTTTGAATTCTTGCTTGTTCCTCATGTCATTCTTCATCTCTTTGCAACCTTCATGGATCGTTGGTTTCACTCGTTTGTCAAGAAGCAACTAAGTTTTTACCTATTGTTCTTTCTCTTCCTCTTCCTCTTTTCATTATAAGATCTTGGGGCGAGATATCTTGTTAGTGTAGGAGACTTGTAACTGCCTGGAGCCGACGCTCTAGAAGATTCCCCTTTTATCCCCTAGTCGCCGCATTAATTAATAGGTTGTCACATTCATCATCATATCATTTGCATTGCATTGGTTCTCCCTTGCCATCATTTTCAAAACTTCCATCCGTTATTAGTTGCGGGTTTTCTCTATTTTTGTCGGTGACCATTTCGAGACCAACCACACAAACACGTCCCCGCGACATCATTAAAAATATTGTTTGTAAAAGTGTTTATAAAAAATTCTTGGATTGGGTCGAAAGTTGGGGTGCAGTCTTATTGTAATGTAGGTTGGACCCGTGCAAATTTCATCGCAATCGGAGTCTGTTTGACACCCGAACGGTCGACCGCAACGACACTGTCATCTATTTATTTGTCGAGTGTTTCATTGTTTTAAACTTTTTTTTCACGGGCCGCAAACTCCCCCTCATCTCACCCCAATCCCCTCTACACATCCCACAGCAGCCCACCAACACCACATCTGTGATTTGACTGTTGAATCACGATCGGAGGACCGAAACAGCCCCAAAAACCCCCTAACCTAGCCCCTTGTCTATATATGGACAACCTCCTGTGCAAAAATAGGAACCTCAACCTAGCTAAACCGCTGTCACCTCTCTCCCATGTCTCCCACCTAGAGCATCGTCGGCCCGCCCGAGCCCCGGGCAAGCCCACCAAGACCATATGGGCTTGAGCAGGCCCGTGCATGCCTCCGCCGCCACGGAGCCTGAGCTCCCAAGCCAGGCGCCTTCTACTCCAGTGCGAGGGGAGCCGAACTCGACCCCGTGCCGGCCGGGCATCCTGCTTGACACCAGAGCACGCCCCCACCGCTTGCGACATGCCTTTTGCTTGCCTCTTCGCAGGAGACCCCCGCCATAGCCCTAGCTCGTTGCTGCGCCACCTACCTAGCTCACCCTGCCACCATTGGAGCTTACTCGTCGTTGCTGCCGGGAACCGGCCGGATCCAGCAGCTGCAACCTGGATCCGTGCTCCCACGCCTTCCACAGCCTGCCTGTGCCCATCCTCGAATGGGGTTGCCACCGACGACCGGCCCCATCGCCCCAGCTATTGCGCGGCCGCCTTTTCAGCCCCGATCTAGATTGGATCGGGGGGACAGTCTGCTTTGCCGGGTGGGCCCCGTCGTGCAGCTCGTCCAGTCGGCTCCGTTCGCGTGTGCCTCGCGTCATGGCCCACCACGTTGCTAAGGCCCAGCTTGGCCTCCTGCCCCACCTCGCCTTCACGTGGGACGCGGGCCCAGCTAGCTGCAGCCCGAGCAAGAGCTAGCTCAGCTCCTTCAGGCCCAGTGGCCCTCTCATGATTTGTTGCCCAATCCCTTGCCCGTGGAGATATATAACTATGTTGTGCCCATGCCTTGTTTCGGCACATAGTCAGATTCGGCACACGAATATTATTTTCTCATGTTGTGAATTTGTCTAACTTTCAGGGCTTTACATATTACAAAAAACGCGATTGTTTAAAATGCTAATAACTCCGCAACCGTGCATCGGATGGAAATAAATTAGATATGTAAGATGATTAGAATTTTGCGTAGATTAATATTTTCCAACTTTCATGCTTGTTTTACATGCTGTTTGCATAGATTTGCTTGATGCCATTTTCAAACGATTTAGTAGATTGCCAATTAACCATGCATCAGATTAAAAAACTTCCTACATGATACCTCCTTAGAACTTTGTGTAGTTTCATAATATATAACTTTCAAACATATTTAAAATGTTTCAACTTGTTGTTGCATTTATGTTGCATTCATTTCCATGCTAAAACGGTTTTCATCATAACTAATTAACCTTAGCTCCGATTAAAATGTTCCACATGTGTAGCTTGGCTAGGAAATGTGTACAAAAAAGTGATGATATTTATTTTGTTGTCTAATGCTGCCTCTTGAGCTTGCGTTGGTTTTTCCTTGAAGAGGAAAGTCTGATGCAGCACAGGAGCAGTAAGTATTTCCCTCAGTTTGAGAACCAAGGTATCAATCCAGTAGGATAATCGCGTCATGTCCAGAGTACCTGCGCCAACACAAAAGAGCTTGCACCCAACGCTATAAAGGGGTTGTCAATCCTTTCAAGATTGATTGCAAAGTGAGATCTGAAGGCAGAAAGTGCAACGAAGTAAAAGACTAAGGCTGAAAATCTGGTGTGAAGTAGACCCGGGGGACATAGTGTTCACTAGAGGCTTCTCTCAACATAGAAAATATTATGGTGGGTGAAGAAATTACTATCGAGCAATTGATAGAACCGCGCAAAGTCATGACGACATCTAAGCCAATGATCATACATATAGGCATCACGTCCGAGACAAGTCGACCGATACTTTCTGCATCTACTACTATTACTCCACACATCGACCGCTATCCAGCATGCATCTAGTGTATTGAGTTCATGACAAACAAAGTAACGCTTTAAGCAAGATGACATGGTGTAGAGGGATAAACTCAAACCAATCATGAAAACCCCATCTTTTTACCCTTGATGGCAACAACACGATGCATGCCTCGCTACCCCTTCTGTCACTGGGTGAGGTCCCCGCACGGTATGAACCCAAAACCAAGCACTTCTCCCATTGCAAGAATCATAGATCAAGTTGGCCAAACAAAACCCACAACTCAAAGAGAATTACAAGGATATGAAATCATGTATATAAGAGATCAGAAGAAACTCAAATAAGATTCATAGATAATCTGATCATAAATCCACAATTCATCGGATCTCGACAAACACACCGCAAAAGAAGATTACCTCGGATAGATCTCCATGAAGATTATCTTCATGGAGAACTTTGTATTGAAGATCCAAGAGAGAGACGAAGCCATCTAGCTACTAGCTATGGACCCAAAGGTTTATGGTGAACTACTCACGCATCATCGGAGAGGTCATGATATTGATGAAGAAGCCCTCCGTATACGAATTCCCCCTCTGGCAGGGCACCAGAACATGCCCCAGATGGGATCTTGCTGAGACAGAAGCTTGCGGCGGCGGAAAAGTATTTTCGTGGATCTCTCCCGCAATTTTGGAATTTTTCTCAAGTTATAGGCGGAAGAGGTAGGGAAAACGTACCACAGGGGGCCCACAAGCCTGCTAGGCGTGGGCCCCGTGGCCACGCCTAGGGGGCTTGTGGGGTCCCCTGCTGGCCCCTGCCTTGGTTCTCAAGTCTGGCGCGCATCTTCTGTTCCGGAAAAAAATCTTTTCGGAAGTTTTATTCCGTTTGGACACCGTTTAAAATGCTCCTCTGAAAAGGGTCAAAAACCCGAAAAAAAGCAGGAACTGGCACTTGGCACTGAGTTAATAAGTTAGTCCCAAGAAAGATATAAAAGGCATACAAAACATCCAAAGTTTGACAAGATAATAGCATGGAACTATAAAAAATTATAGATACGTTGGAGACGTATCAAGCATCCCCAAGCTTAACTCATGCTCGTCCTCGAGTAGGGAAGTGATAAAAACTGAATTTTTGATGTGGAATGCTACCTAGGATAGTTGTCCTTTGTAACTTCTTTCATGTGACATGAATGTCCAGATCCGTAAGATTCAAAACAATAGTTTGCTATTTACATGAAAACAATAATACTTCAAGCAAACTAGAAAGGTAATCATGAACTTTCGGAATAACAAGGCCAAAGAAAGTTATCCCTACAAAATCATATAGTTCGGCTATGCTCCATCATCCTCACACAACTAATTTAAATCATGCACAATCCCGGTATTGGCCAAGTAATTGTTTTTGCACTCTTACTTTCTCAAACCTTTTACAACTATCACGCAATACAGGAGCGTGAGCCATGGATATAGCACTATAGGTGGAATAGAGTGTGGTGGTGGTTGTGAGACAAAAAAGGAGGAGATGGTCACATTGACTCGGCGTATCAAAGGACTATGGAGATGCCCATTAATAGATATCAATGTGAATGAGTGGGGATTGCCATACAAAGGATGCACTGGAGTTATAAGTATGTGAAAGCTCAAAAGGAGAACTAGTGGGTGTGCATCCAACTTGCTAGCTCACGAAGACCTAGGGCAATTTGAGGAAGCCCATCATTGGAATATACAAGCCAAGTTATATAATAAAGATTCCCACTAGTATATGGTGGTGAGAAAACGAGAGGCTCTCAATCATGAAGAACATGGTGCTATTATGAAGCACAAGTGTGGAAAAAGATAGTAGCATTGTCCCTTCTCTCTCTTTTTTTATTTGGGCTCTTTGGCCTCTCTTTTTTTCTCTTCTTTTTTTATTTGGGCTCTTTGGCCTATTATTTTTATTTCCTCACATGGGACAATGCTCTAATAATGACGATCATCACACTTTTATTTACTCTCAGCTCAAAGCTTAGAACGACGATGACTCTATAGGAAATGCCTCTGGTAGTGTACCGGGAGTGCAACGATCTAGCTTGGCGTATGACGTTGAAACATCTCGCTAGCTATCTTACGATCATGCAATGGCAATATGAGAGTGACGACACAAGTCATGAGACGGAACGGTGGGAGTTGCATGGCAATATATCTCGGAATGGCTATGAAGATGCCATAGTAGGTAGGTATGGTGGCTGTTTTGAGGAAGGCATATGGTGGGTTTGTGCACCGGCGAAAATTGCGCAGCACTAGAGAGGATAGCAATGGTGGAAGGTGAAAGTGCATCTATACCATGGACTCACATTAGTCATGAAGAACTCACATACTTGTTGCGGAAGTTTTTATTAGTAATCAAAACAAAGTGCTAAACGCATACTCCTAGGGGAAGGGTTGGTAGGTGTTAACCATCGCGCGATCCCGACCGCAACACAAAGGATGACAATTAATAGATCAATTATGCTCCGACTTCCTAACATAGTTGTTCACCATATGTGCATGTTACGGGAATCACTAACTTCAACACGATTATTTCTAGATTCAGAACACCCTACTAACATAACTCTTAATATTACCAAATCCGCGTCTCAAAACTAATTGAGAGGAATCAAACTTCTCTTTCTACTCAACGCACATGAAGATGGAAGTTTTCGTATCCTCTTTGGGTACCTATCACCTTTGGGACTACTTTCATAGCACAAACCAACTACCAAGTCACGCACCGCCGTGCTCTAAAAGATCTAAGTGAAGCACATAGAGCAAAATTATCTAGCTCAAAAGATATAAGTGAAGCACGATGAGCATTCTAGCAAATCCATGATGAGTGCATGTCTCTCTCAAAGGTGTGCAGCAAGGATGATTGTGACACAACAAAAAGAAAAGACTCCTCCGATACAAGTCAATCCAAGCAAAACACATATCATGTGGTGAATAATAATATAGCTACATGTAATGTTACCGATGGATTGAAGACGAAAGAGGGGATGCCTTCCCGGGGAATCCCCAAGCTTAGGCTTTTTGGTGTCCTTGAAATTGGCTTGGGATGCCTTGGGCATCCCCAAGATTGAGCTCTTTCCACTCTTTATACCTTTTTCCATGAGAACATCACGCAATACTTGAAAACTTCACAACACAAAACTTAAACAGAAACTCGTGATATCATTAGCACAAGAAAACAAACTACCTCCTCTTTAGGTAATGTAGGAAACTTGATATCCATTCATATTGGTGTTAGATTACTGTATTCTCACTTGTCCATGGCTAGTACCCCCGATACTATCCATAGTTTCATCAAAACAAGCAACAAACTCAACAAAAACAGAATCTGTCAAAAACAGACCAGTCTGTAGCAATCTGTATACTTCCTATACTTCTGGTACCTCAAACATTCTGAACAATTACGACTGCCTGGGCAAATGGCATATAAACCAGCAGCAAAAAGAATCAACTCAAAAGCTCTTTCTTAATAAACATGAAAAATATTCTCGTGAGCAAAAAGTTTCTGTCTTTTTCTAGTAGGATCAAACAACCATCACCATGACTAGTCATAAAGGTTTTGCTTGGCTCAAACACAAAAATAAACACAAAAGACACAATCATAAAAGAATTATGATGGTGTGGACGCAACAAAATGGAAAGAAGAATATAAATTCATTGGGTTGCCTCCCAACAAGCGCTATTGTTTAACGCCCATAGCTAGGCATTCATAATTCAATGATGCTCACATAAAAGATAGCAATCAGACACGAAGAGAGCATCATGCAACATGTGACAAACATATCTAAGTCTAACATACTTCCTATGCATAGGCATTTT
Source organism: Hordeum vulgare subsp. vulgare (assembly GCF_904849725.1). Classification (NCBI taxonomy): domain Eukaryota; kingdom Viridiplantae; phylum Streptophyta; class Magnoliopsida; order Poales; family Poaceae; genus Hordeum; species Hordeum vulgare. The sequence goes on from NC_058524.1 coordinate 313,974,987, forward strand.
ATAGGAAAACAGATTGTCAAGACAACCAATAGTTACCATATGCAAGGAAGAAGAAAGAGACAATATCAAGCTCAACATAACGAGAGGTGATTTGGTAACATGACAGTTTCTACCACAATAGTTTCCTCTCTCATAGCAATTACATGTGGGATCATAATCAAATTCAACAATATAGCTATCACATAGGATATTCTTTTCATGATCCACATGCATGCAAAGTTGACGCTCTTCAAAAATAGTTGGATTATCATTAACTAATGTCATGACTTCTCCAAACCCACTTTCAAAATTATTGCAAACATCATAATCATCATGAGGGTTAAACAAATTTTCAACATAATAAGAAAAATCATCGCCCCAATCATGATTATTGCAACAAGTAGTGGACAAAGCAAGACTAGCATCCCCAACCTTAGGGTTTTGCATATTTTTAACATGATTGACACTAATAGGATTTATAGTGAAACCATTGCAATCATGATTTTCATTCAAGGAGCCCTCGTGGATCACTTCATAAATTTCTTCATCACGATTTTCAGATTCACGCATCTCAAGCAAAACTCCATAAAGATAGTCAAGTGCACTCAACTCACTAGCAATTGGATCAACATAATTGGATCTCTTAAATAGATTAGAAAGTGGATGCGGATCCATATCAATAGATTTTCAGCAAGCGAAGATGCAAGCATATTGAAGGCACATAGCACACAAGAAAAGGAAAGGCAAACGAAGAAAACGAGAGGCAAAAAAGTAAATGCAAGAGATGTGTTTGCGACACTTACTTGGATGAATTCTTGACTTGATCCTCCCTGGCAACGGCGCCAGAAATCCATCTGCTGCCTCTTGAGCTTGCGTTGATTTCTCCCTTGAGGAGGAAAGGGTGATGCAGCACAGGAGCAGTAAGTATTTCCCTCAGTTTGAGAACCAAGGTATCAATCCAGTAGGAGAATCGCGTCAAGTCCAGAGTACCTGCGCAAACACAAAAGAGCTTGCACCCAACGCTAGAAAGGGTTTATCAATCCCTTCAAGATTGATTGCAAAGTGAGATCTGAAGGCGGAAAGTGCAACGAAGTAAAAGAGTAAGGCTGAAAATATGGTGTGAAGTAGACCCGGGGGCCATAGTGTTCACTAGAGGCTTCTCTCAAAATAGCAAATATTAAGGTGGGTGAACAAATTACTGTCGAGCAATTGATAGAACCGTGCAAAGTCATGACGATATCTAAGGCAATAATCATACATATAGGCATCACGTCCGAGACAAGTAGACCGATACTTTCTGCATCTACTACTATTACTCCACACATCGACCGCTATCTAGCATGCATCTAGTGTATTTAGTTCATGACAAAGACAGTAACGCTTTAAGCAAGATGACATGATGTAGAGGGATAAACTCAACTAATGATGAAAACTGCATCTTTTTACCCTTGATTGCAACAACACGATGCGTGCCTCGCTACCCCTTCTGTCACTGGGTGAGGTCACCGCACGGTATGAACCCAAAACCAAGCACTTATCTCATTGCAAGAATCATATATCAAGTTGGCCAAAAAAAACCCACAACTTGAAGAGAATTACAAGGATATGAAATCATGCATATAAGAGATCAGAAGAAACTCAAATAATATTCATAGATAATCTGATCATAAATCCACAATTCATCGGATCTCGACAAACACACCGCAAAAGAAGATTACATCGGATAGATCTCCATGAAGATCATGGAGAACTTTGTGTGGAAGATCCAAGAGAGAGAAGAAGCCATCTAGCTACTAGCTATGGACCCGAAGGTCTATGGTGAACTACTCACGCATCATCGGAGAGGTCATGGTGTTGATGAAGAAGGCCTCCGTCTCCAAATTCCCTCTTCGGCAGGGCACCAGAACGTGCCCAGATGGGATCTTGCGAAGATAGAAGCTTGCGGCGGTAGAAAAGTATTTTTGTGGATCTCTCCCACAGTTTTGGATTTTTTCTGAATTTATTGGCGGAAGAGGTAGGGCAGATGTGCCACAGGGGGCCCACAAGCCTGCTAGGCGCGGGGCCCCCTGGCCGCGCCTAAGGGGCTTGTGGGGTCCCCTGCTGGCCCTTGCCTTGGTTCTCAAGTCTAGCGCGTATCTTCTGTTCTGGAAAAAATCTTTTTGGAAGTTCTATCCCGTTTGGACACCGTTTAAAATGCTCCTCTGAAAAGGGACAAAAACACGGAAAAAACAGGAACTGGCACTTGGCACTGAGTTAATAAGTTCATCCCAAAAAAGATATAAAAGGCATACAAAACATCCAAAGTTTGACAATATAATAGCATGGAACTATCAAAAATTATAGATACGTCGGAGACGTATCATCTAATAACTCTAAAATTGTGTTCTAGGTAGATCTGTAGCAAACTCGAAAATTACATATGGGGACTTTCCGAAATTGTTATTTGTTGTTCCGGCCTCACTAAAATTTCCTAGAATTTTATGTGGTGTCGTAATACCTTGTTGCATCCATGCTTTAACATGTTGTGGTTGTCATTTGCATGCAGTTTGCATTCGTGGCATGTCATCTTGTGTTTCTCATATCTTTTAGACCGTACCTCCGTTTTAAATGATCTATATATGTAAATCGACTAGAATGACGTGTAGAATCACATGATCCACTTTATTTTGCTGTTTAATAAATTAAATTTCGAAATTAACATATGGGGTCGCTTCGGAAATGCTATATGTTGTTTTCGACATCATTTAAAATGCTTAGATAGTGTATTTTATTTATGCTTTACCTCTTGCCATGTTTAAACAACATTATTATTAACGAGTACCTAAACGGGAGTGAACTAAATATATGAATGTGGAGTTTCGTCAATATGCAACTCGTTGCATATTGAACTTCACTTAATTAAAATGGACATACATCATATGTGTTTGTGCATCATGTCACGCATATGTTGTGGCGAATATCGTGTGTTCATTCTTGTTTCCGAATTGCTTCTTCTCGATAGAGTTCCGCAAGCGTGCCAGAGTGTGAGTATTCCTTTGACTATGTTGGTTCGTCTGCTTCATGGACTCGTTCCTCTTCCAAGAGGGATCACAGGCAAGATGACCATTTCCCTAGATACCATTACTATCATTGACATGCTAGTTTTATTGTTTATTTCACTATGTCTTTCTGCCTACCACCTATTTAATAAGCCTCCCAACATTGCCATGAAAAGCCTCTAACCTTTCCACAACCCTGCAAACCACTGTGTGGCTATGTTACTGCTTGCTCAGCCTTCTTATAGCGTTGATAGTTGCAAGTGCAGTTGCTTCCATTTAAAAACATGGGTTCCTTGTTATATAACCATAGTATTGCTATTCAATTTAACACACCTATATATCTGGTAAAAGGTGGAAGGCTTGGCCTTCTAGCTTGGTGTTTTGTTCCACCATTGTGACCTTGTTTTTAGCTACCGGTGTTAAGTTCCATACTGAGCGCTCCTAACACGCTTGGGGTTGTTATGAGGACTCCCTAGATTTTCATTTTGGGATAAAACTCTTCTATCAAGGACCAACATTGGTACTACATTTTCCTAATAACTAATAAAAAGTATACGGACCCGTCGACACCCACGGATAATTAATCAACCTCCGGGCCATCACTCTGCATGAGCGTGGTCCAAATTGAGCGATGTGCGGTGCCTCGTGGTCACCCGGGGTATTAGCCAACCCGACGTATAGCTCATCTGGCCGTGACCTGAGAACGAGATACCGGCTCCTATCGGGATTGTTGGCATGTCGGGCGGCCTTGCTGGATTTGTTTTACCTTTCTTGAACGTCTTGTACGAGGGATTTCGATGACACTTTGGGATATCTTGGGGTTGAGGTTTCCACCAGGAATTCGAGGAGATCACGTGTTTTCCATGGTCGAGGTTTCCGATACAACGTGTGGTGGTTTGTGATGGACTACTTGGAGCACCCCTGTGACGACTGTGATGCGTGTTGGGTTTTCCGTGAAGAGGAACGGGTTATCGCAGCACAATGCGGGTAAGTATTTCTCTCATTTATGAAACCAAGGATTATCGAACCAACAGGAATACCAATACTCAACCGTCTTGAGCGACTATGCACAAAGAAACAAACAACTTGCACCCAACGCGGGCAAGAGGGTTGTCAATCCCCTTGATCTCGTTATTTGCAAGCAAATGAGGTGGGTAGATAATTGTTGATAATTCTAAGGTGAAAAATAAAATAGATCACAAATAATGGCAACAAGGTAGCAGTAGCGTTTGTAAACATATAAGTGAATAGACCCGGGGGTGGTTGTGTTCCCTAGTGGCATCTCTCATGGCAAAGGCATATGGTGGGTAAACAAATTACTGTTGGGCAATTGATAGAACAACGAATAATTATGCAATTTTCACGGCAATGATCATGTGTATATAGGCATCACGTCCATAAACAAATAGGTTGACTCCTGCCTGCACCAATTACTATTACTCCACTTCAAGAGAGCTTCTATGCTTGCCTCTCTACATATTAAGTAAAAAACATAGTAATGCTTGGAGAACAATGACATGATGTAGACAAAGTAAACTCAATTAATAATAATAAACCCCATCGTTTTATCCTTAGTAGCGGCAACACAAAGATGCATCTCGTCCCCTTCTGTCACTCGGATATAGAAATTCGCCAGGTTGAACCTACTACAACACACCACTCCCACTGAAGAAATATTAATCTAGTTGGCCAAACTGTCTCAATAGATCAGAGAGCATTACGAAGCTAAGATGATCATGCAATTAAGAATCATAATAATCAGAGGGGACTCAGATACTTCTCTTGGATAATCTGAACATAAACCCACAATTCAACGGATACCAACACACACACCATACACAGTGATTACGTCGGATAGATCAAAGCGAAGATGCGATGAACATGGTATTGAAGACCATAAAAGAGAGAGATTGCTATCTAGGTACTGCCTATGGACCCGTAGGTCTATGGTGAACTACTCACACATCATGGTGAGGGCAGCAAGGTTGATGTAGAGGCCCTCCGTGATTAATCTCCCCTCCGGCAGATCGACGGAATGGAGGTTTAGATGGCCTCCCGACGGAATAGAGACTTGCGGCGGCGGAAAAAGTGCTTTGGTAGCTCTGTTGGGGTTTTCGGAATATTTGTGAATTTATAGGCCAGAGAGGGACGTCGGGAGGCATCCAGGGGGCCACAAGCCATCACAGCGTGTCCAAGTTATGGGCCGCGCTTGTTGTCTTGTGCGTCCATCGTGCGGGCTCTCTTCCACTTCTAATGCTTGCAGGTCTTCATATAGTCCAACAAAAATCATATTAAACCTTTGTGGCATTTGGACTTCATTTGGTAGGGTAAACCTGCAAAGCAAAAAACACGCAGAAAACATGAACTGGCACTGGGCACTGTCGTGTTAACGACTCCAACAATAGAAAAGGGGTAGGCTAAAGGAGCATGATCTATCAAGATGCAAATGGGTGACATGGTGATTTTAGCGAGTTCGGGCCTCTCACAGTGGAGATAACAGCCCTACGTCTCATGCTTCGGAGAGGCTTTGTTTTATCTATCATGGACATGAGTTACATGGTATATTTGAGAGAGGGAAGAACATATCTCCTAGCTAGGTCCTGAGACTAGAGAGAGCCAGAGCTCCAGGGGAAGAATGAGCCCGCAGGGGGAGAAGAAGCTAGTCCTCGAGCTTTGTGGTGGGGTGGCTTATATAGAGTCTCTCACCCCCTCACCTCCTATGTTACAAGATGGAGCATTAGTGCCATGATGACAGCCCACTACGAAACCTCCACTATGAGTATAATGCTTCAACTGCCTTGTTGGTCTTCACATATCCGAGTGAGACATATGGTCGAGTGGTTTACCGTCGTCCGAGTGGATGAACATACTCGTCCGAATGACCAGTATGTATGTATTTATCCGGACCCACCCGATGTGTGGACCCCACGGTATTATGATATTTCGACCCATCGTGGGCCTACCTGTTACGTGTATCCCCAACAGCAGCCCCTCAGACTTTGACCGATTGCTGGTAGTCGGTTGGAGTATGTAGAGTTTTGTTGAACTTGAATGTTGTTGTCGGGCCTGACCGAGTAGAATGTTTCTTTTTTGATTTCTCTTCCAATGGGGGCACGCTGAGTGCAACCACTGGGTGTAGTCCCCGAGCCTCTATCGGACTAGATGAGTCAAGCAGAGGGTTTAAGTCTTCTAGTGTGGAACTAAACGGAACAAGTGAACTCTCATGCCCTTGGCATAGTAAATTTCTGCAATCTGTAAATACAGAGTCACAGCTAAGCCCCCGAGTGTGGAGCATGTTCGTACTCGGAGTTGTTTTTAACTTAGGGGATATGGAGTCGCAGCTAAGGTCCCAAGCATGGAGCATGTCCGTCCTCAGAGTAGTTTTTAACTTAGGCAATGCAGAGTCGCAGCTAAGTTCCCGAGTGTGGAGCGTGTCCGTACTCAGAGTTGTTTTTAACTTAGGCAATATGGAGTCACAGCTAAGCCCCCGAGTGTGGATGATGTCCGTACTCGGAGTAGTTTTGATCTTAGGCGAAATCAGGTTCGCTGTAAGTCGTTCACCCACTAAGGGTTATGTTGTATATGTCTCCAGCTGAGCGATGGCGCGTAGAGAATCGGGTGATGAAGACAGGCCGCACAGAGTGGGATGCTCGGGGCATCCGAGTGAAGTAGATGCATCTGGCTAAGTGGCGACGTGCAGGGCGGTCAAGTAACGATGTGCGGGGCGGCCTAGTCGAGAATGTTGTCGCGGAGGTATCCAACCGGGCGACGGCGCGCGGGGCGTTTGAGTCGAGGATGTCGTTGAGAATGGCGCACAGAGGCGTCCGTGTAACATGTGTATGAACAATAACAAAAGGTAACACGAAAAATTCTCGAAGTAATTTGATATTTGTTGAAATGATTTATGTAAATTACACCCCCAGTACCCGCTGGGTGTGCCAGGTTCTTGTTTGTCCGGAACCAGCAAGAGTCTAAAGGAGTGAAGGATCCGACTGAACTAGTGAAAGTGAAGGATCTGACTGATCTCGTTTGAGTTCTGGACGCAAATGAAGCGGAAGTGAAGTGTCCCGACATGAAAATAAACAACCGAGTGCAGAGGTACACTCGTTGATGTGGCCTCCGAGTAAACGTCATGTCTGACTTACTTAACATTCGGTAATGAAAAAATGATTATTTAATAGAATGTAGTGTCGAAGTGAAGAATGACTTAGCTGTCCGACTGAGGGACGGTGCGCAGGGCGACCGAGTGCTGACGATGCGTCCGACTGAGGGACCGCACATGGCGCGGCCGAGTGATGACAACGCATCCAGTAGAGTGACGGTGCATGGGGCGGCCGAGTGACGATGGAACCTCCGACTGAGTGGCGATGCACGGATCTGCCGAGTGATTACGACGCGTCCAGTAGAGTGATGGCATGCGGGGTGCTTGAGTGATGATGGTGCCTCCGACTAAGTGGCGATGTGCGGAGCTGTCGAGTGATGATGACGCGTACAGCTGAGCGATGATGCACGAGGCGGCTTGCTTTGGCCGAGTGACGATGGAGCGTCAGGCTGAGTGGTGATGCACGGAGCTGTCGAGTGATGCCGACGTGTTTAGTAGAGTAATGGCACGCGGGGCGGCCAAGTGATGATGGAGCGTTCGGCTGAGTGGCAATGCGCACAACTGCCGAGTGGTGACGAAGTGTTCTATTGAGTGAAAAGACACGGGGCGGCCGAGTGACGATGGAGCCTCCGACTGAGTGGCAATGCGCGGAGCTGCTGAGTGATGACGACGCGTCTAGTAAAGTGACGACGTGCGGGGCGTCTTGCTTTGTCCATGAATAGCACTGGAGAAACTTACTAAATGACTGATTAATAGGCCAATTAATGCAGTATTGAAGATCGCCACTTTCTTCTGTTTTCGTTCTTCCTGCATGTAGTTAATTGATCGACCAAGTGGCCACGTAACGCATGCACTTACCATCGTCATTGAGCAACCGGCTAGTTACTTCCAGCATACGTTTTGTCCAACATGCATGACGTGAGGTAATGCTATTTACTTCATGCATGTGAAACTGAAGACATTTACTCCATGCATGATGTGAGGTAAAGCTAGTTATTGTATGCATGCGAAACTTAAGACGTTTACTCCATGCAAGAGAAACAGATTGCATTCAGTCCATGCATGAAGTCTGGCATAGATAATTACTGTATGCATACGAGGCAGAAAATATTATGTTGAATGGAGGGACCTGATCACTGAGATGCCGCTCCATGGGTTGCAGGTAGAGCCGATGCCACAAAACGGGGCTGCCGTGTGTGGAAGCTCGACGGTGGTGTCGTAGACGAGGCCGGAAACAATGGGATGTATCACCCCGGTGGCCATTTGCAAGGGCTCGACAATGATGTCGCAAATGAGTATGATGCTTCGACGCACCGGTGGTTGTTTGTGTGGCGACGATGAAGTGGCCGGCGCCGGTGGTCGCGCGTGGCGGTGATGAAGCGGGCGGCGCTGGAGGCCACGCGCGGCAAGGACGAAGTGGGCAGCACCGAAGCCATGTGTGGCGGCGATGAAGCGGGCGACAATGGAGCCGTGTGTGGCAATGATGAAGCGGGCAGCGCCGGAGGCCGCCCGTGGCGACGATGAAGCGGGCAGAGCTGGAGGCCGCGTGTGGCGATGATGAAGCGGGTGGCATCGGAGCATCACCTCATGCGTATGGAAGGTCAACCATCCTAAAGGTCGATAATTTTCCTTGTACGTGATCAGATGGATGTCTGCTTCCTTATTGTTTGCTACTCTTTATTCGTGGTGAAGATGAACAGTATGAAAAATATGTCAAAGTGTGAAGATCTAATCGAATAGGGCGCACTAGTGGGAATCACTCTGTTGCCGCCTGTGGTTGAAGAAATAACAATCTGCAACATGGTTCGGTAGACGCCATGCCCCATGGTGGGCGCCAACTGTCGTGCGAACGATTCTAACAATAGAAAAGGGGTAGGATAAAGGACCATGACCTATCGGGATGCAAATGGGTGACACGGTGATTTTCGCGAGTTCGGGCCTCTCATGGTGGAGATAACAACCCTACGTCTCATGCTCGGGAGAGGCTTTGTTTTATCTATCATGGACATGAGTGACATGGTATATTTGAGAGAACGGATCTCCTAGCTAAGTCCTGAGACTAGAGAGATCCAGAGCTCCAGGGGAAGAATGAGCCCGCAGGGGGAGAAGAAGCTAGTCCTTGAGCTATGTGGTGGGGGTGGCTTATATAGAGTGTGTCACCCCCTTACCTCCTATGTTACAAGATGGGGCATTAGTGCCATGATGACAGCCCACTATGAAACCTCCACTCTGAGTATGATGCTTTACCTGCCTTGTTGGTCTTCGCATATCCGAGTGAGAGGTATGGCCGAGTGCTTTACCGCCGTCTGAGTGGATGAACATACTCGTCCGAATGACCCGTATGTATGTATTTTTTTGGACACACCTGATGTGTGGACCCCATGGTATTATGATATTTCGACCCTTCATGGGCCTACTTGTTATGTGTATCCCCAATAGGCACTGGGTCAATAGGTTAGTGCTCCAAAATATTATAAATTTATATATAAATGCATAAAAATTATCCTAGAATGATAATATATCAGCATGGAACAATCAAAAATCATAGATACGTTGGAGACGTATTAGCATCCCCAAGCTTAATTCTTACTCGTTCTCGAGTAGGTAAATGATAAAAACAGAATTTTGATGTGACATGTTATTGATAATGTAATCTCTTGTACGTATGATCATTCAGAAACAATGAATTAACAAACAACAACATAATAATATTTATTAAGTATAGGCAACACAATTATTGATTTTCAAAGTATACCATCCTAAAAGAATGTTTACCCCCTATTCATCTTTATTGTATTAGCAAGGCATGACTCCGTCTTCACCACATAAATACAAATGTTAAGAACCACGGTGTTCAAGTCACGCAATTGGATCGTACATTTTCAATATGCATCAACTTTTCATTCTTCACACAATACATGAGCCTGAACCATTGGACATAGCATATAGGTGGAATAGAATATGATGGTAGATATCAAAGGGGTAAAAAGTGGAGAAGATAATCTCACATCAACTAGGCGTACCGACGAGCTATGGATATGCTCATCGATAGATGTCAATGCGAGGAGTAGGGATTGACATGCAAATAATTCACTACAGCTACAAGTGTATGAAAGCTCAACTGAAGCTAAGTGGGATGTGCATCCAACTTGCTTGCTCATGAAGTCCTAGGGCGTTTGAGGAAGCCCGTCATTGGAATATACAAGCCAAGTTTATTATGATAAGATAATTCCAACTAGCATATGGAGGTAATAGCATTGGAGACTGTCGCTATGAAGGTCATGGTGCCACTTTGAGGCACAAGTGTGGTAAAGTACAGTAGCATTGTCCCTTCTCTCTTTTTCTCTCCTTTTTTATATGGTGGGATTTTCTCTTTTTTTCTTTCTTTTTGCCTCTCCATAATATTATATATATATATATATACATATATATATATATATATGTATGTATGTATGTATGTATATGGTGGGCTCATTTTGCCTCCCCGAATTTATTTATTTTTCGTCCGAAGTCTCATCCCGACTTGTGGGGGAATCATAGTCTCCATCATCCTTTCCTCACTCAGAATGCTCTCACAAGGATGATCATCACACTTTTATTTACTTACAACTCAATATGGAGAACTGAGAGGAAGATATGACTCTCTGAGAATGCCTCTGGCAGTGTACCAGGATGTGCAATGGTATAGCGTGACATGTATCAAAAACACGATGGAAGGTGGCTTTGCCACAAATACTATGTCAGCTCTATCTAATCATGCAAAGCAATATGACGATGAACGAACTAGTCATGACAAGTGACAATGGAAATTTCCATGGCAATATATCTCGGAATTGCTGCCGAAATGCCATAATAGGTAGGTCTGGTGGCTGTTTTGAGGAAGATATAATGAGGCTTATGTGCAAGAGAGCGTATCATGCCGCGTGGTGCGGATGCACCAGCGAAAGTTGCACCAATCCTCGAGGAGAGAATGCGCAATGCACAGTACCGAAGAGGCTAGCCAATATGACAAGGTAAAGATGCGTATGTCCAAGGTGTCACATTAGTCATAAAGAACTCACATACTTATTGCGAAGTTTTATTAGTTTTATCACTCATCAAAGCACTACTCGCATGCCCCGAGGGAGGGGGTTGTTAGCAGTTAACCGCCATGCGCCCCCGACTCGAGACAACACTAGGATTTTAACGAGGAATAAGAATGCTCACACATCATCACCATGCCTCTTTAATATTTTGATGAACAGCGGGTTAACACCCCTTTAATCCCGACACTTATATGAATCAATAATTATGGACTTACACCTTTTTCATATTACCATATCAATGTCATTAACTCACAATTTCTCTATGTTTGCTAGATGATGGTTTTGATTATCATTCATTGAATGCCTATTATTTTTGGACTAGTCTTATGACCGATGCAAATTACTATCACTATTTATTCATCTCTCAAACAAATATAAGTGAAGAACGAGGGAAAATTATTTCTATAAAATCTACACGCCACCGTGCTCGAAAAGATATAAGTGAAGTACTAGAGAAACTGCCAAGCTCAAAAGATATGAGTGAAACACATAGAGTATTCTAGAAAATCATAATGAAGGTGAGTCTCTCTATAATAGGTGTGTTCAGAAAATGATGATTGTGACAAACTTAAAGTAAAACCAAACAAAAGCAAACGACGGTCCAAGCAAAACACATATCATGTGATGAATAAAAATGTAGCTCCAAGTGACATACCGATGGTTTGAGATGAGGGGATGCCTTCCGGGGCATCCCCATGCATATACGCTTGAGTCTTCCTTAGAATAACACTTGGGGTGCCTTTGGCATCCCCCATCTTAGGCTCTTGCTACTCCTTATTCCATGGTCAATCGCGATCACACTCAAAACCTGAAAATTTCAATCACACAAAACTCAACAAAACTTCATGTGATCCGTTAGTATAAGAAACATATTGCATACTTTAGGTACTGTTATAAATTGACACTTAATTTATAATTTCATAATAGGTACTGTATTCTACCTTATCCATGACTTATACGCCCCCATATAATCCATAGCGTCATCAAAACAAGCAAACTATGCAGGCAAAACAAAATTTGTCTAAAACAGAACAGTGTGAAGCAATGTGTAAATATACCATACTTATGTAACTCTAAAAATTCTGAAAAATTAGGACAACGTGGTGAATTTGTACACAAGTACTGTGTAAAATTTCAATAATTTAGCATGCTCCAGCAGAGAATTAAAAATTCTGCACTTGAGACGAAAGTTTCTGTTTTGCACAGCATCTATCATACTCATCAAATAAGTTATCCCAAAGGATTTACTTGGCAAAAGCACTAATTAAAACATTAAAAACGTAATAATTATAGAGGAAATAATCATGTCAACACAAAAGAACATAATCTACTAAAAAAACATTAAGATAACTATTGGGTTGCCTCCCAACAAGCGCTATTGTTTCATGCCCCTAGCTAGGCATAATGCATAGTTTCAAGTGTTGTCATGTTTGACACTCAACCCATAAGTGTATCTCATGGCTGATTCATAAGGTTGTTCAATTGTACTTCGAGGAAACTGTTCCATCTCTTGCTTTAATGGGAATTGGAACCTTATGTTTCCCTCCTTCATGTCAATAGTTGCACCTATAGTTCGTAAGGATGGCCTTCCAAGTATTATGGGACAAGACGGATTGCAATAAATACCAAGCACAATGAAATCTACACGCATATAATTTTTATTTGCAATAATAAGCACATAATTAGTTCTACCTAAAAGGTTTCTTGATGGTAGAATCCGGAAGATGCAAGTTTAGGGAACACGCTTCAATATTGGTGAGACCAAGCACATCACGTAAGTTTTTGGTATGGTTGAAACACTAGCACCAAGATCACACAAAGCATTGCATTCATATCTATTTATATTTATTTTGATAATAGTTTCCCACTCATCATGCAATTTTCTAGGAATAGAAACTTCAAGTTCAAGTTTCTCATCATAAACTTTTATCATAGCTGCTACTATATGTTCGGTAAAAGCTTTGTTTTGTTCGTAAGCATTGGGTGAGCAAATAATGGATTGCAGTAAGGAAATACATTCCACTAGCTAAAGTACTTATAATCCAAGATAGTGTGCACATCACTAGCTAAAGTTTTGACATCTCCAAACCCTCCTTTTTCAATTTTAGCATCAAAATTATCACCCTCCAAGCAAACGGGAGACTCCTCAACTAGAGTTGAGTTATATCCAATCCCTTTATCATTTATATTCAGAGAGGTAAATAAAGATTCAATAGGAGAAACACCAATCATTTTAATATCTTCATCATTATGCGCAATAGGGAAAGATTCCGGTTTAGCGGCCATCCTATTTACTAGAGTAGTTTGCTTGTCGGAAATTTTTCCTAGTAATTCTTCAATGTGAGCAACTTGTGATTGGAGATTAGATACTTCCTTATTGACTTCATCAAGTTTTTTACTAATAGAATTTAGCAAAGTTGAATGTTCTTTAATTTCAGAATTAAAGGATTTATTGTGCTCATATTGTGAAGTCATAAAATAATTTCATAGAATTTTCTATGTCGACCATCCTTTGGTAGTAAGAGATATTGTGGAACCTATCTTGAGACATGGTGACCGAGCAAGCAAAGTAACGAGGAAGACAAGTAAAATAGCAACAATCAAAGGTAAATATTTGTGTATTTTTAATTTTTATGTGACAAAATAAATATAACAGAAAATAAAAAGAAGAACAAGTGAAAGAAAATTTGTGAGAAGCTACTTGATAGTTGGTGATGGTATTCTCCAACAACGGCGCGAGAAATCCTTCCGGATGACTGTGATCTCTGTTAGGTTTTCCGTGATGAGTTTCACACACTGTGTTTCACTCTACTGAGTAATTAACTTTTCTCAAAAATTAGGGCCAATTCATTTTTTATGACTGATTGTGATGCTTGATGTGATTGATGCTTGCTTGCTTGTTTGCTTGTGTTTGAATCCCAATGTTCCTGCTACTCTCTAGACTCACCTCCTTGACCCAAACCCTCGGCTAATGATCATGCCATGTGTATAAGACGAGAAACTATTTTTAGCAAATATTATTTTGACAAAAAGCACTTCCTTGATTTAAGCCTTCAAAACCCGTGAGTTGGGATTTGTACTACAAGTCCTCAAATTAGGGAGGTTATTTTGCACCAAATATTTTATCTAAATCCCATTATCAAAATGGCTTTACAAAACCACAATATATATTTTACTATTTTATGAGGCCAGAAATGGTCCCTTATGAAGGAAAGTTATTTTCATTACTTTCAAAGTATTTGAGAAACTTTAGGGAAACTCAGTGGACATATATATGCCATATATGGGAGTTTCAACACTTAGTCATGTTCAAAATATTAGGCAAAACCCTTCAAAACCCTTCTTGCCTATTGCAAGGTTTAGAAATAATTCTATTAGAAATATTCTCAATAAATTCGAGTAAAAATCTAGCATGTCACACATGATATATGTGATGATCTTGCCAAGTTTCATCCCAATCCAAGTTGATTTGATTCACCTAATTATCTGCAACCCCCTGTTTTTAACTCTCCTAACTGATTTTACTTTTCCCAAAAATTAGGACCAAATAATTGTTTTTGGGAATGCTTGTGATGCTTGAAGTGACTATTGTTTGCTTGCTTGCTTGCATGCCTGTGTTTCATTCTCAATAGTTCATGTTACTCTCCACACTCAGCTCCTTGACCCAAACCCTTGCCTAATGATCATGCCATGTGTGTAGGACCAAAAACTATTTTTACCAAATATTATTTTTATCAAAAAAAGCATTTCTTTGATTTAACCTTTCAAAAACCCCTGATTTGGGATTTGTACTACATGTCCTCAAATTAGGGAACTTATTTTGCACCAATTATTTTATTTAGAACCCATTATCAAAATGGCTTCCAAAAACCACAGTATTATTATTTCAAAAGTTATTTTACTATTTTATTTAAATGCCTTCCTGTGAGGCTAGAAATGGTCTCTTATGAAGGGAAGTTATTTTTATTGCTTTCAAAATATTTTAGAAAATTTAGGGAAACTCGGTGGACATATATATTCCATATATGTGAGTTTCAACACATGGTCATGTTCAAAATATTGGGCAAACCTCTTCAAAACCCTTCCTGTCTATTTCACGCTTTTGGAACATTTCTATAAGAAATATTCTCCATAAATTCCACTAAATTTCTAGCATGTCACATACGATATATGTGATGATCTTCTCAAGTTTCATCTCAATACAATTTGATTTGACTCTCCCAATTAGTCTAAAACCCTATCTGTCAAGATCCAAATTTGAGCAACTCTACATTGTCAAGTTTCTCCAATTGTTCTCAAATTTGGTGGACATGTTCTGATACTCCAATAATGCATACACACCAAGTGGTGCACCAAGGAGAATAGAAGAACTTGTCCCAAGCCCCTCCAAACCCACTATGTTTGATTTGTGACTTTGGGAAATTTTACATTATAAAGTTTCTCCAATTGACCCCAAACTTTTTGGGCATGCTTAAATGCTCAAATAATGCCCCCACACCAAATATTAGATTTGTGGGAATTGATTTGAATAGCTTTGTAAGCAGAAGGCCATTTCTGCCCATTTCCTCGGTTTTGCAAGTCTACATTGGTAACCTTCTCCACGAAATCCCAAATTTGGTGTCCAAGCTTATTTCCATTTATTATTTGATACTGTGAAGTTTCATATTAATTGAAGTCCATCTGTTAACTCTCAAACTCATCAAACACCTTGTGTGCACTCACCAAATTGGCTACTTTGGCCCCTTCCACTTTTACCCTTGAGCTCAACTTTCTACCACAGCTCTATGTAGTTACATTTTACCTCTAGTAGCATTGCCATGACCTCTGGTCAATTATTGGACAGAGTATCCATGTAACTACTTCTCATTTTACCCTTGGATCAGCATTTTTACCCCTCTTGCCCCACCTCCACCTAAGTTAATGCCCCACCTCTTTCCAGAAGGTCCCTAGCATCCCAAGGCATCATTTCAAACCACGTTATGGCATGTTCATGTGGGGAAAATAAGAAGCACATCTACAAGTTGAATTCTGGCTGAAATGTAGCCTTGTACAGCAAGTACTAGCTACCCTCCTCTGCTTGAGCTCAGACTTGGCAGTGTTGTAGTCCTTGCAGAGACAAGCATGCGAGACAAGGTTCCATCCTGAGATCACTACATTAAGTACCCTCATATCTATCCCTCAGTTTACTACTTCAAACTAAATTGTAGTCAAAACCAATTCAAACCAGCCCCACTTTGGTCCAAACTCCACCAGTGCGCCGTGGCACACATGCCTTGCATGTTTGACACCTTGCTTTGGCCAGGGGTGGCTTTGGACACGTAGAAGGGGTGGTGACCACCTCCCTGGTATGCAGAAACGGTGCTCTGCACCTTGGGCTCTAGCTGCAGCTCGGGTCCAGCGAGGGGAGCATGCCGAAGGGCGCCGCAAAGCATCCTTTGACCCCTCCACGACGCCAGGAAGACTCCAAGCTGCTCAGGACGTGTGTGCTGGCTGTGCCAGTGAGCACCAGAGGCGGATCCGAGCTCCCTCTCGTAGCCCTACATCTATACCTCGTCCCGAGCCCTGTCTTGCTCTCCCTGAGTCCCTCCTCCCTCCTAGCAACCTTCGGAGCATCCCCTTCGAGCTCCCAAGCTTCCTCCTCCGTCCCATGGTCGATGTAGCACCGCCTCGGTCTCCCTGCAACCGGGCTCGTCAGCCCCCTCCTCTCCTTCTTCGGTTGCGCAGGGGTGCCCCGGGAGCCCTGCAGCCTCTCCGCAGCTCCTTCCCCTCCCTCTTCTTCCCTCCAGGTGGCCGGGAGCACCACCTCCACCGCCGTTGCCACCGTATCCCATCGCGGTTGCATCTGCTCCACGGGTGCTCCTCCACAGGAATGGAGCCGTCAAGGGGGTGCAAAGTGGCCCCGTGGCCAGCCAGTGGCCGGGCAGCCGCCGAGGACGGCCGGAGCCACTAGGAAGGTCGCCGGGACGGCCCTACCCTGCCTCCGAGCCGCTCCCTGGCTCGAGCGATGGGAGGAAGAAGCATATGATGGGCGGGCCCTGCCTGTAAGTGGCTTGGTGGCCGGGCTCAACCGTCTTAAGTTGAGACGGGTACCAGCGTAGGTGCCTCCCCCCGTGGAAGGCGTAAAGTGCCCAGGGTGGCTCCTGCGTGGGTAGGTTGCCCGAGGCCGGGCTGCTAGTCTAGCCCATCCACCTATCTAACGCCCTAAGTGCGTTATAACCCTCCCTGGTTCAGCCCTCTGTCCTTTTCTTTTACCTTAGACTTAAAAAATCCTTTATAAATCCATCTGAGCTCCAAAATTAATGATTCAAATTTCTGCATGTCCCTAAAATCAAGACCTATCCATATATGTGCATTGCACATTTTTCCAGAAGACTTTCTGATGGATTAATATTCAAATGCCCATTTGAATATTTTAAACCCAACTTTATAAATTCCCATAACATTCAAATCAACTCCAAATGGAGTGATTCCAAATTCCAGAGCTTTCTAATATCATATACTATTTTTGAACCCTTGGTCAACATTTTTGTATGGCATATTTCTGTTGAAATAAATAAATAGCTCCCTTTTGCTATTTATCCAGTATTGGAAAATCCCTAGTATATTAATATCAACTCCAAATCCAGTGATACAACTTCCAAACTGTTTCAAAAATTATGCTCTATTAAATGAGTGCCTCCACTCATTTCTATCTTAATAGTTTCTGTAGACTTCTTTTAAGATCACCTATTCCTCTTTTCATCCATTCAAAAATCCTTGATGATCCAAATCTCCTACGACAAGCTTCAGGTATTTTTCTTATGACCAGGAAGATCCAAGAAAAATAAAACTCCTATTTGTTTAGCACTTTTGTTTCTTCTTGCTGTATGTCTTACTGTGTTGCTTCCGACGTTAGTTGACCGAGTAGACGGAGTACTCGGAGTTTGACCGGAAGAACTCGAAGACCCCGAGAACTTATGAGAGCAAAGGCAAGCAACCCTTTGACCATGTTTGAGCAAATAGTATATTGCATGCTAAGTAAAACAAATATTTACGTTGCATATGATCATAAGTATTCGGTAAATGATCGATATGATGTTACCGATGGCTCCTCCGGAGCACTTGCATTTTGAGCATGATCCTACCACCTATTAGGGTCACCCAAATATCATGTTGACAAGTAGAGATAAGCATAGTAGAAGCATGAGCATGATGATGGTAAATATCAAAGGTTTACGAAAACCCCGTCGGGTGCCACTAATGCCCGAGGGTGATGATGAATTAGGTGGCCACTTTTAGAGAAGTGGTGCACTGGGTGTATTTTGGTGTGAGTGGTTTCGGAAATGAGATTAGATTTATGATTTTACGACCGTCCCAACCTTACATGTGCGACCACGTTACCCTTTATGGGACGGGGCTCTGTTGATTACTCTGGCCTGTGCTAGCAAAGAGCCACATAACTAGTGGAGGGAGTGATCTGTGGTCACTCTCGTGACGGGGTCATGCCAGGCAGGACGACTATGCCATTTTCACGTGTTCCGGGCACACCGTTAATACCCGCATGGATGATACTGTCAATAGTCGATGCTCGTAAGACGTACATCCTGTGGGCTGGGTACCAATTGAGTGGATCTCTTTGTCTAGTATCGTTAGGGGAAATGCATTGGTCGGGTACTTACCTCGGGTATGCTATATACCGCGAGTCATGGATGACACGAAAGTTTCCCGGATCTCGTGGGTACATCGTACAACCTCTTCATAGTGTAAAACTATTCGAATAGCCGTGTCCTCAGTCAAGGATAGTTGGGTAATACTGCTTAAACTACGTCCAATCGTTTCCGCATAAACCAAGTGTGTCTCTGTGTGTGTGTGTGTGTGTTCAAGAAGATATGTGAAAGAGTGGATATGACCAAGTTTGGTGACTTGGCATATCGGGTGAACCCGTAGTGTTCAGCCAACAACAGATATGTTGATATCTGTAACATGTTCTTTCTAATACCATCTAGATCAAGTTGCATATACATCTATGGTTATTTAATTGATAAGCTGCTATCCACCAATATTGCATATTACTTGTTACCATACCAACTGCATTATCCATATCATGGGCTGTTTGCGAGTACATTCAAAGTACTCATTGGCTTCCCACTATCTATTTCATTGACCAGGTATGAGAGATCAGGGTTTGGTGAAGAGTAACTCGGTGATGTTCCTACGAGCTAGGACGCTTCCTAGTCAGAATGCCTGTAGGTTAAGGCTGATGGCATGGGCTCACCCTTTCGACCAATATTTCTGCTATTGGTCTAGTTTGGTGTGCTCGCCCTCAAGGCCCTATATATGTAAGACTTGACCGCAATGGTCATTTATTGTATCAAATGTGTATGTATGGATGTAAGACTCTTGTTATTCAGTTTCTGTGTGTTCGGTGAGCATTGAACTCTGGGATCACTCACCACGTTCATTCGGTGATCTCGACTCGTAAGTCGGGGTCCCCACATTATCCCAAAACCCTATCTCTCCAGATCCAAATTTTAGCAACTCTACATCGACAAATGTCCCCAATTGTGCTCAAATTTGGTGGACATGTTCTAATACTCCAATAATGCATCCACACCAAGTGGTGCATCAAGGAGAATAGAATAACTTGTCTCAAATCCCCCAAAACCTTCTTTATTGATTTCTAACTTTGGGAAACTTTACATATAAAGTTTCTCCATTTGATCCTAGACATTTTGGGATGCTCTAATTCTCAAATAATGCCGCCCAACCAAGTTGTGGATTTGTGGGAATTGATTTGCATGGTTTTATACGAAGAAAGCCATTTCTGCCCATTTAATGGGTTTTTCAAGTCTACATTGGAAGCTTTCTCCACTAAATCCCAAAGTTGTTGTCCAAGCCTATTTTCACCTATTATTTGATCATGTTAAGTTTCATAGCAAATGGAGTCCATTTGCTAGCCCTAACATCCATCAAACACCTTGTGTCTATTTACAAAAGTTGCTGCTTTAGCCCCTTCCACTATTTCCCTTGAGCTTAAATTTTTACCACAACTTTAACTAGTCCCATTTTACCTCCAGTAACCTTGCCATGGCGTCTAGATAGTTATTGGAGGGTGACTCTATGTATCTAGCTCTCATTTTTACCTTGGCAACACTAGTTTTACCCCTCTTGCTATACTTTTGCTCAAGGCAATGCCCCCACCTCTTTCCACATCACCTCTAGTATATTAATGCATCTTTTCAAACCAATATTTGACGTGCTCATGTGGGAAAATTGAACACCCCATCTGAAACTTGATTTTGGGTTGAAATGTAGATTTAACAGAAAGTACTAGCTACCCTCCTATGTGTGAGCTAAAACTTGGCATTATTGTAGTCCTTGCATAGACACATATGCTAGACAAAGTTTCATCTCGAGATCCCTCAATTAATCACCCTCATTTCCAACCCTAAGTTTACTGCTACAAACTTAGTTGCAGTCAAAACCCAGTCTAACTGATCCACTTGGGTCCAAACTTCACCAGTACTCGATGGCACGCATGACTTGCATGCTTAACACCTTGGTGTGGCTAAGGGGTGGCCCTGGACACGAAGTGGGTGGTGAGCACCTCCCTGGTGTGCAAAAACGGCACTCTGCGCCTTGGACTCTTGCTGCAGCTCGGGTCCAGCAAGGGCAACGTGTCCTAGAGCTCCACAGAGCCTCCCTTGACCGTCAATGTTGCTCCTCGATGCTAGGGTGCAACCAAGGGCGCCAGGCACGCGCATGGCCGCCGTGTCCAGAGCGTCCCAGCGCATCCGAGGTCCTCCTCGTCACCCCTCATTTTCTTCCCCCCCCCCCCCCCCCGAAGCCACTGCTGCACCCCAATCCCTTCTTCCCCATCTCAGACACCACCCCAACCTCTTCCAAGCTCCTTCAGCGCTTTGTCCCTTCAACCATGGCCGCCATTGCCACGGTTCTGCTTTGTAAAATTCGAGCGAGCAAGCCTCCCCCTCACCCCCTTTCCGCCTCCATTGGAACCCCCGCGGTCGGTCCATCCTCCCTAGCACACCTGGCCGCACTCTCAGTTGTCGTAGCTCTTCGGCCAGCTGTGGTCGGCGCCGTCGTCCACCCCCGTCGAAGCCCTTGCTCCCTGCCTCCCTCACAGCCAGTGAGGCCCTCCCCCGAGCGCGTCAAGGCCAAGGCATCCGCCCAAGCACTAGGCAGGGCCTCCGTGCGGCGAGGCAGTCGGAGCCACGGTGCCCAGCACCACCGTGGTTGTCGCAAAAAATAAGAAGGGCGAAGGAGGGAGAGGTCATGCGGGCCCCGCGTGTCAGTCAGAGACCGAGGCGCAGACTGGTGGCCCCACTCCTATTAATTGGAGATACCTTGCCGTCGATTCCGCCTCCCTAAAGGGAAGGCGCACCCCCAAAAGTGCGCCATGAGTGACCCAGCACCCCACACGACTGGGCCGGCCCATGAGCTCATTTTGCAGCCTGTGCGCGTTATAAATTCCCGTGGTAAACTCCTTTATCTTTCCCTTTTATTAGAAACTTCAAAAAGGCTCATCTAATTCATATTCGCTCCGAATCTAATGGTTGAAATTCCTACAGGTTCCTAAAATCAAGATCTATCCAGAGAGATGCATTACATATTTTTCGAAATAACTCTTCTGTGTTATTAATATTCAAATACAAATTTGAATATTTATGGCCCCACCTCACAAAAATCCTATAGAGCTCAAATCAACTCCAAATGGAGTGATTCCAATTTCCAGAGACTTCTCAAATCATTCTCTAATTTCCTAGCATGAACATATTTATGTGCAATGTTTCTCTTGCATCAAATAAATGGACCTTTTGCTGTTTATTCCATATTAGAAAATCCATAGGAAAATCATACCAACTCCAAATCAAGTGAAACCACTTCCTAAATGTTTCTAAATTCCTACTCTACTAAATAAGTGCATCCACTCATTTTGAGCAGAATGTTTTCTGTAGACTTCTTATAGGATCACCTATTCCTCCTTTCCTCCCTTAAAAAATCTCTGATGATCCAAATCTCCTAGAACAAGCTTCATGTATTTTTCTTATGACCACAGAGGTCCAAGAAAAATAACATTCCTATTTTTAGAGCACTTTTGTTTCTGCTTGTCGTGTGGCTTACTGTGGTTGTTTTCGACGATAGTTGACGGAATAGACGGAGTACTCGGAGTTGAACCGGAAGACCACGAAGACTCCGGAGACCTATTAGAGCAAGGCAAGCAGCCCTTTGACCATGTGTGAGAAAATGTTTTATGCATGACATGTTGATTACGTATTACTATGCATATAGTCATGATTAGTCGGTACGCCCCCATATGGTGTTACCGATGGCTCCACTGGAGCACTTGCATTTGATATGTGGGAATGGAGGGATTAGTGGACCTACAATAAGTCAAGAGACAATATTTTCTTAGAAATGAGTGAAGGCACTCATTTAATAGGGCATGATTTTAGAGGAATTTAGGAAGTGGTTACATTGGATTTGGAGTTTAGATGGGTTTTTTCTATGAGTTTACTAAGATCGAATAAATGGGAATGGGCCTATTTATTTGGCCCAACCAAATTATAGCATAGCAAAAATGTTAAGTATAGCTAGAAAAATATAGGTAGATTTGTGGAGTCTCTCGAAATTTGAATCCCTCCATTTGGAGTTGATTTGAGCTCTCTAGCAATTTTGCAAAGTGGGGTTTCAAATATTCAAATTCAAATTTGAATATAAAACTACAGGAAATATTTCTGGAAAAATGTACAATACAAATATTTGGATAGGTTATAATTTTAGAAGCTCCTAGTAATTTGAATCATTAAGTTTGGATGTCATAGGAATTAATTATGAATTATTTTTCCCATATGGCCTAAGCCATGCACTTTGCACAGTTTAACTAGGCAGCACTCTGGGCCTGGCCCAGTTCCTCGTGCATGACAGCCGAATGGCCACACAAATGGTGTATTCTGCGGGGTGCGCCTTTGCTTTCCGAAGGCGGATTATCGCGAGGCCTTCTCCACTTAACCCAAACGGGCTCGGACGGATGGCTTGACAGAGGCCGACCAATGGGGTTGTCGGCGCCACTCGCAAGGTCGTCTCTCTCCTCGCCCATGCAATGGCTGGAGGCTGTGGGGCGGGCTGAGCACACGTTGGTGCTCTCCCCTATAGCAACGACAACTTCCGGTGGTGTGGGGACCCTGACTTACGAGTCGAGATCGCCAAATAAATGTGCTCAGTGATTCCAGAGATCAATGCTCACCGAACACACATATACTGAATAATAGAGTCTTACATCCAAGTACCGAATTATTACATCACATGACCGAATGGTCAAGTTCACAAGATAGGTCCTAAGGCCAGATCATACTGATACAACTAATAGCAGAGATCATAGGGGCTAAGCGGGTGCCAATGCCCTCAAGCCTTCACCGACATGCATTCTTGCTGGCAAGCATCCTAGTTCGCATGGGCGTCTCCGAAGACGTACTCATCTCCAAACTCTGGTCCTTCCATGTCTCGTCAATAGTATAACTAGTGGCAAGACAATGAGTACTTTTGAATATACTCGCAAACAGCCCATGATATGAACAAGGAAAGTGAAGGATAATGACATCATGCATCTCTGGTGGAATTCACCTTGGTGGTAAATGATCATGAATATGCATCAAGTTAAAGAATTACTTTTGAAGAACAAGTTACAGATATCAATATCTGCTGAGGGATGAACCATCCGGGTTCACCCTATATGCCAAGTCACCAAACTTCGTCATAACATTACTTTCATAATCACTCCTTTCATCAGAACTCACACACACACTTGGTTTATGCGGAAACAACTGGACGTAGTTTAAGCAGGATTACCCAACTGTCCTTGACCATGGACACAACTATTCAAATAGGATTACACTCTGCAAAGGTACTACGCTGGACCCATGAGATCCGGGAAACTTCTGTGTCATCCACGACTCGCGGTATATAACATACCCGAGGGAAGTACACGATCAATGCCTTTCCCCTGACGATACTAGACAAAGAGGTCCACTCAATTGGTACCCAACCCACATGTTGTACGTCCTACGAGCACCAACTCTAGATAGTATCAACCATGCGGGGACCAACGGTGTGCCTGGAACACGTAAAAATGGCATATTCGCCCTACCTGGCACGACCCCATCACGAGAGTGACCACATATCACTCCCGCCACTAGTAATGTGGCTCTTTGCTAGAACCGACCAGAGTAATCAACACAACCCTGTCCCATAAAGGGGTAACGTGGGCGTACATGTAAGGATGGGACGGTCGACATATCATAAATCTATTCCCATTTTCAAAACCATACTCACACAAATACCCGGTGCACCACTTCACCACAAGTGGCCACCTTACTCATCATCACCCTCGAGCATTAGTGGCACCCGATGGGGTTTTCATAATTCTTTGATTTATACCAACACATGCTCATGCTACTGTTGGTTATACCAAGACAGTCATCAGGATACAAGCATGACCCTCATAGGTGGTAGGATCAAGCTTAATGCATGTGCTCCGGAGGAGCCATCTGTAACATCACATCATTTATTTACCGGCACTTACGATCATAGGCAACGGAAATACTTGCTATACTAACATGCAATATGACATATGCTCAGTCATGGTCAAAGGGCTACTTGCCTTGGTCAGCTAGGTATCCGGGGTCTTCGAGGTCTTCTGCTTCGATTCCGTTATCACACGGATTTTCTATCATCGTCAAAAGAATAAATAAGAAATAGCTCACTCAAAAACAGATCACAAAGTCATTTTAAAAATGTTATTTACTATTGATAAATCTAAGTTGTTATTTTTAGAAATAATTGCCTCTGATTCCAATGTAGGAACATTTTTAAAACCAACCAAACAGAAGCAAAACTATTCCAATTTATTCGTTTTTATTATTGTAAAACAGAATAGTTGCTGAAAAATTCAACCAATGGTTTTATTAAATACTACATATTTTTAGAAAAATATCAGTGAAAAAATTATATTTTTACACTCGTTAAATATTTTTATAAAAATCATTGAAAACCCAGTTTTAAAACAAAGGAAAAATGGGCAACAGTCCTTGGCCTGGCTTGGCCTGGAACTGGGCCGGCCCAAAGGGCAGCCAACAGCGTGCCCAGACGCGCGAGCCATCAGGTTTGGACCTGACGTGCGGGGTCGTGCGGTCAGTGGCTGCGAGCAGCAAGGGAGAGGGGGGTGGGCCACCGATAGGTGGGGCACACCTGTCGGGGTCGTCTCCTACCTCTGGCCAGAGAGGAGCAGGATCATGTCGGCGAGGCTGCCGACGTCCTCGGGCCCCAACGAAGATAGAAATGGGGCCGACTCATCATCGCCTACCTGCTGGTGGTTGGAACAACGACGGAGAGGCTCAGGTTCACCGGCGATGAGGAGGCCGGGGCGGAGGAGTTTCGGGAGGTGGTCGACAGGGTAGCTAGGGGCACGGAAATGGCCGGGAAAGTTGGGGGAAAGCTTCCTGAGGTCAAGGGGAGTGGTTTGGTGGGTCAAGGGACGCAGGAGCCGTCGTGTAGCCGGAGATCGATCGGAGCTCCGAGGCAGAGGGGCCTCGGTCGATCTCGAGCACCGGGGCTCTGCTAGCTTGCTGGGGTGGCTAGGGAGGTACTAGTGGTTGTGGTGAAGCTGTCTGAGGGGTGCTGGAGCGAGGGGGAGGGCTATAAATAGGCCCACAACGGTGAGCCGATTCAGGAGCGTCGGTGACTCACCATGGTGCGCATGGGGGTGCAAAGAGGAGCTGGGGTCGAAACCGCGATCTCAGGATGTGGTTTTGGACTGCGAGAACCATCTGCAATAGAGGGAGAGAGAGGGGAGTCGAGCATCTGTGGCCGCGCAACTTTGGCTGGTACTGGTGCACGCGGGTACGCGTCGCACAAGCTGTAGCTTGGGAGAGGAGGGGCCCTGATGGTCGCTCGATACGGAGGGATTGTCGGGGAAGAGGTTGGACACCTCGGGGGAGGCTGGAACTGGCCAAGGGCGTCGCCCCCACCTTGGTGGCTTCCTGTAGCGCGCCCAGAGCACAGTTTTGGCATGGCACTGCATGTTGGTCTTCTCTGAGGTGCTTTGGATGTGTCTAGCATGTCCTCGGCACTGGCTGTGATAAGGCTAAACGTTGAAATCCCGTTGGAGATTCGTCAGGTCAAGGGAGACAAGAGAAACAGGTGGTGTCAGCTTTGAGCTGAAGCTTAGATTGGGGTTTTTGGCATTTCTACGTTGAACCAGAGAGGGTCGAGTTGACTAGGGCTGGACATTGATACTGGCCACCTAATCTGAGAGTTTGGAGCAAAGGGGTTGGGTTTAGCTATGGCTAAGGGGGCTTTTATGTTGGAAATATGCCCTAGAGGCACTAATAAATTAGTTATTATTATATTACTTTGTTCATGATAATCGTTTATTAGCCATGCTATAATTGTATTAATTGGAAACACAATACTTGTGTGGATACATAGACAAAACACTGTCCCTAGTAAGCCTCTAGTTGACTAGCTCGTTGATCAAAGATGGTCAAGGTTTCCGGACCATAGGCAAGTGTTGTCACTTGATAACAGGATCACATCATTAGGAGAATCATGTGATGGACTAGACCCAAACTAATGAACGTAGCATGTTGATCGTGTCATTTTGTTGCTACTGTTTTTCTGCGTGTCAAATTTTTATTCCTATGACCATGAGATCATATAACTCACTAGCACCGGAGGAATACCTTGTGTGTATCAAATGTCACAACGTAACTGGGTGACTATAAAGATGCTCTACAGGTATCTCCGAAGGTGTCCGTTGAGTTAGAATGGATCAAGACTGGGATTTGTCACTCCGTGTGACGGAGAGGTATCTCGGGGCCCACTCGGTAATACAACATCACACACAAGCCTTGCAAGCAATGTGACTTAGTGTAAGTCACGGGATCTTGTATTACGGAACGAGTAAAGAGACTTGCTGGTAAACGAGATTGAAATAGGTATGCGGATACTGACGATCGAATCTCGGGCAAGTAACATACCGAAGGACAAAGGGAATGACATACGGGATTATATGAATCCTTGGCAATGAGGTTCAATCGATAAGATCTTCGAAGAATATGTAGGATCCAATATGGGCATCCAGGTCCCGCTATTGGATATTGACCGAGGAGTCCCTCGGGTCATGTCTACATAGTTCTCGAACCCGCAGGGTCTGCACACTTAAGGTTCGGCGATGTTTTATGCGTATTTGAGTTATATGGTTGGTTACCGAATGTTGTTTGGAGTCCCGGATGAGATCACGGATGTCACGAGGGTTTCCGGAATAGTCTGGAGACGAAGATTGATATATAGGTTTGTCTCATTTGATTACCAGAAAGTTTTCGGGCATTACCGGGAATGTACCGGGAGTGACGAATGGGTTCCGGATGTTCACCGGGAGGGGCCATCCCACCCGGGGAAAGCCCATAGACCTTAGGGGTGCCACACCATCCCTTAGTGGGCTGGTGGGACAGCCCAAGAGGCCCTATGCGCTGGAATCAAAGGTAAAAGAAAAAAAGGGGGAAGTGGGAAGGAGGAGAAGGACTCCACCTTCCAATCCTAGTTGGACTAGGATTAGAGGAGGGGGACTCCTCCCCTTGCTTCGGCCGACCCCTTGGGGCCCTCTTGAACCTCAAGGCAGGTCCCTCCCCCTCCCTCCTATATATACTAAGGTATTAGGGCTGATTTGAGACATCTTTGCCACGGCAGCCCGACCACATACCTCCACGGTTTTTCCTGTGGATCATGTTTCTGTGGAGCTCGGGCGGAACCCTGCTGAGATAGATCATCACCAACCTCCGGAGCGCCGTCACGCTCCCGGAGAACTCATCTACCTCTCCATCTCTCTTGCTGGATCAAGAAGGCCGAGATCATCGTTCAGCTATACCTGTGCTGAACGCAGAGGTGCTGTCCGTTCGGCACTAGATCGGAGCGGATCGTGGGACGGATCGCGGGACGGTTCGTGGGATGGTTCGCGGGGCGGATCGAGGGACGTGAGGACGTTCCACTACATCAACCGCGTTTTTTAACGCTTCCTGCTGTGCGATCTACAAGGGTACGTAGATCGGAAATCCCCTCTCGTAGATGGACATCACCATGATAGGTCTTCGTGCGCGTAGGAAATTTTTAGATTCCCATGCGACGTTCCGCAACACTGGCATCATGAGCTAGGTTCATGCGTAGATTTCATCTCGAGTAGAACACAAAAGTTTTTTGGGCGGTGATGTGCGATTTTCTGCCCTCCTTAGCATTTTCTTGATTCCGTGGTATTGTTGGATCGAAGCGGCTCGGACCGACATTACTTGTTCGCTTACGAGACCCTGGTTTCATCGCTACGAGCAACCCCATTGCTCAAAGATGACTGGCGAGTGTCGGTTTCTCTAACTTTAGTTGAATCGGATTTGGCCGAGGATGTCCTTGGAGATAGGTTAAATAGCAATTCATACATCTGTGTTGTGGTGTTTGCGTAAGTAAGATGCGATCCTACTAGATACCCATGGCAACCACGTAAAACATGCAACAACAATTAGAGGACTTCTAACTTGTTTTTGCAGGGTATGCTTGTGATGTGATATGGCCAACGACGTGATATGATATATTGGATGTATGAGATGATCATGTTGTAATAGTTAATATAGACTTGCACGCCGATGCTACGGTAACCAACAGGAGCCATAGGGTTGCCTTTAAACTAACGTTTGTGTTTGCAGATGCGTTTACTATATTGCTAGGACGTAGCTTTATTAGTAATAGCATAGCATACACGAAAACCTCAATGGCGGCACGATGATGGAGATCATGATGATGGGGATCATGGTGTGGCGCCGGTGACAAGAAGATCATACCGGTGCTTTGGTGATGGAGATCAAGGAGCACTTGATGATGGCCATATCATGTCACTTATGAATTGCATGTGATGTTAATCCTTTTATGCACCTTATTTTGCTTAGAACCACGGTAGCTTTATGAGGTGATCTCCATTAAAATTTCAAGACGAAATTGTGTTCTCCCCGACTATGCACCTTTGCGACAGTTTTTCGTTTTGAGACACCACGTGATGATCGGGTGTGATAGACTCAACGTTCACATACAACGGGTGCAAAACAGTTGCACGCGCGGAACACTCGGGTTAAACTTGACGAGCCTAGCATGTACAGACATGGCCTCGGAACACATGAGACCGAAAGTTCGAGCATGAATCGTATAGTTGATATGATTAGCATAGAGATGCTCACCACGGAAACTATTCTCGACTCACGTGATGATCGGACTTGAGATAGTGGATTTGGATCATGTACCACTCAAATGACTAGAGAGATGTACTTTTTGAGTGGGAGTTCTTAAGTAATATGATTAATTAAACTAATTATCATGAACATAGTCTAATGGTCTTTGCGAATTACTATGTAGCTTGGGCTATAGCTCTACTGTTTTTATATGTTCCTAGAGAAAATTTAGTTGAAAGTTGATAGTAGCAAACTTTGCGGACTGAGTCTATAAAACTGAGGATTGTCCTCATTGCTGCGCAGAAGGCTTATGTCCTTAATGCACCACTCGGTGTGCTGCACCTCGAGCGTCGTCTCTGGATGTTGTGAACATCCGACATACACGTTTCTGATGACTACACAATAGTTCTGTGCAAAATACTTAATGGCTTAGAAGCAAGGCGCCGAAGACGTTTTGAAACGTCACGGAACATAAGAGATGTTCTAAAGAGATGAAATTGTGAATTCATGCTCGTGCCCTTGTTAAGAGGTATGAGACCTCCGACAAGATTCTTTGTCCACAAAGTAAAGGAGAAAAGCTCAATCATTGAGTGTGTGCTCAAATTGTCTGAGTACGACAATCGCTTGAATCAAGTGGGAGTTAATCTTCCAGATGAGATAGTGATGGTTCTCCAAAGTCACTGCCACTAAGCTGCTAGAGCTTTGTGATGAACTATAACATATCAAGGATAGATATGATGATCCTTGGGTGATTCACAATGTTTGACACTGCGAAAATAGAAATCAAGAAGGAGCATCAATTGTTGATGGTTAGTAAAACCACTAGTTTCAAGAAGGGCAAGGGCTAGAAGGGATACTTCATGCAACGGCAAACCAGTTGCTCCTCCAATGAAGAAACCCAAGATTGAACCCAAACCCGAGACTAAGTGCTTCTGTTATGAGGGGAACAGTCACTGAGGCGGAGCTACCCTAGATACTTGGTAGATAAGAAGGCTCGCAAAGTCGACAAGAAGTATATTTAATATATATGACATTGATGTGTACTTTAGTGGTACTCCTAGTAGCACGAGGGTATTGGATACCGGTTCGGTTGCTAAGTGATTAGTAACTCGAAATAAAAGCTACGGTATAAACGGAGACTAGCTAAAGGTGAGGTGACGATAGGTGTTGGAAGTGTTTCCAAGGTTGATGTGATCAAACATCGCACGCTCCCTCTATCATCGGGATTGGTGGTAAAACCTAAATAATTGTTATTTGGTATTTGCGTTGAGCATGAACATGATTGGATCGTGTTTATTGCAATAGAATTATTCATTTAAAGAGAATAATAGTTATTCTATATTCTTGAATAATTACCCTTAATGGATTATTGAATCTCGGACGTAGTGTTACACATGTTCATAAAATTAGTGCCAAAAGATACAAAGTAATAATGATAGTACCATGTAGTTGTGGCACTGCCACTTGAGTCATGTTGGTGTAAAATGCATGAAGAAGCTCCATGTTGATGGATCTTTGTACTCACTCATTTTTGAAACGTTTGAGACATGCAAACCATACCTGTTGGTATAAATGCATGAAGAAGCTCCATAGAGATGGATCGTTTGGACTTACTTGATTTTGAATCACTTGAGACATGCAAATCATGCCACATGAAACAAGAGAGTAACTTGTGGGGAGTAATACATTTTTGATGTGTGCGGTCCAATGAGTGCTGAGGCACGTAGTGGATATTGTTATGTTCTTACTTCACTGACGATTTGAGTAGATACAGGAGTATTTACGTGATGAATCACAAGTCTGAAATATTAAAAAGTTCAAAGCTATTTCAGAGTGAAGATCGTTGTGACAAGAGGATAAACTATCTACGATATGCTCGTAGAGATGAATATCTGAGTTACGAGTTTTGGTACGCAGTTAAGACAATGTGGAAATTGTTTTGCAATCCATGCCACCAAGAACACCAGAGTGTGATGGTGTGTCCGAACGTCATAGCTACGCCCTATTTTGATATAGTACATACTATCATGTCTCTTATCGAATTACCACTATCGTTTATGGGTTATGCATTAGTGACAACTGCGTTCACTTTAAATAGGGCACCGCGTATTTCTGTTGAGATGACACAGTATAGACTATGGTTTGGAAAAACATGAGTTGTTGTTTCTTCTTAAAAGTTTGGGGCTGCGACACTTATGTGAAAAAGTTTCAGTCTGGTAAGCTCGAACCCAAAGCGGATAAATCCATCTTCATAGGATATCCAAAACATTTGGATACATCTCCTATCTCAGATCCGGAAGCAAAGTGTTTGTTTCTAGAAACGGGTCCTTTCTCGAGGAAAGGTTTCTCTCGAAAGAATTGAGTGGGAGGGTGGTGGAACTTGATGATGTTAGTGAACCATCACTTCAACCAGTGTGTAGCAGGGCGCAGGAAGATGTTCGTGTGGCGCCTACACCAATTGAAGTGGAAACTGATGATGGTGATCATTGAGCTTCAGCTCAAGTTACTACAAACCTCATAGGTTGGCAAGGTCACATACTACCACAGAGTGGTATGGTAACCCTGTCTTGGAGGTCATGTTGTTGAAACAACAATGAACCTACGAGTTATGGAGAGGCAATGGTGGGCCCAGATTCCGACAAATGGCTGGAGGCCATGAAATCCGAGAGAGAATCCATGTGTGAGAACAAACTATAGACTTTGGAGGAACTACTTGATGGTCGTAGGACTATTAAGTAAAGATGGATCTTTATAATAAAGACAGACAATGATAGTGAAAAGTCACCATTAAGAAAAGCTCGACTTGTCGCAAGGATGTTTTCTAACAAGTTCAAAGAGTTGAGTATGATGAGACTTTCTCACTCATAGCAATGCTAAAGGTCTGTTGGAATTATGTTCGCAGTTGCTGCATTAATTATGAAATATTACACATAGGATATCAAAACATTGTTTTCCTCGACGGAAAGGTTGTATGTGATACAATCGGAAAGTTTTTTCAATCCTAAGGATGCTAACAAGTATGCAAGCTCCAGCGATCCTTCTATGGACTGGTGCAAGCATCTCGGTGTTGGAATATATGCTTTGATGAGTTGATCGAAGCTTTCGGGTTTATACAAGGTTTGTGAGAAACTTGTATTTCCAAAGAAGTGAGTGGGAGCACTATAGAATTTCTGATAAGTATATGTGGTTGACATATTGTGGATTAGAAGTAATGTAGAATTTATGTAAAGCATAAAAGCTTGTTTGAAAGGAGTTTGTCAAAGGAATACCTCCATTGCACTACTTGAACGTTGAGCGTCAAGATATATTAATAAATTAGTTATTATTATATTTCTTTGTTCATGACAATCGTTTATTATCCATGCTATAATTGTATTAATTGGAAACAGAATACTTGTGTGGATACATAGACAAAACACTGTCCCTAGTAAGCCTCTAGTTGAGTAGCTCGTTGATCAAAGATGGTCAAGGTTTCCTGACCATAGGCAAGTGTTGCCACTTGATAACAGGATCACGTCACTAGGAGAATCATGTGATGGACTAGACCCAATTTAATGAACGTAGCATGTTGATCGTGTCATTTTGTTGCTACTGTTTTTCTGCGTGTCAAGTATTTATTCCTATGACCATGAGATCATATGACTCACTGGCACCAGAGGAATACCTTGTGTGTATCAAACGTCAAAACATAACTGGGTGACTCTAAAGATGCTCTACGGGTATCTCCGAAGGTGTCCGTTGAGTTAGTATGGATCAAGACTTGGATTTGTCACTCCGTGTGACACAGAGGTATCTCGGGGCCCACTTTGTAATACAACATCACACACAAGTTTGCAAGCAATGTGACTTAGTGTAATTCACGGGATCTTGTATTACGGAATGAGTAAATTGACTTACTGGTAAACGAGATTGAAATAGGTATGCGGATACTGACGATCTAATCTCGGGCAAGTAACATACTGAAGGACAAAGGGAATGACATACGAGATTATATGAATCCTTGGCACCGAGGTTCAATCGATAAGATCTTCGTAGAATATGTAGGATTCAATATGGGCATCCAGGTCCCGCTATTGGATATTGACCGAGGAGTCCCTCGGTTCATGTCTACATAGTATTCGAACCCACAGGGTCTGCACACTTAAGGTTCGGCGATGTTTTATGCGTATTTGAGTTATATGGTTGGTTAGCGAATGTTGTTCCGAGTCCCGGGTGAGGTCACGGACGTCACGAGGGTATCCGAAATATTCTCGAGACGAAGATTGATATATAGGTTTGTCTCATTTGATTACCGGAAAGTTTTCGGGCATTACCGGGAATGTACCGGGAGTGACGAATGGGTTCCGGATGTTCACTGGGAGGGGCCAGCCCACTCGGGGGAAACCCATAGACCTTAGGGGTGCTGTACCAGCCCTTAGTGGGCTGGTGGGACAGCCCAAGAGGCCCTATGCGCGGGAATCAAAGGAAAAAAGGGGGAAGTGGGAAGGAGGAGAAGGACTCCACCTTCCAATCCTAGTTGGACAAGGATTGGAGAAGGGGGACTCCTCCACTTGCTTCGGCCGACCCCTTGGGGCTCTCTTGAGCCTCAAGGCAGGTCCCTCCCCCTCCCTCCTATATATACTGAGGTATTAGGGCTGATTTGAGAGAACTTTGCCACGGCAACCCGACCACATACCTCCACGGTTTTTCCTCTAGATCGTGTTTCTGCGGAGTTCGGGCGGAGCCCTGCTGAGATAAATCAGCACCAACCTCCGGAGCACCGTCATGCTGACGGAGAACTCATCTACCTCTCCGTCTATCTTGCTGGATCAAGAACGCCAAGATCATCGTCGAGCTGTACGTGTGCTGAACGTGGAGGTGCCGTCCGTTCGGCACTAGATCGGAGCGGATTGTGGGACGGATCGCGGGACGGTTCGTGGGACGGTTCGCGGGGCGGATCAAGTGACGTGAGGACGTTCCACTACATCAACCGCGTTTCTTAACGCTTCCTACTGTGTGATCTACAAGGGTACATAGATCGGAAATCCCCTCTCGTAGATGGACATCACCATAATAGGTCTTCGTGCGAGTACGAATTTTTTTGTTTCCCATGCGACGTTCCCCGAAATTTTACCCATCTGTCAGAAGGTGCTCGATAGTGGTTTCGGGTGGTTGCACCCCACACTGGTGCTGCAACTTAACATGTTTTGTTTTGGTGCTGAAACATGGGGTTTCACCAAGTTTGAGCCTCATTGGACAAGTTTAGCTTTGTAAACCTGAAAACTTCACCATTTGACCAGATATGTCTCTTCCAAAGAGAGTCTGGGCAAATTTAATCCCACAAATCCCATTTTTAGTGTGGAACCCTCATTTGAGGTATTAGGCACTCGTGCAAAGTTTCAATATCATTGGACATACTTTGACACGTAGAGTTGATCTAACTTCATTATGGACAGAAGGGGTTTTGCAGTTATTTGGGGTCCTTAATCACTTTGGATTAAAGTGAAACTTTATGTGGACACCAAATATGGCTAAGGGATACCACTGGCATTTTCTAGGATTTTATTGAGAATATTTCCTTTGGAAATATTTCAAAAGGTCAAAACAGACAAAAATGGCTTTCAGGGCTTTACTCAAATAATTATAATATAAATAGGGGTTCTAAATCTTATGTATGGAAAATATATGTCCTTCTGATCATCTCGAAATTTAATCAGATTTTTCTAAGGTAGAAAGGTATTTTTCCATGTAGGAATACCATTTCTGGCCTCGGAAATGGACATGCAAATAAATTAAGAAAACAATTCACAAAATAATTATTTTGTGGTTTTGGAGCACTAAAATATAGTTAAAATGAGATCACCAACTTTGGGTAGGAACACTCCTTATCATCAACGGCATGTAGTGCAACTCAAAGTAGGGTTTTACCTTAATCAGAATCAAGTGTAGATTTTTGGAAATAATTCAATATTGTGAAATGGGGTTTTTATCATCACATCATCAAACACACAAGCTTACAATGGCAACCATGGCACTCACAACATTAGTTTTGAAAAAGTTTTAACAAGCTCAGATTTTTGCTTTACACAAAAAGTGGTAGTGAAAATAGGGTGTGACAGCCATATCCCCCTTACAAGGATCTCGTCCCCGAGATTCCTAAGCTAGGTGCTAAAAAGGTCTGGAAACTCATATCGGAGATAGTCTTCACACTCCCAAGTTGCTTCGGCTTCGGTGTGGTTGCTCCACTGAACATTGAAATACTTGATGATGCGGCTTCTGGTGCAATGCTCTGCTTCATCCTGGATGCGGATCGGCCTCCCACGGTCGGTGAGATCCGGCTGAAGGTCGATGGCCTGATGGTCAATGTCCTTGTAAGGATCGGAACGGTATTGCGCTTGAAGACACTTCCGAAGTTGTGACACTGGAAGATGTTGTGCACACTCGAAAGTACCGGAGGTAGCTCCAAGTGGTAAGCGACTTCTCCACGCCTTGTCATGATCTTAAAAGGTCGAATGAACCTTGGAGCAAGTTTCCCTTTAACATGGAAACACTTGGTTCCCTTGAGAGGTCTGACACAAAGGTACACCTCGTCTTCAAGGTTAAACTCCAATTCTTTGCAGTGAGAATCCGCATAGCTCTTTTGTCGCGGCTTGGCTGCTTTTAGATTTTCTCGAACAAGCTGCACCTTCTCTTCTCCCTTATGCAAAACTTCCGTCCCGAAAATCAACCCTTCACCGGTTTTGGACCAGTTGAGCGGGGTGCGGCACTTCCGTTCATATAATGCTTCAAATGGGGCCGTCTGGAGAATGGACTGGTAGCTGTTGTTGTATGAGAACTCAGCGAACGACAGACAGTCTTCCCATTTGGCACCGTGTGCCAAGATGCAAGCGCGGAGCATATCTTCGAGTATCTGATTTACTCTCTCCGTTTGTCCGCCCGTTTGCGGGTGGAAAGTGGTGCTGAAAGAAAGCTTGGTTCGGAGGGCTTCTTGGAACTTCTTCCAAAATCTTGAAGTGAACTGCGTGCCTTGGTCAGATACAATCTCCTTGGGAACTCCATGAAAGCTCACAATACGCTCAATATAGAGACTAGCCAACTTGTTCCCATTATAAGTGGTGTGGACTGGAATGAAATGGGCCACCTTGGTCAGATGGTCGACAATGACCCATATAGAGTCATGGCCTCTGCTAGACCTTGGTAAGCCGGTAACAAAGTCCATGCCTATCTTGTCCCACTTCCATTCTGGCACCTGGAGAGGTTGTAGCAATCAAGCAGGTCGCTAATGCTCAGCCTTGACTCACTGGCACATGTCGCACTTGGCAACATAAAACGCTATTTCCCTCTTCATGCCATGCCACCAGAATCTTTCTCGGAGATCTTGATACATCTTGGTACCACCGGGGTGAATAGAGTAGGGTGTATCATGAGCTTGCGGTAGGATCAAATCCTTGAGTTTAGCCTTGTTGGCTACGTATAAACATTTCCCAAACCACACTACTCCTTGTCCATCCACTGAAAATCCTGGGGCCTTGCCTTCTAGAATCTTCTTCTTGATGCCTTCAATGCTCTTATGACCCTGCTGGGCCTCCTTGATATCATCAACCAGCGTTGGTTTGACTTCGAGGTTAGCTAGGAATCCCGATTCCACTAGCTCCAATCCGAAGTTCTCCATTTCTTCATATAAGGCGGGTTGCCTTTCCTTGAGCATGACGTTCAAGGTGCTGGTCTTCCTACTTAGGGCATCATCCACTACATTAGCCTTACCGGGGTGATATTGAATGTTGAGGTCGTAGTCTTTGATTAACTCCAACCACCTTCGTTTCCTCATATTCAATTCCCTTTGGATGAAGATATACTTCAGACTTTTGTGGTCGGTGTATATTTCACGTCATTTTCCTAGAAGGTAATGTCGCCATGTCTTCAGGGCATGCACTACTGCTGCCAACTCGAGGTCATGGGTGGCATAATTGTCCTCATGCGGGCGCAGTTGTCGTGACAAATATGCTACAACTCTGTCGTCCTGCATTAGAACCCCACCGAGCCTGGTTCTGGAGGTATCACAATATATCACAAACTCCTTGTTGATATCTAGAGTGGCCAATACCGGGCGGTAGTTAATCTCTTCTTCAAGTCTTGGAAGCTTTCTTCACACTCGGGCGTCCATTCGAACTTCTTGCCCTTTTTCAAGAGCTAAGTCATGGGTCGGGTGATGCGGGAGAATCCTTCCACAAACTTGCGGTAATATCCCGCGAGTCCGAGGAAGCTCCTGACTTCGTTCACATCAATTGGCGATTCCCAATAGGTCACCGTAGTAATCTTCGAGGGATCAACTTCCAATCCACTTGCCGTCATGGTATGACCCAAGAATCCAGCTTCGTTCAGTCAGAATTGGCACTTGCTGAATTTGGCATAAAGTTGGTGCTCTCAAAGCTTTTCCAATACTAACCTCAAGTGTTGCTCATGCTCTTCTTCGGACTTGGAAAAGATTAAGATGTCATCAATAAATACGATGACAAACTTATCCAGGTATTCCATGAAGACCTTGTTCATGAGGTACATGAAGTAAGCTGTGGCATTAGTCAATTCGTATAAACCGTACCGGGTCACGAATGCAGTCTTGGGTATGTCTTCAGGTCGGATCTTCAATTGGTAATATCCAGATGAGAGATCGATCTTGGAGAATACCTTAGCTCCATTTAGCTGATCAAACAAGTCTTCAATCTTGGGGAGTGGATACTTGTTCTTGATCGTGACCTCATTGAGAGAACGGTAATCGACACAGAGTCTGATAGTCCCATCCTTCTTGGACACGAACAGAACAGGTGATCCCCGAGGTGACGCACTCAGACGAATGAACCCTTTTCTGAGCTGCTCATCCAGCTGCTTCTTTAGCTCCGCTAGCTCTTCGGATCCCATCCTGTAAGGCTTCATATAGATAGGCCTTGATCCGGGCATGATCTCAATGATGAAACCGATGTCTCGTTCGGGTGGCATCCCTGGTAGCTCATCAAGAAAGACGTCCGGGTACTCACAGACTATTGGCACTCGATCGAGTTCTACCTTTGACAGGCTGTTAACCCATGGTACTTGAGTGGTTACAGGCTCAGACACATACTTGACTTTGACCCCTTGGTCACTTGTCATGGTAATAGCCCTGTTGGCACAATCCAAGATGCTCCGATATTTGGCCGGCCAATCCATGTCGTGAATTACTTCCAGGCCTTGCGACTTAAGTACAATGAGATCCACTGAGAAGCTTATCCCATTGATAACAATGTCGACCTTCCTACATCCTAGGTTTGGATTGCCATATGCCCGCGGAGAAGAGTAGGCTTTAAACCACATTTTTCTGCAAATCTTTGTGTAACAAAAGAATGTGAAGCACCACAATCAAGCAATATTGTTGTTGGGGTGGAGTTGATGAGGAACGTACCCAGAATGCAGTCCGGGTCCTCCTGTGGCTCTTTTGCGGAGATAAGATTAATCCACCCCCTGTTGTGATACTGCTGATTGCAGGGAGCTTGGTTCCTGCCTGGTGCTCCTTGACCTTGATTTGGCGCATTGGGGCGCGGTGCGTCGGGCTTCTTGTTGGCACACTGCCTGGAATAGTGCCATGTTTGTCCACATCTGAAACAGGTAACTTGTGTTGGAAGACTGGTCTTGACTCCACTTTTGTTCGGTGCATTGATTGCGGGCTATGTGTTGACTTGCTGCTGAGGCTGGTAGTTCTGGCAAAACGTTCGAGTCTTGTACTATTGTCGTTGATAGTTGGGCCTTGCTGGAGCTGACTGCCATGGGCGTGGCTTCGGGCTACTCGATCCTCCACTACGGGTGTCGTCCAAAGCACGACACTTATATTCCAACATAAGGGCCTTATTAACCAGATCGCTGAAGGTCTGACATTCACAAACGACCAGCTGATACTGGAGTGACTGTCGTAGTCCTTCCATAAAGCGTTCCAGTTTGGCTGCCTCAGTGTTGACATCCTCCAGTGCATATCTTGACAGGAGGTTGAACTTCTGCAAATACTCTTTGTCAGATCCACTACCTTGCCTTAAGGCTCGGAATTCCCGCTTCTTAATGGTCATCATTCTTGGAGGAATGTGAGCAGCGCGGAATCCATCTTCGATGACAGCCCACGTGATGACTTGCCCTGCTCGCATGATCTTAAATCCATCCCACGAAGCTCTGGCTGTGCCTCCGAGATAGTGAGAAGCATAGAGGACTTTCTCACGATCATCGGTGCATTTGACCAGCGCGAGGAGGTCTTTGATAGTATGGATCCAGCCATCGGCATCAAATGGTTCAGTCGTCTCCGTGAATATGGGTGGCGTAGTTCGCATGAACTCAGAGAGAGAGCAACCATTGCCATTCCCGTTCTACGACGGGTTGTTCACCAAGGCTTGAGTCAGCTGTTGAATAGCGGCATTATTGGCTTGACGTTCCTCTCGAAGAGCTTGAAGGAACTGAGCCATAGTAAAGCTTTCACGAGGAGGCGGTGGCAATGGAACATCGTCTTGCTGCTCGTGGTGATCTCCAGCTTGAGCTTCCCCTCTGGTTCCATGCTGCTGACCTGAAGAGGTAGAGCTGGGGTTGCCGAAGGTGCTGTTGCGAGTTGCATTCACCATCCTGTCAGGGGGTAGACAGGTCAATTTCCCGAACCGGCCAAAATCATAAGGGATGATGCTCTAGTAAAGGGTGTCTGGTGCTGTGCTAGTGTGAAATTTTTAAGCCAAAGGTTTTTTGAAAAAGCTAATGCATTAGATTAAAACAAGCGATGTAGTTGCTCACAAGCTGCCTAAGGCAGAATGCGACTTGCGTCCAACATGCTTACACAACACTCATGGTTCACTGAACTGATACATGAACTCCTACGCTCGGGGAGTAACTCCTAATTGCCTACCTCACTAATACTAAGCGGCAGACTGCGCGGTCTCATAGGCGGGTTCTACGGGATCTTCATCTTCATCGGTACTTCCCTCCTTTAAAGGAGTAGGAGAAAGAAGCGGTCCATCACGGCATCTCTTGGTTGGCGAGTAGCGAAGAGTTTGGTGTACTCTTCCGAAGTGAGGCGGCGACTCTGAGTAGGAGTGGCCTGAAGTAGTGGTATTCCTGCTCGGAAGGCGATGCCAGATCGTCCTTCGGGTGCTCCTTCCTTCTTCACCTTGCGGTTCTTCATCTTCTCCATGCGAAGTAGATCATTGACTTGGTGCAGCTCTTCACGAATCTTTGTTGACTCCTTGATCAGAAGGTGCGTCAAAGTGTCGGAGGAGAGACTGAAGTAGTTCTGAAACCTTAGTGGTTTCCCGTCCTCAGAAGATGGGTTGAGTGTCCAACTCCCGTCTATCCCATCCTTAATGAAGGGTAGGTGACGAGTAGCTGGCTCGTTATCCATCTCGGGAAGGATGTCGCGGAGTCGCACGAGCGCCTCTCGTGCTGCTGTCTCCACTGCCAACATCAGATCCTCCATTTGTAGTCCTTCAAAGAACCAGCTAGTCGAGGAGTCGTTAGCCTTCACTATCACGTCCACGTGATACTCTTTAGTGTCGGCGTTGACCCAGTGCTCGTGGTATAGGAAGATGGGAGTGCGCGTACTTGGCACTTCTCGAGGCTATCATTCAAAAGTAGAGGAAATCCCGTCTCCAGAAGCGTCTCAGGTACGGCGGCCATCTACAAGATGTAGAGGAGAGGGTTAGAAAGTTTTTAGTGGGTGCCGAATCTCAAGTTATGCTCTATCTGCACTAGTCATCTCGGCTATCCTCCATGCTACATAAGGCTTCCTAAATTGAAGATGGCTCTGATACCAGCTCTGTGGGGACCCCGACTTATGAGTCAAGATCGCCGAATGAATGTGCTCAATGATCCCAGAGATCAATGCTCACCGAACACACAAATACTGAATAATACGGTCTTACATCCAAGTACCGAATTATTACATCACATGACCGAATGGTCAAGTTCACAAGATAGGGCCTAAGGCCATATCATACTGGTACAACTAATAGCAGAAATCATAGGGGCTAAGCGGGTGCCCATGCCCTCAAGCCTTCACCGACAGGCATTCTGACTGGGAAGCATCCTAATTCGCAGGGGCGTCTCTGAAGACGTACTCATCTCCAAACTCCGGTCCTTCCATGTTTGGTCAATAATATAACTAGTGGCAAGCCAATGAGTACTTTCGAATGTACTCGCAAACAACACATGATATGAACAATGAAAGTGAAGGATAACAACATCATGCATCTCTGGTGGAATTCACCTTGGTGGTAAATGATCATGAATATGCATCAAGTTAAAGAATTACTTTTTAAGAAGAGGTTACAGATATCAATATCTATTGGGGATTGAACCATCCGGGTTCACCCTGTATGCCAAGTCACCAAACTTGGTCATAACATTACTTTCATAATCACTCCTTTCATCACAACTCACACACAAACTTGGTTTATGCGGAAACAACTGGACGTAGTTAAACATGATTACCCAACTGTCCTTGACCGTGGACACGGCTATTCGAATAGATTTACACTCGGCAGAGGTAGTACAGTGGACCCACGAGATCCGAGAAACTTCCGTGTCATCCACGACTCGCGGTATATAACATACCTGAGGTAAGTACCCGATCAATGCCTTTCCCCTGATGATACTAGACAAAGAGGTCCACTCGGTTGGTACCCAACCCACATGTTGTACATCTTACAAACACCAACTCTGGACAGTATCAACAATGCGGGGACCAAGGGTGTACCTGGAATACGTAAAAACGGCATAGTCGCCCTACCTGGCACGACCCCATCACGAGAGTGACCACACATCACTCCCACCACTAGTAATGTGGCTCTTTGCTAGCACCGACCAGAGTAATCAACACAGACCCGTCCCATAAATGAGTAACGTGGTCGTACATGTAAGGTTGGGACGGTCGACATATCACAAATCTATTCCCATTTCTGAAACCATACTCGCGCAAATACCCGGTGCACCACTTCACCAAAAGTGGCCACCTTGCTCATCATCACCCTCGGGCATTAGTGGCACCCCACGGGGTTTTCATAAATCTTTGAATTATACCAACACATGCTCATGCTACTGTTACTCTAGCTTTACTTGTCATCATGATACAAGCATGTGCTCCGGAGGAGCCATCTGTAACATCACATCACTGATTTACCGGAACTTATGATCATATGCAACGGAAATACTTGCTATACTAACATGCAATATAACATTTGCTCAGTCATGGTCAAAGGGTTGCTTGCCTTGGTTAGCTAGGTATCCGGGGTCTTCGAGGTCTTCTGCTCTGATTCCCTCGTCACACGGATTTTCTATCCTCGTGAAAAGAATAAATAAGAAATAGCTCACTCAAAAACAGATCACAAAGTCATTTTAAAAATGTTCTTTATTACTGATAAATCTAAATTGTTATTTTTAAAAATTATTACCTCTGATTCCAATGTAGGAACATTTTGAAAACCAACCAAACAGAAGCAAAACTATTCCAATTTAATCCTTTTTATTATTGCAAAACAGAATAGTTGCTGAAAAATTCAACCAATGGTTTTATTAAATACTACATATTTTTAGAAAAATATCAATGGGAAAATTATATTTTTGCAGTTGTTAAATATTTTTTATAAAATTGTTTGAAAAACTAGTTTTAAATCAAAATAAAAATGGGCAACAGTCCCTCACCTGGCTTGACCTGGAACTGGGCCGGCCCAAAGGCGAGCCAACAGCCTACCCAGGCGCGCGTGCTGTCAAATTTGAACCTGACATGCGGGGCCCTGCGGTGAGTGGCTGCGGGCAGCGAGGGAGAGGGGGTTGGGCACCGGAAGGTGGGGCACACCTGTCGGGATCGTCTCCTACCTTCGGCTAGAGAGGAGGAGGAGCACGTCGGCGAGGCTGCCGACGTTCTCGGGCCCCAACGAAGAGAGAAATGGGTCCGGCTCGTCGTCGCCTACCTGCTGGTGGTCGGATCAACGACGGAGAGGTTCAGATTCACCGGCGACGAGGAGGCTGCAGTGGAGGAGTTTCGGGAGGTGATCGAGAGGGTAGCTAGGGCCACGGAAATGCGTGGGAAAGTTGGGGGAAAGCTTCCTGAGGTCGAGGGGAGTGGTTTGGTGGGTCGAGGGACGCAGGAGCCGTCGTGTAGCCGGAGATCAATCGGAGCTCCGAGGCGGAGGGGCCTCGGTCGATCTCGACCACAGAGGCTGTGTTGGTTTGCTGGGATGGCTAGGGAGGTGCTAGAGGTCGTGGCAAAGCTGTCTAAGGGGTTCTGGAGCGAGGGGGAGTGCTATAAATAGGCCCGCGATGGTGAGCCGATTCGGGAGCGCTGGTGACTCACCGTGGCACGCATGGGGGTGCAGAGAGGAGCTGGGGTCGAAATCACGGTCTCAGGACCTGGTTTTGGACTGCCAGAACCATCTGCAACAGAGGGAGAAAGAGGGGAGTCGAGCATCAGTGGTTGTGCAACTTTGGGCGGTACTGGTGCGCGCTGGACGCGTCGCGCAAGCTCTACCGCGGGAGAGGAGGGGCCCTGATGGTCGCTCGATGCAGAGGGCTTGTCGAGGAAGAGGTTGGACACCTCGGAGGAGGCTCGAACTAGCCGAGGGCGTCGCCCCCACCTTGCTGACTTCCTGTAGCGCCCCCAGAGCGCAGTTTTGGCAT
Organism: Hordeum vulgare subsp. vulgare; assembly: GCF_904849725.1. Classification (NCBI taxonomy): domain Eukaryota; kingdom Viridiplantae; phylum Streptophyta; class Magnoliopsida; order Poales; family Poaceae; genus Hordeum; species Hordeum vulgare. Next base: position 314,019,097 of record NC_058524.1, read on the forward strand.
GCCACGGCATGCTGGTGCGCTCTGAGGTGCTTTGGACGTGTCTAGCATGTCCTGGGCACTGGCTGGGATAAGGCTAGACATTGAAGTCCCGTGGGAGCTTTGCCTGGTCAAGGGAGACAAGAGAACTAGGTGCTGTCAGCTTTGAGCTGAAGCTTAGATTGGGTTTTTTGGCATTTCTACTTTGAACCAGAGAGGGGCCAGTTGACTGGGGCTGAGCATTGATACTAGCCACCTAATCTGAGAGTTAAGAGCAAAGGGGTTGGGTTTAGCTATGCCTAAGGGGGCATTTACCCATCTGTCAGAAGGTGCTCGACAGTGGTTTGGGGTTGTTACACCCCACCACTAGAGCTGCAACTCAACAGGTTCGCGATTGGTGCTAAAACATGGGGTTTCAACAAGTTTGAGACCCATTGGACAAATTTAGCTTTGTAAACTTGAAAACTTCACCATTTGACCAGATTTGTCCCTTCCAAAGAGAGTGTGGGCAAATTTAATCCCACAAATCCCATTTTTAATGTGGAACCCTCATTTGAGGTATTAGGCACTCCTCCAAAGTTTCAACATCATTGGAGATACTTTGATATGTAGAATTGCTCTAACTTCATTCTGGACAGAAGGGGTTTTGCAGTCTTGTGGGGTCCTTAATCACCTTGGATTAAAGTGAAACTTTATGTGGAGACCAAATATGGCTTAGGGATACCACTGGAATTTTCTAGGATTTTATTGAGAATATTTCCTTTGGAAATATTTCAAAAGGTCAAAACAGACAGAAATGGTTTTCAAGGTTTTACTCAAATAATTATAATACAATTAGGGGTGTAAAATCTTATGTATGGAAAATATATGTCCTTATCATCATCTCCAAATTTAATCAGATTTTTCTAAGGTAGAAAGGTATTTTTCCATGTAGGAATACCATTTCTGGCCTCGGAAATGGACATGCAAATAAATTGAGAAAACAATTCACAAAATAATTATTTTGTGGTTTTGGAGCACTAAAATACAGTTAAAATCAGATCACCAACTTTGGGTTGGAACACTCCTTGCCATCAAGGGCATGTAGTGCAACTCAAAGTAGGGTTTTACCTTAATCGGAATCAAGTAAAGGTTTTTGGAGATAATTCAATATTGTGGAATGGGGTTTTTATCATCACTTGGTCAAACACACAAGCATACAATGGTAACCATGGCACTCACAACATTAGTTTTGAAAAAGTTTTAACAAGCTCAGATTTTTGCTTTACACAGCAAGTGGTAGTGAAAACAGGGGTGTGACAGGTGGTGCCCTGAATATTGGTGGGTTCACGGGGCTGAGCCACATCCATCCCCATGCAGTGCTCCTGCACGGGAGGGCTGCAGCGGAGCTGGCATAGATGCCAAGGAAGAGGCCGACAGCCAGCACCGGTTCGAACACATGGAAACCATTGAAGGAATGGAGATGCTCAGGGGAACTTGGGTGTGGAGAGTCATGGACACCGGAGTGTTTTAGGGACGAGGGGGAGCTCGGGGTGGTTGAAATTGGAGTAGAGGCAGACACAATGTGCCGACCGTAAATGTCAATGGAGGGAATGGACGGGGAGAGTGCTGGTCCAGCAGGTTCATGCGAGAAAGAGAGAACAGAAGAGATCAAGAGGGAGTGCGGGGGAGGCTTTATGAAGCTGCACCGAGGCACACCATGGACCAAGCCTATGTTCGTGCTCCACAAGCTCTACAGAGAAGAGAGGAGAGCGAGGGAGGAGGGTGCCGACAAGCTGTCGTGTTAAGGACGTTGTGGGGACCTCGAGAGACACCATCCCACTGCCCTAAGCCGCCTAATGGTTCAGAATGGGAGCCGCTATAGTGTGGGTGCACACTGTAAAATTCTCCAGAGCGCGAGCCTTGAATGCTAGGTTATACCGTTTGCATACTCAGCGTGTCCAAACTTGTCCACTTGTCCTAGGAGGGAGTAAACAAATCCAACATAGCCTTGGATGCCCTAGGGGTGCCTTGGTTGAGAATAAAAGCTGAGAGGGAGAGAAAAGAGTGTTGTCCATGCATGCAAGTGGGGTTCTACCTCTCTCAGTCATGGAGCTGGGTACTGAGGTTCCTACAGGAGGTAAAGGGGAACTAGGAGGGGTTGTGGTAAAAACTCGGGCTCAATGAGAGCACCTTTGGACCTTCAATTGTTGAGCAAAAGCAACGGGTAGAAGGAGTTTGATGAGTGTCTGGGATATCTAAGGGATTCCCCTTCCTATGAAACTTAAGATGATCAAATAGTTGGGATAACTAACCTGGTTCACCAATTTTGAGATTTGTTGGAAAAAGTGGACAATGTAAACTTGATAAACCCTAGAAATGGGTAGAAATGGCTTTCTATAGATCTATCCATGCAAATTATTTCCCCCTAATTCACCATTTTGTGTGGTGGCATTATTTGAGGATTAGAGCATGCCTGAAATGTTTGGAATCAATTGGAGAAAATTGAAAATGCAAATATTCAAAATTCTAGAAATCAGCACAAGTAGTTTTGAGGGGATTTGGACAAGTGGATCTGTTCTCCTTGATGCACCACTTCGTGTGGATGCATTACTAGAGTATTAGAACATGTCCACAAAATTTGAGCGTAAATGGAGACGCTTGGCATTGTAAAATTTCTCAAGTTTGATTCTGGACAAAGAGGGGTTTGGAATATTTTGGCGAAGCAAAAATAATTGGGATGGAGAGGAAACTTGTGTGACTTGCTATAATTTTCTTGGAATTATTTCTGAATCTTTCTTATAGAAATATTTCAAATACTGAAATGAGCAGAAAGGTTTCTGGAGTGTTTGGTCCAATATTTTGAACATAACAATGTGTTGAAATCTTATATATGGACAATATATGTCCATAGAGTTTCCCTAAATTTTCTTAAACTTTTTGGAAGCATAAAAATATTTTTTCCTCATAAAAGACCATTTCTAGCCTAAAAAGGAATTTAAATAAAATAAAAAATAACTTATAAAATAATAATTTTGTGGTTTAGGGTAGTGCTTTTGATCATAGAATCGAGATAAAATACTTGGGGTAAAACTTCCTCCCTAATTTGAGGACTTGTATTACAAAGCTCAATTCAAGGGTTTTTGAAAGCTGAAATCAAATAAACGCTTTTTGGTCAAAATAATATTTTTTAAAATATTTTTATGTCCTACACACATGGTATGGTCATTGGGCAAAGATTTGGAGCAAGGATATGAGTCGAAGTCGGGGCTCCGCAGACCCAAGGAAAGGTTCAAACACTCGGGTGCCTGCTGAGTCGACGAGCTAAGACTCGCGGCAGTTTACCCAGGTTCGGGCCACCTTGTGGTGTAAAACCCTACTCCTGCTTGGATATATAGCTCGACCTGGAAGAAGGATACTAAGGTGGGTTCTTTCCTTAACACAACACACTCTACTCCGGATCGCCCCTCTACGGAAGCCAGGCTTCCCTTTTATTGGACCATGGTCCTCTTCCGTGAAAACACACTCGGCGGAAAGGGCAAGCACACCGTCCATTTTAAAAGGGGATAAGACTGCAGCTCGCCCTGACAAAGGTGGTCTTCGCCTAGAAAAGCTTCTCTTCATGACGCACTTGTGCGCTCGGTAGTGACCTTTGTCTTGTCGAGCCCCCAACCTTGGTCCTCTTGCACCAATTAGGAAAGCTTTGGCGGGTCGCCTCGGGAACCCGCAGCTGGCTTCAGTCCCGTTACACCAAAGGGGAAATCCTCCCCATATACGCCTGCTGGCACCAGCCTTGGTGCCTCGTAGGGCTGCTCACGTCACCTACACGAAGGGGCCGAATCGCGTGGCCATGGCAAGCTGCCCTTGGCAGATCTGCCCTTCAGGAGTAAGGGTGCCGGGAGGTTCTTCCCTCTTGCGAGACTCATGAGATTCCTTCTTGGGAGAGGGCCCACGAGTGGCCCCTCACGATGAACGGTCCTCATGAGTGACGTATCCCCGGGCCTTGGTAGGGGCGCTCTAAGACCCGCAAAGCATAGCGGGCCCTAGACCGCATGCCGACGGCCAGCGTACCCCTGGACCAAGAGACCCGACATGTATCACCATGATCCAGTCATGACCCACGTCCTTGATTGCACCAAAAGGGGCTATCTAGTTTCCCTTGATATCCAAAGGCTTCATCGTGCTTGATCATCGATGCTTCTTGACATAGTCTGGCTGATGTAGACAACAGAGGAATGTTGGTTGACTTTTCTTGCTTCTTCTTATTTGTCGTGGGCTCAACCATATTGGTCCTTCATATTACTTGGGTAAGATTGTTCCCTGCTACTTGGAGGGAGCTTTGAGGAGTCCACTTCCTCAACATAAAACTTTACACTTGCGAAGAATGGCAATTGGTGCTTCTGGGCTTAGCCAAATAGGACTAAGATGTTCCTTCTCTAGTGGGTAAATAATTATGTCATTAATGAGGACAACAACATATTCCCCAAGCATTTCATAAGCACATTCATCATAGGATATGTGGGAGGAGCGAGCATTTGTTCCGGATGGCCACTCGTTTGGGTTTGTGTTGGTCGCTGTGGAGTATTAGCCATAGTACAACGACATAGAGCCAAGTCCTATGGTCATATTCCTACTATATTGTGGCTTGGTAAATCTTTGGGGTTTCAAGGAACTTATGATGTGAGTGAACGCATATCATCGTATCCTTGAGCACAGTTCATAGATGCCAATAGTCCAACCTATTTCTCCAAACAAAACCAACCTATATCATGAGGATATCATCTCATATAAGTCAATTCCCATGTATCCCTATGTAAAAATCATCGAGTTCATACAAGCTACTAAGCTTGAAGAAGATTCTACAAATCCATTTACTCGAATAACCTATCCAAGATCTAAGGTACTTCACATATTTGCTAAGCAAGCAAGTAACATACCAATCTAGAACTCGTTTCCTCCCTACGAGTCCAATCAAGTGGTCATCAATCCCATCCATCATTACTTGAACCATTACTCCTAAATCTAGCCTTAATCATGTGAGCTAAAAGGGATATATCATGAGCAAAACAATACTTCCATATGCTGAATGTAGGACACTCATTGTTGAAAATCTTGGCATTTCGGACTGCCCAAATATTCCAGCACGCAGTGAACACTACTTCACAGAAAAAAAGGTTGGTGAAAATCCTTTCTGGCTGACAAAGAACTGGTCCACATGGAAGTACCCTGCCAGGAGATCTGAATGTAGTTCCATAACCTGCTACTGAAGAGGCAGTTAAAAAGAGATGATCTCTATCCTCTTTGAAGCTAGCATGACAAAGAACACAAAGATTTGACTCAGACACCTTCAAGTGCCTTCTTTCCAGCATATCCTGCATGTTAAGTATGTATCCTTCAAAGAGGATATCTTTCAAAGAGGATAGAGATGATCTCATACCCTGCTGCTGAAGGTCCTTCACACATGTGTTTTAGTCCAAGAGATGATCCCACTACGGATTCTTGGATGCAACGTCATTCGTACTCTTAGATAGCCACTACGGATTCGAGAGCAAGAAATCCCGAATGTCCGGGCATGCCGGTAAGTTCGCATTTGGTAAGATCGAACACCCTTTGGGGAGATTTTTCAATGATTTGGACGACATGGGCCCAGAGCTCCATGTATCTAGTCGGTGAGCTGGAACAGACCCACTCATAGCGGAGTAGGGCGACCTGATGTCCTTTTTGTGTTGCCCGAATGATCGAGGTCTCGCGGAGGGACATGTGGGAAGAGTGCTCGGCCAACCTCCTCACATGCCGTGGACGCGGAGTCCATTTAGGTCGCAATGTGGAGATGTTTCCTCCACAGGTTTGAATTGAATGCGTGCAGGGGCGGCGAAATTGGAGGCGACGTGGTTAGTGGAGGAAGTGGCACGGTACTGGGCTTCAGATCTGGGCTCTTCTCTTCCCATGTGCAAACCTCACAGCCGAAGCCACACACTGCATACTGGCACCGGCGTCAGATCGTCCCTCTCCTTCCACCGAGCGCCATGGTGAAAGGGGCGATGGCAAAGGCCGAGCGAGCCAAGAGGGGATCATGTGGATCTTCTTTGAACAGCGGGATGCTCCCGCTGGACTGGATCCAGGGCGATTAGCTACCGTCCCGGGGCACGGTCGGGCGTCTGCAGGAGCTGGAGGGCGAGGGTTTCATTGCTCCGGGGAGCTGGCGACTGACCGGCGCCAGCGAGTTCGAGCCAGCGCCAATAGATGACAAGAAAATGCTGCTCATCACTCACGTTGAGAGAGATTTCTCCCTACCTCCACATCCTTTCCTCCGAGCTTACTTTTCCTTCTTCGGTGCCCATTTGCATCATCTTCCTCCCAATGTTGTGTCCTAGTTAGCTGCTTTTGTGTCTGTGTGTGAGAACTTCCTCGGATGCCATCCACACTAGGGTTTGTTCAAGCACATGTTTACTTGCCGAGTGATGACTGTTAAGAAGTTCTCTGAGTCGGGAGGGAAAACAAACGTAGTGCAGCTCTGCGGAGGTCTAGGTATCCAGCTCAAGGGCAAGAGTAGCTTCCACCAAATGAGCTTTCCCGATCATGTGAAGGGGTGGCAGCACTCTTGGTTCTACTGCCAGGATGTTCCTCTTGGTGAGGGTCAATCGGGCCTTCCATCATATTCCACCGATAGGGTTCAGTCAGCTCCTTCCTTGACCGTGTTGAAGGCGGAGAAATTTGATGTAGAGATTTTGGTGATTGTGCTGGTTGCTGTGATGCGCAGAGGCATCAACGGAATGGACCTCCTGGAAGTCTTCTTTCAGCGTAGGATCCAACCCCTTCAGGCCAGAGCCCATCCCATTTTCACCCAGAGGAGCTCATGAAGAAGAAACTCGAAGAAAAGATCATGGCCATCACTCCGGTGAGGAACAATCCCAGGGGACTAGGGTGGTACCTCCTTTCTCAGTGGAGATTCCGCCGAATGAGGTAAGCTACTGTCCATTATGTCCGAGTGATTTTCCTCATTGTCCCCGTACTTGTTTGTAACGTGATCTTGCCCACTCGGCAGGATTTTACCGGGCTAGTCAGCTCGGTCCTGGTGGTTGACCAAATGCCCGTTGATGTGGAGAGCGACACCGAGTGCCCGGAGGGCTCGGATGCAGGTGATGATTAAGAAAGCAACGATGAAGACAGCGACAAGGAGGCGGAGGACAATGACGACGATGATCACGGGGATGAGGCGGAGTCCTCTCCATCTAATGAGGTCCCACTTGAGGCCCGCAGCAAGGCGCGCTAGCATCCGGGGACCCGTGTTAGCACCTTGAGGACCCTGATGGTGAAAAAGCCGAGTGTTTCGGAAATGCCGAACTGCAGTTCCAAACGGGGCCAAGTGAGGCCACGACGCTGCCGGAAAAGACTGCCAAACAACCCAAGGTCGTGAGCTCCAAACCTCGGAACGTTGTCCTGCCGTGCATCAAGGTTGATGTGCCTATCGCTTCGGTGTAAGTTTCGTCGCTGGATGACTTTGTTTTTGTTGGATATGTTTTGTGGAATGATTGTCATATTTTTGTTGTGTATATTGCAGGGCCGATACTTTGACTGCTTCTGTGGAAGCCCAGACTACTGACAAGGGGAAGACTAACGTTGATGCTGCTTCTTCCAAAGGTAAGACTTGATTTTTCTGAAGGCTCACTCAGTATTCGGCGCTTGGGCATTTACTCCTTGTGAACATGTGCAAGACCACGTGACGTGATTGAACTTGACCCCGAGGCTCCTTCTGAAGTTGAAGAGGCGCCCAAGCAAGCCGCCACTCCCAGCCGAGTGGTTGTCAGAACCAAGACTTCTAAGGTCCGCGAGACCACCTCGGCCGGGACGTCACTCGAAACGGGTCCATTGCCTCCTCCAAAGGATCGCCGCATGTTCCACCTCCACCACATCCTAGAGGATCAGGAGGAGGTGCGCAAGGAAGCCTTGGCTCAGTTGGACCTGATGGTCGGATGATTGAAGGAGGCGTATGACGCCAGCGAGGTCATGGCCAAGAATGTTCGGGTAAGTTTGAATCCGAGTGGGTGTCCCGAGTGGATACACACCCAATGGGTATTGGTGTTGCTTTACAGTGGGCTCGCGCTGAGGGCACCCACTAGGTGTAGTCCTCGAGGCTATTGTCTACTATGGCAGTCGGCGATAGTCTCAGTTTCAATTCCCGTTTAGTAGTAGTCAACAATGTACAGAGTCTTGTCTCCTCTTATCCTTCCAGTGGGGTGCACCGAGCGCACCCACTGGGTGTAGTCCCCGTGACTGCCGTAAACTGAGGCAGTCGGCGGTAGTCTTAGAGTCGCTATTGTATTTTTGTTGACTTGACCCGGCTCGTGGGCCCATGGACTCTACCAAAGCAGATGGTCAAGAGTTGTTGGATCTGAGCATCAACCTTGAAGCTGAAAAATCCAAGTGCACTCGCCACGAGCAGGACAAGAAAGTTGTTGAAGGTAAACTCTGCTGACCGAATGAATCTTGAATTGATTTCCTTTTTCTTTCGTGTCCGACTGAGGCTATCTTGCTAGATCGCCTTGCTGAGAGGATGAAGAATTGCATTTGTTTAGTCGCTATGAAGGAGTCCCTCGAGAAGAGGGATGTAGAGCTGGCGTCATATTAGAAGGAAGCCAGCCAAAAGACCAAGGCGGCCCAGTTCAAGTTGAATGCCGTTGAGAAGCTCGATGGGGAGAACCGACTGTTGAAGGTGGTTGCCGAAAAGACTGCAAGAGAGATTGCCGTCCTGAAAAAGAGCTATGCCGAGTGGGAGACCAAGTTCTTGGAGGTCAGTGCCAAAAGAGCCAAGATGGAGAAGTTTGTTGAGGACTTCGGTTTAGACCTCGTCGGCAAGCTCAAAGGTATGGCCAAATCCTGAATGATTTCTATTGTTGTCTTGTCATTTCCGAGTTCTGATCCTCATCCTTTGTCTTCATTGAATCCATCTTTCTGTGTCAATCTTGAGGACGAGACAACTTCGATTGAGATGGAATTGAACCCGAAGAATGGCCCTATGAAGGACAGTACTTCCATCACTCTCCTCCGAATAGAAGCTCGCATTGAATACGCATTGGGTTGCTTCAGATGGATCCATTCGGGTATGGCGGAGGTTGACAAGGGGACCAACCCTGAAGAAGAAGCCATGAAGGATGCTCACACGATTGTTGATCGAGCAAAAGCAATTCCCGGACACCTTTAGTCTTGGAAGAAGTCGGCTGCTTGTGCTGGAGCGGACATCGCCCTCTCGCTCGTCGGAATCCACTATAGGGGGGTGGATGAGGAAAAGCTGAAGAACTTCCGAGTGGTCAACAGGAAGAGCCTCAAGTTTGAGGAATTCATGGACATGTTCATGGAGGTTGCCACCTGGATCGATGATGGCATCGACCTTGATACCTTCGTAGAGGTAGTGGGGTCTGTGTCCTCTGAGTGATCCTTGGAAAAAACTCTTCATTTTCAGTTCTCCTTGGTATGCCGAGTGGTTTTGTGTAACCCTTTAAACTCTGAGTAAGCCTTGGGCTTTCTCGCACACACACCTTTTTTTGAACTCAAGTGTGAATTTGTTTGCTTTGAATTGTATTTGGATTTTGCAACTCTTGTATGGATTGGCTTATAATCGGAAGAAGACTTGTTCGTGACCGATCGAGTACGCGAGTGTGGAGGTTCGTCCTCACTCTGGAGACATCATTCCTTCGACAAAAACATATTTCATTTCTTAAGGATAGTCGTTTTGTTCATCTTGTCGCCCGAATGGTGGTCTTGCCTTCATTCGAAACCCCTTCAACTTAGACAAAGACCGGTTCGCGGCTCAGCCTCCGAGCGTGTAGGTTTCCACAATCACTCGGGGTGGGGTTCACCTTAGGCGAAACAGGTTCACTACTGAGATGATAGTTCTTCCAAACTCGTCGATGGCCTTGTGCATCATGGCATCCGAATGGCGATCGCGCTGTCTTTCGAAGACTCTTTGACTTAGGCGAAAACTGGTTCGCAGCTAAGCCCCTGAGCGTGGACGCAGTCCTCGCTCGGGGTAGGTTCTACCCTAGGCGGGAACAGGTCAACAGTTAGGAATGATTATCCTATTCATGTTGGCGCTCGAATGGAGGTCTTGACTTTCACTCGGAACCCCGTTGACTTAGGTGAGGGTCGGTTCGCGGCTAAGCCCCCAAGTGTGGAGGTTTCCACGATCACTCGGGGTAGGGTTTACCTTAGGCGAAACAGGTTCGCTACCAAGAAATGATGGTCACGTTCATATTGGAACCCGAATGGAGGTCTTGACTTCATTCGGAACCCCTTTAGCTTATGCCAAAGCTCGTTTGCGGCTAACCCCCGAGTGTGGATGTTTCCACGATCACTCTGGGTAGGGTTCACCTTCGGCGAAACAGGTTCGGTACCGACATGATAGTTCTTCCGAACACGTTGATGGTCCTGCCCATCAAGTTATCTGAATGACGATCACGCCTTCATTCGGAAACAACATCACTTAGGCGAAAGTTGGTCCGCAACTAAGCCCCCGAGTGAAGAGACTGTCTTCACTCGAGGCAGGATTTTCCCAAGGCAAAAGCGGAATCGCTGCTAAGGAGTGATTGTTCTGTTCATCTTGGCGTCTGAACACAGGTTTGGCCTTCGTTCGGAACCCCCTTAACTTAGGCGAAGACTGGTTCGCGGCTAAGCCCCCGAGCGTGGAGGTTTCGATGATCACTCGGGGTAGGGTTTACCTTAGGTGAAACAGGTTTGCTAACAAGAAATGATCGTCCTGTTCATCTTCACGCCCGAATGGAGGACTTGCCTTCGGAACCCCTCTAGCTTAGGCAAAAACTGGTTCGTGGCTAAGCCCCCGAGTGTGGAGGTTTCCACGATCACTTGGGGTATGGTTCACCTTAGGCGAACCAGGTTCTCTACCGAGATGATAGTTCTTGCGAACTCGTTGATGGTCCTATCCATCAAGGTATCCGAATGACGGTGAGGACTTCATTCGAACCATCTTCACTTAGGCGAATTCTGGTCTGAAGCTAAGCCCCCGAGTGAAGAGGTCGTCTTCACTTGAGGCAGGATTTTCCCTAGGTGAAAGAAGAATCGCTACTAAGGAATGATTGTTTTGTTCATCTTGGGACCTGAATGGAGGTCTTGCCTTCATTCGGAACCCCTTCAACTTAGGCGAAGACTGGTTCGTGGCTAGGCCCCTGAGCGTGGAGGTTTTCGTGATCACTCAGGGTAGGGTTTACCTTAGGAGAAACAGGTTCTTTACCAAGATGATAATTCTTGCAAACTTGTTGATGGTCCTGTCCATTAATGTATCCGAATGATGATCATAACTTCATTTGGACCCATCTTGACTTAGGCAAAAGCTGGTCCACAGCTATGCCCCCAAGTGAAGTGGTCGTCTCCACTCGACGCAGGATTCACCTTAAACGAAGACAGGTTCACGGTTACGGTTTCACACCCACTGGGGGTGTGTTTCACCGGAGTGAAGTATTCGAAGATTGTCAAAAAAAGTGAGCACTTTATTCTTCTATTCATTCAGATTCATTACAGGAATGAAGAAAGTTCTATGTGTAGAACTTGCGAAGTAGGTCCGTGTTCCAAGCTTTGGGTTCCTCCGTGTCATTTTCAATGTTGTACAGTCGGTAAGCCCCATTGTGTAGAACTTCGGAGATGGCGTATGGCCCTTGCCACGGAGGCGCCAACTTGTGGGGTCTCTGTTGGTCCAGTCGGAGGACCAGATCCCCTCTTGAAACGTTCGGCCCCTTACCTGTCTGTCATGGTAGCGTCGAAGGTCCTTCTTGTACGCCATAGACCGGGTGAGGGCTAGCTCCCTCTCTTCCTCTAGAAGATCAAGGTTATCTTGGCGTGCTGCTTTAGCTTCAGCTTCATTGTACTGCTCCACTCGGGGGGATTTGTGATGCAGGTCACTTGGTAGGACGGCTTCCGAGCCATATACCAAGAAGAAGGAAGTACGCCTGGTGGTATGATTTGGAGTCATTCGCATGCCCCATAGGACAGATGGAAACTCCTTGACCCAGACGTGAGCGACGTGTTTGAGATCCATCATCAGCCGGGGCTTCAGGCCTTGGAGTATCATGCCATTCGCCCGCTCGGCTTATCCATTCGACTTCAGGTGTGCCACGGAGGCATAGTTAACCAAAGTGCCCTGGGAGTGGCAGAACTCGCAGAATCCATCCGAGTCAAAGTTGGACCTGTTGTCGGTGATGATATCGTCGGGGACACCGTATCAGAAGATGATCTTCCGAATGAAAGTGACGACGGTCACCGAGTCCACGCTTTTGATGGGTTTGGATTTGACCCACTTGGTGAACTTATCCACCGCAACCAGCAAGTGAGTGAATCCACTCGACCCAGTGAGCAGAGGGCCGATCATGTCAAAGCCCCATACGGCGAATGGCCAAGTGAGTGGGATCGCCTTCAGCGTGGATGCAGGCTTGTGTGCCTGGTTTTTGTAGAACTGGCATCCGACGCACAAGTCCACCATGTCCTTTGCTGCCTGATTGGCGCGGGGCCAGTAAAAACCCTCTCGGAATGCCTTTTCAACCAAGGTTTGATAGGACGCATGGTGGCCGCAGATTCCCGAGTGGATCTCGTGCAGGATTTGAAGCCCTTCCTCCGGAGAGATGCACTTCTGGATGACTCCTGTAGCACTCTTTTTCTATAATTTGTCCGAGAGTACTTCGAAATCTTTAGACCGCCAAACGATCTGGCGGGCTTCCTCCTCGTCCTTGGGAAGATCTTGCTGGAGAAAGTAAGCTAAGTAAGGTTGTGTCCACTAGGGAGTGATGACCAGCATCTCGTGGATGAGGTCGACCACGGCCGGGACATCAATCTCAGTCGGATCGGATGAACCGATTGCTTGTGGGGCTCCTCGATAAAAGGGTCCTCCTTAACCAAGGGTCGCGTATGTGCTCGAGGAACACACCCTTTGGAAGAATCCTCTGAGTGGACCCGATCTTCCCCAAGTCGTGTGTTGGTTGGTTCTTAGCTAGGGGCACGTGGTGTAGTTCCAATCCTTCGAAGTTCTTCTCTAGCTTCCTGACCATGCTGCAGTAGGCTTTCATAGGTGGGCTTCGAATGTCCCATTCCTTCATGACTTGGTCGATGAAAGATTCGACTCGCCCCAAACCATCAATCAGCGGATACCGAGTGAGATGGCCATGCGGAGGCCATACACGAGGGCCTCGTACTTGGCATCATTGTTGGACAAATCGAGGGTTTTCCCTGAGGGACACGGGAACCACCCCAGCCCCCGAACCATGGAGGATCTTGGGTCCGTTGAAGAACATAGTCCAATGCTCAGGGACGAGTGGAGCATGCTGCTCTTGCTCTACCCACTCGGCGAGGAAAGCTGCTAGTGCCTGAGACTTGATTGCTTTCTTGGCTTCAAGTTTGATCTCCAGATGTGGGAGTTCAATCGCCCATTTGGCCACTCGGCCAGTAGCGTCGCCATTGTGCAGAATTTCTGTTAGGGGAGCATCGCTGATGACTATGACCGAATGATCTTGGAAGTAGTGGACCACCTTCTTCACGGCCAGGTAGATCCCATAAACCATCTTCTGATATTGCGGGTACCTTTGCTTTGAAGGGGTCAACACTTCAAAAATGTAGTATATTGGTCTTTGTATCTTGTGAACTTTGCCTGACTCTTCCCTCTCCACGATGAGTACGGTGCTGACCGCTTGGCTAGTGGTGGCGATGTACAGGAGTAAGGGCTCTTGCCTACATGGAGCAGCCATCACCAGCTGGGTGGAAAGCAGGGCCTTGAGTTGGTCGAATGCGACCTGCGCCTCACCAGTCCACTCGAACGTGTCGGATTTTTCATCAGTCGGTAGAGACGTAAGGCCTTCTCACCAGTCGCGAGATAAACCGACTGAGGGCCGTGAGGCAGCCCGTAAGCCTTTCCACATCATGAACGCGCTCTGGCCGTCTCATCTGGACGATGCCTCCGATCTTGTAGGGGTTAGCATCCATCCCTCGCTCGGAAGCAAGAAAACCGAGTAACTTACCAGCCGATACAACTATGGTGCACTTGGCCAGGTTGAGCTTGATCCCGAAGCATCAAAGGTTGGCGAAGGTTTCGACAAGGTCAGCCAGAAGCTCGGAACCTTTCCTGGACTTGACCATGATGTCGTGTGTGTACGCTTCGACATTCCGATTGATCTGTCTCTGCATACATTTTTGAATCATACGCTGGAACGTAGCCCCAGCGTTTCTAAGACCAAATGGAATCGTGATGTAACAGAAACAACCGAATGGAGTGATGAAGGCTGTTTTTATTTCATCTCATCCATACATTCGGATCTGGTGGTACCCGGAGTACACATCCAGGAATGACACGCGTTCACATCCGAGTGTAGAATCCAGGATTTGATAAATGCGAGGCAAAGGGAAGTGCTCCTTCGGGCAGGCCCGATTGAGGTGCTTGAAATCAATACACATTCGGAGTGTATTGTTCTTCTTTGGCACCAGGACCACATTCGCTAACCACTCGGAATGGTAGACCTCACGGTTGAACTCGACAGCTAAGAGCTGACGATCTCCTTACAGATTGCCTTGTGCTTCTCCACGGAGGAGCAGTGCAGGTGTTCCTTGACGTGCTTGATCTTCAGGTCCATCGGAGGCGACGCTCAGCCAGCTCCGTGGGGATCCCTGGCATGTGAGAATACTTCCATGCAAAGATGTCCCAGTTCTCACAGAGGAACCGGATGAGCTCGACTCCCTACTTGTCTCCGAGTGAAGTGGAGATGTTGGTCACAGAGGCACTCAGATCCGTAGGGTGTATCTAAACCTGCATCATCTCGCCAACCGACTGAAAAGCGGACTCAGTAGCCGGACACTTTGACTTGAGTAGATCTGCGGTGTCCCCTGCCTTCTTGTACCCTTCTAGCTCGGCTGCGAGGACCTGCTCATTGGCGATCTTAGAGCCTTGTTGGAGCCACTCTTCGGCAACCTTCCGATTGCCGGACACCATGATCGCGCCCTTCGGACCAGGCATCTTAAGTTTAAGATGCACGTAACATGGGCGTGCCATGAAACGTGCGTAGGCAGGCCTACCCAGGATGGCGTGATAGGCGCTGCGAAACTCGACCACCTCGAAGGTCAACCTCTCCTTGCGAAAGTTTTTCTTGTTGTCGAATACCACGCTCAGCCTGATCTAACCGAGTGACTCGGCTTTCTTCTCGGGGATGACCCCATGGAACGGCATGTTGCTCTTGCTAAGCCGGGATAGAGGGATGTCCATGGCTTTGAGAGTTTCCACGTAGATGATGTTCAGGCCGTTGCCTCCGTCCATAAGGACTTTCCGTAGTAGGAACCCGTTGACTGCGGGGTCGACCACCAGTGGCTGCCTCTCGGGGGTGGCTATGATGGCCGGGTGGTACGACTGATTGAAAGTGACGGGTGTTTTTGCCTAGCTGAGGTACTTTGTGACAGCCGGAGCTGCCATGTTCACCTCCCGATTGATGACTTTTAATCGGCTCTTGCTCTCCACATCAGCGAAGATCATGAGGATCGCGTAAATGTTAGGATACCCGGAGGTACCCATAGGGTCGTCATCATCTTCCTTGTCCTCGGAGGGCTCTTTGCCCATCTCCTTCTGGAGCAGACGCTAGTCGTGACCCGTGTGTTTTGCAGCGATAGTCTCCCCTTCCTCGTCTATGTGCGAATGGATCGGACATGGCTGGTCTAGCAGAGTGCTCTTCGACTCGGCTTTCTTCTTGCCAGCCCAATCCTTTTTTTCTTGGATTTGTTTTGGCCGTGTCCTGGGTTAGCAGCTACTTCGGCTTTTCCCGATGGGTCGCCTTTTCGCTTTTGCTTCTTGCCGGTGTTGCCCGACTAAGGGGCTTCCGTCGCTCGACCCTTGCAGATGCGGAGGTCTTCTTCTTCGTCGCCATTCGCATACCGATTGGCGATCTCCATAGCCCTACCGAGAGACAAGTCTCCCCATCGGGCAAACTTGAGGATAAGCTCTCGATAGCGAGTTCCAGCTTTAAAACCACACACGGCCTGCTTCTCAGTGACGTTCTCAACGGTGTTGTTGAGAGTGGTCCACTGCTGAATTTACTCTCGGAGAGTATCGTTGGGCTTCTGGACGCAGTGTTGTAGCTCCATCGGTCTGCCCGGGCGTTTGTATGTGCCCTCGAATGTCTCGATGAACACTCGGGCGAGATCGCCCCAGCTGTCACACCTTGTTTTCACCTCACTTTATCTTTCTTTCAAAATTTGGTATAAATTAAAACTTTTTAAGTAAATGCTATGAGTGCCTTAATTATAATTGTTAAATATGTGCTTGTGAGTAGATCTCTAAAAACAGTTTTTGTAAAATATTATTTCCAGTTAAATCCTTTTTAATTATTTTGGTAAACCAAAACTTTGCTTCTGGGTTTGGAATGTAAGTCCTTGAATTACAAGGAGTGCCTTCACCCAAAGATTGTATTTTGATTCTAGTATTAATATAACTCTTCAAAACCATAAAATGATTATTTTTAAATTCATTTTCCTATTTTAATTAGATGTCCTTTTCTAAGGCCAGAAATGGCATTTCTCAAGTGAAAAATTAATTTTCTACCTTAGAAAAATCTGAGAAAATTTGGGAATACTCACAGGACATATATTTTCCATACATAACAGTTTCAACCCCTAGTCATGTTCAAAATATATGAGCAAACCTTTGAAAACCAATTATGCCTGTTTTGACTCAATAAATTCCGAGAAAATTCTAGCATGTCCCACATACCATATTTGGTGGTCATGCCAAGTTTCACCTCCATCCAAGGTCATTTGATACACCAAATAAATCAGAAACCCTTTCTGTCCAAAATCAAGTTGGAGCAACTCTACATTGCCAAGTTTGTCCATTTGTTCTAAAACTTTTGAGGATTGCTCAATACCCCAAATAAGGAGATAATGCCAAGATTTGGATTTGTGTGAATTGATTTACTCATATATTCTCACAAGAATGAAGATCTTCCCATTTGTTGGTATTTTCTAGTTTACATTGCCAAACTTATCCAATGGAGCTCAAATTTGGTAGAGCCTCCTAATTATATCCAAAACCAAATCATGTTAACTCTCAATGCAGTTGGAGGAGGTTAACTTCCCCGGACATGCATCAAACACCGTCTGCCAGATTTGAAAAACAACATCTAGCACCCACCACCCTTACTCCCTTCGCTCCTAACTCATGTCACAGATTGCCTATGCCCCTCCACAACTCCAGACGAGAGGCCCAACACTGGTTCAATGAGAGGGAGCCAAAATCTCCATTTTAGCTCCTGAATCAATGCTGACAGCACCACTTTACCTCTCTCCCCTTGGCCAGCTTGATTCTTCTAGGTTCCTAGCATCCAAGGACCATCTACCCTATATGCCACACACCCCAGGCACGTCCAAGACGCGCCAGAGTGTGCAAGCATGTCGTGGCATGCCAAAGTTGCGCTCTGGATGCGTTATAGGGTGCACCCGAGCCCCACAGGACCAGCGCCGGCCAGTTCTCACCTCCACCCGTTGGCCCTCTTTGACCACACCGACGACCGAGTCCAGGGCAGCATTGGGCCCCTCTTCTCACCCTCTCTTCTGCCCCTAGCGACGCGTACCCGAGCCCGGCCGAAACGGATAGAGGAACCCCGCCACCTCTACGCGCCAAGAGACTGGCCCCGCTCCTCCTGAAGATGTTGCACGGTCCTAAACCGTGTCCGCAATAACACGGTTTCGCTCCAGATCTCTCTCTCCCTCTGCTGCCGCCGCAGCAAAACCACCGGTGCACCACCATACGGTGACTCGTCGCCTGCCTATTTAAAGGCTCCCCCACACTCCCTCGCACCACGAGAACCTCCCTCTCCAATCCAATCAACCACCCCGAGCACCCCCTTGAGCTAAGAGAACCCAGGTACTCGAGATCGACCGAGGCGCCGCCACATCGGGGCTCTATTGATCTCGGGCTACGGCACGCTCCCGAGCTCCTTTCACTTCCCATGTGACTGCAAAGACCTCCCGAGCCTGCTCCACCACTCCCCCGTCCTTCTCCCCGCTCAGAGCACCATTTTCACCACCTTCTCGAAAGGTCTCCCCCACGGCTTCGTCGTCGCCGGAGACTCAGGCCATCTCCGTCGACCCCTCGACTCCCATCTGGTAGGCGAAAGTACTGCGAGTCCATTCCTGTGCTCACTTGGCCTCGAGAACCCCGGAGCTGCCGCCGGTGAGCCACAACTCTCGTCTCTCTGGAGGAAGAAGACGACCCAGACAGGAGAACCCCACCTGTCGGCGGCCTCTCTCTCCCCCTCTCTCTCTCCTCTGTGTCGCTAGCTGCACGGGCCCGCGCGTCAGGTTTGAACCTGATGGCGCGCGCATGCCTGGGCTGGCTGGCTGGCTGGCCAGTTGGCCAGCTGGGCCGGCCCAGCTGCTGGACGAGTCAGGCCAGTGAGTTGGCCCTTTTTCCTTTATTTTTAATTCTGGTTTTTAAAAATAAATCCACTTGATTAACTACTTATCCAACCTTACATATGTTTCCACCATAATTTTTGTAAAATTGTGTATCATTTAACAGTGTTGTTTGGGGAATTTTTATGAAAACTTTTATGCATAGGTTTATTTTAAAACCTAGTTTAAGTATTTTGAACTCCTGTTAAAAAGACTTTAAAACACTTTTTCATTCCAAAACGAGAAACAAATACTTTTATAAATAATAATCGGATTTTACCAAATAGGGTGACATTTTTATGTGAGTTTGTACCTTGTTTTTGGTTGTGGTCCTTATTACTATTATTATTGCTATTACGACGATAGATCACGCGTTTGACGAAGGACTTGGACCCGTAGACCTCGAGGGCCCCTAATACCTAGCTGATCATGGCAACCAGCCCTTTGACCATGTGTGAAAAACTATTTCATGCATAGCATGATTATTACTTTACTCCGATGCATATGATCATGGTTCATCGGTAAACCTTTTGTATGGTGTTACCGATAGCTCCTGTGGAGCACTTGAGCTTGACCTTACCATCTATGAGCGTCATGCTGTTGAAAACACGACAAGTTGACAGTAAAGCTATGCATAGGGTGAGCATATGCATGGTGATGGTAACTCAAAGGTAATTACATAGGTTTTTTTGAAAACCCCGCCGGGCGCCACTAATACCCGAGGTTGATGGTGTTGAGCTCGATGACCACTTGAGAAAGAACTGGTGTACCAGAAAGGTTTTGTGTCAGTGGTTTCAGAAATGGGATTAGATTTAAGATCTCTCGACCATCCCAACCTTACATGTGCGACCACAATACCCCTTTATGGGACGGGGCTGTGTTGATTACTCTAGTCGTGCTAGGAAGGAGTCTTCATTACTACTGGCGGGAGTGATATGGTCACTCCCATGACGGGGTCGTGCCAGGTATGGAGACTGTGCCGTTTTTACGTGTTCCGCGCACACCGTTGGTCGCCGCATGGATGATATGGTCTAGAGTTGGTGTTCGTAGGACGTACATCATGTGGGTTGGGTACCAATCGAGTGGACTCTTTGTCTAGTGTGATTAGGGGAAAGGCATTGATCGGGCACTTACCTCGGGTACGTTATATATCGCGAGTCATGGATGACACGAAAGTTTCCCAGATCTCGTGGGTATAGCACGCAACCTCTGCAGAGTGTAAAACTATTTGAATAATCGTGTCCACGGTCAAAGACAGTTGGTTGGTGCTGCTTAGACTACGTCCAGTCGTTTCTGCATAAACAAGTGTCGTGTGTATAAAGGTGTTAGATGAGAAGGTGATTACTTCGGACAAGTCTGGTGACTTGACATGGAGGGTGAACATAAGGTGTTCAGCCTTCGGAATATTTATGTTGATATCTCTGACATGTTCTTATGGTTACCTCTTGCTAGTGATGCATGACCATCTAAACACTTGACCATGTTTATGCATTTATAAAACCTCCTTTCCGCAAAAGATGCATTATACTTAATATTACACTCAATTGCATAATTCGCATCATGGGCTGTTTGCGAGTACACATTGGCTTGCCACTGGTTGTTTTATTGACCAGACACGGATGAACCAGAATAATTCGTCATCGGAGACGAACACGCGAACTAGGACGCTTCCGAGTCAGAATGCTTGTTGGTTAAGGCTAATGGTACGGGTTCACTAGACCATAATGGTCATTTTTTGTATCAGACGTTAATCATGGATGTAAGACTCTTGTTATTGATTATCTGTGTGTTCAGTGAGCATTGATCTCTGGGATCCCTATACACCTTCATTCAGTGATCTTGACTCGTAAGTGGGGGTCCCCACAAAGCTGGTATCGCAACCATCTTGACTGTAGGAAGCCTTAGGTAGCATGGATGTTAGCCGGGACGAATAGAACCCTCATCCCTTACACTTGGGGTTTTACACACCCTTACATCCTTCCTATACCATTCACAACTTTCTGACCCCTCTCCTAAAATCTTGTAGATGGCCGTCGTACCGGAGACACTCCTGGAAACTGGCTTTCCCTACATCTGGGGGATAGCTTGGAGAAGTGTCAAGTACGCCGAACGCCAGTTTATCTCTACGATGACCACTGAGTCAATAATAACACAAAAGAGTTCCCCGTGGACGTGATTGTGAAGGCAAATGACTCTGCAACTAGTTTGTTCTTTGAAGGGCCACAGATGGAGACTCTGGTATTGGCAGTTGAGACGGCAGCACGAGAACACCTCTTCACATCCGCGACTTCCTTCCAGAGATGGCCGATGAGCCAGCTTCCTGCCAACTGCCTTTTGTTAAGGATGAGGATGACGGGAGTTGGACTCTAAACCCATCCATGGAGGAAGCGACTCCACTGAAGTTTTAGACCTACTTCAGCCTCTATGCCGACAACCTAGTTCACAACCTGATCAAGGAGTCAGTAATGCTTCTCCAAGAACTCCATCATGTCCAACAGCTACTCCACCAAGAAAAGATGAAGACAAGCAAGATCAAGAAAGAAGGAGCACTCGGAGGACAACCTGTGTTGCATTTGGAGGAGGAATACCACCACATAAGGTCACCCCTATTCGGAGTCGCCGCATCACCGACGAGGAGTATACAAAGCTCTTCACCGCTTCTCCGATGAACCGTCGTCGTGATGGACTTTTTCCTTCCCCGACACCCTTGACGGGAGATGGCGCCCACAGATATGATGACACGAAGGAATACCCCGAGGAGCATGAGTATGAGACCGAGAACTCCACCACTTAGGATGGACATCTTAAGGCAAACTAGCCCCATGCGAAGCGAGTCCGTGTACTGGTTCATATCAAACCATGTACGCTTGTAGTGTGTACTTTCTTTTTCTGTCTCGATGCAAGCCGTGCTTTCGCCCTAGGCAACATGTAAGCGGCTACATTACTTATGTTAATTAATGTATTTGCATAGGGTTCTTTGACCCTTCTTGTTTGACACACTTTCACATACCAAAACCCCCTTATGTAGGCATGTTTCTCCCTTATGCTTTCCTCTCGACCATTTCGGGATATTGACCTCACTGCTCCAAACAGGATGGTGATTGCTACTCGCACTTGTACCTTCGGCCACCCCAGCACTAACGAATCTAGCCAGCAGCCAGGAGCCGGTGGGTCTGCACAAGCTGGAGTTCACCAGGAGCAGCCGCAAGGCGACATTCCCCCGCCACCGCCTCCTCCGGAGAACCTAACTGCGGCTCAGTTCCTCAAGGATCTCCGAGAGAAGCGCCAAGCCAACAACGCCGCTATCTAACAGATAGCTCAGGCCTTAGTGAACAACCCGCCGTAGGGAGGAAATCGCAATGGTCGCTCCACTATGTCGGAGTTTCTGAGGACTACGCCTCCAATATTCACTGAGACAACTAAGCCCCTGGATGACAATGACTGGATCCACACCATTGAAGACCTCCTTGCTCTGGTTAAGTGCACCGTCGACCGTGAAAAGGTTCTCTATGCCTCTCACTATCTCAAAGGCACTTTCAGGGCTTGGTGGGACGGGTTCTGTCAAATTTCGGGATTCGCAAAACCCTGAATATTCGAACTTAGGGGCGTGTACGAAGATATCTTGTGGGCTCGCCTCACTTAACTCGCTAGTTACTATAGATGGCAGAGAGCTCACTCGATGGTGAGAAAGAAATAGAACATGGCAGTTTACCCAGGTTCGGGCCGCTGGGAAGCGTAATACCCTACTCCCGCTTTGGTTGATTGCCTCTCGTGGAGGTTGGTGGATGAACTAGTACAGTGCTCGAGGGCCTCCGGAGGTTGGATGGCCTGTGTGTGGTGCCAATGGGCGAATGAATGGATCGGGTTTGGTCCCTCGCTAGGAAGTAACCTATCCTCTATATATAGCAGCGGCTCGGATCCTCTTCCCTTATCGTTTCGGCGGGAAGGGATCCCACAATGGCCAATTTTGAAGGGGAACAGGGGAACACGCTCCCCTGCCCAAAGGTCACTACAAGGAATATGCTAATACACGATGCTACTTTTTCGTCGCTACATCGTCACGGTTTTCAATTTACGACGATCTCACGCCGAAAAACCAAGCGTCGAAAATGGAGCGTCACAAATGAACAGCAGCGACGTTTTGATCAAAATCGTCGTAACTTTTACGATGATTCCTGGGTTGTCGTAACCTTTACGACGATCCTAAATCGTCGTTGGCAATCAAACCCAGTCCTACGTTGCAGTCCTACGTGGCGAAATTACGACGAAATCAATACGTCATGGTTGAAATCAGCCCAACCCATTTCAATTGATCACGTGGGCTGGTTTTATTTTTTTGGGCTTTTTCTTATTGGGCTTCTTTTTGGGCCTTAGCCTATTTACAGCCACTTTAGTGTTTTTTCGAAAAAAATTTATCATTATAATTTGGGCACAGGCCTTTTAGTGCCCAAATACATTTGATCCAATTTCAGTTTTGGCTTTTTTCATTTTTGAATTCAACAGCTTTTTGTTCCAGAACTTGGTTTCATTTCTATTTGTTGGGTCTTTTCAACTAAATTAGTTGTCCAATATTAAATCCAACACTATTTCATATTCAAATCAAGAAAACTCCAAGTTGAATTAAAATCATCCATCATATAACATCACATAATACATCTCCCAGGTTTCCACAATCAAAATACACACTTTTAGCACCAACAGCAGCATGGCTGATAAACTAGTAAACTGACACTACTACAAACAAAGTTTCACTTGCTTCCAGCATAAGGCTAGAAGCAAATCAAAAGGAGGACTTGCTTCTATGGTTCGGTTGGTTGTAATCGCGTCCACACATGGAAGGATGTTGCTGAGAGCAGTCTCTGCTCAAGGATCGTCTGCTCATTCGTCCATTGCCTGGCATGTATCCTTTGAAGCACTGCAACAACAACAAAAAGCCTTTGGACCAACTTGGTTAAGTTTTTTGCGGACATTCTGCAGCAGATCGGACAGGGTACCTTCCCACTTGTAGAATTCCAGCTCTTTTTTGTTCAGAATCTTGTCAGCAATCTGAAATGAATGGAGAACATGATTACACTATTTATCAATGGAGGAGCAGGTAACTCTCGCTCACACCACAAGCACAGATTATAGTCTCTGATGATGCCGGCCTGATTTGCTTTGGATAAGCAAAGATAAGGATTCATGCTCCACAACGAAATGGCCACCAATATAATGAATGTACAATTCTTTGCATAGCAGAAGAACGAGATATGAAACAGATCTGTATATAAAGTGACCCTCAACGAACTGCATACAGTAAGTCAGTACTAACATACTGCTATCTTCTTTTGGAATTTCAATTAGAAGAACCAGAGCCAACAACAGATTGTTAACAACAACATGGGAAGCCATCCGAACACACACACTATTTGACCTCACATGAAAGTTTCGGTATAAGGTTCTGTGCTGAAAAGTGGTACCTTTTTGTCGGTAAATCGACCTCGAGCAGATTTCCCAAAGTACATATTATAGAAGTGACAGAAAAATGCATGCTGGTCCTTCTCAGACAACTCTTCCAAATAGCAAGCATATCTAGTGTCAGCAGCAGATGGTTCCGGAATTGTGCGACCCTGTTCGATGAAACATTTCAGATCTTTCTTCAGTGCCTCTGATCTCTCTAACCCAGTGTTCTGAAACTCCCCATCTGATAGGCATATAGATAACTAAAATGTCAATCAACATCATCTAGCCAACTATGATGAAGGAAATGTTGCAGCTCCTTCTAAGGGAATCGTAATTTACAACAGAAAAAGGTTACATTGTCTGTCACGTAACCACTTTGAGATTAGTAATTACGCCATTTATTTATTGTTCTAAGAAGAATATAACAAAGTACGTACATCCGTTGAGCTAACACTTTCCAGTTCCAACTGAGTGACCACATAGTGTTACTATTAATATAACCATGGGTTTCACAAGTTCAACTAAAATAGGTAAGTAGAACATCTATTCATCGAACCAGATTAATATAGACAATCTAGATACGGCCAGCTATTAGTTTCATTCCAGTAAACAAAATAATTAACAATCACAAAGTTTATCACACCAAACCAACCAAACAAGTCCATAACCACAGCCTACTGGTTAAATTGTGCTTAAAATTCAATAGTATATATGCATAGCTCTATTCAGTATTTTCACCTAGAATGATTCATGAGTGGGGGCATCTAAATTATAAACAAACTGAGAAACACGTATTTGGAGTTGGATATGAAGAAGTACTTCCTTCACATATTGATTTCTTAACTGATAGTGATACACATGATTTAAAACGCCAACAGAAGGGACTACTACAATTTAGAATTACGGCAACGATTTGCTAGAGCACACAACTCATACCAGCAAACAAAATTCACCTTTGGGGTTGATGAACTGGATGACGAACATGCATATCATCAGAAAACAAATGATGGTGTAGCGATAAAAACAAATACATAATCGAGTTCCCTATACTGGACTACACGAACCCCAAGTACAGAATCAAGTTCGACCGTCTTGATTGCTGCAGTTCCAGCTTCATCCTGCACAACGACAAGTCGTCAGTTGGTTTAAAATGGGTTTCTGATTGTGACGGAAATTGAAGTTTACATGGTGTGTACTTGGCTTGAGTCTTTCCCAATCCATAAGTGGACATCATACAGGTATGCACCACCCTTAGGACAAGTCGTCTAGAAAAATACAAAGAAATAGCTTAGTAAATTTTGTATGATAGAAAAACAGAAAGATCAATGATGCATCAGAGAATGCAAGAGTCAAAGCAATCACCTGCAAAACTATAGATGAATCTCCAGAATAGAATTTACCATAATCATATTTTCGCAATGCAACTGGCTTAAAATCTTCAATTCGCCAAATTTCTATCCCACTAAGTGACGTCAAGGGGCACGCATACATAAGTAAAGAAGTACAATCCATATTTGTGAGCTTAACGAACAAAATCAATTCAATCAAAGATAACCGGCTGATAGTCGTGTGGAAGGATTCACTTTTTGGCCAACCCCTTGGAAAGCAGGATCCACCACTTTCGGGGTCGACATTTGGAAGCAACTTTACCAGGGCTCGCTTTGAAGGTGATGAAATAGAAGCAACGGCTCCGCTATATAGCAAGGGGCCTGAAATTTGAGAGTAGGTCATAAGCTGAAAAGGGACCATATCAAACAAGAATTGTAATATGAAAACGCATTCAGTTACTCCAACAAGGAAATAGAAGAAGAAAAAACTCCAATTAACTGTAGATAAGATAACTAACAAAGTCACGGCTGAGATGCTGAGAAGCCATGGACAATGCTCATGAATCAGCGTTGGGCATCCATCTAGATAGAGGTCTAAAATAATCTGCATTGATGTGCCCTCCCTTTGACAGCGGACATCCATCAATGCATAATTTCTATTAAAAAAGTTTACGCTGTAAATTATATTTATGTTGTGTCAGCCTCACTCTCTCGAAACCCCATGACACGAAAGCCATCTCCAAAGTTAGCAGAGAAGAGCACAGCTTCTCCTGCACGCATGGCGCATGGGAGTTCCAATTGCACGGGTCTAGGAGAAGCACGCACACGCGCAAGCTTGTGATTATACTAGGAGCAGCAGAGCGATGATGGATTTAGTCATGGGCATTTACTAATTTGATGAAAACTGCTGGTGAAGAACACGGGATGGATTGAGCAGTGCTCACGGTGACGGGGCGCTCGGGGAGCTTCATGCAGAAGACGCAACTAAAGTTCTTGTCGAGCTCCTGGCGGCGCTGCGCCATGCCCTGCTTGGAGAGGGTGGCGTCAGCCTCAATCTCGCGGATGGCGGCGACGAGGCCGCTCCCGCCGCCAGCGCCCCCGAGAGCCATAGTGGGGGCATGTGGCGGGGAGGATGAGGGGGACACGCCCTCGCCGCCGCAGTCGGGCAGGCCCAGCCGGCCGCGTCGGTGAGCGCGGCGGGCTTCGAGAGGCACGGGGAGTGCCATGGCATCGCGCAGGTTGCGCACCGCAGTAGCCCCACCTCCAGCGGCGCCGCCACGCGGCACACCATGCACACCTCGTCCCCGTCGCACGGCAGTTTGGGCATCTCGCTCCTCCTCGTCGTCGACGGCTACGGCGGGCGGGGTTTCGGGTGCGGGTGAGAGATGTGGAGGTTGGACTCGGCGGCTGGGGAGAGGAGAGGGTTGGGTGTGCTGGGAGTGGTGTAGAGATCGGAGGCCGGTAGGTCATCGGTGGGGGTAGGGGAGAGGTGTTGGGGAACGTCGCATGGGAAACAAAAAATTTCCTACACGCACGAAGACCTATCATGGTGATGTCCATCTACGAGAGGGGATGAGTGATCTACGTACCCTTGTAGACCGTACAACAGAAGCGTTAGTGAACGCGGTTGATGTAGTAGAACGTCCTCACGTCCCTCGATCCGCCCCGCGAACAATCCCGCGATCAGTCCCACGATCTAGTATCGAACGGACGGCACCTCCGCGCTCAGCACACGTACAGCTCGACGATGATCTCGGCCTTCTTGATCCAGCAAGAGAGACGGAGAGGTAGAAGAGTTCTCCGGCAGCATGACGGCGCTCCGGAGGTTGGTGATGATCTCGTCTCAGCAGGGCTCCGCCCGAACTCCGCAGAAACGCGATCTTGAGGAAAAACCGTGGAGGTATGTGGTCGGGCTGCCGTGGAAAAGTCGTCTCAAATCAGCCCTAAAACCTCCGTATATATAGGTGGGAGAGGGGGGGCCTTGCCTTGGGGCTCAAGGAGCCCCAAGGGCGTCGGCCGAGCCAAGGGGGAAGGTCTCCCCCCCCAAACCGAGTTGGACTTGGTTTGGTGGGTGGGAGTCCTTCCTTCCCTTCCCACCTCCCTTTTTTTTCTTTCCCTTTGATTTTTCTTCCAATGCGCATAGGGCCCCTTTTGGGCTGTCCCACCAGCCCACTAAGGGCTGGTGCGCCACCCTCAAGGCCTATGGGCTTCCCCGGGGTGGGTTGCCCCCCCCCCCCCCCGGTGAACTCCCTGAACCCATTCGTCATTCCCGGTACATTCCCGGTAACTCCGAAAACCTTCTGATAATCAAATGAGGTCATCCTATATATCAATCTTCGTTTCTGGACCATTCCGGAAACCCTCGTGACATCCGTGATCTCATCCGGGACTCCGAACAACATTCGGTAACCAACCATATAACTCAAATACGCATAAAACAACGTCGAACCTTAAGTGTGCAGACCCTGCGGGTTCGAGAACTATGTAGACATGACCCGAGAGACTCCTCGGTCAATATCCAATAGCGGGACCTGAATGCCCATATTGGATCATACATATTCTACGAAGAACTTATCGTTTGAACCTCAGTGTCAAGGATTCATATAATCCCGTATGTCATTCCCTTTGTCCTTCGGTATGTTACTTGCCCGAGATTCGATCGTCAGTATCCGCATACCTATTTCAATCTCGTTTACCGGCAAGTCTCTTTACTCGTTCCGTAATACAAGATCCCGCAACTTACACTAAGTCACATTGCTTGCAAGGCTTGTGTGTGATGTTGTATTACCGAGTGGGCCCCGAGATACCTCTCCGTCACACGGAGTGACAAATCCCAGTCTTGATCCATACTAACTCAACTAACACCTTCGGAGATACCTGTAGAGCATCTTATAGTCACCCAGTTACGTTGCGACGTTTGATACACACAAAGTATTCCTCCGGTGTCAGTGAGTTATATGATCTCATGGTCATAGGAACAAATACTTGACACGCAGAAAACAGTAGCAACAAAATGACACGATCAACATGCTATGTCTATTAGTTTGGGTCTAGTCCATCACGTGATTCTCCTAATGACGTGATCTAGTTATCAAGCAACAACACCTTGTTCATAATCAGAAGACACTGACTATCTTTGATCAACTGGCTAGCCAACTAGAGGCTTGCTAGGGACAGTGTTTTGTCTATGTATCCACACATGTAAATGAGTCTTCATTCAATACAATTATAGCATGGATAATAAACGATTATCTTGATACAGGAATTATAATAATAACTATATTTATTATTGCCTCTAGGGCATAATTCCAACAAGAGGTGGCCGCCGCCGGCTGGTTGGGTGAATCTGGGATTCAGGGGAAGGAGGAAGAGAGAGCAAAGGACGTGGTGCTGGTACGTGAGGAGCGAAGCCTAGGGTTTGGTGAGCCGGTGGGTTGGATGGACGGATGGATGTTTGACACGTCATCGATCCATGCCATAGTAGATTCCACCAATCAAAATTAAGTTTATATAATTTTTTTTGTTTTTTGTTTTTTGTTTTATATTTTGTCCTCTAATAGTTTGTTATAATGACCCAATATTGTTCACCTGTGTGTATGTTGGTATGACAAACAACGTTGTCAAAGAGAATTTACATTTTGTTTGCACAAAAAAACCATTTTTTTTCAAAGTGCTAGATAATAGGTTTTTTGTAAAGAACCTACCAAATCTTTGTTGTAAAAATGTAGCAACTCATTTTAAAAAATAGTAGACCATATATTATGTATAATACAAAATATTATGACAGACCACAAACCTACCCATTAGCAAGCATGGAGGATAAAATGCCAGCCCAATATAAAAGTAAGATGAAAAAAATAACCCAACAGAAAAGTGGTATAAAAACAGTTCAATACATGTATGAGGTGGGATAGAATGGACCCACGAGTGACATGTCAACATAGTTAAAACATGTTACGACATTTTTTAATCGTCGTAAAGGTTATGACGATCTCATCTTATGCGGTTACAACGTTTTTGACTCACATCATCGTAATTTATATGTAGATTTGATCTCCTCAAACGGCTTACGACAATCTCGGATGAAATTGTCATAGATTTATGAAGAATTCATCAACGACATCTTAAAGAACATCATGTATGAGCATATTTCTTATAGTGGGTGGTCCTCGCATGCAAAGTGGTCATCAACGCAACAGGGACGGGTCCAGGGATGACGTCCGTCCTGCTGGCGGGCGGTAGTGGCCTTGTTGCACCAGAATGGAAACCTTTGGGAGATGCCTTGGGAACCCACGTACGTCCTTCCCTCCTTTGCCCAAAAGGGGAAACTGCACTGTCCTGCAATCCGCTGCTCATCTGTCCTTCCTACATGTCATCCTTGACTCCTAAGGCAGGGCCTTGCCTCGGAATATCCGCCGCTCCGGAGGAGTCCTGATGAGGCCCCTGCGGGTCTTGATGCTGCTCCTCCCCACGAGGCTCGGGCCCTCGCGAGGGCCTTGCACTAAGTGGTGCCGTGCATGGTTGGTTTTTGGTCGATGAAGTGGGCCAGCCCTGGGCCACACGTAGGCAGGTCTAGGTACCCCAATTCCCAGAACACCGACAGTAGCCCTCGGGCCCAAGGCGCGCTTGGGCTGGCTTGTTGGTGAAGCCTTGAGGGCGGACCGAAGCACCGCGCGCCCTTAACGCCCGTGGGAAAGGTATGACGTGCATCATGCAGTTGATGTTGGGTTCCCCTTGCGTTTTGTCTCCGCTCGAGTTACCAGGAGTCTGACGTGTTGTGTTTGTCCATTATTGCTTTCCCTTCTCCCACACTCGCTCTTCCTCCTCGGTCTCCAACTTCAACCGGCGTCTCCTAGATCCAGCGCCATGCCGCTCCCTTGCCAGTTCAGCGATGGCGCCCACCGGCAAGCAGAAGCCACAGGCGCAAGGTCCATCCCCGGTTCCTCCGCTCCTGGAGTGCGACCTCTCCAAGGATGTGGATCTCGCCCCCGTGCTTCCATGGACTGTGGTCGAGTCCAACGAGCACAGGCGGACCCTGATCTGTCCTCGCGCCATAGAGAAGCGTCCCACGCCGAAGGTGGTATACCCCTTCTTCCTCCATAGCGTCTTCCATGGGCTAGTTCCGCCTTTCTCCTCATACTTCACTGTCATCCTGAATCACTACGGGATCTAGACCCTTTGTAACGACTAAGATGCGGCCCTCTCCGATTTAGGGAACGAGACCCCGAATTGGAAACAAGCGCATCTAAGCGTTTCACAAGCACGGTAACATATCACATACTTAATCATAGTAGAATGACAATTAGGGATTCAACAACCATCTCATAAATATATCAGAGTTACATCACCCATCCAAACAAGGTAGTTCCGCTACGGACTACAAAACATGAGAAATGACTATGCTACCCTGCATGCTCGCCCACGATCACGACCACGTCGTAGTCTTCTGGATAGTTCACGTACAGGCGGTCGTTCTCCTCATCGTACTGCCACGCCAGCTGCATGCCGTCGGGATCACCTGTCTCGGGGGTACCTGAACCTATTGGTGGTGTGAAGGAATCTGTGAGCCACGGGGACTCAGCAATCGATGACCTCGGTGCCAGAACTAGTCAAGTTATTAGGTAAGGAAGGTGGAGTATTCAAGTTGCAGCATCCTAAGCATATATGGTGGCTAGCTTACATAGAACAAGTATTGAAGGTGTTCTATACTAACGATCGATGAGTACCTGATCACTAGTGATCTTGAACACCTACTTACGTCAATCATAACCCCACCGTGTTCCCGATCGAAGAGAGGTCTTCGAAGGGGACAGTCACGGTTACGCACACAGTTGGCAATTTTATTAGATTATGTTTAAGTTATCTATGACCGGATGTTAACAAATATTCCAAGTTGCCACATAACCGCGGGCACGACTTTCCAAAAGATTAAACCTTGCAGGGGTGCTCCAACTAGTCTATCACAAACGGTCATGGGCCGCAAAGTAATCCTCTATCACGAATCTCGTGATCTCGTCGGATTCCTTAGAGGAAAACCTCAACTCTGGGGAGAACCAAAGCTTCAACGGGATTCCTATACGCAAGATATATCGCTAAGGTAAGACAAGACTAGCAGGACCTCCCGGTGTGTCGACAACCCTGATAAGAGCCGCGTATCTCAGTCTCAGGACAACACCGTCTATGCATAGTGGACAATGACCAAACCTCAAGTTTCCCCGAGGTGGTATTGCCGACTGCTAGGTGGGTGGACCAACACTCGTGAGGAGCACTGACCCGGGTTGTCGATTAAGTTCCTTGGGGTAGATATTCCCTATGCATATTATTATTAAGTGATTAGCAAATTAAAACCAATGTTGGGTCCTGCCGGACAAGTCTTAACACTACACGATTTATCAAGGGGGTCCCCATAACAACCCCGAACGTGTTAGGAGCGATCAGTTACGGAATCAAACACCGGTAGCCGGTAACTATGGCGGCAATAACGGAACAAAACACCCGGCAAAAGGCTAGGCCTTCCGTTATTTACCAAGTATATAGGTGCATTAATTAAATATCAGATTTAACATAATGATATCAAGCTCATGTTAACACATGAGACAAAGCACCTACAACTAGTAACGTTAACATTAGAAGCATAGCAAAAGCCTACTTAGCCATTCAAGATTTGCTAGGAAGGGATAAGTGTATGGGTTTCATGGCAATATCAGGAGGCAATTATTTCAGTTGTAGGCAGCGAGCATATGAAGTAAGAAACGTAATCTAGCATAACAAGTCTAGAGATGGAATCAAGGTCATATCATCTTGCTTGTGATGTCCTCGGCTTGGAACTGCTCTTGTTCGTCCTCCCCGTACTCTCCCGGATCCATGTACCCATTCTCCGATCCTGGTGCTACCCAACATAAAAATAACATCCAATGAACAACAGCACCTCAAGATGCAACAAGCATATGATGCATGAGATGAAAATGAACATGCATCTCTATTCTACTCACTTGCACATGCATGAGAAGTAAATACAAGTTCCTGGACAGAACTGCACTCTAAGCTATCTTGACATGCAAGAGGATGACATGATCAGATGAGCATCTTGAAAACGATGCAAAAACATATAAAAACATAGCGATCGGAGCTACGGATCAGCGGGAAACAACAAAACAAGAAATGACGTCCTACATATCAAAATCATCACCAGACACTCCGATGGCATACTTCTGGTATTCCCAGGTTGCCAAGACATAAAACAAACAAGAATGGATGGGGTGGGGAAAGAAATATCACCACAACATCATCTATGCACTCACAAGCATCAAAACATCAAAACTACACAATCTGCCATAAACAGCATCATAGCAGTTTGAGGGTTACATGCAAAGCATCTACAGCCACCCAAATATGCCAAATAAGATATGTGGCAGAATCTATCCAAGAGTAATACAAGCACAAGCAAAAAAGATAATACAAAGGAGTTACACAGCTGCTAACTTGGCCAAAAATATCAGTTTTTCAGGGACTTAGTGAAAATTCCAGATTCTCACTAGTTGTTTATGCTGTGCAGCATTTTGACAGCACCCAAAACAATATCTACAGGACTCCAAATGGAATGAAAATTTACAAAGAGCTAGCAAAACACAAAAGATACAATTTTCCAGTTGATAGCTAAGGCTGATTCACAACACAAGGACCTCTACAAGCACAACAAGAGGAGAAGAAAATATAAGCATATTCTCAGACTTAGTGAAAATCACAGATTTTCACTAAACTGGAATTTCAGCCACATGCCTACTTTGACTAGGCACAACTTGCACATATGAACTACTAAGCATGAAACAAAACCAACATGCCATAGAGGGGGTCACCCTCTAATGCCACAACAAGGAATCAACCTCTTGGGCTCACCACATCTCATGGAACCAAGCTCCAAACATTGAACAAATCTGAAATATGAAATTCCCAGGAAGTGTTCCAAAGGAAAAACTGACTTCACCAATGGATTCCTGGGATGATTCTACCCCAAAAACATATATAATACATGGGCACTTGCACAGAATAAATGGGCACAAACTAGAAAGGAAAATCTACATGGAATCACATAGAAATGAATAGTGCATCATCACATGTGCTTCTCACTAGATTATCACCTACACATCCACTTGCACACTAACAACACCACAATGGTGGACATGAGGGTTAGCCTCATGATCATGTACCTTAGCACACCACCACACACACACACAAGCATCAAGCACCACTCTAACAAGCACCTACACATGCAAATAACACTCACACCCTAGCTTACACTCTCAAAGGAATTCCTACACCTACACATACAAGCACATGTGCTTATCATGGCACATGATGCCATGACATGTGTGAGTCGACACACACACATAAGCACACACACACTCACATATATCACATACTTGCACAAGATACGACACACACACATACAACATGCACATGGGAAAACACCCACACATGCATCTCACTTGCACAACATGGATACACCACCTTAGTGACATACACCCACAAGGTGCACACACACACACATGAATCTACACATGCATATATGAAAATCCACCTACACATGCACTTCTACGAAGAATATACCTACACATACATATATGGCCTACACATGTTATCTAACATAGTAGCAAATAAACTAGAGGCCACATGATGTTTGAGAGCAAAAAAATAAAATACCACATGAGTGATATAGCACAAAGCAATAGGCAAGTGAACAAAAGCACATCAGGAAGAAAAAGGCAACAAAAATCTAAAAGGTCTGGGGGGAATCGAACCCCAGACCCCCTGCTACACACACAACAACAGCACCACTCCACTACTGCCTACGAGCTCGACAGAGAAGGGATGCCAAGCAAGGTAAGTTAACCTACCGGGCTACTGTGCCCAAAACAGGAATTTAAAAGGGGGGTGGCGCCTAAGGGACTCGAACCCACGCCCTCGCCAGATCCACAACAACACTGCACCACTACGCTATGCTATGATACCTGACAACGAGGAGGTGATATACTAGTTAACCTACTACGATGCCCTGCTCTGCTCTACACAGCGAGCCGATGACAGAGAGGTCGCCGGAGATGGCCGGCTACTCTACTGCTGCTGCGCGAGAGGGAAGATCAACCACGCTGATCTTCTACCGCACTGCTAGGATATCCTGAACACCGACGAGCCGTCGACACCACACACAAGAACACAAAGACACACATCTCATGACTCCTCTCGGGACAGAGGTACGCCGACGAGCCCTAGGCCGACCTAATTGAGGGGGAAGGGAGGAGGAGATCTAGCTCACCTAGGGGAAAGAGAAGGGGGCGCCAAACAGGAAGGAGGAGGCGCCTGGATACGACGAGGACGCCCTGACGATGCCTGAAGCAGAACCGACGTAGAGGAAGAAGATCAACGGGTGCACGCCGTAGACGAGCTCCTGCCTGTCGGTGAGGTCGCTCCCCGTCCTCACCGAGGACGGGAATGGAACGCAGGCACCTCTCCCGAGCCCCCGTAAATGGAGGACGGTGCCGGAGACGACGGGAGCAGGGTGGACGACGGTGGAGCACTCCTGTTCCTCTCTTCTACCTACCTACAGAGCCCTTACCTGAGGGGGGAGGAGAGATGGAGGGAGATGGAGGCAGGAGTGGCGACGGCAGATGGGAGGGCGTGGAACCCTAGGGGAAGGGGGCACGGACGCCAATGCTTATAAGAGGCCTCGACGGGACAGTGCCGTCATCCTCTCATTCTCTCTCTCTGAAGCAAGACGGAAAGCAGATACGGGGGAGGAACGGCGTCAGAAGAAAAAGAAGGGGTGCACGCCTGGGCTGCCGAAGGAAAAGAGAGGAGGGGTTGAGCCGCGGAGGGGGAGGAAGCCCACCTGTGTGCGAAATAAGAGAGAAAGAAATCATGGGCTTTCCTATTTAGAAAACAAAAGAGAAAGGAAAAATAAAACTCTAGGCAATCTGATGATGCTAAAAAATAAAACAAATACACCCCTGGTCATAAGAAATTATGACCTAATTGAATAAAATGGAAAAGAAATATTTGGAGCAACTAAATATTTATAAAAAAACATTAAGTTGAGCTGGTTTGTGAATATTTGCACCCTCACAACATAGTTTAAAACAGCAAATACACATCCTCACAATCACCACAAAATATGCTAAACCTAGGGCATTTTTAAAACAAGGATGGGACAAGTGAAACTTGACCTTGAGATAAATAAAGAGGAAGAGGGTTTTTGAAGCCTAAGCAAACCACATAGATTCCTACTAGCAATTGCACCACTCCAGAACACTACATATTATCACATGCTATCCACCACAAACATAAGATCAACAAGGCAACAAACACAAAGACAAGAGCTGGATGGAATGCATGCATGCAAAGGAAGAACAATGCAAGGTGACACATGAAATCATAACACATAGAATAGCTCTCATATCAATGACAAGGTGGACCCACATAGAGAAGGTTCCAAAAAGGGAAAGATACACTCTTGGGGCATTAAAAACTCTCCCACACTACAAAAAGATCTCGCCCCGAGATCTAAGCCTGAAAGAACTCCGGAAATTCAGAACGGAGGTGGTCCTTGCGTTCCCAAGTAGCCTCTTTATCGGAATGGTGTGACCACTTCACTTTGAGAAACTTGACAGTCTTGTTGCGGGTCTTGCGCTCAGTTGCCTCGAGAACCGCAACTGGGTGCTCAAGATAAGATAGGTCAGGTTGAAGGTCGATGTCTTGAAGATGAATAGTGCGCTCGGGGGTCTTGAAGCACCTCCGGAGCTGAGAGACATGGAACACATCATGCACATTTGCAAAGTTTGATGGGAGCTCAAGCTGATATGCAAGGTCGCCTCTCTTGCCAACAACTCTGAACGGACCAACGAAACGACGCGCAAGCTTGCTTTTGATGCCAAAGCGTTGCGTACCCTTCATGGGTGACAGCTTGAGATAGACGAAGTCATCGAGCTCATAAGACATGTCATGATGCTTGCTATCATAATAGCTCTTCTGACGGGACTGAGCTGCTCTGAGGTTATCACGAATGACCCGACACATCTCTTCAGCTTCTTCTATCAAGTCGTTCCCAAGAATTTGACGCTCGCTGGTCTCGGTCCAGTTGAGCGGGGTACGACACTTCCTGCCATAGAGAATTTCAAACGGAGCTTTGCCAGAACTAGCTTGATAACTGTTGTTATACAAGAACTTCGCAAAAGGCAGACAATGCTCCCACTTCATGCCAAAAGAGATAACACAAGCTCTCAGCATATCCTCAAGAACTTGATTGACTCGCTCCAATTGACCACTAGTCTGAGGATGAAAAGCTGTGCTGAAGCATATCTTAGTGCCCATCGCAGATTGAAAAGAATCCCAGAACTTTGAGGTGAACATACTTCCACGATCCAAAGAGATCATCATAGGCATGCCATGCAAAGACACTATCCTGGAAGTGTACAACTCAGCAAGCTGAGCTGTCGAAATGGATTCCTTGACTGTGAGAAAATGAGCCACTTTACTCAACTTGTCGATGACGACGAAGATGGCATCATTACCCTTCTTGGACTTCGGAAACCCGGTAACGAAATCCATATCAATGTGGTCGAACTTCCACTCGGGAATGGGCAAAGGATGCAAAAGACCTGCTGGACGTTGATGCTCTGCTTTCACCCTTCAACATGCATCACATTCATTTACGAACTGAGTCCACCAGAAGGTCTATTTCAAGTCCTGATACATCTTGGAGCTTCCAGGATGAATAGAGAGCAGAGAGTTATGAGCTTCTTCCATGATTACCTTTCTGAGATCACCTTTCGGAATGACAAGACGATCCTCAAAGAACAACGTGTCTCTGGCATCAACACTGAAGAAGTTATATTTGGGAAGACCCTTTGCCACGCCAATCTTGACTTTCTTCACCATTGCATCAAGAAGATGTGTTGCTCGGACCTGATCTTCCAAGGTAGGAGAGATCTGAAGGTTTGCAAGAAATCCCTTAGGTACTAACTGAAGGTTGAGCTTCCTGAAAGACTCACAAAGGTCAGGCTGGAGAGGTTTCGGAATGAGACTGTTGCAGTACGCCTTCCTGCTCAAGGTATCTGCCACAACATTAGCTTTGCCTGGCGTGTACTCAACACTCGGATTAAAATCTTGGAGCATTTCCACCCGACGAGTTTGTCGGAGATTCAGGTTAGGCTAAGTGAAGATGTACTTGAGACTCTTGTGATCGGTGAACACTTCAACCTTTCATTCTAACAAGAGTTGTCTCCAAGTCATCAGAGCGTGTACCACAGCTGCTAGCTCAAGATCATGCACAGGATAATTCTTCTCCGCTGGCTTCAACTGCGTGGAGGTATAACCAACCACTTTCGTCTCTTGCATCAGAACTGCACCAAGACCCTGGAGAGAAGCGTCGCAGAACACCTGGTAAGGCTTGGTATCATCCGGAGGAACCAAGACTGGAGTAGAGGTGAGCTTCTCTTTGAGTGTGTCGAAGGCCAACTGACACTCTGGAGACCAAGCATACTTCACACCTTTCTGAAGAAGACTTGAGAGCGTCTTAGCAATCTTGGAGAAGTTCTCAATGAACCTTCTGCAATAGCTTGCAAGCCCGAGAAAGCTTCGAAGCTGCTTCACGTTCTGCGGAGGCTCCCATTCAACAATGGCGTGCACCTTCGATGGATCAACTTTGATGCCCTCGGCAGAGATAATGTGCCCAAGATAGACCACTTCTTTCAACCAGAACTCACACTTGGAAAACTTGGCATACAATTTGTACTCCCTCAGCTTATCAAGCACCAATCTGAGATGTTCTTCATGTTCTTCCTCAGTTTCAGAAAAGACCAGAATGTCGTCGAGATAGAGCAAGACGAAGTCATTCTTGAATGGAGAGAATATGTAGTTCATCAATCGACAAAATGTCGGATGAGCATTTGCGAGACCAAAATACATGACCGTATACTCATACGAGCCAAAACTAGTCATGAAAGCATTCTTTGGAATATCCTCTTCGCGAATGCGAATTTGATGATAGCCCATTCTGAGATCGAGCATGGAGAAGATCTTAGCCCCTTTCAACTGTTCGAACAACTTAGTTATGTTCGGAAGTGGATATTTGTTCCTGATTGTCTTCTTGTTCAATGGACGGTAATCGACACACAACTGGTCCGTGCCATCCTTCTTCTTGACAAACAGAACTCCATAGCCCCACGGAGATGAGCTCGGTCTGATCAGACCCAAACGCTCCTGCTCATCGAGTTGCCTCTTGAGTTCCTTCAACTCTTCTGGGCCCAATTTGTACGGCCGTTTGCACACAGGCTCGGTACCTGGTTCAAGCTCAATGACAAATTCAACTTCTCGGTGCGGAGGCATTCCAGGCAGCTCTTCTGGAAACACATCTTCATATTCGCGGACCACTGGGACTTGCGAAATAGGATTAATCTCACCCTTTTCATTCAACGAGAATAGACGGATTGTATCATCGCGCGCCGCAAATATAATGACGTCCTCCGAAGAGTGAGTAAGCTTCACTTCTTTAGATTCACAATCAATCGATGACTTGTTCATGGCCAACCAGTCCATACCAAGGATCAAGTCAATGTCGGAATTGCCCAAGACAATAGGAGACGCCAGAAAAGAATAACTACCCATCTTGACAGAAATATTCAGAACCAGCATGTGGTAATTCATGATCTTGCCAGGAGACACAATTGATAGAGGTTTAGGCAAATCATGAGTAGAGAACCCATGCTTAAATGAGAATGGCCTTGATATAAATGAATGGGATGCACCAGTATCAAATAACACTTTAGCAGGAATATCATTAACGAGGAGGTTACCCATGATCACATCTGACGAGTTTTCTACCTCAGCTCCATTCACCATGTTGACTCGAGTTGACCTGGGGTTGAACTTCACGAGAGCATTGCTTGGAGGTTTGCCTGGAGGAGGAGGCAGCAGATGGAGCTGAGAAGTGCACTTGTTGGCATAGTGACCTTTCTGCCCACACTTGTGACAAGTAACATCTGCTGGCTGACGGTACTGTGTCTCAGGAGGCCCTTGCTTCTGATGCTGGAATCTCTGCTGAAAGACTGGGTTGGGTGGGTGGGAAGAACCAAGGCCACCAGAATGCTTGAACTGTTGCGTGTGCCCAGGAGGAGGAGGAGACACCAAAATCTTCTATTGCTTCAGAACCACCTGAGTAGAAGACGAGCTGGAATCTCTGAAGTGCTTCTAAGAATTCTACACCCTGAGCAAGGTTGCCTCTGCCCTGAGACCAAAGTTGTAGAACTTATCCAACTCCTCAGGATCGTGCAAAGCAAGAGCTAACTGCAAATCTTCTTTCAAGCCAC
The DNA here is from genome assembly GCF_904849725.1 of Hordeum vulgare subsp. vulgare. Classification (NCBI taxonomy): domain Eukaryota; kingdom Viridiplantae; phylum Streptophyta; class Magnoliopsida; order Poales; family Poaceae; genus Hordeum; species Hordeum vulgare. The sequence goes on from NC_058524.1 coordinate 314,058,605, forward strand.
CTCTGAACTGATATAGCTTGCTCTCCTGATCAGGGATATCCTGCAAGGGGTATCGGGCTAGCTCGTGGAAATCGACGTTGTACTTGTACACGGAGTTACCACCCTACTTCAAGCGCGTGAACTTCTCATGCATTTCCTCCATGAAGCTAGATGAAATGTAGTGGGATCTGAAGTCACGGCATAACTCATCCCAAGCGATCACTCTAGCACCTCTTGAATCCTTCAACTGTTGCCACCAGATAGATGCTTGCCCCTTCAGCTGGAATGTTGCAAATTTGACGAAATCCTCAGGACGAACATTGTTGCATTCAAAGTGCTTGTTCATGTCGCGGATCCAATCCTCAGCATCAAACGGTTGGTCACAGGAAGTGAAAGTGTTCAGCTAATTCGACAGGAACTGACTCAGATTAGCAAACTGATTGCCACCATGCTGGAAATTGCCTTGCTGCTGATTAGCCCTCTCTTGCAACATCTGTAGCAGCATCTGAGTGTTTGCATTTGTAGGAGACATCACCGCTTGCCAAGCCTCTACTGGAGGAGGAGGAGGCGGAGGATTCTCCGGAGGAGGAGGTGGTGGCGGCACATCCTCACGCCCTGGATTCTGACGAGTTGGTGGAGCCATCCTGAAGACGGACAACACATTAGACCATAGAATAAATTGAAGGAATTGCTGAATCAAAAACGGCAGGGATATTGAACAGGAATATAGCAATTGTATTCGAACAAAATAGTAAGAATGCTTCCTCAAAGTGACGGTCGACAAAATTCGGATTAAGACCACTTCAAACAAGTATGAGCTAGAACTGCTCGGAACAAACATATGATCGAGATTTCATACGATATCTTCGTCGATAAGATTGCACGGGCTCGAATTTACAGTAGCCATCATGTGCAAGGTAGTGCACACGAGTTACGAAGTATCCCCGAGTCGTAGCGAGCTACAAGGACTCTTTAAGACACAACGAGAACCGATGTAAGACGACTGTGAACAACCACACCCACTGAATATCGAATCCCAACCTCGCATCATGCATCTGTAAGAAGATTGTCCTATAAGGCACTACTTGATATCCCACCTATGAATTCCCGAAATATCTGGTCATGCAATCTGGTACACTGATACAAGGAGTAATTCACACAACTCCTATACTAACCCGTCACCTGTATCACATCCGTCAACACGTAACTAGAATCTCAGAAGTTCATCTACAACCGACCCTCGTGATCATAATGATACAAAGTATGGCAGTACTCCCGAACAATCTGCACTAGTACTGGGGACATCGGGGTTATCTCGCCACTACTAGTATTGTAGCAATTACGAATATCCTTCGTTCTCAGATTATGTTTAAGTTATCTATAACCGTATGTTAACAAATATTCCAAGTTGCCACATAACCGCGGGCATGGCTTTCCGAAAGAATAAACCCTGCAGGGGTGCTCCAACTAGTCCATCACAAACGGTCATGGGCCGCAAAGTAATCCTCTATCACGAATCTCGTGATCTCGTCGGATTCCTTAGAGGACAACCTCAACTCTGGGGAGAACCAAAGCTTCACCGGGATTCCTATACGCAAGATATATCGCTAAGGTAAGACAAGACTAGCAGAACCTCCTGGTGTGTCGACGAACCTGATAAGAGCCACGTATCTCAGTCTCAGGACAACACCGTCTATGCATAGTGGACAATGACCAAACCTCAAGTTTCCCCGAGGTGGTATTGCCGACTGCTAGGTGGGTGGACCAACACTCGTGAGGAGCACTGACCCGGGTTGTCGATTAAGTTCCTTGGGGTAGCTATTCCCTATGCAGATTATTATTAAGTGATTAGCAAATTAAAACCAATGTTGGGTCCTGCCGGACAAGTCTTAACACTACACGATTTATCAAGGGGGTCCCCATAACAACCCCGAACGTGTTAGGAGCGATCAGTTATGGAATCAAACACCGGTAGCCGGTAACTATGGCGGCAATAACGGAACAAAACACCCGGCAAAAGGCTAGGCCTTCCGTTATTTACCAAGTATATAGGTGCATTAATTAAATATCAGATTTAACATAATGATATCAAGCTCATGTTAACACATGAGACAAAGCACCTACAACTAGCAACGTTAACATTAGAAGCATAGCAAAAGCCTACTTAGCCATTCAAGATTTGTTAGGAAGGGATAAGTGTATGGGTTTCATGGCAATATCAGGAGGCAATTATTTCAGTGGTAGGCAGCGAGCATATGACGTAAGAAACGTAATCTAGCATAACAAGCCTAGAGATGGAATCCAGGTCATATCATCTTGCCTGTGATGTCCTCAGTTTGGAACTGCTCTTGTTCGTCCTGCCCGTACTCTCCCGGATCCACGTACTCGTTCTCCGATCCCGGTGCTACCCAACATAACAATAACATCCAATGAACAACACCACCTCAAGATGCAACAAGCACATGATGCATGAGATGAAAATGAACATGCATCTGTATTCTACTCACTTGCACATGCATGAGAAGTAAATACAAGTTCCTGGACTAAACTGCACTCAAAGCTATCTTGACATGCAAGAGGATGACAAGATCAGATGCGTCACGTGAAAACGATGCAAAAACATATAAAAATAGTAACGATCGAAGCTACGGATCAACGGGAAACAACAAAACAAGAAATGACGTCCTACGTATGAAAATCATCACCACACACTCCAATGGCATACTTCTGGTATTCCCAGGTTTCCAAGACATAAAACAAATAAGAATGTATGGGGTGGTGCAAATAAATATCACCACAACATCATCTATGCACTCACAAACATGAAAACATTAAAACTACACAATCTGCCATAAACAACATCATAGTAGTTTGAGGGCTACATGCAAAGCACCTACAACCACCGAAATATGCCAAATAAGATATGTGGCTGAAGCTATCCAAGAGTACTACAAGCACTCAAAACTGTTAGAAATTAATTAGTACATTAATCCAAGGGATGTGTCCAACCCGAATAGTCATGTCTCCTCTCTCTCTCTATTGCCAAGAGGCACCTATTCTGGAGGGATGCCTCCGAACAGACACCTCTTCTTCGCACCTCTTCCAGATGTATATATACTTGAGAATCAATAGAAACGGGACTAATCATCCATTTACTTTCATTAATCTCATTTTACTCAAACACGTTATCAGCACGCTCTCTGCAGAGCACTATCAGCCTCATCGGGCGACACAGAACGGCGGAGGCGCTGGGAGAGGCCGACGACAGAGCAGCAGCGGCGACCCGCACCGATGCTCCCGACGGACGAAACAGCCCGGTCTTGCATCTGAGGCGGATCGGTGGCACTCAGGCCACAAGCCTCGTCCAGTCCTCTCCAGCGGTGCCTCGGTCCCGTCGCTACCGCACGACACGTGCGAGCAAAAATCAATTCAGAGGAACATGCAAAAAGAATTCGAACGTATCAATGAAGAACACTATGCATCTTGTTAATCGCGCATGCACATGCAGCGGCAATACAATGGAGCATGCATGGATGCATCTGTACAGGAGACTACTACTCCCGCACATGCAGCGGCAATACCATGGAGCATGCATGCATGGAGTATCGTAGGTGTAGTAATTTGTTTGTCTTCTTGTGATTAAAATCATTGGTCTAATCATTGATTATTTTTGCATGCATGCCTTTGTGAAAAACGCTCTGCACATGATGAAATGGATGGATCTTTGCTCCATTCAGTTCGACTTCGGGAGGCTACATGATGCATGACGGCCTCCCCGACGCTTGGAGATGCGAGTACTCATGGCAGTTTACGTTCTGGCACGGCTTGGCTTCGAACTCCAAGCGCATGGCATTGTGGCACCCTCTAGTGTCGCTGCCTGCGGCCATGGCCTTCAGCCGGCGATGCCCTCACGCAAATGCGACTATTTGGATCTAGGCTGCACTATTTGGCGCACAAGTGGCACCCTCCAACAGCCTTCTGCATACAACATCGCTTCTGTCTGCGGCACACAGCGTGGTTCCCTCAGGCGCGCGGTCCAGCGATATCCGCGTCCAACACCAGCAACAAACGACCGACACGCAACGACGGGCTCATAAGCCATGCCGCGGCGAGTCGTAGCACCCCGGCGAGGACCGCGAGCGCGCACGGCGGACGACGACCGCAGGCGACATGGCCTCGACTGGGCTGCTCTCCAAGCGATTCGTGGCACGGTGTGGCAGGCCGATGCGAAATGGCAATGGCGATGGGGAGGATAAGGTCTCACCATGGCCCTCGGCCTCCTAGGACAGAGCCGCACAGGACAAAACGCGGCTACACATCGGCACATGCGGACCTTGAGCGCATGTTTCAACGACGCCCTCAGGTGCGGCGCGGAATACGGCGGTCTGCAACGCCCTCCGGCAAGCGCATGTGACTGTGGCACTCAATCTCCTCACGCGATGCCATCCATCCTGTTGGATCACCCAGCATGGTACAGTGGAGGCGTAGAATGAATCGGTTGATTCTTTTGTATCCACAACCAGTCAACCAGACAGGAAGAGATAAGATATGGAACGTTATCTCAATTGGCTAATTTGCATGCAGAACTATGAAGATTCTTGAACTCGCAAATTCATCCCATAACTTGCAGACAGGCCCGTTGACTAATTGTATTATGGAGTTAGCTCTCAACCCTCTGCTAATTTGCACTGCAGTCCATCAGGTTTAATACTACTTTAACACAAGCCATCAGGCTTAGTGTTACCTTAGATATTCGTTAATACCTTGTAGTATAATATTGGTTGAGTCCCAAAGCATTGACCTTATGTTATTGGATCAGTGGATCATTCCATCCCGAATGGATCCCAAGATACTAAGTGCAACAACCATGTTTTGCAATTAATTTTCTTCTTGTTTTTGCAAATCATGACGAAAATTCAAAACAACTCTGACGTGTCATACTTAATATGACTATCATAAATTATATTTGTGAATCACAAGGTATTTGATGGCATCTACTGCATCATTTGCAGATTATCCACCATTACTGTGAGGTCTACATCTTGTCAATTATACAAGATGATTACCTTCAAAGTGCTCTTCCAAATATTAATATTAGATGTGACTACCTCTAGATCTCATAAGGTAATATTGGCATCTACTGCAAAATTTTGCAGACTATGCATTATTACTGCAAGGTCTACATCATGTCAGTCTGACAGAGGACAACCTTTAAAGTGATTTTCTTACAAATAGCATAACGTAAGGTAATAGAATTATGAACATCTACTGACAAGAGTCAGACTATGTTTTCGGTTACTACGAGATCTACACCATATTGGTGATTATCTTCAAAGTGTTATCCTATATAAATTGAGGTCTACACATATGGTTATAAGGCATCAGCCATACTAAAATTTGCTTCTCTGGAGCATTTATTGTTGTTGTTCACTAAAATATTTTACTCTCATAGTAAATATTGTTCTTACACACTTTGCTTGAATATGTAATAGCAAACTACGGAAATATTTGCATATACATATGATTACCTTCTATTACATTGGTAAAACACATGGCAATGATGGAGTGTCTCAACACTTTCGCAAGGTCCACACCACATCGTGGTTATAGTTTCATAATGACTAATCAATGTTAAGCATGCAAGTCTGTACGTTTTGGCACTGACTCTAAAGTTGCACACTTCCTCAAGAATGAATTCCAAAACATTAGCAATAATTTCATCACATGTGTTGTACTGAAGGATACACCTAGGTTCACCAAGGATCACCTTGGCCATGATTGTTCTCAAAAAAATCATTTATTCATAGATGCCACTTATTCCTAGAAGTAAATTAAATAAATGCATTAGCATCTCCAAGTAAGCATGGTCGACATTTCCAAATACAGTAAGTACATGTTAGGTGATATTATTTATTGTATGATGATTTACGACATCGGTCGTTGTATCCGCCTGTGGTATTATTGCCACTATAACTCCACCTTCAGGAAAATATTTTATGGCTATTCTCTTAATAGCTATGTATGTACATATTGCATTTTATATGTAACCAACTTCACTTGATTCTCAAGCTAAGTACATAAATGGATGAATATTTATTCACCTTGAATATTTCCCTTAAGAGAAACATGCTGCCATGAACACATTTGGAATGGTCACAAATAGAACCATGAGGAATTCAAAGTAAAGTGGAGGCTAAAGACAACCAATGACAGAATTGTCTTTTAGTTGGGAATTGATCGTTTCCAAATTATCACAAAGACAACTCTTAAGCTTGTCAAATGTGTGGTTACATAAATATCGTACATATGATTACCAAACCCTCAAACATATGGTCAAACCACACCATGAGCTTATTAAAAGGCAAATAAGTTCATTGGAGTATTTGAAAATTTGCAAACATACGACCAGAAACTGTTCTAGTAAATGATGTTCTCGAACTTCATCACAAGGAGAGCCAGAAATATAGTGCAATAAAAGAATGATCAATTCGTTTGCGCTTATAATATGTTTGCATAATTCATTTTTTAGTAATATGGGAGACCTCATGTAATATCCCGATTATTCCCAAAATATTGTTTGCCTATAGTTGTACTACTACATGTAGTATAAATGTCCAATATCCTATTTCTTGGACATTATATTTGATAAATTTTGAATGTATGAATCGATTCATACTCAGTTTTGTTGCGTAAATAATTATATTCTAAATCTTACAAAATATTTGGCTTTAAGCCTTACAATCCTGGTTTGGGGTTGATTAGAAAATTATTGACAATTCTATTAGTCACAACTTAACAAGTTGCAAAATTTCTCAAATCATCAGATTTTATGTGCACCACATGTGCCATAGGGGAAATTAATTTAAGGAACTCTCACCTTACAATTCTAAATGAGCCACTCATTCTTCCTTGAACACATTGAGAAGATATGTGGATTACTCAACCATTATGTGGTATTATATAGATACTTCATGGTACTCATGGAAACATTTATAAAATGATTTCCAATGTGTCTCTTGTCACACAAACATGAATGATATAACTAAATTAATTGCTCAGTTTCTCAAAGTAAGAGCAAGTTATCCTAAACAAGGGATAAATCCATTCGAATGGACAACTTCTTTGAACTCATTTCACAAGCAATGTCTGATTATACATTGTATAATACATTATGTAATACACATAATGGTTTAGTTAAATATAATATCAAATATAATAAAATTAATAATATGACCAAACTTATAGAATCGTAATTTACTAGCCTCATGCTAGACAAATACGGCATTACACACCGTAAGTATGATATAAATCATACCAACTGCATAGCATCCAACTTTCCCCTTGTAGTAATTATATAGAAATCAACAAAGTATTTCCTATATGCAATAATTCGGTTACATACCGATATCACCACTCCAGCATACATCAATGGGCTCTCATAGAAATTTGGGATCTATGTGAGGAATAACAATTTATTCGTCAACCAAAATTATTCATAGCCCGTATGTTGATTTCATCAACAATAAGGACATTTCTCGCATTAGGGGGAGATAAGTACCACAAAGAATGCCAAGAAATAAATTGGAAATGTTATTTACATTCAGTCCTTATATCCACGTACTCAAAGAATCTGAATAAGAAGTTTACAATCACATATTTGCAACACATTGCAAATCTGCCACATACATTTACTGATCACAAAGGTGTCACTCAATTTTATATTCTTACAGTAAAGTGTCAGAAAGAGTGGAGGTACCTGATAAACCACTCTTTTCCGGAAATGAGAGCAAGAGGGGGAGAAATATGACCACACGAGATATAATCTCGCATATGCTTCCGCGGAAATAGCGGAAATCAAATCCCCAACCAGTAAATGTAATTCAACATCAAGTTGAAAGAACACCTCATTGGATGCTCATCATCCAAAGCCCGACATAAATGTGCACAAATGTTTTCGTGTCGGGACATCGAAACACCTTGACTCCATTGTTGTAGGAAATCACAAGGAGTTAAAAGGAATAAATACATTTCCACAGATCTCATTGATTCCTCCAGAATCATATAACACAAGTCTACATTTGTCAACATATATTTCTTCTGAAAATTGCTAAAACCTTTTGGGCCCTAAACCAAAATCCATGGTAGAGTGCCTCTTGTACTCATATTGGTTCACATAAAAGGAAGCAAGTAATGAAGAATAGCACTCGCTCTGCAAACGAGTGGTATTTACCACAGTAATACCTACTCCACATAAGTATCTTTCTTATAGAATACTAAAACTTCTCATTCATAGACAAAGTAAATGAGGTGGTGAGAAAGTGAGGCTTGTAGCAAAAGGGTTCACGCAGAGACCCGACATTGATTACGATGTAACCTACCTTCTTAGTATGAGTGGAACTATGTTTCGATAATAAATACCATTGGCAGTACAAATAATATTATCCATGCAGTTAATGGATGCAGTGACTACATACTCATATGAGTCACTCGTTTCGGAAATCTATATTAAAGTCCCTCAAGGGCTTCATTTCAGAATACAAAAACAAATTGCAACATGTATTGTGTAAAACTTCATAAGTCACTCTATGACTAGAAAAAGTCGTGAATCATATGGCACTACCGACTAGACGAGTTCCTTCTTCAGAGGATTACTCAAAGGATGATGATTGTTTATGTGTTAATAAAGGAATACCAAAATTTTATTTCCTTACATCACCTGAGTGGATATGATGATTTCATCATCAATGTCTCTACAAGACTTAAACATACATAAAATCATCTCAAGACGAAAAATTTGGATTCAACCAAATTTAGCTTAAGTTACAACTTGAGCATTCTCTCAAGAATACATATCAGTCTACATATATCCAAACATATACGAGAAGTTCAATTTGGATATATCATATCAACAAAAGACATGTAAGGTCATACTACCTTTGATAAGGTACAAATCCATTCATACCTAGGGGTGATAATGAAGTGATACTAGGACCTGAAGTTCTATATCTCACTAATGCCAAAGCACTCATATACTTGCAAACTACGTCCGGCCTGACACTATATTTGCTATCTTTATTCGGAGTGCAACCTCAAACAAAAGGTATATGGTTGATATAAGTACTATCATCTTATATCTGAAGATTATAGTAAATCTTGAATATTTCCATCAGGAAATAGAAGATATGATCAAGATATGATGTAATGATATTGGCTCTTTATTTGATCCCAACGATGCCATATCAATGACTGAATTTGCTGGAATAGCCTTCACATGGAAGTCATATAAATGGATTTTAACGGTTATTTCCACTTATCATTCTGACATAATTGCTTTATCCTAAAGCATTGCAAAAATATGTATGGCTTGGCAGAATGATTAACCACACTCAAAATCGTGTGGTTGAGATTCATCAGAATCACATGACTTGATTTATCAAGATACTACCACTTGTGTTACTCAATACCTACAGGTTATATGAAGAGCAATATCATAAATCACATTGCTCAGAAATTACTTATCCTCGTGGATTATAGAAAGTTGAGGAAATAATTAGCAAACAAAATATTGTGATAATCCAACAGATTATACACAATCTCATGTTCATGTCAATGGCATTGGTATGAGACATCCTCCATATTTGCAAAGTTCAGGGGGAGTAATCTCCCAGACTATAACATATTAACAATCATCAGATTGCATATATTGTACTCTTTTTCCCTTGATGAGTTTTTCCATAATGTTTTCTCATAAAAGGTTTTTAATGAGATAATATAAACACAAGTGTCTTTATATGCCATATCATTTTCTCCGTGTATTTTTCCCACTGGGTTTTAAAGGAGTTTTCAATGGCATGTACGATTGCACTCTTTTCCCTTATGAGTTTTCTCTCAAGTTTCTCATAATGGTTATTAGTGAGGCAATATATTCTCAAAGATCATATGTCATACTTTCTATTTTCCCTACCGGGGTTTTAAAAGGAAGTACTCAAGACATATTAATTGTTCTCTAAACTTATAAATGAGTTTTCTCCTTCTTCAAAGGTTTTCTCATATGAGTTATCAAGAGACAATGATCATCATATGTTGCATCATTTTCTCCTTATTTTTCCCACTGGGTTTGAAGGAGTTTTAGCAACATATCTACTCTATTCTCCTCATATTTTTCCCACGCGGTTTTTGGGGGAGACTCTCAAGATTATATGGAAGATTTCTCAAGATGGAAGATCTATATGCAAGAAGCTTTCAACGATGAAACATTCAAGGAGCGATGTTGTACAAGGGGGAGTGTTAGAAATTAATTAGTACATTAATCCAAGGGATGTGTCCAACCCGAACAGTCGTGTCTCCTCTCTCTCTCTATTGCCAAGAGGCACCTGTTCTGGAGGGATGCCTCCGAACAAACACCTCTTCTTCGCACCTCTTCCAGATGTATATATACTTGAGAATCAATAGAAACAGGACTAATCATCCATTTACTTTCATTTATCTCGTTTTACTCGAACAAAAACAATATCTACACGACTCCAAATGGAATGAAAATTTATAGAGAGCTAGAAAAATACAAAAGCTAGAACTTTCCAGTTCATAGATAAGGTTGATTCACAACACAAGGACCTCTACAAACACAATAACAGGAGAAGAAAATATAAGCAGATTCTCAGACCTAGTGAAAATCACAGATTTTCACTAAACTGGAATTTCAGCCACATGCCTACTTTGACGAGGCACAACTTGCACATATGAACTACTAAGCATGAAACAAAACCAACATGCCATAGAGGGGGTCACCCTCTAATGCCACAACAAGGAATCAACCTCTTGGGCTCACCACATCTCATGGAACCAAGCTCCAACCATTGAACAAATCTGAAATATGACATTCCCGGGAAGTGTTCCAAAGGCAAAACTGACTTCACCAATGTATTCCTCGGATGATTCTACCCCAAAAACATATATAATATATGGGCACTTGCATAGAATAAATGGGCACAAACTAGAAAGGAAAATCTACATGGAATCACACAGAATTGAATAGTGCATCATCACATGTGCTTCTCACTAGATTATCACCTACACATCCACTTGCACACTAACAACACCACAATGGTGCACATGAGGGTTAGCCTCATGCTCATGTGCCTTAGGACACCACCACACACACACAAGCATCAAGCACCACTCTAACAAGCACCTACACATGCAAATAACACTCACACCCTAGCTTACACTCTCAAAGGCATTCCTACACCTACACACACAAGCACATGTGCTTATCATGGCACATCATGCCATGACATGTGTGAGACACACACACATAAGCACACACACACTCACATACATGACATACTTGCACAAGATAGGACACACACACATACAACATGCACATGGGAAAACACCCACACATGCATATCACTTGCCCAACATGGATACACCATGCACTTTAGTGCCATACACCCACAAGGTGCACACACACACATGAATCTACTCATGCATATGTGCAAATCCACCTACACATGCACTTCTACCAAGAATATACCTACACATACATATATGGCCTACACATGCTATCTAACATAGTAGCAAATAAACTAGAGGCCACATCTAGTTTGAGAGCAAAAAAATAAAATACCACATGAGTGATATAGCACACAACAAGAGGCAAGTGAACAAAAGCACATCAGGAAGAAAAAGGCAACAAAAATCTAAAAGGTCTAGGGGGGCATCGAACCCCAGACCCCCTGCTACACACACAACAACAGCACCACTCCACTACTGCCTACGAGCTCGACAGAGAAGGGATGCCAAGCAAGGTAAGTTGACCTACTGCGCTACTGTGCCCAAAACAGGAATTTAAAAGGGGGGTGGCGCCTAAGGGACTCGAACCCATGCCCTCGCCAGATCCACAACAACACTGCACCACTACGCTACGCTACGGTACCTGACAACGAGGAGGTGATATACTAGGTAACCTACTACGATGCCGTGCTCTGCTCTACACAGTGATCCGACGACACAGAGGTCGCCGGAGATGGCCGGCTACTCTACTGCTACTGCGCGAGAGGGAAGATCAACCACGCTGCTCTCCTACCGCACTGCTAGGATATCTTGAACACCGACGAGCCGTCGACACTACACACAAGAACACAAAGACACACATATCATGACTCCTCTCGGGACAGAGGTACACCGACGAGCCCTAGGCCGATCTAATTGAGGGGGAAGGGAGGAGAAGAGCTAGCTCACCTAGGGGAAGGAGAAGGGGGCGCCGATCGACCAGGAGGAGGCGCCTGGAGACGACGAGGACGCCCTGACGATGCCTGAAGCAGAACCGACGTAGAGGAAGAAGATTGTCGGGTGCACGCCGTAGACGAGCTCCTGCCCATCGGTGAGGTCCCTCCCTGGCCTCACCGAGGATGGGAATGGAGCGCGGGCACCTCTCCCGAGCCCCCGGACATGGTGGTCGGCGCCGGAGACGACATGAGCAGGGTGGACGATGGCGGAGCACTCCTGTTCCTCTCTGCTACCTATCTACAGAGTCGTTACCTGAGGGGGAAGGAGAGATGTAGGGAGATGGAGGGAGGAGTGGCGGCGGCAGATGGGAGAGCGCAGAACCCTAGGGGAAGGGGGCACGAACGCCAATGCTTATAAGAGGGCCTCGACGGGACGGCGCCGTCATCCTCCCGTTCTCTCTCTCTAAAGCAAGACGGAAAGCAAACACAGGGGAGGAACGACGTCAGAAGAAAGAAGAAGGGGTGCACGCCTGGGCTGCCGAAGGAAAAAAGAGAAGGGGTTGGGCCGCGCAAGGGGAGGAAGCCCACCCGTGCGCCAAATAAGAGAGAAAGAAATCCTGGATTTTCCTATTTAGAAAACAACAAAGAAAGGAAAAATAAAACCCTAGGCAATTTGATGATGCTAAAAAATAAAAAAAATACACCCCTGGTCATAAGAAATTATGACCTAATTGAATAAAATGGAAATGAAATATTTGGAGCAACTAAATATTTACAAAATAGCATTAAGTTGAGCTGGTTTGTGTATATTTGCGCACTCGCAACATAGTTTAAAACAACAAATACACATCCTCACAATCACCACAAAATATGCTAAACCTAGGACATTTTTAAAACAAGGATGGGACAAGTGAAACTTGACCTTGAGATAAATAAACAGGAAGAGGGTTTTTGAAGCCTATGCAAACCACATAGATTCCTACTAGCAATTGCACCACTCCAGAACACTACATATCATCACATGCTATCCACCACAAACATAAGATCAACAAGGCAACAAACACAAAGACAAGAGATGGATGGAATGCATGCATGCAAAGGAAGAACAATGCAAGGTGACACATGAAATCATAACACATAGAATAGCTCTCATATCAATGACAAGGTAGACCCACATAGAGAAGGTTCCAAAAAGGGAAAGATACACTCTTGGGGCATTACACCCTTCATCTCCAGCCCAACTCCATCTTGCTCATGTCTGTCTTCGCTTTCTACTATGAGGCCTTCGTAGGTGTGCGGCTTTCAGTAGCCCTCTTCTGCCATTTCTTCAGTCTGCGCTTGCACGACAACGCCCATTTGTGGGCATGCCTCTCTTTCGTAGTGGCTCACAGCGGCAATTTACTCTTGAAGGCCGGGAAGAAGGTGGAAAACTTCAGGCACCGCTGGGTTCTCATGAGTCTTAGGGACGCCAACCCTCGGATGGAGGAGCCGAAGGGGCTACAGGAGAAGACTTCTGCGTGGAGCTCGGCGAAGCTCTCCGACCCTCGGGCCGTGCCTATCCTGGAGCGCTTCACCCGTGACATGAGCGCCTGGAGGCTGACTGGAGGAATGTTAGTAAAGGAATTCTTGGCGCAGCGACTAGCGCCCCTTGAGGCCCACTCCAGGCCCCTGTGGGACTACCAGGCTGGTGACGACGAGCTCAGGCTCCGGTCATAGGACCTTCCGACTGAGGATCTGAACAGTGTCGTGGCAATCTTCCTGGGTGGTGACCCTGGAGACCTACCTGAGGCTCTGGGTCTGTTGTACCACCTCGATGACCGAGCAGATCTGCTCATCGCGCTGGCTGTCTTCGATGAGCGGGGGCTCTTCCCGGCCGAGGGCTCTGGTACGATGGAGGTATCGTCGGACAACACCTCTGGCGGGGAGGACTCGAAGAAGATCGTCGAAGACCACCCCGCGAATGGTCCTCCCCCTTCGCACGCCATCCTTGTGCGCGAGCTTGAAGATGATGATGCCACCGACGAGGTCTCCGCCGTGATCTCCTCGTGCCCGACCAGGACCTCCAGGGGACCAGCGTTGGTCCCGCGCGCCACGCGGTCCGCATGTGTGCTCGGTCCCTAGAGGCACGGTACTCAGCCGCCCTCGGCGCATCCTACTGCCGCCCGCAGGAAATCTGAGGCGCTTGGATCGCCCCCCTCCGTGGGGGCCCTGCCGCCCCTGCCATCATCGGGGCAGAGAGGAGGAATAGATGGTGTGATGTCGAAGAGTAAGTGGCTCATCCTAGCACGCTCCACGCGTTCATCGTCCATGGATGGCTAATGTCCAGGGACGTTGCTTCGCCAGGGATGAAGAAGAAGAAGGCAGGCATGAAGCCAAAGACGGCTCCTGACGCACCGCTGGCTCCCCCCAACGCGCCACAGCCGGCCGATGAAGAAGGGGAGGCTCGTGGGGCGACCTCCCTGGTCTTGGTCGCCGAGCCCCGTGAGCCCCCGAAGCATCGTGGGGTGGTCATGGCAGCGCCGTTGTCCGAGGGGCAGACTCTTGAGGCCCCTCGGTCCACTAATGCGCCAATGCTCGCAATCTCCGAGCAGACTCTGGAGCCCCCTGTCCTTTGTGACGTTGCCTCCCTAAGGCACCGCCCGAGACAGTACTAGAGGCTCCTCAGGAGGAGATCCTGAAGACTTCGATATTCACTCATGGCGTCCGGAACAACGCCTTCACCGCCCTGGGCAAGGTCGTGGTCACGATGGCGAAGGGCGAGAAGGAGGCCAAGGCGGCGCGCGCTGCGTGCGAGGTGGCGCTGGAGCAAGCCGTGAACACTACCAAACGCTGAGAAGAGGCGGAGGCTCGCCTTGAGGCCTTCCAAGTAGAACAAGCCAAGCTAACCGAGCAGCTTCGCCTGCGAGAGGGGGAACTTGCGGCCCGCAAGGCCAAGCTAGCCACCCGGGAAGAATAGCTGTCCCACGAGGAAAAACGCTTGGGAGCGAAGAAGGCGCGCTTGGATAAGAAGGAGATTGCATCGAGGAAGACCCTTCTCGATGCCAAGGGGGAAGCCCTCGCCGTGGCTGAGAAGAAGGCCGCGGAGCTGGTCGGCTTCCCGGATGTTGAGCGCAGGCTTTGCACGACGCTCTGCAGCCTCGACTGGGACGGGTTCGACGAGCGTCTGGCCACCCCAGAGAGCGGCTTCGCTGTGCTCGCGACGGAGCTCGTCGTGGCGTTGGAGGACGTCGTCATCCAGGTGGACAAGATCTTGGACAGCGAGCCCACGACACGTGTCTTCAGTCACCTCCATCTTCGCGAGTCGGGATTTGACTTCGGCTCCGTGATCCTGTCGGTCCCCACTAAGGCCCGCCACGGCGCTGTGGAGGCGGTGAAGGGCCCCGTGGAGGCGTTGGTGAACAGGTTCGCCTGCGTCGCAGCTCCTTCATCTCCGAATGCCGTTGAGGCCAACGGTGGGGAAGACGACGCTTCTAACGCCGATGACAAGCCCCCTGAAGATGGAGCGATCGGCGGCGGCGGCTCCTCCTTATTTCTTCTCCCTGTTTTTTTCCTGCAATGCACATCGTGCCTCATGGAGGCGTCAAACTTATTTGCGTTTTCAAGAACTTGTTGAGGCTTGTAATAACTGGCTGAATGCTGGAATGTTTTCTTCGCCATGTTTCTTTCATGTTTGTTGTGATACTCTGCACCGGCAGGGACCGCCCCACGCGTACCTCCGTAGCCAATGAACCGACCAGAAACCAGGACGGCCCAAAGGGGGGAGGGGCTACAAGCACAGTTAGGCCCCTGAGTTGTGATGCTCAGGGGCCCCCCTTGACATACGAGCAGCCCTCGTGAGGGGAACGTGGCGAGGATTTTGAAACTTCAGAACTTTTTCAGCGCTCCACGTCGGCAGGGCCCACCGCGCGCGTACCAAATGATACGCCTTTTCCATTTTCTGGAATCTTGCCGCTAGTGCTTTGAGGAACGGATCCTTAGCAGTTCGCTTGAGGGGTCATTACCGGCAAGGCTCCTTGCTGCACTCAACGCAACCATTAGATCGTCGAGCGTGGCTCGAGGCGAAATAAGGTGCTATGCAGCCACTTAGACTGTTGAACATGTTTGAAACAGTGAGAAGGCGCTCTGTGTCCATTCAGGTCATTGAACTAGTTCAAAATAGAACTAAGGCGCACTAATCCTAACAAGGTTCCATCTACGCGCAGGTTTCTCGAACAAGGTTTGGGATCTTCCAGAAAGGGAACAACCTATCTACTCTGAAATCACATCTGGAATATTTATCACTTACCTGTTTTGTCGCGGCACTCCTCCCCGCGGCGCTTGGGTCCTTTGTCGGGGCCTCAGATCCCCGGCAAGCAGTAGACTATACTTTTTCGGCAACTTCCCCTCCGGAAAGGTATTTGCCGACAGTTCTCAATTTCGTATAGAAGGGTGGGTGCCGGAGCATAACTCATTTTCCTGTTTTGCTTGGTCGTGCTGACGGAGCCCCCGAGCACACCTTTGGCGAAGACGTGATGTTTCCGGGGTGAAAGCATTTCGCCGGAGTGCGTGCTTGGGTTCCGGGGCCCGTAGGCGCATTCTGGATGGCTATGCACCTCTCCGTGGAGGTGCGTCGACAGAAGTACGCACTGGAGGCCTCGCCGGAGCCCCTAGGCACACTCTCGATAGCAGCGCACTGTCCCGGAGCGGTGCGTCGGCCTGGTGCCTTCAAGCTCGAGGTCTCCGTCCCCTAGCCTGTGTTCGCGCAGCAGGGCGCTCGCGCAGGCGTCAGGAGGACGTGGCAAAGTAGAGATACCACCGTTGCGCCCTTCTTTGCGGAATTGCAGTGGCGCGCTCAATCTCCCAAGATCTAATGTGGAACTTGCTTGAATCCGCAAAGAAGCTCTCAACCATCGCTTCCCCTACCTGGCGCGCCAAAGATATCGGGGAGAACCAACACCTATGGGAAACTCGAGGAGTCCCTTGATTGTTCGGCCAGGAGAGAGAGGTATGGCATCGAGAGCATAACTAGCGATCAACACCGGCAAGGTCTTTTTTACCCAGGTTTAGGCCACTTGGCGCGTAAAACCCTACTCCTGCTTAATTTGTATTGTGTGCTTACTGTAGGGTGGTTTTGCTACAGTAACTTAGTAAGTTATTAAGGAGTCTCTGATCCCTAAAAAGTCCAACCCCTAAGAATGAGCTTTGGGCCTCCTTTTATAGGCAAAGGGGTCACCAACAGTGTGCTCACAGGATATATAGTGAACAGTGTTCACCGCTCTACTTCTTCGATGGTGTCAGGGCAGTAAATGCCTTGTCTAACCCCTGACCTGCCGCAAGATGGTTGCGACACATACCCAGGTGAATCGACACCTCGCCTTGCGCTAGCACACAAGGGATGTGTTGGAGCGGTTGGATTGTGGTAGAATCTGGTGGGGACACATGGCGAGCGAACAGGGTTTTGCTGGCCTAGAGCGTCCATCGGGTGACTTGGTTACCTCCCCGGCAAGGAAAGCTTGCCGGGGGCCTTGAACACTTTCCCGGGAAGGAGGGCTTGCCGTGGGCCTCGCCAGTCCGTGCAAGTCTTCCCGACAAGGAGGGCTTGCTATTCTTCTGGTAGTCTTCCCGGTGAAGCGGGCTTGCCGGGGTCTTGGGAATCTTCTCGGCAAGGAGGGCTTGTCGGGGCCTTGCGTCTGGATCCTTTGTACTTCACGCCCCTGGAGAAGGGGGAAGGGCGTGGTCTTGGACTTCCTTCCTGCTTCTCTTCCCATCACACTTCTATCGGGGATGTCGCTGATGCCCGTGCACAAGTCTGGGGCACGAGGGACCCCAGTATCTAGTGCACCAACACATGTACGATAAAACCCTTGGTTATGGAACCTTGAAACCTATGATGTTGAGTGGTATGCTACCCAATGTTTTTTAGGATGTCTCAAAAAACTTTTTTGAGCATTTACAACCATTATGCTGCCCCATTTCTGCTAGTATCTCTAATGCGTTTGCATTATTCTCTGTTTCACATGCCTTTTCGTCCTCCCCACCAGGTTGTCCATCTGACCAGATGCATCAATGTACCAGGTCACACGGCCATGCTGGTTCGAGTTATGATGGAGACCAATTATCGTTGGTTGAGTACATCGTGGAGGAGCAGTACCGAGACTTCAATCAGAGTCAGTATCTCTGCATTGTTAGGATTTACCTATCGTACACCGGAGCCACAGAGCCTATCCACTGGTCCTATGAACTAGGGGTTATGATCGACATGGCCGTACAGGATGTCGCCTACTCCAGGTTGAGTATCATTAGAGCGAACCATGGACTTCTTCATAACACGGAGTTCTGTTATGTCTGAGAGTCACTACAGGAGAGGAGGGATACCTTAGTTGAGCTTATTATGATTCCTCTAAGGAGGCTCCGAGACTTCAATTAAACGCACAACTATTGGAGAACATGTATTGTGATGCCCATGCACTTCGTATGGAGCTCTATGCTACTCGTGCACATCTTTGGATAGGTCTTATGCAGCTTGTACCAGTCGTCCAGACTGGTTATGGAGATGTGGATATGGTGTGCCTGTTACGCACTCATACGCTAGCCCGTGTTGGCTGGCCTGATGTTGGAGGCATCGTCCCTCTTCGTGGACGTCTTTTTTCGCCAGATAGGGGACCTAGGCCACATCTGTGTCCAGCTAGACCCCAGGGCTCTCAGTCTAGGATCTTTCTAGACCCTGAGGTTCAGCTTCAACATCACGGAGGTAACCTCTATGAGATGTTTTACGAAGAAGGTTGAGTTCGTGTTTGGTCATAGTAGCATTGTAACAATTCTATCTGCCACAGTCATGCGTGTCTTGTGGGATATAACTGAGGTGTGTGACGAGTTTTGGATGCGTAGATAAATAATATATAGGAAGCTTGGAATGCCTATGATGAGTTGTATCATATTTTCCGTAGTTTGTACTTCAACTTGTGTTTGTATTGAACTATAATATGGTGTGTAGGAACCATGGTATCCATATGGTAGTTTGCCTCTTACCATGTTGTTCCGGTGATCATCCCTGCATTCCCTGTTGCCTAGTACATTCTGCATGTCTCATTATAGAGTTGATGTCTTCCTTATCTAAACCGCGGGTTTTGTTTCCCAGGATGGTTGCCACTAGGAGCGCCCCTATTGTTGCTTACGAGCAGGGTCAGGGCAAAGGAGCAATATTAGAGAACCTGCCTCACCCACCCTCCTTGCCGGAAGTGGTGCTAGAGGCATAGAGGAATACAAGGGAGACTAACCGCCTACTTGAGCGCATCGAAGAGAACACTTGACGTAGGCAAGGTAATGACGTGGTGTCCCAAATGACTTTGTTAAGATGTACACACCCAAGTACCACCATTATGTCAATCCCCTCGACACAAATGACTGGTTGTGCAGCATGACTCGCAAGCTACGCTCTACCAATGTGGTCGACACTACTCTAGGAATGCCCAAAAGTGGCGGGTGGGAAAAGCCCAGTAGTAGCGAGCAAGGCTCTCACGCCCGCCCGCTGCTGACCTCCTGCCACTACTATAAACCCATAAGTGGCGGGTGCTCGCCCGCTAATGGTACGACCTTCTAGTGTCAGGCACTAAGAACAACCCGCTACTTGTATGTAGTTTATGTTGCCGGCCCTTTTGACCTTCCCGCCACAACTGGCATCTGTTGCCCTCCGCATCTGCCACCTTATGTGTTGCGACGTTCTTCCCGTTGCTACAAAGGGACGAGCATGGACAATTCTCAATATAACAGCAGAATGAATTCATCTTAACATACTAATTAATTCTCAATATATCACTTGAAAGTTGTTCAACATAAGAAACAAACAACAATGTATCACATTCACCTTAACATACTAATTAGTTCTCTCGCTAATATATTCATGACTAAGTTCTAAACATGGTTAACAACAACCATCATCTCAAAGTCGTTGTGTTTGCTCTGCCTTATAGTGATTACCACAAGGATATCCACCCTTAGTTCTCTCTTTCCCTTGATGAACTCCTGCCAGCCAGACTTAAGGAATGCTATGCTCCCGTGGGATTCCGTCTTGTATTGGATGGTCATGATAGGCCATCTTGATCCCATGGATTACTCCAACGGTGCCGACGACGGGGATGTCCACTCCAGAAAACATGTACAAAGGTAACTTGTGAACTTCCCATCATTAAGATAAAATAGAGAGCATGAAATGTTAGACATCTCACCATACTTGGTTATGACAATAAAGAGATGAAAGAATATAAAACATCTCACCATAATGTTTTTCACCATGTTGGTTTTTGTTAGATGGTGCACAAAGGGCTTCCCCAAGAAGGCCAAAGAGGATGGCAACATCGATTCAACATTAGCTTTATCATCCCGAGTAAGCTTCTTCATCCTTTGAGAAAACATTGCAAAAAGGATAGGACCATCATCTTCCTCTTTGATGTCCTCTTCTTCATCTTGGTTGTCCTCAGCTTCATCTTGGATGTCCCCATCTTCATATTGGCTGTCGATATCATCTTTGTTGTCATGTCATCTTGGTCGACATAAAATGTCCTTAACCTGTTCACCTCTACTTTTAGCGAAAAGGCTAGAAGTTCTCCTCCTCTGAAATTGTTCACTGCAATGTACTACTACCATCCATGACCACATATAATGGTTTTATTATTTCCTTGGTGTAGATCAAATTCGAATTCACGCCCCTCGTCATCCTCAAAGTACAACACGTTACCACATGAAATGGTGAAGTGCTTTCTTATATTGCATGGAACACACTATACAATAGTTAGTCATCTACAATAAAGTCAGTAAAATAGTTTAAAAATGATAAGAATTTAATAGAAATTCAAGTTAAACACCCTTACCACTGATTTTTGAAATCCCTTTCTCAAAAATACCCCGATGTGCACTACAGTTTCGATACTATACAGACATGAATTTTGGCACACCTTGCACATATTGTGCCTCATGGTCCCTAATAACCCCAAGCAGGTTTCAAACGCAAGAAAATGCAATTAACACTTTTCTAACATTTCCTAAAGCACTTTGATTATAGATTTCATCTTTACCGAACCAATTAAGGTATTACATTTTGTTCTGTTATCCGTTGTGTTCCTACTTTTAATCCTAGTCCTATAAATTTCTCTATCAAATAAAGAAGGTAACACGGAAGAACATGAAAAATTGACATAACTGTACTTAATATTGAATACATTGAGTACCATAAACTTGATGAAACGAAAGTTAATCAACATTTCATCAAAACGTTGGCACCCATTTTCAAGTCATATTTAGAGTCTAACATATCCTAAAGCACTTTCATTATATATTTCCACTTTACCGACACAATTAAGGTATTACATTTTTTTCTATTACGTACAAAATATCACATTTTTGTTCCATTATCCATTGTATTCCTACTTTCAATCCTAGGCTTATAAATTTCTCTATCAAATAAAGAAGGTAACATGGAAGGACAAGAAAATTCGACATGACCTTTTCTTAATATTGAATATATTGAGTACCCGAAAATTAATGAAACGAAAGTTAATCAACGTTTCTCCAACAGGTGGTTGGCACCCATTTTCAAGTCATATTTAGAGTCCAAAATATCCTAAAGCACTTTGATTATAGATTTCATCTTTACGGACACAAATAAGGTATTATATTTTATTCTGTTACATACAAAATATCGCATTTTTGTTCTATTATCCATTGTTTTCCTACTTTTAATCCTAGATCTATAAATTTCTCTATAAAATAATAAAGATAACATGAAAGAACAAGAGAATTCAGCATGGCTTTTTCTTAATATTGAATAAATTCAGTAGCAGAAATTTGATGAAATGGATGTTAATCAACATTTCACCAAAACATTGGCACCCATTTTCAAGTCATATTTAGAGTCTAACATATCCCCCTGCACGCGAAAGCGTTGACCGACGGAGTTGGAGATGTCGTCAACGTGGTGCTCACTGGCGAATGCCTCCACCTCCATCAACTATGGAATCAACCAATGAGTGCGCCCATGTCCCTTTCCCCCTCTAGTTTGCCGCAGGAGGATGCCAGCGACACCGGAAGCCTTTAACGCTGGTGAGGTGATTTCAAACCTCACAGTAGTGGCCCACTATCAGGGATCTATTTTTATTCAAACCTTTTTCTGGTGGCCTATTTCCCTTAAGTACGCTTTCCTCCCTGATTCGCGCAATTTCACCAAAGCGTTTTGTTTCTTTTCGGTCAGCCCTCTTGGGTACTTTTTGTTTATTATAGATTGGCCCCTGGATTTCATCCTCTCATAACTTTTAAACTACAAGGGCTTTTGAGTTCATTCTTTTTGCAAGACTTTTCTTTTGCTATCTAGTTTTTTATATTTATTCAAAAATATTTTGAGAAAATATTTTGGACTATGGTATTTACGATAGAACTGATGTGTGTGACATAGATACCGAAGGAGGAGATGCCGCCGCAACTTCACCAAGCTAGATCCCGACTTCGTTTACCCATGAAAGCTATTTAATCAATTGATGTGATGTTTGCTGATAGGATTGTTAATGAACTACTACATTAGAGCACTTGCATATGATGAACTACTTCATAATAACACTTGCATATGAAATGATTCCTTGCTGGACCAAATTGATCACTAAAGGTGATGATGATAGGTCGTGGACAGCCTAGTCACATGGGAAGTGGTAGATTGTGGTTTGATCATGCCAATTGCATGATATCGTGTAGATAAATTTAATAACTCCAGTGTTAGCATAGATTGAGTCTTGTCAATGCATCACCTTACCTTCCGTACTACCACAGGGCTTTTCAGAAGGGAATACAACATAGTAGGCCGTAAACCTATTATCAGGTACACACCAAGTAGAGGGGTCAAGATGTCACCCTGGGCGTTTGGGTACCCGAACCTGCTACCCGAACCCAAACCGAACCGAAATACCCGAATTGTAGGGTAATTCAGGTACCGGGTAAGGGTTCGGTTCTCATTTCTTCACTATTCGGTTTTCGGGTTCGGGCTCTAGTGCGGAAAACCTGAAATACCCATATTACCCAAATTATTCATACTGTCCAAAATTTTCATGCTATTATTACACTAACTTGTTACCCATACTAACTAAAATACCAATATTACCAAAAATACCCACACTATCCGCAGTGGCGAAGCCAGGAATAATTTTAAGGTGTGGCGAAATGTATGAATGAAAAAAACCATGTACAACTCACCTATGGAAGTGTTCGGTAAAATACTAGATATATATTAATTGGTGTTCAACAAATACAACCAAAATCAAAACATAAGTATTGTCTTTCTAAATACCTCATTTGATGAAGATTACATGGATGATTGATTGCCAATGTATCATCTATATTACCTAGACGGGCATAAATATGACCTAAAAACATAAAAACCATAGATAAATCATGAATTAGTAACTAGTAGGATATAATGAGATAAACCACATTATTGTGAACATAGTTAGAAAGAATACATACCCATAATGAAGATTTATTTTCCTTAAATAGAATGTGGCAATGGCATTCTTCTACCTTTATGTTGAAATTCCTTCTTAATTTCAGCAAGATCAATTCCTTTAAATATCTCTCTCTCAATGTAGCACACCATTAAGTCATCAAGCCAACCATTGGACATCTTGTTGCGCAAATTGGTCTTGATGATCTTCATTGCTGAGAAGGCCCTTTCAACCGATGTCGTTGCCACCGGTAGAAGAAACCCCAACTCAATAAGGCGATAAACCATAGGGAACATAATATTTTTTTCAAGTTCAAACATTTTTTTGGCTAGGCTTGCAAGATCATGGCAAACTCTAAAGTCATCATGTCTTCTCATATGGTTGATGAACAGCTCGAGTTCAATTTTTCTACGCTTACGATCATCATTGGAGAAATCTGCATCATAGATGTTTATTAGCTTAGCAACTTTGTCCAAATCAAACTTGGAAAATGAGTCTCTTGGGTCAAGACAAGCAAATCCACAAAGCAGTTCTGAAGCCATGTGATTAAAGCGATGATCAAGCTCTGTGGTGATAGAATCTATCGCTGCAAAGAAGGTATCAACACAAAAAAAATGTTCTTGAGTAACATTATTTCTCCCTCCTTTTCTTGATCGACCGAATCTCAGTACAACTTCATCCATATTTGGTACTGGAATATCATTAACATTACAAAAGATCTTGACATCTTCAAAAAGTGGTTCCCAACCATGGTTCCTCAAGTTGGCCAAGGAAGACTTCACATCTGTAACCAAAGACATAGCTTGAACAATATTTTGATCCTTCCGTTGGAGGAGTTGTGACAACTGATTTGTAATGCGAAGGATTTGCAACATCAACTTCATGATGAACACAAAGCTAAAAGACTCCATTATCTGCACCAAACCTCCCGCCCTTGATGGATTACGCTCATCCTCATGCACAATAGTTAGCACTTCTATGACTGCATCCCACATTGATTCAATGCGGGCTAGTGTTTTATAATGAGAGCCCCATCTTGTATCTCCTGGTCTAGCCAATGATGTTTCTTGGTTTTTTCCTCTTCCTGAGAAAATTTCTCCACTCTCTAACTTAGCCAACAAATTTATCCGTTGTTGATCAAGCAATATATCCTTCCCTTTCAAGACGAACCAGCAGCGTTCACAATCAGCGTCACATATTCAAAAAAATCCTCAATGGAAGAACAACATCTCGAGACAGCAACAACTACAAGCTGCAATCGATGGGAAAAACAATGCATATAGAAAGCATATGGGTTTTCATCTCGGACAAGTTTCTAAACACTATTAAATTCTCCCCTCATATTAGATGCTCCATCATACCCTTGCCCTCGGAAATTTGCAATAAGTAGCCCATTCTTACCAAGAACCTCAACTAGTGCTTTCTTTAGTGCTTGTGATGTGGTCTCCTTGACATGCTTGATACCCAAAAATCTTTCAATAACTTCTCCCTTGTTCATATACCTGTAAGGCATAGAAGAAATAATACGATTAGTTAATTAGAAAAAGGTGCTTATAAGGCAAAATATGAAACACATAATCAAGTAACCAGTGGCTTACCTCACAACCAAGGCCATCTGCTCTTTAACTGAAATATCACGAGATTCATCAACAAGAACTGAAAAAAGGTTATCCCCCATCTCTTGTTTTATTGCTCTTCGGACTGCATCTCCACAACTTTTGGCAAGTTGTTTTTGAATTGTTGAAGAAGGCATTTGTGCATTTCCTGGACATAGCTCATCAAATGCAATTCTCACTTCCTCCTTCCTTGCTTTGTACCAATCAAACATCTCTAGAAAATTACCCTTATTTAAAGAAAGGGCAGATTCATTGTGACCACGAAATGGTTCACCTTGCAATGCAAGAAAACTTACAATCCCCAAAGATGTTTCCAAACGGGTCTCATACTTGATTAATGATTCTTTGTTATAGATGGTAACCTTACGCTCCAGACTTGAAATTTGATTTTTGAAATCTTCATATGCTGTCCTTGCTTGATTGTGGACACTCCCACGGCCACCAACATGAAGAGGAAATGCTTTGTATGCATTCTTTCAAGTACTGTAGCCCTCTTTCGTGAAGGTAGTATGACCAAATTTTTCATCCACCGGATCTTGTCTAAAAAGAAAACAGTAAAAGCAATAGGCTGCATTAATTTTGACGCTATATTCTAACCAAGGATTTTTTTTTCATACCACGCTTCATGAAAGGCCCTCTCAAAATGATCACGTTCATAAGTATGACCAACTGAACGAGTTGGGCCCTTTACCACATACGCCAATCTAATTTCATCTCTAATGTTGGGATGAAAATTATTGATTGGAACTCGAAGCCCAGGATCAGGCTCGATGTGGTCAGGATGCAATTCTTCAATGAACTTGCCTTCTCCCTCTTCTCTAGCTATTGGTTCATCCTCAACATAATTTTCCCCTTCAGTCCGTGCATTTTCTTGAGGCGCAGGCTCTTCTTCTCGTTGTTCAGTGGCTACTTCTGAAGTTGGAGCTGGGCTCGAGGTTCTAGTGTCAGTGGCTTTGGAAAAAATAGTTTTTAAATATGTAAGAGAACGTAAGAGTTGTGTATCAGTGTATGTTATCAAGCAAGTAAAATTAGTACATGACACGGTTAAACTGATGCGATGAAGTGGAAAAAATAAACTAAATTATACCTTTCATTACATACTTAACCCTCTTCTTCGGCGGCGGCGTCATCTACAACTGCAAATCCGGTGAACTCGCCGACTCGTGGCCGCCGCCTCGCTGATCGCAGACTCGCGGAGTCCCTTCGTCGCCTTGCCGGTCGCTGGCTTCCCGCCCTCCGGTGGGTGATTGCTGGCTGCCAGGCTGCTCGCTGCCGTGCGTTCGTGCAGGCAGGTGTGCAGGGCGCAAGTGTTCAGGAGATGGCCGGGCTCGTTGAGAGCAGGATCGGTGTAGTAGATGAGCAGGATCGGCCTCGTACAGTCGTACTCGTGAACCTTGTTCCTTCTCATGCGCCCCAGCAGTTTCATGACGAGCGTCGTGCCCCGTGTGGCCATGCGTGCGGCGTGCAGACTACAGTACTGGCGGCGTGCCCTAGCTAGCCTTCCACCCTGACTGTATTAGATCGAACCTGCAGTTTCGTGCCATGCGTGTGGGCTTCAGCGGTTCAGCCGTCCCTTGCCCAGGGCCCAATAGGAGGTACGCTACTACAGCCTAAAACTACTACGCTACTACAGCCTGAAACTAGTACGCTACTACAGAACGTTGTTACCAGCCTGAAACTAGTAGTACTAGTTAAATGCTCGTGCGTTGCCACGAGACAAAATATGAATATGCTAGACATTAGTGATAGCTCCCACAAAGAACATGCCACACATCCAATTTACTCGCGCTAAATATCGATGTCATTCTTCCCGTTTACCCTTTCCGCAACAACCAAGCATCCACTCCTTTCCAATCCCATCCCAACCTAAATGACGTATCACGACAAAAATAGAAAAAACAATATAAATTAAGATCTTCGTTGTACTAAATCATTTAAAACCTGCAAGCAAAACAACAACAAAAAGTGCTAAAAATGAACCAAGCATTAAGATTCATAATTTTATCATACAATTTACATGATACATGAAATCAATGTTATAATTAAATTATAATGTGCCCTGAGTGAAAACAAAAATGTATAAGAAATTGGGGAAATTACATTAGTGTGTAGAGCATCCTAAGCTGCCACACCACCAACCCTCCTCGTCAATAGTGAATGGGATACATCTCTTCCTCTCACATCCAATGCATACCATTCAAAATCTAATCCTCATGTTCCTAATATTTTCATGCCGAGGCATCAGATTTGGAGCTCCAAGGTGGGGAAGGTGTTGCTTTTGCCACCATCGTCACTTTTGTCCCAACGACCACATGAAGCAGATCAACAAAAAAGTTTACAAGAGGTTGTATCCAATTCAGAATCAATCATATATATTTCCATTCCTTTCATTGCATAGAGGCAAAGATATGAGTATCACTTGAGAATACATCTGAAAAATAAAAGCATCAATATAGAATAGATGACTTGTAAAAAGGTCAACTTTGAGACAGAACAAAACATGTAGAAATGATGAAACGAGCATCAGTGACAAATCCTGACCAGTTCTAGCTCATTGCCTCCGGAGCACCGTCATCAGATCCCGGCCTATGCTTCGTGTTGCACGTTGTTGTTGTTCATTGAAAAAAGAATTAGCCTGATGCCATCATATAATAGACAAGGAGGAGTATTATGAAGCTTGAAGAACATATCAACATTGGAATATACATAAATAGTCATTCTGCACAATTATTCATTAGGTCCCTCAATCTACCCATGTAAAGGTATCAAATTCTGAACCTACTGGAGCTAACTACGGCATGTGTGTGCTAGTATATGCTATCGAACTCTGAAACTGATTTTGCACATCCTAAAACTGATTTTTGCACAGCTTAAAGGCAGAAACATTCAGGAATAGACTCAAATTTGGCTGGTTGGGCAATTGTTGCTGTTGTTGACGTGTAAACAAAGAATTTTGCGAATTCCCACTTGGCTGAGAGATTCCAAAGAGGAGGTGAGAAGCTCAAGCTGGGGGGCATACCGGTCGACGCGATCCTTGAACTTGGAGAGGAAGCACTCGTGGTCGTCGCCGACCGAGGCGATGCGCTGCTGCGCGCCCAGCTTGTCCGCGTTCACCTCCTTGAGCTCCCCCTCCGGCATGGACAGCACCGCCGTCCGCGCGCGGTCGTAGGTGGGCAGCTTCTCCAGCGCCGCCCATCGCAGCGCCTCCTCGTCGTCCTCGTCCCGCGACAAACAAACCTTCAGATCAGCACCATTGAGCATCAGGATCCATACAAACCTTCAGATCAGCACCATTGGTGACAAATCCTTGGTATGTCAGCAAATTCAATTGCTACTACAGCATGCTTCATCACACTCATACTACTAACATCACGTATCTGCGGTATAATTAAGAAGATAGTTAAACTGGAAGATACCGAGAATCAAATAGAGGCAGAAATAAATCCATGGTATGTCAGCAAATTCAATTGCTACTGCAGCATGCTTCATCACACTAATACTACCAACTCAAGTGTCTGCGGTATAATTAAGAAGATAGTTAAACTTGAATATCATGTGGAAACCTTGGCAGAAAATTAAATTTTTGGAACAATTCATTTGGTTGGATAGTTTACTTGCAATATAAAGCCTTGCCTGAACAACAGTCCATACATTACAATATGTCACATCAGGTGGTCATGCAAGAGCATAATTATGCCATTTTGATTCAATATGTCACAGATATACAGACCATATCTCACGAAACTCAAAAGCATTGTCTTGACCAAACAGTCAGCATGCAATGCATGGTGCTACTCTCTATACGTGCATGTGAACCAACATCAAATTGGTAAGAAAAAATTTCAGACATGAGGGTGTCCAAGGGGGCAAGTTATGAAGACAACTACCCACATCTCGAGAAGTAAAGCCCTATTTCCATAAAACCAATCATGATACTTATATCAATCATCACCACCATAATTTTTCTATAGGTATGAACAACAAAAAAGAGCATGTATGGCCTATAGGTATGAACAAGAAAAATGAGTTGATTAGCATGGGAGGAAAGAAGCGGGAGGAGGACGACCATGTAGACGAACTGTTGTCTTGACTTTTCCTTCGAGTGCCTTGAACAAAGCATGCAAATTTTTAACCATGATGATTGATGTTGATTGGGAGTGCTATGATGATTGACACATAGTACTTCATTTGAACCATGTTAGCTCATAAAGACCAAGAAGCAGGAACAGGTTGATGTACATATGGCGAACAATAAATAAGACATGAAACAAATGTGGAATATGTCCTAATATGTACAGGTGCCACATGACATGCCAAATGTATTTTCTTAAGAACTACACTCTCTGCAAAAAAATTACAACAAATGCACTAAACTCCGCCGAAATTTCCTAAAAAATAATATTTCAGCCAAGTAAAATATGGACGGAGCGATCCCTTTTTAATCGCATAGTTGCCAGCTAAATTTTTGCACTGAAAACAAAACTTGAAATGTGTATAGTTAAACTTAAATTACAGACCATCAGGAAAATTGAGTGAGTAGCACTAAACAATGGAACCTAGGTTGACCTCAGTTCAGTTTATAGGCCCTAGTTCAACTCAAAACAATGACTGGACCTTAAAGAATGGCATCCAGGTTGTTATAATTGCAGGATAATCATGTAAACATTATTTACAGACCTAACAGGAACAGGGCAACTACAATTGTCTTATCGTTTTTTACTAAAAAGGATTGCAGGCCTAGTTAAGAAAATAAAGCTTTTTTGTTCTCTTGGAATATCTTGTTCTCAAGCAAACAATGTAAAGATGGCCGAGACATGGGTAGTACTTTAAATGTTTTCAAGTAGCAAATTGATGTGGAGAGTAAACATGGGTATTGAACTAAAAAACTTTGATTGGCAAACCTCAGGCAGCAAGCAGAACCGATACATTGCTAGCAAACAAAAAATGTACAAGTAGCAAATCTCCCTGGGCAGTAAGCATAGCCCAGATTTTGCACCCAAACAAATACCAACACCGGGTGAAGGAAAAAATCCCATGCTCGAGTGAACATACGGGGTTAGAGAATGAAGAAAAACATATAGAAATTAATCTCCATTCTACTAAATATATAGCAAATAATATCCACTCTACGATGTACCCATTTTACAAAAAATATAGGGAACAAGAGAACATATAGAAAATGATTGGAGAATTAACAACTACAAAGATTAAACAACGGAAACTGCAATATATTTTAAGCCAACTATGTTTTCTACAATCAGAAACAAACTAAAGGTCATGAACTTAGATCCGATTAATGGTTTACAAAAGCATGTGTTGAGTAGTAATAGCACTTGCAGTGAGACAGAGGGTTCCACTTTAAATGATGACAAAGGGAACCAATCGTGAAATCACACTTAGAGCTACCCTAAAGATGTGAGAGCCCCTAGAACAAGAGCATCTAGCCAGTCAAACAAATTTTCTTATGCTTCTTCTAGCAGACATCCTTCATGAATGAATAACAACACCTTTCCATTTGTCTAGCCGAATCTTACATATGAAACATTTGACTGCATTGCATTTTCATTACCAAAATATGTTTAGCCACCAATCTGATTGATAGGCATCTTGATTGAAAGCACGACTGGACCTTTTCTCCGGAAAAATTCTACCTTAACTATGGAAAGAATCTTGCAAATATACACAATGGAATCGTTTTTCAAGTTATAAAATGGGGACACGATTTACCAAGTGATAAACGAGGCACAATATAATGTTGACAGTTTATTCTCAGCCAAAACCATATTGACGAAATAATAAATAAATATATGTCAATGAAGTTTGAGTTATCTCAACTATATATGTCGACGAGCACATTTCCTGAGGTAAGTTAAAAGAATATGCATGCAAACGACCATAGGTCGGCAGATGTAGAATACTTGGAACATAGAAGCAACTCTTAGGAGTCAGGACTCAGGAGTCGGGACACATCTGTGTTGGTTCATTCGACATCACTTGTGAAATGCTTGTACAAGCAGCCTGGGCAGAACCTCCAGTGCCCCGACCCCGCTGCCACTCCCCTCTCCTCCCCTCGCCTTCGCTAGAGGGCGTCCCAAGGCAATACTCACGTCACCTAGCACCGTCCCCTCACCTTTGATGACAGGGTTGTTGTGCTCCAGTCACCGTCTCATCGTTGTGGCCATCCCGGTGGGGTGAGCATGGTTTTGTCGGTCGCCAGTGGCCTTCGACACGTAGTTCAAGTTTGTAGCCATGGTTGGTTGCGCGTCGAGTGGATCCAGCATGGCTTGCTCATATCCATGTGTTCTAGTGCCCGCTCCCTGTTTGCTTGATCTTCTGAACTTTAAGGGCCACATATTTCTGTATGTATCAACAACAAATTCAGAAAACACTGGACAATGGCACCTGAATTTCTCAGCAACAACGGTAAAAAAATCAAAAATATCTCGTGCAAGGTGATATAGGATTGACGAATAGAAATGTGTTATGATAAATGAAATTAGAAAGTCTGCTTATATACTCTAAGGTGAAAGAACGAACATTTCGTGTGCAGAAAAACCGCTACATCCAGATCGATATTCCTATGTATAATTGCGAATCCTAGAAAGAAAAGAGTGATTTAATAGTAGAATTAGAGACAAGAGGTTAGTGCGCACAGAGTGAGCGGTGTCCCAGTAGAGCCAAACGCCGGCTAAGTGCCCTAGCCGAGCTTGGACTGCACGCATAGGCACCTTGCCTGAATCATTACCTGCGCAGGCGGCATGATTCTTGCTGCAGTGGTATCGTGGTAGTCCTCCTTGCCCTCCTCCTCCTATGTGTGAAGTCGTTGTTGCCATCGTCCCCCTCCGCTACAACATGGGGGCACATTCAGATGAAGCCGAGGAAGGTCGCGGCTGGCTAGGCGCCGGTAAGAGGCGTGGGGCGGCGTTGTCACCAAGGCGCCGTATCGTGGGAGAAGGCCGCGTCAAGGGCAGGAAAATTGGCACCGACCTCCATCCCCTTCTCTGTACGCCAATAACGCCACCGGCTCCTTTTCCCTATACATCGTCGCTAGATCTCGGGGCTTGTACACGCGCTGGCGTGCAGGGCGGCGACATTCCTGGGTAGGCGCGATTGGCGAGGTGCCGCTGGATTTGTGATGAACCATGGAAGGAAGAAACGAGCGTGGGGGTCGTGGGACGTGAACCGGCGGCGACGTCACGCGCGGTCGCCATGACGGTCCAGATCTGGAAAAGGGTAAGAGAGGTGAGGGAAATCGATGGTGAGAGATGGCAATGGAGTGGAAATAAGGGAAGTACCTGCGCAGGCGAGATGACATGGACGGTGCAGTCGTCGGCGTCGGGCCACCTGCTGCAATGACCGGATCTGGCGATGGACGGGGCACGGGAAGGGGAGGTGAAGGAAGGAATTGGTGGTCGTCGTCTCGGTGGGCGGCAGAGGAGAGGCGAGGAGGGGGTGCACCTAGCGGGGAGGAGCGGGAAGGGGAGAGGAGGGGGTGCATCTGGCTGGGAGGAGCGGGAAGGGGAGTGGGTTGCAAGGCAGCGAAGCGGTGGAGAACGAGAATGGGAGAGAGCGGTTTTCGGAGAACATGGGAGGGAGGAGCTAGCGACAGGAGGGGATTGCCCAGAGGTGGGATCCCGATTTTCTTTACGTGGGAGGTGGGATCGCTGGAAGAGGTCGAACCATCGGTAGGTTGAACCATCACGACGTTCGATCCTGCTTTAATAGTAGAGATATATGGGTATTTCTACAACTGGCCAGGTATGGCGATGGCCAAACCATGCCATATAGCTAGCTTCGCCCCTGACTATCCGAGTTATACATATCAAAATTTTATGTATGCTCTGAATATTTTGAGTATTTTGGGTACCCGAATTACCCGAACCGAAATTTTTGGTAATTTGGGCTCGGTTATTTTTTTTGACAGAAACAATTTTTGTTCCCATTTTTTAATACCCGAATTACTCATAAACCGAATTACCCGAACCGAAATAACCAAAATACCTGAATGCCCAGGCTGATCAGGATGAAGGTGTCCATGGCCCTCGAATAAAGCGAGTCATTTGGTCAGGGGGCATGGGTGTTTCCGTTCTGGGACCTAGATTGAGCGCACGCCCCTATAGTGCATGGTAGAAATTTGATCCCATGCTACTCGAGGATGTTGGCCTCCCCGTCTTATAGTTTTTCCCGTGGAAGCGTGACCCGGGTGATACCGGGCCTCGCTAGGTAAAAATGGGTGTGTGTTGGTTTTGAGTGTTTACTTCTGAAATACCGTACACGGAATTAGTCTTAGTGACTATGGAAACCCATTAGTTGTGGGTAAATAGTACACCCTCTGGGGAGTTAAAACTATTTGAGTAGTTGTGTCCATGGTCAAGGACGACTGGTTGATAGGTCAAGTGTCGGTCTTTGGAGAACGAGTTTGTTTATGAAGGTTCTAAATGTGGACATCTGACTGTGATGATGGAACTAACATGATGAAACTTTGTTATATCAAATATCCCGAAGGTTGGTTGTACCGTCCGGATATTCATTTAGTTTGATGCCCTTTCCGTGATGTCGCTAAAATAGACGACTGAGGCGGGCATTTACTTTGATGCCCTTTGTGTGGTGTCGCAAAGACGCTCGACTGAGGCGAGCATTTACTTTTATGCCCTTTCTATGGTGTCGCTAAGATTCCCGACTGAGGCGAGCATTTACTTTTATGCCCTCTCCGTGTTGTCGCATAGAGCCCGACTGTGGCTTGTTAATTTATTATTATACCCTGCATGGGGTGTCGCTTAGACGCTCGACTGTGGTTGTTTATTTTTATCGTTAACCTTTCGAGGTGTCGCTTCACACACCAGATCGGTGCACTTCCTTGGATATTTGGGAGGATTACTGCCCGACTGATCTACTCTAACTTAACTATTATTAATTTTCTACCATGATAATTGAGATAATTAACCCTGCATATAAAGTTGTTGCATTCATCTTATCTTTTGTGCAAACTGTCTTGCGAGTACTTTCAAAGTACTCACTAGCTTGTTGATGTGACCAGATATGAATGAAGGAGACCTCACGGACGAAGAGTACGATAATGAGTCTTATGCCTAGAGGAGTCCCACTCAGTCTTGCGATCTGAGAGTCTGTCCTTGTATCATTTCACTGCTTCCGCCATCATGAATAAATAGTTAAGCCTCACTCTGATGCTTGGCATGTAGTAGTACTTAAGCTATGTCACTTCATACAGATGTGACATGCCTACCTATTTATGCGAGAAGTAGAGCTATCCAATGACCACAGTGACACATCCTCCCTATGCTAAGTATGGGTGTCTTGTAATAAACTATTGAGCGGCCTCCGCTCTACCCTATATAATATTAAGTATTACTCGCTTTCTATATCAAGTTGGTCTATCAGTGAGAATGATTTTCTGCATTGGTGACATTCATGGTTGATTCCCGACAATTATATTATATGGAAACCGGTCCTGACAAGCTTGCTATCCGAGCTAGCCTGACTACAGCA
This sequence comes from Hordeum vulgare subsp. vulgare, assembly GCF_904849725.1. NCBI lineage: Eukaryota > Viridiplantae > Streptophyta > Magnoliopsida > Poales > Poaceae > Hordeum > Hordeum vulgare. The sequence goes on from NC_058524.1 coordinate 314,093,396, forward strand.
AGCCACTAGGTGCGATCTCTAACCACATAAACAAATGTCAATTTAGTGTTCTACATACTGTAGAGATTTTCCTATTAGTCAATATATATTTATGTTATGACTATGTAGAAATTTTAGTCTACTATTTAAATGGCTGGCAACGGTTGTCCATCACAGGATTTTACCAACGAGCCGGCGGGATTTTCTCTACTCCTCTTCGTCATTGTCAGGATCGCGATTGGACCGACGACTTGCACCGAGTACACGTTCTATCACCACAGGATTGTTGGGTAACGTAGCATAAAGTCAAAAAAAATCCTACGCATATTCAGATCTTCCTATGGAGAAACCAGCAACGAGAGTGGGGTGAGAGCATCTTCATACCTTTGAAGATCGCTAAGCGGAAGCGCTGCTAGAACGCGGTTGATGGAGTCGTACTCGCGGCGATTCAGATCGCGATGTGATTCCGATCTAGTGCCGAACCATGGCTCCTCCGCGTTCAACACACGTGCAGCCCGGTGACGTCTCCCGCACCTTGATCCAGCAAGGAGGAGGGAGAGGTTGGGGAAGATCTCCGGCAGCACGACGGCGTGGTGTCGATGGAGAGACTAGGTCTTTGAGCAGGGCTTCGCCAAGCACCGGCAGAGAGAAGGAGAAAGAAGAGCAGGGCTGCGCCGAGGGAGAGGGAAAACTGTGTGCAAAATAGCCCCGAAACCCCCACTATATATAGGAGGAGGGGAGGGGGGGTGCCACCCCTAGGGTTCCCACCCTATGTGGTGCGGCAGCCCCCCCCCCCATATGGGAGGTGCGGCGGCCATGGGAGGGGGAGGGGGTGGCGCACCCCTAGGTGGGCCTTAGGCCCACCAGCGCCTAGGGTTTCCCCCCTTCTCCACCTCCTGCGCCTTGGGCTGAGTGTGAGGGGCGCACCAGCCCACCTAGGGACTGGCTCCCTCCCGCACTTGGCCCATCTAGCCTCCCGGGGTCGTGGCCCCCTTCCGGTGGACCCCCGGGACCACTTCCGGTGGTCCCGGTGGTCCCGGTACGTTACTGGCGACGCCCGAAACACTTCCGGTGTCCAAAACCATCTGTCCTACATATCAATCTTTACCTCCGGACCATTCCGGAGCTCCTCGTGATGTCCGGGATCTCATCGGGACTCCGAACATCCTTCGGTAACCTCGTATAACAATTCCCTATAACCCTAGCGTCATCGAACCTTAAGTGTGTAGACCCTACGGGTTTGGGAGACACGCGGACATGACCGAGACACCTCTCCGGCCAATAACTATCAGCGGGGTCTGGATACCCATGGTGGCTCCTACTTGCTCCACGATGATCTCATCGGATGAACCATGATGTCAAGGATTCAATCAATCCCGTATACAATTCCCTTTGTCTGTCGGTATAGAACTTGCCCGAGATTCGATCGTCGGTATACCTATACCTTGTTCAATCTCATTACCGGTAAGTCTCTTTTCTCGTTCCGTAGCACGTCATCGTGTGAATAAGTCCTTAGTAACATTGAGCTCATGATGATGTTCTACCGAGTGGGTCCAAAGATACCTCTCCGTCACGCGGAGTGACAAATCCCGATCTCGATTCGTACCAACCAAACAGACACTTTCAGAGGTACCCGTAGTGCACCTTTATAGTCACCCAGCTACGTTGTGACGTTTGATACACCCAAAGCACTCCTACGGTATCCGGGAGTTGCACAATCTCACGGTCGACGGAAAATACACTTGACATTAGAAAAGCTTTAGCATACGAACAATACGATCTAGTGCTATGCTTAGGATTGGGTCTGGTCCATCACATCATTCTCCCAATGATGTGATCCCGTTATCAATGACATCCAATGCCCATGATCAGGAAACCATTATCATCTATTGATCAACGAGCTGGCCAACTAGAGGCTTGCTAGGGACACATTGTGATCTATGTATTCACACATGTATTATTGTTTCCTGTTAATACAATATAGCATGAACAATAGACGATTATCATGAACAAGGAAATATGATAATAACCATTTTATTATTGCCTCTAGGGCATATTTCCAACAGTCTCCCACTTGCACTAGAGTCAATAATCTAGTTACATTGTGATGTATAGAACACCCATAGCATTATGGTGTTGATCATGTTTAGCTCGTGGAAGAGGTTTAGTCAACGGGTCTGCTACATTCAGATCCTTATGTACTTTACAAATCTCTATCACTCCACTCTGGACATGGTCCTGGATGGAGTTGTAGCGGCGTTTGATGTGCTTCGTCTTCCGATGAAACCCAGGCTCCTTGGCTATGGCAATGGCCCCAGTGCTATCACAGAAGAGTGTCATTGGACTCGACGCGCTTGGAACCACTCCAAGGTCGGTGATGAGCTCCTTCATCCAAATTCCTTCATGAGATGCTTCTGAAGCAGCTATGTACTCCGCTTCACATGTAGATGCTGCCACGACTTCTTCCTTGCTGCTGCACCAGCTCACTGTCCCACCATTCAAAACATATACGTATCCGGTCTATGACTTAGAGTCATCCGGATCTGTGTCGAAGCTAGCATCGACGTAACCCTTTACGACGAGATCTTCGTCACCTCCATAAACGAGAAACATTTCCTTAGTCCTTTTCAGGTACTTAAGGATATTCTTGACCGCTGTCCAGTGTTCCATACCGGCATCACTTTGGTACCTCCCTACCAAACTTATGGCAAGGTTTATATCAGGTCTGGTACACATCATGGCATACATAAGAGAGCCTACGACTAAAGCGTAGGGGACAGAACTCATCTTCTCTCTATCTGCTGCCGTGGTCGGCGACTAAGTCTTACTCAATCCCATACCTTGCAAAACCGGCAAGAACCCTTTCTTTGAGTTTTCCATATTGAACTTCTTCAATATCTTGTCAAGGTGTGTACTTTGTGAAAGACCTATGAGGCGTCTCGATCTATCTCCATAGATCTTGATGCCTAATATGTATGCAGCTTCTCCAAGGTCCTTCATTGAAAAACTCTTGTTCAAGTAGGCCTTTATGCTCTCCAACATCTCTATATTATTCCCCATCAATAATATGTCATCCACATACAGTATGAGGAAAGTTATAGAGCTCCCACTCACTTTCTTGTACAGACAGGCTTCTCCGTAAACCTGTATGAACCCAAACGCTTTAATCACCTCATTAAAGCGAATGTTCCAACTCCGAGATGCTTGCATCGGCCCATAGATGGAGCGCTGGAGCTTGCACCCTTGTTAGGACCCTTAGGGTCGACAAAACCTTCTGGTTGCATCATATACAACACTTCCTTAAGGTTCCCGTTAAGGAACGCTGTTTCGACGTCCATTTGCCAAATTTCATAATCATAAAAGGCGGCAATTGCTATCATGATTCGGACTGATTTCAGCTTCATTACGGGAGAGAAAGTCTCTTCGTAGTCAATTCCTTGAATTTGTCGAAAACCCTTTGCGACAAGTCGAGCTTTACAAACGGTTACATTACCGTTTGCATCAGTCTTCTTCTTGAATATCCATTTATTTTCTATGCCTCGCCGGTCATCGGGCAAGTCCACCAAAGTCCATACTTTGTTCTCATACATGCATCCTATCTCGGATTTCATAGCTTCAAGCCATTTGTTGGAATCCGGGCCCGCCATCGCTTCTTCATAGTTCGAAGGTTCACCATTGTCTAACAACATGATTTCCATTAAAGGGTTGTAGTACCACTCTGGTGCGGAGCGTACCCTTGTGGACCTTCGTGGCTCAGTAGTAACTTGATCTGAAGCTTCATGATCATTATCATTAACTTCCTCTTTAGTTGGTGTAGGCGCCACAGGAACAACTTCCCGCGCTGCGCTACTATCCTGTTCGAGAGCGGGTGTAATTACCTCACCAAGTTCTACCTTCCTCCCACTTACTTCTTTCGAGAGGAACTCTTTCTCTAGAAAATATCCGTTCTTGGCAACAAAGGTTTTACCTTCGGATCTAAGATAGAAGGTATACCCAATAGTTTCCTTAGGGTATCCTATGAATACGCATTTCTCCACTTTGGGTTCGAGCTTTTCTGGTTGAAGTTTCTTCACATAAGCATCACAGCCCCAAACTTTAAGAAACGACAACTTAGGTTTCTTGCCAAACCATAGTTCATACGGTGTCGTCTCAACGGATTTAGACGGTGCCCTATTTAAAGTGAATGCTGCAGTATCTAATGCGTATCCCCAAAATGATAGCGGTAAGTCGGTAAGAGACATCATAGATCGTACCATATCTAATAAAGTGCGATTACGACGTTCAGACACTCCGTTGCGTTGCGGTGTGCCAGGCGGCGTCAGTTGTGAAACGATTCCACACTTCCTTAGGTGTGTGCCAAATTCGTGACTCAAATATTCTCCTCCACGATCAGATCGTAAACACTTAATTTTTCTGTCACGTTGATTCTCGACCTCACTCTGAAATTCCTTGAACTTTTCAAATGTCTCGGATCTGTGCTTCATCAAGTAGATATACCCATACCTACTCAAATCATCGGTGAGAGTGAGAACATAACGATAGCCATCGCGAGCTTCAACGTTCATTGGACCACACACATCAGTATGTATTATTTCCAATAAGTCGGTTGCTCTCTCCATTATTCCTGAGAATGGAGTCTTAGTCATCTTGTCCATGAGGCACGGTTTGCATGTGTCAAATGATTCAAAGTCAAGAGACTCTAATAGTCCATCAGTATGGAGCTTCTTCATGCGCTTAACGCCGATATGACCAAGGCGGCAATGCCACAAGTATGTGGGACTATCATTATCAACTTTACATCTTTTGGTACTCACACTATGAATATGCATAACATCACGATCGAGATTCATCAAGAATAAACCATTCACCAGCGGAGCATGACCATAAAACATATCACTCATATAAATAGAACAACCATTATTCTCTGACTTAAATGAGTAGCCGTCTCGCATTAAGAAAGACCCTGATACAATATTCATGCTCAAAGCTGGTACTAAATAACAATTAATAAGGTTTAAAACTAATCCCGACGGTAGATGTAGAGGTAGCGTGCCGACGGCGATCACATCGACCTTGGAGCCATTCCCGACGCGCATCGTCACCTCGTCCTTGGCCAGTCTCCGCTTATTCCGCAGTTCCCGCTTTGAGTTGTAGATGTGAGCAACAGCACCGGTATCAAATACCCAGGAGCTACTACGAGCGCTGGTAAGGTACACATCAATAACTTGTATATCACATATACCTTTAACGTTGCCGGCCATCTTGTTCGCTAAGTATTTGGGGCAGTTCCGCTTCTAGTGACCCTTTCCCTTGCAATAGAAGTAGTCAGTCCCAGGCTTGGGTCCATTCTTTTTCTTCTTCCCGGCATCTGGCTTACCGGGCGCGGCAACGGCTTTGCCGTCTTTCTTGAAGTTCTTCTTACCCTTGCCCTTCTTGAAACTAGTGGTCTTGTTGACCATCAACACTTGATGCTCTTTCTTGATTTCTACTTCTGCAGACTTGAGCATGGAGTACAACTCGGGAATGGTCTTCTCCATCCCTTGCATGTTGTAGTTCAGCACAAAACCTTTGTAGCTTGGTGGGAGAGACTGGAGGATTCTGTCAATTATAGCATCATCCGGAAGTTCGACTCCAAGTGAAGTCAGACGACCGTGTAACCCAGACATTTTGAGTATGTGCTCACTGACAGAACTATTCTCCTCCATCTTACAGCTAAAGAACTTGTCGGAGACTTCATATCTCTCGACACGGGCATGAGCTTGAAAAACTAGCTTCAGCTCTTGGAACATCTCATATGCACTGTGTTGCTCAAAATGCCTTTGGAGCCCCGTTTCTAAACTGTATAACATGCCATACCTAACCAGAGAGTAGTCATCACTCCGCGTTTGCGAGACGTTCAGAATGTCCTGAGCTGCTGCGGGAGCAGGAGGGTCACCTAGCGGCGCATCAAGGACATAAGCCTTTTTAGCTGCTTCAGGGACGAGCTTCAAGTTGCGAACCCAGTCCGCATAGTTGCTACCATCATCTTTCAGCTTGTTTTTCTCTAGGAATGCGTTGAAATTGAGGTTGACGTTGGCCATCTACAATATTTATAAAGACAACTTTTAGACTAAGTTCATGACAATTAAGTTCATTTAATCAAATTAAGTATGAACTCCCACTTAAATCGACATCCCTCTAGTCATCTAAGTGATACATGATCCATGTTGACTAACCCGTGTCCGACCATCACGTGAGACGGACTAGTCACCATGGTGAGCAACTTCATGTTGATCGTATTCAACCATACGACTCATGTTCGACCTTTCGTTCTCTTGTATTCAAGGTCATGTCTGTACATGCTAAGCTCGTCGAGTCAACCTAGGTGTTTCGCGTGTGTAAATCTGGCTTACACCCGTTGTATGCGAACGTTAGAAACTATCACACCCGATCATCACGTGGTGCTTCGAGACAACGATCCTTCGCAACGGTGCACACTTAGGGGAATATGTTCTCGAAATTTTCAGAGGGATCGTCTTATTATGCTACCGTCGTTCTAAGCAATAAGATGAAAAACATGATAAACATCACAATGCAATCATATAGTGACATGATATGGCCATTATCATCTTTGCTCTTTCGATCTCCATCTTCAGGCATCGCATGATCATCATTGTCACCGGCATGACACCATGATCTCCATCATCGTGTCTCCGTGAAGTCATCACACCAACTACTACTATCACTATTGCTATAGCTAACCGTTAGCAATGAAGTAAAAGTAGTAAGCACATGGCGTTGCATCTCATACAATAAGTTAAGACAACTCCTATGGCTCCTTCCGGTTGTCATACTCATCGACATGCAAGTCGTAAAACCTATTACAATAACATGATCATCTCATACATCATACATGCAACATCACAACTTTGGCCATATCACATCACATGTCAAACCCTGCAAAAACAAGTTAGACGTCCTCTAATTGTTGTTGCAAGTTTTACGTGGCTGATTTGGGTTTCTAGCAAGAACGCCTTCTTACCTACATGACAGCCACAACGATGATATGCCAAAGCTATTTACCCTTCGTAAGGACCCTTTCCATCAAATCCAATCCGACTAGAGTGGGAGAGACAGACACCCTCTAGCCACCTTTATGCACGGTGTGCATGTCTGTCGGTGGAACCAGTCTCACGTAAGCGTACATGTAAGGTCGGTCCGGGCCGCTTCATCCCACAATACCGCCAGAAAAGAATAAGACTAGTAACGGCAAGCAATTGACAAATCATCGCCCACAACCTTTTGTCTTCTACTCGTGCATAGAATCTACGCATAGAAAACCTGGCTCTAATACCACTGTTGGGTAACGTAGCATAAATTCAAAAAAAATCCTATGCATATTCAGATCTTCCTATGGAGAGACCAGCAACGAGAGAGGGGTGAGAGCATCTTCATACGTTTGAAGATCGCTAAGCGGAAGCGTTGCTAGAACGCGGTTGATGGAGTCGTACTCGCGGCGATTCAGATCGCGGTGTGATTCCGATCTAGTGCCGAACCACGGCACCTCTGCGTTCAACACACGTGCAACCCGGTGACGTCTCCCGCACCTTGATCCAGCAAGGAGGAGGGAGAGGTTGGGGAAGATCTTCGGTAGCACGACGGCGTGGTGTCGATGGAGGGACGAGGTCTCCGAGTAGGGCTTCGCCAAGCACTGGCAAAGAGGAGGAGAAAGAAGAGCAAGGCTGCGCCGAGGGAGAGGGAAAACTGTGTGCGAAACAGCCCCGAAACCCCCACTATATATAGGAGGAGGGGAGGGGGGTGCCACCCCTAGGGTTCCAACCCTAGGTGGTGCGGCAGCCCCCCAGATGGGAGGTGCGGCGGCCAGGGCAGGGGGAGGGGGTGGCGCACCCCTAGGTGGGCCTTAGGCCCACCAGCGCCTAGGGTTTCCCCCCTTCTCCACCTCCTGCGCCTTGGGCTGAGTGTGGGGGGTGCACCAGCTCACCTAGGGGCTAGTTCCCTCCCGCACTTGGCCCATCTAGCCTCCCGGGGTCGTGGCCCCCTTCCGGTGGACCCCCGGGGCCACTTCCGGTGGTCCCGGTGGTCCCGGTACGTTACCAGCGACGTCTGAAACACTTCCGGTGTCCAAAACCATCCGTCCTATATATCAATCTTTACCTCCGGACCATTCCGGAGCTCCTCGTGACGTACGGGATCTCATCCGAGACTCCAAACATCCTTCGGTAACCTCGTATAACAATTCCCTATAACCCTAGCGTCATCGAACCTTAAGTGTGTAGACCCTACGGGTTCGAGAGACAGGCAGACATGACCGAGCCACCTCTCCGGCCAATAACCATCAGCGGGGTCTGGACACCCATGGTGGCTCCCACTTGCTCCAAGATGATCTCATCGGATGAACCACGATGTCAAGGATTCAATCAATCCCGTATACAATTCCCTTTGTCTGACGGTATAGAACTTGCCCGAGATCCGACCGTCGGTATACCTATACCTTGTTCAATCTCGTTACTGGTAAGTCTCTTTACTCGTTCCATAGAACGTCATCGTGTGACTAACTCCTTAGTCACATTGAGCTCATGATGATGTTCTACCGAGTGGGCCCAGAGATACCTCTCCGTCACGCGGAGTGAGAAATCCCTATCACGATTCGTACCAACCCAATAGACACTTTCAGAGGTACCCGTAGTGCACCTTTATAGTCACCCACTTACGTTGTGACGTTTGATACACCCAAAGCACTCCTGCGGTATCCGGGAGTTGCACAATCTCACGGTCGAAGGAAAAGACACTTGACATTAGAAAAGCTTTAGCATACGAACAATACGATCTAGTGCTATGCTTAGGATTGGGTCTGGTCCATCACATAATTCTCCCAATGATGTGATCCCGTTATCAATGACATCCAATGCCCATGATCAAGAAACCATGATCATCTATTGATCAACGAGCTAGCCAACTAGAGGCTTGCTAGGGACACATTGTGATCTATTTATTCACACATGTATTACTGTTTCCTGTTAATACAATTATAGCATGAACAATAGACGATTATCATGAACAAGGAAATATGATAATAACCATTTTATTATTGCCTCTAGGGCATATTTCCAACAAGGATCAGCGGCGCTCTGACTATGCATAAGGCCTCGATGCATTTTACTGGTGGGCACGTCTAGACCCGTCGCCTTCGCTTCGTCGGAAGAGCCATGCCTACGGAGAGGCATGCTATGTAGATGACTGCCACGGAGGCGATTGCCCGTCTCCGGGACACCCTTCCAGTCATGAAGACTCGTCCTTATCACTACATCCCGTGCCATGTTCTGTACACTAGTCACTATGCTTTTTCCCGCCCTAGAGGAGTGGATGATGAGGCCATTGGGATGCTCGTCTAGTACCTCATGGCCCTGGAGTCAGCCTTCGACTGCTTAGTGGATGATTTGGTGGTTGCTCATATGAAGGCTTCTCAGGCATGTCCTCCTAACAAGACTGAGCTTCTCCATCCCACGCCACCCCGGCCATGCCCTTCCTCCTCCACTTCATGTCCATCGTCGGCCCAGCCAGGTAGCCGCCACCTGCCTTCGTTTGAGAACTTCAATCAAGTTATTGTTGTGGAACGTCGCATGGGAAACAAAAAATTTCCTACGCGCACGAAGACCTATCATGGTGATGTCCATCTACGAGAGGGGATGGGTGATCTACGTACCCTTGTAGACCGTACAGCAGAAGCGTTAGTGAACGCGGTTGATGTAGTGGAACGTCCTCATGTCCCTCGATTCGCCCCGCGAACAATCCCGCGATCAGTCCCACGATCTAGTACCGAACGGACGGCACCTCCGCGTTCAGCACACGTACAGCTCGACGATGATCTCGGCCTTCTTGATCCAGCAAGAGAGACGGAGAGGTAGAAGAGTTCTCCGGCAGCGTGACGGCGCTCCGGAGGTTGGTGATGATCTCGTCTCAGCAGGGCTCCGCCCGAGCTCCGCAGAAACGCGATCTAGAGGAAAAACCATGGAGGTATGTGGTCGGGCTGCCGTGGAAAAGTCGTCTCTAATCAGCCCTAAAACCTCCGTATATATAGGTGGGAGAGGGGGGGCTTGCCTTGGGGCTCAAGGAGCCCCAAGGGGGTCGGCCGAGCCAAGGGGGAAGGTCTCCCCCCCCCCAAACCGAGTTGGACTTGGTTTGGTGGGTGGGAGTCCTTCCTTCCCTTCCCACCTCCTTTTTTTTTCTTTCTCTTTGATTTTTCTTCCAATGCGCATAGGGCCCCTTTTGGGCTGTCCCACCAGCCCACTAAGGGCTGGTGCTCCACCCTCAAAGCCTATGGGCTTCCCCGGGGTGGGTTGCCCCCCCCCCCCCCCCCCGGTGAACTCCCGGAACCCATTCGTCATTCCCGGTACATTCCCGGTAACTCCGAAAACCTTCCGATAATCAAATGAGGTCATCCTATATATCAATCTTCGTTTCCGGACCATTCCGGAAACCCTCGTGACGTCCGTGATCTCATCCGGGACTCCGAACAACATTCGGTAACCAACCATATAACTCAAATACGCATAAAACAACGTCGAACCTTAAGTGTGCAGACCCTGCGGGTTCGAGAACTATGTAGACATGACCCGAGAGACTCCTCGGTCAATATCCAATAGCGGGACCTGGATGCCCATATTGGATCCTACATATTCTACGAAGAAGTTATCGTTTGAACCTCAGTGTCAAGGATTCGTATAATCCCGTATGTCATTCCCTTTGTCCTTCGGTATGTTACTTGCCCGAGATTCGATCGTCAGTATCCGCATACCTATTTCAATCTCGTTTACCGGCAAGTCTCTTTACTCGTTCCGTAATACAAGATCCCGTAACTTACACTAAGTCACATTGCTTGCAAGGCTTGTGTGTGATGTTGTATTACCGAGTGGGCCCCGAGATACCTCTCCGTCACACGGAGTGACAAATCCCAGTCTTGATCCATACTAACTCAACTAACACCTTCGGAGATACCTGTAGAGCATCTTTATAGTCACCCAGTTACATTGCGACGTTTGATACACACAAAGTATTCCTCCGGTGTCAGTGAGTTATATGATCTCATGGTCATAGGAACAAATACTTGACACGCAGAAAACAGTAGCAACAAAATGACACGATCAACATGCTATGTCTATTAGTTTGGGTCTAGTCCATCACGTGATTCTCCTAATGACGTGATCCAGTTATCAAGCAACAACACCTTGTTCATAATCAGAAGACACTGACTATCTTTGATCAACTGGCTAGCCAACTAGAGGCTTGCTAGGGACAGTGTTTTGTCTATGTATCCACACATGTAAATGAGTCTTCATTCAATACAATTATAGCATGGATAATAAACGATTGTCTTGATACAGGAATTATAATAATAACTATATTTATTATTGCCTCTAGGGAATAATTCCAACAATTATTGCCCCTACCCCTATTAGAGCTGCTCCACCTACTAGCCCCATGCATGCTTCGCTACCTTGCATCGTTCGCCTAGAGCCCGTACAGGAGGAGTTTGAATCCCCAGCACCTCGTTTGGGACTTACCCTTGGCCAGCCGATCCAGGTCCCTTCACCTCCACCTAGGAACGGGTAGAAGTGTGTGAGGAGTCTTGTATGATATGTATGCTTGTGTGCTGGTAGGCCGAAGAGAAGTAGTTGTGTTGCATCATGTAGGATCAGGAGAAGTGCACTAGCTAAATAACATGTCAGGTATGTATGAGCATGGCCTGAGTGATGTATTGTATAATTTTTCTTGATGTAAGATATGTACCGCACTCCTTCTCCGAACACGACAAATGTTCTATGAAAAATATTTGGTGTTTCTTTTGGTCGTAAACACTTTTATTTCACTGTATACTTGGAATTTATCACTTGGTTTTTTCAACATCGAACCAGAGTTGACAAATGCATCATCCTTGGACACGCTCCATGCCAAGTCCGCACGAAGAGAATCATTTCACTCAGACAGGTAACAACTTTACTCAGGGGCAGTCAAGTCTGCAAGATAGCGACTCAGCGTTCTCGCAAGTTTTTCGCCTCTATGAGTAAAGTCAATAGCAGCACCAAGGAATGATGAGTCAGCTTATGAATATGAATAATCATTGGGGACCTCACCAACAGCGCTCCTGGTTGACTGAAATAAAGAATACTCGTCCACTGGTTTTCTCACACACCGACAAACCAATGGAAGCCGATGACTGGTTGCGTGATATTGAAAGGAAACTTATTATTGCACATTGCTCTGACTACGAGAAGGTGCTATACACACCTCATTATGTGGCTGGAGCGGCAGCCTCGTGGTGGGAAAATTTCCTATGCGTGCACCCAAACGAGAACAACATCACGTGGGCCGAGTTCAAGGAAAGCTTTCGTGGGGCACATATTCCCAACAGCGTCACAAAAATCAAGATGAGGGAATATGAAGACCTCAAACAACGGAGTTCCACTGTGATGGAATATATGGAGCACTTCAACCAGCTGTCGCACTATGCTAGTGAGGATTCTAAAACATAAGAGAAGAAAATGGAAAAATTCCTTGATGGACTCACTCACGCATTAAAGTGTCAACTAGTTGTTCACATATTTCCAAATTTCAATACACTCGTGAACAAAGCCATTATACTTGAGACCGAACGTCCCAACCTGGATGACATTTGCAAGCGCCGTCATAATAACTCGGCGCTATCCCCCAACAATAGGCAGAAAACTAAGAACTCGAAGAATTCAGCACACCGTGCTCCAACAACAACCAACAACTCCAGCACCCACTTCTATGCTACGAACAAGGATTTCACTCCACGCGTAGGCAACAACTATTTTGCTTGCTGAGAAGCGGGACACTACGCCAGATGGTGCCCAAAGACAGGAGATGTTGCGCAAAAGCCAAACAACCCCAATAACAACTCAGCACCAAGACGCAAAAAATTCAACCCCAACAATAACCACGGAAAATGACACGTGAATCATGTGGCCAAGGAAGAAGGTATGAACGTGCTAGACATAGTGCTTGGTAAGTTTCCTGTCAACAAATTCCTCCCATGGTTTTGTTCGATTCTAGAGCTTTCCATTCATTCATTTCGGAAAAGTTTGCCTTAAAACACAGTTTTTTTAATCCTCCCCTTGGAAAATTCAATGACCATCAAGTCCCCGGGAGTACAACATGTTACCCAAAAGTACTGCACGGATATTAGTATTGAGATCAAAGGTTTGATGTTCTGGGCAAATCTAATCATGATAGAGAGCAACAATCTCAATATTATTTTGGGAATGGATTGGTTAAATACAAACAAATGGTTTATTGACTGCTTCAACCGTACTATGACACTCACCCATCACCAGGGAGAAAGAGTAAGTGTTGCAGCCTTGGAGAGAACCACACCAACTCAAGCTCGACTGAATAAAATGGACATATGTGAGTTAAGGAAGGTTTTGGTAGTGTGTGAGCTTCAGGACGTATTTCGAGAAGAACTGCCAAGTCTACCACCAGACTAAGAGATCGAGTTTGTCATTGAACTTGCACCCGATACAGCCCCAATTTACAAGAAGCCTTATCATATGGCACCTGCCAAATTGGTTGAGTTGAAGAAACAAATAAAGGAATTATTGGACAAAGGGTACATCAGGCCCAACTCCTCACCATGGGGATCGCCAGTGCTATTTGCCAAGAAGAGAGATGGAACACTGAGACTATGCGTCGATTATCGAGATCTCAACATGGCCACCATCAAGAACAAGTATCCCTTGCCTCGAATAAATAGTTTATTTGACCAACTCACACAAGAAAGGGTTTTCTCGAAGATTAACTTACGGTCAGGGTATCGTTAGATAAACATATGCCCGGATGATATTCCCAAAACAGCTTTTACTTCCCGATATGGACTATACGAGTTTAAAGTGATGTCATTTGTACTAACGAATACCCCGGCATACTTTGTGCATTTGATGAACAAGGTCTTCATGAAGTACATGGAAAGTTTGTCGTGGTATTCATTGATGACATACTGGTCTACTCCAAGACATCCAAAGAACACACACACCACCTAAGGATTGTATTGGGTGAGCTGCATAAACATCAGTTATACGCCAAATTCAGCAAATCTTAATTTTGGCTAAAGGAAGTCGATTTTTTGGGCCACGTAATGACACAAGAAGGCATAGTCGTGGATCCCGAGAAGATAAAAGTCGTAAATGGATGGCAACAACCAGCAAATGTGACAGATGTACAGAGTTTCCTCAAAATGGCGGGCACTACTGAAGATTTATTGAAGGTTTCTCCACAATTGCCAAACCAATGACCTAGTTTCTCAAGAACAATAAGAAGTTTGAGTGGACTGAGGCATGCGAAAATAGTTTCCAAGAATTGAAGACGAGGCTAACCACCGCACCGGTTTTAATCGCTCCTTATTTGCACAAAGACTTTGAAGTATATTGCGACGCTTCAAGGAAAGGCCTCGGATGTGTTCTCATGCAAGAAGCTAAAGTCATGGCTTACGCCTCGAGATAGTTGTGGCGGCATGAAGAAAACTATCCCACTCATGATCTCGAACTATCCGCCGTAATACACGCTCTCAAGGAATGAAGGCGTTTCCTACTTGGGAATCGCTGCGAGATATACACGGACCACAAGAGTCTCAAGTATATTTCCACCCAGCCACTAAATAAATCTGAGGCTGCACCGTTGGTTAAAGTTAATCAAGGACTATGATGTTGGGATACATTATCTCCCCGCCAAATAAAACATGGTACCTGATGCTCTTAGCAGGAATCCAACCCAAGACAGCGGCCCTACGCCGAATTTAAGGACCGAGTTTATCCAAGAGTTCACAAACTCAACATGCTCCTAGTCCCTGAAGGCACCGCTGCACTCTTGGAGATACATCCCACATTGGACGAACAAATCAAGGAAGCCCAAAACGGGCATCCCAGTATTGAGGGTATAAAAAGGAAGGTGTGCCTAGGCAAGGTCTCTGAATTTAATAATGACGAGCAACGGATATTATGGTACGGTGAGTGGCTATGTGTACCTGACCAAGAAGAAATCAAGGTAAAAAATTTAGAAGAAGCCCACACTGTGCCATACTCGATCCATCAAGGAGGCGCAAAAATGTACAAGGACATTCAGACAAAATATTGGTGGCACGGAATAAAGAGAGATATCACCTCTTTTATTGTGTGTTGCGATTCTTGCCAACGAATCAAGGCCGAACACCAGAAACTAGCAGGCCTACTGCAACCTATGAAAGTACCCGAGTGGAAGTGGGATGAGATCAGCATGGATTTTATTGTCGGAAAACCCCTTCCCGACATGGGCATGATGTTGTATGGGTGATCACCGATTTACTCACCAAGGTGGACCATTTGATTCTAGTTAAGATCACCTACTCCACCCAGAAGCTAGCTAGGTTGTACCTCGCTCGCATCGTGTGCTTACACGGGATTCCGAAGACTACAGTATCCGACCAAGGCACTCAGTTTACCTCAAGATTTTGGAACTACTTACATCAAGCTTTAGGGACGCAATTAGTGTTTAGTACAACATATCACCCTGAGACAGGAGGACACAGCGAACGCGCAAACCATATTATGGAGGACATGCTCAGGGCATGTGTACTAACGTATGGAAACAGCTGGGAGGGAAGTTTTCCATACATCGAGTTTTCTTACAACAACAACTACCAAGAAAGTCTACAAATATCGCCTTTTGAAGTCTTGTACGGACGAAGGTGTTGTACACCACTAAATTGGTCAGAGACCGGAGTCTTGTACGGACGAAGGTGTTGTACACCACTAAATTGGTCAGAGACCGGAGATAGCCGTATCCTTGGCCCAAAGATGCTCCAGGAGGCCGTGGACAAAGTGAAGTTCATCAGGGACAAGCTCAAGATAACTCAAATCCGTCAGAAGAGATATTACGATCAAAGGCACCGTGACGTCAGGTTTGAGCCAAACAATTATGTGTACCTCAGAGTATCACCAATGAGGGGTTTGCAAAGATTCAAGGTCAAGGGCAAGTTGGCACTTCGCTTCATCGGACCATTCCGAACAATCCCACGGAGAGGCAAGGTTGCCTACCAGCTAGACCTACCCACTGAGTTGTCACACATGCATAACATCTTTGACATTTCTCAGTTAAGAAAATGTGTGAGCAATCCAGACCAACAAATATCACACGACTGCATAGATGTGCAGCCAGATCTTACTTACCATGAACACCCCATAAGGATACTAGAGGAAGCAGAAAGGAGGACACATCAGAAGGTCACAAAGTTATACTTGGTACAGTGGAGTACTCACTCAAGGGATGAAGCCACTTGGGAAAGAGAAGAGTTTATGCAGAAAGAGCAACCACACTTTTTTGAGGAATGCCTGAAATCTCGCGAATGAGATTTTTCTTAAGGGGGTAGGTGTTGTAACACCCTCAAATTTTCAATTTGGTATTTTCTCATTTTATTAGTTTTAAAGTGAATTTACAAAACTTTGAAAAAAAACATCTTTTGGAATCTTCTTTAAAATCTTACCTTGAGAAAATTTCCTTTGAGTTTTCCTTGGCAACAATTCTGGTTTGGAAAGAGCTTTACTTAGTTTCCCTTCTTGAACAAGATTTTCACATGAGAATTCCCTTCTCCTTCTTTTAAAATTCACTAGTAGTTTGTGTCAAATATTTTGCTAACTAAGTATTGCCTTAAAACCCTTCCCCCTTCCTCCCTCTCTGATTTCTTGCCCATGATTCCCCTCTAGCATCAAGGCATCTTTTAAAAATAGATTCTCAAAGTTTTGGCGAAGTTTAATTACCTTTCCTATTTTTAAATGACCAAAAACAATTTCTGTAATCAGTTTTGACACCCAGAGTTTTTCAAAGGAATCTATAGATTCATTTGGCTTTTGACTCCAAGTTTGCTACCCGTTGTAGCCTAGGTACCCTCAACCCATTGCCCCCAAAAACTTTATGGTTTTCAGTTTGAAATTTTCAAACTCTGTTTGACCAAAGTTTGGACCAGATTTGTTGTTTTTGCTAAAAACCCACCTCAACCATTTTCAAAAATTGTAAAAATTTGCAGGCAGCTCGTAGTGTCAAAGAGAGAACACCCCAAAAAAATTAGATGCTAACTCGTTTTCCTAGTTTCGGTTTCATTTCGTCGAACAGTTGGTGGGCACTGTTCTGAGGTGGATGAACGATGGCCCCAATATCACATGTGTCGGCCCTCGCGGCTTTCGCACTATGCCCCTCCCTTATCCATCGTGCTGCACAGTCCTTTGGTCGGTTGTAAGGGTTGGTGATGAGCTGGCCTGAGCTCCTCCAGCTCTGGCAGTGGCGCCAGCGATGCCTGTTGCGACCGCCAGAGAAGCAACGCTGCGAAGCCGCGCCGCCCGGCATAGCCCTTTCATCATGAGAGCTCCGCGTGGTCGTCCCCCACCCCTGTGCATGGTACTGCTCATCCCCACGCTCAGAACAGCGCAGAGCGCGCTCTCTGCAGACACCGCGCCCGTGTTGAGCCGCTTCGTCGAGAGCCTGCCTCAGCACACAGTTCCTCAAAGCCAGTAGTGAAATGGAGCCCCCGCAGACTGCTTTAGCTGCCCTAACCCCCGTAAGCACCTGCCAAACCTCTGGCTCGCCGTAATCGGCACCGGAATCAACCCTGATGCGGCACCCCTCTCGACCGCCTATAAATAGAACCCCCCGAGCCTTGCTAAAGCCATCACCCTCCTCCACCCCACCAGAGCCACGAATAAGCCACTCGGAAGGCTTCGAGAAGGTCATCTTCCTCGCATCTGGCTGCCCGATTTAGATTCGGGTTCCGGTTAAATTAAAGCACGTGAATGCATCCCCACAGCCCAAACTTAGCCAACATGCTCCTCGCGCACCTGCCCATCTAACCCGCTCACCAATTCGGTGTTTGCAGGCTTCTCCGACAAGATCCACCTGCACCCGAAAGCGCCGCCCCTCGGAGTTGGAGCTGTCATCAACGTGGTGCTCACCGACGACTGCATCCACCTCCATCAGGTGCAGAATCAACCAGCGAGTGCGCCTTTGTCCTTTCCCCCTCTAGTTTGCCGCAAGACACCGCTGGCGATCTTGGAGTCCGTCGTTGTATCATTTCACCGCTTCTACCATCATGAATAAATAGTCAAGCCTCATTTTGATGTTTGGCATGTAGTAGTACTTAAGATGTGTCACTTCACTCGGATGTGACATGCCTACCTATTTATGTGAGCACTAGAGCAACCCCATGACCATAGTATGGGTGTGTTGTGATAAACAATTGAGCGGCCTTCGCTCTACCCTGTTTAATATTAAGTACTACTGAGTTGGTCTATCAGTGAGAATGATTTTATGCACTTGTGACATTCGTGGCTGGTTTTCGATAATTATATTATTTGGAAACCGGTCCTAACATCATCTCATTCATTAAGTCGTTCATGGCCTGAGCCGGCGTTTTGCCTGACCCACTAGCACCAATCGACAGCTTCTGCCCCTGACAGACCCGAAGCCGCCTCGGTGCGTGCCATGTAGATGGTGACATGTTGGGGCGGCTCACAAGATTCCTTGGCGGCTTCTGTCTTCGGAAAGCCCCCAAGTCCCCCATCATAGAGGGGACAGATTTACTCAGTGTCTCCCATCGATGACTCGCCATCGGTGTTAATAAGGGTGTCCTCGCCACCTACCAACTCATCCGGGAGGCCGATTCCTTGAGTGAAACCAACGAAGACGTGACGCCGGCCGGCTTGACTCCGGCTGGGTTGGGCGTACCGAGCAGAGTCGAAGATGTCGGTGTAGGTATCCCGCTCGGGTACCGGCGCACCGATTTTGCCGATGAAGACATGAATCTTGCCGAAGTGGACCAGGTACCCAGACTCGATTGAGATGGCCTAGGAGTCCTAGCCTAATTTGTCGATGTTGCACTTGCCTCGACGGCTCTTGTGATAGCCCCATAGTGGGCGCCAACTGTCGTGGTTTTGTCATAACAGATGTCCTCGTGTAAGGACTCTGGTGAGAGGCCATCGTCGCTGTGTGGCGACTTGATGTGGTTGATCGGGAATGAGAGATGGATTTACCCAGGTTCGGCCCCTCCGATGGAGGTAAATGCCTACGTCCTGCTTTTGTGTCTATATTAATGATGATCTTGATTATAACGGTGCGAAATAGATAACCTAGCTTTCAAGAGTTTCTTGCCTTTTTTCTTTTTGGCTTGGGGGCTCCCCTTTATATATAGGTGGAGGCCTCGAGTTTACAACAGAGTCCGGGTCAAATTAACGCCCATAACCTAATTTAACTCCTAATTCCTTAACTCCTCAACAGATTCCGAGTCAAATTAACGCTCTTCTTATGATCATATTCTGTCTGGACCGTCGTCATGGAGCCCGGGTTAAAAACTTGGGGGGGATCCGACAATTTTCTTCTGTTATCCATTGTGTTCCTACTTTTAGTCCTAGGTCTATAAATATCTCTATCAAATGAACAAGGTAACACGGAAGAACACGAAGATATTACACGGTCGACGGTAGTGTCAGTCGGGGCGGATGACGGTGGTGGTGGTCGAGGCAAACGATGGCAGATGGCAGTCAAAGCTGATGACGATGCTGGACGGTCGAGTTGGACGTCGACAACGGCGGTCGAGGCGGATAACGTCGAGCAAATCATGCATCGTCGCGGGTCGGAGGCGGACGAAGAGCGGATCCGGCGGCGTCCGTGGAGAAGTACCGGTTGGCTAGCAGATCCAGCGATGGTGCGGGTTGGAGGCACGACAGGGGTGGTGGGTGAGGCGCACAACGGCGTGGAAGGGGGTAGGATGGAGAGGAGTTGGTTGAGTGAGTGGGAGTGAGAGGAACCGAAAATAGATGCAAGCATGACGATTCACCTCGCATGAAGCATAACACACCTGTGGTCGGCGCGTAGAAGTGGCTCGCCACTATAAATTTCAATAAAATTTGGATGGGGTGGTGCAGTTTGCCAATCTATTATTGTGACGGGCGACTATAGCCACCCACCATAGGTATGGCAGAACTAGTGACAAGCGGCGCTAACCTGCGTGCCACTGCACTATCAAGATAGCGGGGTACTTTGGAAGCCCTACCCTTTACGGGCACAGACTACCACCCGCCACTGGTATGACCTTAGTTATGGCGGGTGGACTCTGGCACCCGCCACAGCTCTTTGGGAACAATAGAAGTGGTGGGTAACCCACAGGGCCTGCCACTAATTAGAGTTCACCTATAAGCCCTTTCCAAGTAGTGTGAAGATAACAAGGTCACCTATGCTGCCTACTTTCTAGAGGGTCCCGCCAACCAATGGTGGGAGAACTATGAAGCTATGCATCATGCCGGCCCAGCAACTACTTGGACTAATTTCAGTGTTGCCTTCCGCACTCACCACATTCCTGAGGGTCTTAAGGACCACAAAAGGGAAGGGTTATGTGCTTTCACCCAAGGAAAGCTATTTGTGGATGCGTATAGCCGTGAGTTTGGGAATCTCACCCGCTATGCACCCGAAGAAGTGTCGAGTGATGCAAAGAAGCAGGCAATGTTCCACAAGGGACTCAACCTTGAACTCCTTCATGGCCTACGTCTGCAGGAGTGTTCGAGCTTCGAGGCTCGCGTCCATAAAGCCATCAACACTCAGACCGGGCAGACTGACTATGAGGCGACTAAGAAGCACTCTCATGATTTTTGATCGTCATGCAACTTTGGATCTCATAAGCACCGGGTGTGGGTTTCGAATACTTCACTTTCGTCTAGGTATACCGCAAGGCCATCCTACAAGGCACCTCGCCCAAATCAGCCAAACCCTTCAGTCAAGACCTTCGGTGGTTCGGCTGCCAATGTTGTATCGCGTACAAATCCGGTGAATTGCTCCAGGTGTGGAGAGACAGGACATTACTCACGTGAGTGCCCGCAAAGTCATACTTCCAATCGGTCTGGCAAGTCTGCTGGTCGTGGAAAGCCAGGAAAGTCATACTATGTGAAGCCAACCCCTACTGCATGTGGACGTGTGAATTACGTCTCGCCTGAGCCCTAGCTGGAGCAGCATGTCGCGGTAGAGGATATTGATGTTGTTGCCGCCGTCGACCAGTACTTGCGAGGACCGATAGGTGAGACTTTTGGAGGCGATGGTGGGGTCGAGGACGAGAGCGTAGCTGCAAGGGTTTGGCATCATGGCCGGGTGGTCAGCCCGGCTCCAGGTGACTGGCTTCTCGGACCAATGCATGTACTATGGGACTAAGGGCATGGTGGCATTCACCTCATGCCGACGCTGATGCTGGTTGTGCTTGTTGCTTCCTTCACTGTTGAAGACAACGTAGGACCCGTCCTAGTCGGGGAACTGGTCGCGGAGGCGACCGTCATTGGGGGAGCTGGAGCCGGAACCGGCACAGGAGCCGACACTTGGGGAGATGGAGGTGGAGGAGCCGGAAGACCCTCACCCCGGGGTAGTCGCTGGGAGAAGCTGCACTACCGGAGCGTGTGCATAGCCGGCTTCGCTCCGGAGTGCATCTTACAGGGTGCATCGAGCATCTGCTCGAAGGTGAGTTTTGGGTGCCAGGTGCCCTTGCCGGCTCACTGGTGGCCTGGGCAGTTAGCTGATCTTCCTCGATGGTGGCGACGTGCTTGCTTCCTACCGAGGATCCGACTGGTCAGACTTTCGCTTGTTGTTCTGCTGTCCCGGCTGTCGGCAGCCAGCCGTCGGGTAGCCGACGGCGGGGCGGCCTTGCCAATTGCGGTTACCTTGATCCGCATCGCCGAGTCGGGCGTGGCGTATTTGTCCACCTTGGCCATGAGCTCCGCCAAGGTGGCCGGCTCCGAGCACATGAGCTTGTGCTTGAGGTGGGTGTTGTCTCGGCAGCCCTCGATGAAGTATTGGATGGCTTGCACCTCGTGCACCCTTCGTAGGAGTTGCGCAGTTCGGTCCAGCGTGTGAGGCCAGGGCGCTTGTTGGTGCCGGTGAAGTTGCGGATGAATGCTTCCTCAAAGTCCACCCAAGTGTTCATGTTGTCAGCTGGCAGGCTGTTAAGCCAAGTCTGGGCCGAGCCGGTCAACATGAGGGGGAAGTAGCGCACCGCAACGTGCTTGTTTCCCCTGGCGATGCCGACTGCGGTCGTGTAGTCGATCAGCCAATCTTCTGGCTTGGATGTGCAGTTATACTTTGGAGTGCTCGGGGAAGCGTGAAGCCGGTGGGAAATGGCTCTTCGCGGATCCGGGGGCCGAAGAACCAATGGGACCCTCCACCTCGAGGAGGGCGGATTGGGCCAGCCGGTCGAGTCGAAGGCGGGCGTCGTTCTCGCTTCAAGGAACGGGCGGTCCTAGACGGGCCATGAACTCGGCCCAGACAGATGGAGCCGGTGAGCGTGCCCGCTCCTGCCGCGGAGTTGGGGTGCCTCCCTTGGGGGCATCATTACACTAGGTGGACACTGCCGGCTACACGATCCCGTGCTGGGAGCACCTAGCATGACTCCTGTTGGCACGCCAACCGGAGCCATGGGGGAGGAAGAGTGTTGGGCCTACTAGCTACTGCTGGCCGCCGCCTGTCCTCGTCCTCAAGGTGAGGAGACTCGGAGCCGGCATGAGCCGGGTCGAGGCGAGCCTACTGCAAGTTGGCGGTGGCGATGAGGTCTTGGATGTGCTCCTCGCCCTCGCCCTCGATGGTGGCCAAATCCTCGTAAGCCACTTGGGCGACCCTCATGTTGGTGGCGGGGGTGTCGTAGGTGGGGAGCCTACCACCTAGGATATCGGCAACTACGAGATCGTGGCTGCGAACCTCACCGCACCGACTGAGCTCATTGCTAGCCGGGGTGAGGCCGTAGGCGTAGTTGTACTTGCGCTGCGCGAACTCCATCCGGCGTCGGGAAGACGCGAGGAAGGTGGCCTTCACGAGCAGCTTCTTGTGAGCCGTCTCCAGCTCGGTCGTGGCCATGGCCAGGTTGGTCGTTGGCGCGCTGGGGGTGCTCAGCCCCTAAAGAGAGGAGTGGAGAGGGTCGGAGGGACCAAGATGAGCCGCGGTGGCAGTCGCGTGCACGTCGCCCCTAACACGAGAAGAAGTGGCAGCTACGTCCGCCTGCGCTCTAGCGCGGTCGTAGCTCGTGGAGGAGCCGGTGGCCATTACCTCCGTGAGCATGCGGAGGTTGCCAGCACCACTCGAGACGGTCGCCCCTGCAAATGATGGTGGATCAGTGCAGTCAAGCACCTCGCTAGGATACTCATCGAATGCCGGCACGTCATCGAGCCACGGCTTGCTGAAGAGCATGTATAGGTCGTCGACGTCGAACGAGGTGTGGCTACATCACGGCTCGTCAGAAGATATGGTGGCGGGGCCTGCGGAGCAAGTGGAACCAGGGTTCAATATGGCGGAAGCTTACATGAGGGCGAGCTCCACGGGCGTGGTGACCAGTCCGGATGTGATGCGTCCGGCGGAGTTGGCGAGGGGTCTCGCCCGGAGCGTGAATCCGGCCGGCGCGTGGAAGGCCCCACGGTGGGCACCAACTGTCATCGTGTTCTCACAACATATGCCATGGGGTGGCTAATCGAGATTGGTTGGGGTCATAAAGACGCCATCGGGCTCCAAAAACAAGATTGGGGACAAGAGGTGCAATACATACGATGTACCCAGGTTTAGGGCCCTCCGTGGGAGGTAACACCCCTGGTCCTGCTGGTTTGGTTGATGAACCTGATGGGATTACAATGGTGCTCCTTGAGTTTTGCGACGGAGGAGGAAGAAGAAGCATGTAGCCATGTCTACCTCTCCTGTATGAGTGTGTGTGCGTGCGATCGGCCGACCCCTTGCATGGGGCAGTACTAGGGGTTTTATAGGCCAACCCCTGGCTTACAATAAACATAAAGGGTATCAGGGCGACTCGGCTGGCAGCCTCTCTATCCGGCCAAGGGGGCACTCATGGAATAGTCTTGTTGCGTGTAGGGGGGCGCCGGTTGCAGGGTCCCACCAGCCAGTCACCATCATTGGTGCATGCTTGTTACGCAATGGCGTGCGCCACATTGTGTAGCATCGTCTTGTGCAACCCGTTGTAGTTAGCGGTACGGCCAGCTGCACTATAGCCATGTCGGGGCAGGTAATGGAGTGGATAGCTCGCGTGCTGCCACTGTGCCGCCTTGACAGGTCGCAGTCGGCAAGGGTCACTGGTACGCCCGCTTCCACTGTAGACACGCACGATCAGGTCAGTGGTACCTGAGCCGTTGTAGCGATGCCTTTGATTATGTGCTCGTGACGCGCTTTTTAGGGTGAGACGTAGTCGAGACGGATGGAGAACGGCTCTACCCCGATCTGACTCGACTCCGCAGCTCGCCAGGGGCAGCCGACCATCCGGAGAGGAGGGCCGCCCTGTGTTGTTTTTTGAAGGAGGGGAGAAGCGCTCAAATTAGCCTACCCGGGGTCATCCCCCATCAGATTTGTCCCTAGGCAATCGAGAACTAGACCAGTAATCGTTATTGAAGTTTTATATGAGGGGAGGCATGAGCTAACAAACTTTTCGTACTTGGATCATATGCACTAATGATTGGAAATCTAGGAAGCGTTCGCAACTACTAAAGATCATTAAGGTAAAACCCAACCATAGCATTAAGAATCAAGTCCCCTTTACACCCATACATAGAGAACCCCCTTACTCGGGTGTAAGCTTCTGTTACTCTAGCCACCAACTATAAATAAATCATGAACATATTGCAAATCCTACATCAAAGATCCCACACGCTTGCGCAACACGGCGGCGAACAGTTGGTTGTTGGTGGTGGGGATCCCACCTATAGGTTTTTCACCGCCACATAGAGGGGGAGAATTGGTTGTGACGGTGGCGAAGTTTTGATGTAGATCAATATCAAGATGGTTACCACGGCGGTGCTCCGACGCCACCGCGAGAGAGGGCACTATTAGGAAAAAAGCATACTAGCAGCGAGGGGTAAATTCTTAGCAGTAGCACACGTCCCCGCACTATTGCTAGCTCGCTACAGCTAAAAAGTACTAACGAAGATAGTAGTAGTGCGGGTGTCACCCGTGTTACTGCTATTACAGACCCACACTAATAGTAACGAAATAGTAGTAGTGCGTCTATAATACCAAAGCTACTACTATCATAAATAGTAGTAGCGTGCAGTTTTTAGCCCACGCTACTACTAACTAATAAGGAATTAAAAAAATAAAACTGAGCAAATCCATTTTACGCATACTATTCCGAGAAAACACAATAGTGATGAAAATGTTATCATTCCTCATTCTACAATCACACAGTTTTTGTATCTACTATCACATACTTGCTCATTCTACCTATCCTCGCTCCTATAATAGCAAAAATGAAAAGGAAAAATAGAGCTAATCTGCTAGCGAAATGTCCTTATTCAATGGAATGGTGCAATTGCACTGCAGTGACATGGATTGAGTCTGCCGCTATAACATCTCATTACCCTGCAGCGATGGAAATGAGCATCAATAAGGCATATAGATATAGGGAATAAATGGAGTGCAAGCATATGCTTAGATGATACGGGAGACATGGACTAAGATTCTGATACAATGAGAATATGCACTGAAATTTGCCCCAAAATTACCTTTTGCAACTCTTCAAATCTCTTGGTTGAAGTGGATAGTGAGGTCTTAACCTACTCCCTCCTGTGAGAAACGGCTCCCCTCATGTTCTTAGCATCTGCATGAAAAAAGAGGCGAAGTTATTGTGACTTTGCAAGAAAAATAAGATACTAGAATACAAAAAGAGCATGGGGTTGTTGGATGAACATAAACTTGAAAAGCATGATTACAAATACCCTTTACATAGTGGAATTACACCGCTAAAGGGTAACATGAATGTAAGTACACTAACATTACAGTGTAAATTACATAGAATAAATTCCAAAATGGAATTATACACTACAATTTGTACTGGAATTTTCAGAACATGGCACTGTAAGTACACATATATTTCGGTTACAAAATCCCCTTCCATGTCCAATCTACGGAGACCAATTAATTTTGAAGTAAATTTATAGTGCATTAGCAATAGATTTATAGTTTATTATCAGTAGATTTACAATGAATTGACAGAAGATTTACTATTAAATATTCACAATAGAACATACTACATATTCCACTTAGGAATGCAGTGTATAAATAAAACTAGATAGATAACACTACCAAAGCTTACAAGCAAATACATGGGGCATAGAAGATGATGAACATGTGGTCCTTCAAGTAAAGATGAAGACAAAATGAATGATTTACCTATTATTCTATTTGACCCTAGTATCTGCCATGCATACTGATCTGTAGGCGATAAAATCTGCAGCTATGCATTGTAGTTTCTATAAAAAAGATAATGTAAACCTATCTTGGTTGTAAATTATTGTCATGTAAGTTGTCGCCAAAAAATGTATCTCCATCTTGTAATTTAGATCTTTGTTGACACTATACATAGGTTAGAGAAACCACTAAAATTTAAACAAAAAACATTAGCTTCGCTTAAGAATATGATACTGTGTACTTCCAATTTATCTTAAGATTTTAGGATCAAGAAGCTAAAGTAAACAAAGGCAAAGTATTAATGCAAGGACATGAGTCATACCTCAAGATGAAGAGGCTATCTTCTTGTTGAAAATAAAACAAAGAAAACAAACATCAGGTTATTGTAAAATGTAGTATTTAAAGAATGGGGCGCACACATTTACTGAAATTCTTTAGAATGGGGCACAAAATTGACAAGAATACAAAAATATTCAGATAAATCAAAAGTGACACATTACTGAAAATTACAGTCCAAAACAACTTTATATTCAGGCCACCAAAAAGAGAAGGAGTACACATTACTGGGACAAAATGCACATTAAATTACACTATAATTACAGAAGTTGCAGTGTGATTATGCATATTTTCAGTTAAGTAACAATGATTTGAACTATAGTTTTAGTCTTTTATTAGTCTACCCGGTACTACAATTCAACATTGCAAAGACCGTCTACGATTACAAAGGGAATTCACTGAAATTACATACGGATTTACAATGTAAATATCAATATTAGATTGAGTGAACTTATTCTTTGCACAAGTGAGAAATCTAAAACCCTTTTTGCACTTGTGCCGCTGCTAATAGTACAACCTAAGCACTAACAACAGTTGAGCAAAAATATAGTGCATGATGAAATGAATACATCCATCTATCCAGTTGAAATGACAAAGTTCCAACCTATTAAATGTAGACAGAAGAAAGGGGTTTGGTTTTCAGAGTGGGGAGCAGAGAAGATGTATGCAACCCAACAAACGGATGAGCAGGTAGACGAGCTCCATGTCATCTTCTTGTGGCCGAATACAGATATAGTGGGCTTCCTCGACCTTCATTCGTCAAGGGTCAATGGCATGGAGGTGTGCTGGATCTGGGACTTGTTGATCCCCTTCTTCTCTGCACATCTAGAAGAGAAGACCCGAATAGAGATTAAACGAGGAGGGGAGAGATAGAAAAATGAAGGAGGATGCATTGAACTCGCCGGAGTGAGAAGCGCCGCCGCGACCGAAACCCTAGCCGTGCGGGAGGGCTACTGGTGGCCACGAACGGACGAGCATTAAATCCAGCTGGAGGGGCGCACATAGGAGATGGAGGCAACCTCCAGAGGAAGCCTGGCGGTGGCAGGAGTCGTTGAAGGAAGGCGATGCGGCCGGCGTATGTGGCGACGGCGGCGAGGAATCGCAACTGAGAGAGAGACTAACAGTGGGGCTCACGCGCACGCGAGAGAGAGAGAGAAGGGTTTTTTAGCAGTGCGAGGCATGGGTTCCCTTAGTTGTAGCGCATGGCCGTGGGGGAAGAAAGCCCCCTCCTTCTTCTTCCTTGGTCTCCCTCCTAGATGGGAGGAGAGTTTCCCCTCTGTTTCATGCTTCCATGACACACGAAGAGCAGCAGCCCCTGTTAGATTGGATCTCTCTCTATTTCTCCCCTATTTTCATGATGTTTGTGACTCCTTTACCGTTTTTTAAATATCCGAAGATCTCTAACTCTGACTGGGCTGAAATTTTGATGGGGACTTTTATCAGGAAATTATCTTTCATGGTGCGAAAGAAGGGCCTCAACCAACTTACAAGGTGGACCCAAGCCATCAGGACGTGGCCATCCCCTAGTCGCTAGGGATGTAAACGGGTCGGATCGGACCGGATAATGCTTTACCCAGATCCTTTATCATATATTTTTGTTGGATTTAGAGCGGAGAGGATATTGACCGGATGCGAAATTGATTGTGGATTATATCGGAGTACAATTCAAGGCAGACTCGGACCAAAAACAAACAAAAAATAGGGGGTGTTACATACATAGAAACATCAACTTATTTCTACTATCCAACAATATGAAAATACGATCTAATCATAAGTTACACCCATATGGGAACAATAAATAGTACCGATAAAATGATGATAACATCATACTCGTCCAAGACGAAGGTCGTACTTAAGAGATACTTAATTCAATGTTATGCTGAAATTTTTATTTATTATAAAAGGCAAGTGGCCCATCAAGTAGAAGCGCATAACACATCATTGACTTTTCTTTAACATGGTGTTTCTTCCAGTCCACTTGCAACATCATTTGAGAACGATAAGATATATTTAGATTCTGAAGTTAACAATCAAAAAAATTGATAATTAGTTGTGGAGAATTAACAATTAAGTAGTTTGAACACACACATTATTCTGAGGTGTATGACATGATTAACATATATAAGTGATTGGTAACTAGCTAGTAGCAACACACATATTCAAGGAACGAGTAGGTACATATTAGTAAACCTAATCTGTATATCCAAAGAGGATACAAGCTAGGTAATATATATTAATATACATTAGCAAATCGCTGGTATAACTGCATATTTGAATTACTTGCTCCTGATGTAGTTGGCAACAACTTATTCAATGTCCATTCCTTGATTGTCCTATGTACCAGCAGCATGCAAATTTACGAAAAAATTGTTGTCACTTTACAACAATAAAGTAGCAGTAATCTGACATACTTGCATAGCTAGCGTCTCCCCTAAAGTTGAAGTACTCATGGTATAATCAGATATGTCATCATCACTAGCATATTCTTCTCGTTAATACAAAATGCGGGAAATGTATTAGCAGTACATCTCGTAAATGACATTAATGATGAATAAGGCAATTCCCTTACAAAATGAGTAAGAATGGCACATAGGGCGGAGCCCTACCTTTTCGTCAAGCTATTCCTCGAGACTCATATTAGCAACAAGTGTTTCCACCACCTCTAGATCGTGCACAATAGAACCAAGTCTATCCCCTTTTTTGTCACATTTCCTAGATGCACTATCCAGTCTTTTGTACATATCAATGCTTTTACCACCTGGGGGGCAAGACGATTGCGAAATGGATCAATAACACGACCACCGCCACTAAAAGATGCTTCCATGGCCACAGGAAATACATCTTGATGTGGTTTCCACTATGATAAGATATCAAATTAATCAAAACCAACCTTTGAAAAGCTTAGTGTAACTTCTGCCATGTACTTATCCAAGTCGGTGTAACCTTCATTGAACCCATGAGTGCCCTGCTGAGACAGAAAATAGTCATCTTCATCTTCTACCATAAAACCAGTTTCACCTTCTTGGGAAGTATTAGTAGAGCTTGGTACATCAGTGCTATGTGAATAGTTAGAAGCACATGTTCTGTACATCTGCTTCACAACAATGATCAACTCTTCTACTTTACCACGGTATGGTAGTTCCGCAGGAAGCTTTCTCATGTAATGTTCAATTCCACTTATCTTGTCTCTAGGGTCAAGAAAGAAGGCAACCGCAAGAGCAAGATTTGACTTCCTCTAGTACTTATCAAACTTAGTTTGCATAGGAGCTGCCATTTTTCCAATAGTAGTGTGACTACTTTTACACCAACAAGAAATTAAAGCCTTGATTTCACATAAGCCTTTATAGAATAAATTTGTTGTTGCATACTGATTACCTAATAATATGATCAAGAGTCCTTGAGAAATCTCTACTTGACCTTAATAGCAACAAAACCATGTTCCTTCTTTTCTAGTTTGATCAAATTTCGGCCTAACTTCACAATATGCATCCTAATATGGCTCAAGAAGATTGTTGTCCCATTCTTGTTATTTCTGTTTCCGTCATAAGTGCGGTACTTGCATTTAGCCCATGCTTCCATAACTTTATTGCCATCTACCACCACCGTCTTGAAAAACTTATCGAAATGGTCCCAACATTTAGATTTGGTCTTCTTGAGTTTCTTCCCTACAAGCTCATCAACTCCCACATCCTGATCATTTCCTTCCAAATCAATCACTTCATTTGCAACTCCACTCCCACTGCCAATATTTGGTGACTCTTCATCTTGAATTTCAGTTGGGGGTGATACAACCATAGTCTAAACTGCACTTGCACTTGTTCTTGCAGATGTTGATCTTTTCCCCAATATCTTTTTTTGATGATCTATAAAAATAATAACAATAAAGAAGTAATCAGACATGTTGTACTGATCAAAGGAATTAATATATTAGAAGCTGCAACAAGTAAGACATTAAATGGATCTTGTATACATGTTTAGGACTTTCTTGTATAGAAAAAAGCTAACTAAAAATTGAAGAAGAAAAGAGAACATGTTGGCTGAAACCATATACTATTGTCTTTGTCTCGTTCCCATGTTTTTTTTAAACTGTGAAGCGGACAATCTTCTTGAAACACAGTTTGTGTGTGAGTCCAAAGAAAACAGATAAAGACGAGAGAGACTGAAGGTCTGACCATTCTTATATCGATTCAGTGAGACGTGTATGTACAAGAAGCTAAACCAACGCCCAAGCAAGCAAGCAAACAGTTGGATTGATTTCTAGATCTACCTACTAGATTCCTTGCTTTCAGTCTGGTGAGTTTACAGGACTACATGCATATCCTATGTGTATGTGCTAGTACTTAAATTCATATCGGAGTGCTACAGCCGCATGATGACCCACAAGTTTAGGGGATCAATCTTAGTCCTTTTCAATAAGTAACAGTATCAAACCCAACAAGGAGCAGAAGGAAATGATAAGTAGTTTTCAGCAAGGGATTCTCTACAAGTGTTGTAAGTAACAGTGATAGAGAGTTTTGTAGCAAGATAATTCGTAACAAGTGACAAGTAACAATAGTAGCAAAGGTGCAACAAGGTAGCCACCCCTTTTTATAGAAAATGACATGCCTAAAAGTTCTCTTATATAAAGCAAGCGCTCCTGAGGACACATAATAATTTCTGTCTAGGCATGTTCATCATATTAAGCTGATTCACGTTTGCTACTTTGATGATTTGATATGTGGGTGGACCGGTGCTAAGGTGCTCTTCTTACTTGAACTAACAATCTACTTATGATTACCCCCTCTCGTGAGCATCCACAACTACAAAATAAGAATTAAGAATAATCTAACCATAGCATGGAACATGTGGATCCAAATCAGCCCCTTATGAAGCAATGTATAAACTGGGGTTTAAGCTTGTGTTAATCTCGCAAACCATCATCTATTTGTTACTCCACAATGACTTCCCTTAGGCTCATAACATGGTGAAGTGTCATGTAGTCAACGTTCACATGACACCAATAAGAGAAGTAACAACAACCATATCATCAAAATATTGAACGAATACCAACTTTACATGATTACTTATAATAAGACTTCTCCCATGTCCTCAAAACAATAATTACTAATCACACATCATCAACATGTTCAAGATCAGAGGTGTAATAATAATAATTAAGGATCTAATATCTTCCACCAAGTAATCCAACAAGTATCAACTACAAGATGTAATCAACACAACTCATAACACACAGGTACCAATCTAAGGTTTGGAGACAAACATTGAGTACACGTGATGAACTAGGGCTGGAGATGAGATTGTGTTGGTGAAGAAGTTGATGAATATTGGTCCTCCCATGAAGGAGGAAGCGTTGGTGATGATGATGGCTCCGATTTCCCCCTCGGGGATGGGAATTCCACCAAAAGAATCTCTTTGCCGGAGAGAAAAAGAGCCTCTGCCCAGGTTTCCACCTCGAGATGGCAGCCCTTCGTCCCGAAAGGTAACTTATGAATTTTTGTAGGGTAAAACACACCATATAGGAGAAGAGGTCGCTAGAGGGCTAGTTGGGGCCCCACAAGCCATTAGGGCACGACCACGGGGACGCGCCATGTTGGCTTGTGCCTAGCTCGTGGCCCTTCTCCAATATATTTTCAGCCCAAAAATTCTGAAATATTCTATAAGAAATCTCCGTAAAGTTTTAGGTCATTTGGAGCAAGTTGATTTTTCTACCCTTTTCTCGGTTTCCCGGTCCAGAATTCCAGTTTCCACATATTTCCCTCTCAGCGATGTACCTTGCATATTCACAGAGAAAATGCATAAGAATTGTATGATAATAATGGATAATGGACATGATCAACACAAATATCAATAGTAATTGATGAGGTAAAATGGGCGTATCAACTCCCCCAAGCTTACACCTCGGTTGTCCTCAAGCAGAAGCTGAGCTCAAAAATAGTAACCACGTGATTTGAGAGAGAGGTGTCTATAAGAACAGAATATGAGCATGAGAGCATCATGAATATTAGCATAGAAGCAATTTCATCATATAACTTCTCATAAACAAGTGATGATCCATTCACAATG
Source organism: Hordeum vulgare subsp. vulgare (assembly GCF_904849725.1). Classification (NCBI taxonomy): domain Eukaryota; kingdom Viridiplantae; phylum Streptophyta; class Magnoliopsida; order Poales; family Poaceae; genus Hordeum; species Hordeum vulgare. The sequence continues at coordinate 314,126,018 of NC_058524.1, forward strand.
ATTGGAGTATGAAGCATAAACTTTACTGATAGTCAACAAACCATATTCTCAGTTATTGGGGCAATCATAATTCATCATATTTCAGAGGAGAATCTATGTAAGAGCTTTCTTGTTGGCAAGTTCACGTACTCAACTATTACTTAATCTTCCATGAGTGCTCATGCTCAAGGCATATTTTTAGAGCTCATGTTTCCATAGGACACATAGGAAGATAGGGGCTTGAATGGCTCACCACCCAACTTATTTACCTCTAGGATAATGTTAACAATAATGAATCATGACCATCTACATCCACTTGGATATATAAGTCCGAATGTTTCCTCAACACATAGTGCTTCCTACTATAGGATTGATAGGTTGGAAGGGGATAAACTTTATTGACTCAAGCACAGAGTTAAACTCCTGTAGAGGGAAGCAGATGTTGTCATGCACTTTTAATTTGTTGGATGTGTGAACTCTTAATGCAAACGAATGTCGCTTTATATTGCCTCTAATGATAGCAAACTTTATTATGCACTCTGTCGCTTTTATTTCTTTGTTATCACAAGATCATAGAAAGCTTATTTTCCCTTGCAATAAAAGATCATACGTATTTATGAGCAATTTTTATTGCTTGATGCACCGATGACAACTTACTTGAAGGATCTTACTCAATCTGTAGGTAGGTATTGTGGATTCTCATCCGAAGAAACTGGGTTTCAGGGTTATGGATGCACAAGTAATATCTCCACTTAGTGTGGAATGTTTTGGGCTAGCAAAGGATCTAAAGAAAGCATTACATGTTGAAGGATCCAAGACCAAATAACTTCTATGTGAATATAGATTACCATGATCATTACGTTGTCTTCCATGTCCAATATCAATACTTGATCATTATAAAATATTTGATGAAGGCTCACAATCATAAGAGATGTCCAGGATAGTGTATTTATATGTGAGTATCCTCTCCTCTATCATAGTCTTGCTTGGATTGCAACAATGATTAATATTATGTATGTTCACTATCAACAACTTTTATAACTTTTTGTGTGAAGTCATTACTTCTCATGAGATGAGTGTCGGTGTCAAAATCGATCGATCTGGACTAGGGGGGGGGGTCCAAGTTGTGGATCTAGGGTCGATGGGTAATGATAACCCACAAGTATAGGGGATCGCAACAGTTTTTGAGGGTAGAGTATTCAACCCAAATTTGTTGTTTCGACACAAGGGGAAGCCAAAGAATATTCTTGAGTATTAGCAGTTGAGTTGTCAATTCAACCATATACCTAAAAGACGTAGTATCTGCAGCAAAGTTTTAGTAGCAAAGTAGTGTGATAGCAATAGTAGCAACGGTAACAGTAGCAGCAGTGACGGCAGTAGCAGTAACAGTAGCAAGGACCAGTAGGAAAAGACTCGTAGACATTGGATCGGTGATGGATAATTATGCCGGATGACATTCATCAAGCAACAGTTATAACATGGGGAGATATGTAACTAGCTCCAGTTCGTCAATGTAATGTAGGCATGTATTCCGTATATAGTTATACGTGCTTATGAAAAGAACTTGCATGACATTTATTCTCCATCCCTCCCGTGGCAGCGGGGTCCTAATGGAAACTACGGGATATTAAGGTTCTCCTTTTAATAGAGAGATGGAACAAAGCATTAGCACTTAGTGAATACATGAACTCCTCATACTATGGTCATCTCCGGGAGTCGTTCCGGCTATTGTCACTCCGGGGTTGCCGGGTCATAACACATAGTAGGTGACTACAACTTTAAGGTAGGATCAAGAACACACATATATTGATGAAAACATAATAGGTTCAGATCTGGAATCATGGCACTCGGGCCCTAGTGACAAGCATTAAGCATAGCAAAGTAGTAGCAACATCAATCTCAGAACATAGTGGATACTAGGGATCAAACCCCATCAAAACTAACTCGATTACATGATAGATCTCATCCAACCCATCACCGTCCAGCAAGCCTACGATGCGGTTACTCACGAAAGGTGAAGAGCATCATGGAATTGGCGATGAAGGAAGGTTGGGGATGACGACGGTGACGATCTCCCCTCTCCGAAGCCCAGAACGGACTCGAGATCTGCCCTCTAGAGGAAGAACAGGTGGTGGCGGCGCCTCCGTATCGTAAAACGCCATGAACTCTTCTCTCTGATTTTTTTCCGGGCGAAAGAGACTAAATAGAGCTGGAGTTGGAGGCGGCGGAGCCACGAGGGCCCCACAAGCCTGCTAGGCGTGGCCAGGGGGGCCCGCGCCTCCTGGGCTTGTGGTCTCCTCGCTCCACGTCTCCTGTTGATTCTGGCGCCAGTATTTTTTATATATTCGACAAAAAATCCTCGTAAATTTCCAAGTCATTCCGAGAAATTTTATTTCTGCGCAAAAACAACACCATGGCAATTCTGCTGAAAACAGTGTATAATGTGTAAAATCAGTAAACAGTTAGGTTAACTAGGCGATCCGCCAATTAGTGCTACCATATAGACAATTATCATGGATTAGTTTTGTATTACTTTTTACATTAGCAAGAAATACCTTCCAAAGAAAATAATTCCTTTGTAGGTTCCTTTCTTGGGGTTTTGTGGGCATCCGCATTATACCGATCTATTGTATGTTCGGGGATTTTAACCTTGTTGTTAGCCATCGAATTATTGTTATTTACCTTCCTTTGCGAGGCAAATTTTGTCATTTAAGTACCCTAGATTTCGGCTTCACCCATCAGAGGTACGTATCTGGATTACCTGGTCATAAAAATTACAGAGGTGCTCCCATTATCATCTAGCCGAACAATCGGGAATGTAGAGAATAAACACAGGAGCGAGGCAACCCAGCTTGGCAAAGTCTTAAGTCAAATTTAGTGCATATTGAGGCTTTTAAGTAATGGAAGAAAAGACACATTATATAGAAATAATGTAAAAAATGTATTATTATCGGCTTTACAAAGCCCCTGGTGCCTATAGAAATGACATATTTCACGGACACAATTCGGTTAGTCCGAACATGAGATGGGATACACTAAGCCCCTTTGATAGAGGAAAAAGGAAACAAAACATTTGTAAAAAGAGAAGGAGGAAATTGATAAACATAACTGCATCATCTTAGCTGTAGAAAATGTCGAAGATGAGCCGCATTCCAAGGATTTGGTTCAAAGGGATTGTCCGACGCATTGCAGAGATGATATGCCCCTGTGGTAAGTATTATGTCGATGATGAAGGGCCCCTCCCATTTGAGTGCAAGTTTGTTCTTTTTCTTCTCAGGGAGGCGCAAAACAAGCTCGAACACATTGTAAGTCTTTGCCCGAACTTCCCTGCTCTGTTAGCATCGAGCCTGCTATTGATATAACATGGACCGTGCCAGGGCTATGTCGCACTCCTCTTCTAATGCACCGAAGTCATCCTACCGATCAAACTCGGGTTTTTTTCCTCGTACATGTGCACTCTAGGTGCATCATGGATAATGTCCCATACAACATAAAAATGGTGTGTAACCCGTACTCCTATCCCGAGTTGTTTGCACGCCCCACAATACGGAGTGGAGCTCCTCTACCAATGGCAATCAAACTCTTTAGGAGACCGAACGAGACGAGGCTTAATGCCTCTCATAATGAGACCGTTAGCCCGCTCGGCCTGTCCATTTGTTTGTGGGTGGTAGACGGAGGCGTCATCAAACTTGATGCCCAAGTTGGCGCACCAGTCCTTAACCTCCTAGGCTGTAGAATTGGACCCATTATCCGTGATTATACTATGCATAACACCGTAACAGTGAACCATGTCGGATATAAACTCAATAACCGGTCCGGACTTGGAAGAAGTTACTGGTTTGACTTCGACCCACTTCGTGAATTTATCAACCATAACGTGGAAGTACTTCTTCTTGGATCCTTCTTTTAGAGGCCCCACCGTATCCATCCCTCAGACCACAAAGGGCCAAATGATCGGTATTGTGTAAAGATCTGTTGCAAGCATGTGGCTCTGGTTTGCAAAGAGTTGACATCAACACAATGTTGGACAAGTGCATGAGCGTCCGCTCGAGCTGTTGGCCAAAACAAACCAGCTAAGAATGCCTTGCCTACCAGGTCTCTAGCCGCCGCGTGATGGCCACCCATAACTGCATGTATTTCAGCCAAGAGTTGTTTACCTGCCTATTCGGATATGCATCGCTAGAGGACACCGATTTTGCATTTTCTATAAAGTTCCCCTTTGTGGACCTTATAAGATTTGGATCGTCGAACTATCCGTCTTTCTTCTGTCTGATCATCGGGGTGTTCCTGGAGAAGGAGGTAATCCGGAAAATGTTTGGTCCATGGTGCAATTATAGCCATGATCTCATGAGCTGAAAGCGTTTCTTCTAATGTGGATCCACCAACGGTGTCATCATCTGTCTCGACTATAGGGGAAGCATTGTGGTCCTCCTTTGTGGTTTCAATATCCCCATGCTCGTCCTGCCGTACCATGGAAGGCTAAATAGTCATTCCAAGAAGGTTTCTTTGGGGACAGGGTCACGTTTGTCTCCCATGTGAGCGAGGAGATCGGCGGCCTGACTATTATCCCTAGAGATGTGATGGAACTCTAAGCCTTCGAACTGAACCGATATTTTCAGGACAACATTCCGGTAAGCTGCCATCTTTAGATTTTTGGCACCAAAATCACCATTGATTTGGGAGATAGCGAGGTTTGAGCCTCCTCATACCTCCATCCTTTGTACACCCATCGAGATTGCCATTCTTAATCCATGTAGCAGAGGTTCGTATTCGGTCGCATTATTGGAATTAGTATACATGATTTGAAGAATGTGCTGAATGTTGTCGCTAGTGGGGGGTTTAAGTATAACACCAACCCCCAAACCAGCTAGCGTCTTGGAGCCGTCAAAGTACATCGTCCAATGGAAGTATGTGCTATACTCTTTAGGGAGTTCGGCTTCCATCCATTCTGCTAGAAAGTCAGCCAACACCTAGGATTTAATAGCTTGACATGGCTTGTATACAATTTCAAAGGGTAATAGTTCTATGGCCTATTTAGCTATGTGTCCAGTGGCGTCCTTATTGTTGATTATGTCATTCAAGGGTACCTCATATGCTACCATTACTGAACACTCTTGAAAGTAGTGTCGGAGCTTGCGTGATGCCATGAAGAATGTATATGCTATCTTTTGGTAGTGAGGGTAGCGAGTCTTGCACGGGGTGAGGACTTTGGACACATAGTAGACTGGCTTATATACCCGTAATTCGTGGTTTGTCGCTTCTCATATGACCACGAGTACTGCGCTGACAACATGGTTCGTGGTTGATATGTACAATAGCATTGGTTCCCCTGTTGTGTGTGCTGCTAGTGTTGGGTTGCTGGCCAGCAATGTTTTGCTTTGTTCCATGGCTGTTGTTGCCTCTGGTGTCCACTTGATTTTCTTGGTTCGTTTGAGAAGGCGATAGAGCGGCAGTGCCTTTTCGCCGAGGCATGAGATAAAGCACCTTAATGCCGCCATGAACCTACCAGTTTTTGGACATGTTGAAGCTCCGTTGGGATCGCCAATTGGGATAGGGATCGTATTTTCGCCGGATTGGCATCTATTCTCCTATGAGAGATGATGAATCCGAGCAGTTTACGTGCGGGGACACCAATGACACACTTCACTGGATTGAGTCGTATGTCGTATTGTCGGAGATTGTCAAAAGTTAGCCGGAGGTCATCCACTAGCTTGCTGACGTGTTTGGTTTTGATGACCACATCGTCCACATATGCCTTAATTATCTTGCCAATATGTGTTTCTAAACAGGTTTGAATTATGCGTTGATACGTGGCACTAGCATCTTTTAACCCAAAGGGCATCGTGTTGAAGCAGAATGGCCCATAGGGAGTGATGAAAGTGGTTGCCGCCTGATCGGATTTCTTCATCTTTATTTTATGGTATCTGGAGTAAGCGTTGAGGAAACGGAGTGAGTCGTGTCCTGTGGTGGCGTCAATTATTTGGTCAATGCGAGGCAAAGGGAAAGGATCCTTAGGACATGCCTTGTTGAGGTCTTTGAAATCGACACACAACTGCCAAGATTTTTCCTTTTTTGGGACCATGACCAGGTTTGCTAGCCACTCGAAATATTTGATGTCCCGAATGAATCCGGCTTCGAGCAACTTTGCTAATTTCGTGCCCATGGCTTAACACTTGGGTTCGGAAAAATGACGTAGAATTTGTTTGACAGGTTTGAAGCCGTTTATGATGTTCAAGATGTGCTCGAGCAGTCTTCGTGGGATTCCTGGCATGTCTCAGGGGTGCCATGCAAATATATCCCAGTTGAAAGGACGTGGATGTCGTCTAGAGGGGGGTGAATAGGCGCTTTAAAATAATTATGATTTAGGCTTGAACAAATGCGGAAGAAAACTAACGTTTAATTTGTCAAGCACAAAACCTAAACAATTACGCTCACCTATGTGCACCAACAACTTATACTAAGCAAGATAAATGACTAAGTGATAGTAAGATATGTAAAAATAAACAATATGCCTATCACAAAGTAAAGGGCATAAGTAAACGGCTCGGGTAAGAGATAACCGAGGCATGCGGAGACGAGGAAGTATCCCGAACTTCACACCCTTGCGGATGCTAATCTCCGTTTGGAGTGGTGTGAAGGCACAATGCTCCCCAAGATGCCACTAAGGCCACCGTAATCTCCTCACGCCCTTGCACAATGCAAGATGTTGTGATTCCACCAAGGGGCCCTTGAGGGCGGTCATAGAACCCGTACAAACAAGGTTGGGCAATCTCCAGAACTTAATTGGAGGCTCCCAACAACACCACGAAGCTTCACCACGATGGCATATGACTTTGAGGTAACCACAAATGCTCGGGGCAATTACCACAACTTAATTGGAGACCCCGACGCTTGCCCGGAGCTTTACACCACAATGATTGAGCTCCGAGGCACCACCAAGCTTCTAGGAAGCCAAAGCATCCACGAAGAACAAATTCTAGGGGTACCAAGTACCCAAGGGTAATAAGCTTCTCAAACTTCACTTCCATGTATCACCGTGGAGAAATCAAACCTACGCAACTAATGCAATGGCAAGAACACACGAAGTGGAAACATCCCTCACACTCAAATCCATCCACAACAGCAAACGTTATGGAGGAATATGACAAGAAGAACAAGGAGCTCACAAAGAACTCCAAGATCAAGATCCAATGGGTTCCCCTCACATAGAGGATAAAGTGATCGGTGGAGATGTGGATCTAGATCTCCTCTCTCTTTTCCCTCCAGAACTAGCAAGAATCATTGGAGGGACTGGGAGTTAGCAAGCTCAAAGAAGGTCAACAATGGGGGAAGAACACGAGCTCAACGGATAGAAAACCATTGGGGAAGAAGACCCCCTTCTATAGACCTCACCATATCGAACCGTTATGCACTGAGTCAGTGCACAAGTGGTAGTACCGCTCAGACGAGCGGTACTTCCGCTGGAACGGAAGTCTCATGGAAAAACGTGCAAACAGCAAAGTTCTCGGGATAGTACTGCTGCCAGAGTGGTACTACCGTTCGCCCTAGCAGTACTACCACTCAAAATGTAAAAAGACCCCAAAGAAGCCATAGAAAATATTTAAGTGGAAGTAGCACAACAGAAGTACTGCCCAAGCGGTACTACCGTGGTTCCAAGGGGTACTACCGCTTGTTTAGAGAAAAACACCTCTGGTACTGAAACTTCCATAACCTTTGCGTACGAGCTCCGATTTGAGCAAACTTCAGCTTGTTGGATTCACGACGACCACAACTATCCAAACATGTAGTTATGAAAATGCCAACGATATAGAGATGTGAAACCTCTATGAATGACGAACCGACAAAAACTTCCAATGTTAGAAACATCATAAAAGATGCATATGGACTCCGTTTTCGATGAACATAAGCTTGTCATGAAGATGACCATAAGCTCTATAACTAACAAAGAGAATCACCAAACAAGAACCAAGAAAGATGATGCGAGGATGCAAATGGTTTGAGCTCTCAACGAACGATACAATCAAGCTACTCACTTGAGAGCCCCCCTTGACAGTACGACAATCTATCCTAAAATAGGAAAACCTATTAAGGGCAAGCCTATACCTTGCGCCTAGTCAACTTGAGCTAGATATGACGATCTTGACTTCCTCAAGATGGACCACCTTTCTTGATTGCGTTGGCTTGATGAAGACTAGTTGATTGCTCGCACATACTCACTATGAGTGATCCACTCTTCAGCACATCTTCAGAAGTCCATTGCCACTACAATGGACGGCAAGCTTCAAGCATGATATCTTCGTGATGCTCCACTTGAACTTGCACACTACAATCTTAATGACGATCACCACTTCACATCATGCTCCATGGGTTGTATGAGATCTTTCTCTTGACGCAAGCCCATGGAAACCCACCTTGAATACCACATTGGTCATCATATAAACACCTTGAAACCGACAGATGGACTTCAAGAAGTGACTATTGACAAATCCTACAAATATAACTTAAGACAACCATAAGACCATAGGGATTGTCATCAATTACAAAAACCACATATGGAGAAATATGCTCTAACACCAGTTTTCTCGCAAGAATCCGCATAGTGCTTCATTGATCGCGTGGTCAAGTTGTGTTTAGATGGACACTGTTTTGGCACGGTCCATCGGGTGCACTTGAAACTTGACTATTTTGTTGGCATGCTTGAAGGATGTGGACGTGTGCCTCTTAATAAGAGTCACATCATCCCTGTCAAACACCGATCTCAGTTTGGTGAGTTCTTCAACCGCAAGGGATTTTGAGAGTGCCTCGAGGGCGAGCGCCGCAGTTTTATTTTCAGCCCGTAGGGCTCTATCCAGTTCACTGGTCAGGGTAATTACACCATTGGGTCGTGGCATTTTTAGTTTCATATACCCATAATGGGGTACGTCCTAGAATCTGGTGAAGGCCTCCCGCCCCATGAGGGCATGATAGCCGCTATTGAAGGGTACAATATGGAAGATGAGCTCTTCGGACCTATAATTCTTATGGGTATCGAAAACCACGTCGAGGGAGACCTGACTCGTGCATCGAGATTCTCTTCCGGGGATGATTCCTCGAAAAGCTGTGCTACTTTGCTCTATGCGGGATCGATCGAATTACATTTTCTCCAATGTATCCTCATAGATGAGGTTTAGGCCACTGTCACCATCCATTAGCACCTTAGATAGTTTGAAACCATTTATAATGGGGTTGAGGACGAATGCGGCTCGTGTTTGGTTGGACCGTATTCCAGGATGGTCTTCCTCCGTAAATGTGATGGGTGTGTTTGTGCATGGGTGTGCTGCGGACACCATAAATACATGGTCACCTTCTCGGAGAGATCTTTTCCTTTGATTATTTGAGGAGAAAGTCTCATAAATTGTGAGCACATCGACATTGTTATGGGGGTGTTAAAGTAAATGCCCTTGCTCTGACTGGTCCTCGAGAATAGCTTCTCCGCTTTTAGCCACGTGCTTGACGACCCAACAGGCTTGAAGTATGTGAGTTGAGACAGTGTGAGGTAACACAGAGTGAATGGGGCAGGGACTATCTAATATCCTATCCAATACGGTTTAAGGTCCATCAAGGGGCTTGTTCTTTTTTGACGGGTGGTATTTACTTGGTTTCTGTTGAAGTATGCTTTTTTCGAGCTTCTCTGGGTTGGTCGGTGCGGGTTGACTCCTCCTGCAACTGCTGAGACAACCAGGTACTTTCTGTGGCGTAATAATTACGTACCAAAGCCGAAAGATCGTTGAGGCTTTGGATGCGGGGATGGACGAGAGCATTCAAGATTCCCTCTTCATGGCAATTATGCTAAAATATGTTTAGGATGTCATGGCAATTGTAATCTATTATCCGATCTATGTTTAGCAGGAATCTGGCCCAGAAGTGTTGAAATAATTCTCCAGACGCCTCCCTAACATGATGGAGGTCCCGTATGCTAGGTCCTTCTTTGATGCTCAAATGATTCCTATACTAGGAGGTGGGTGGGAAAATTTTCGGTGTTTTGACAACACATGTTTCTCCGGTATTAGTGATTGTATCGAAAACCATTATAGAGTTTGGAGTGCCAGGCCTGGGGCTCATATGGCTGATCGGACATGATAACTCACAGTCCAAATTGAATTCGGGGCACAATTCGGTCAACGGAGAATCTGGGTTACCGGATATTGGGACGCAGATGGTCTAGAGTTCTGGTGGTAGGGAGTGTGAGCCCTTCGTCGGTTCCTCAATGGTGGCAATCAGGTGAATAATGAGTGGGACATAAATTTCCCTATCATCCGGTTATATTCCGATCTGGTCATAGACCAATGGTTAGTCATGGCATACTCCCATGGCTTGTATTCGGCCAAGCATCTTATATAAATTCTCCATATCCATGACGTCCATCAATCTAGAGCCCGCAGGATCAACCGGGGGCGTTGCGACCTTCAGGGTATTCAGAGATGGGCCTGGGGTGCGGTCACCAACTAGTGATTCACATTGAGCGTCCGGTTCGGGATCCAATATCGGAACCTGAGTATGAGTTGCTTCAAGGACGAAACCCACCTCCTCTGATGTTAAAGCATCTTTGGGGAGGGAAGTTGTCAAAATAAGGTCTCCACGGGGATCGGCGACGAACTCCAAGTTCCCGAACCAAATATCATAATTGGGGGCAAAACTCCCGACCTGGTCGAGGTGACCGGCGGGATCGGCTTGCAGCACAACGTTGCTGCACACGAAGATCTGTCCACGGACAAAGGTATCCCCAGTGCGGATTTTTTTCTCAATAATGATGTGAGCCATCGATCCTTCTTGTGATCCTGAAGCGGAGGTCTCAATGAAATCACCAATCTCGGTGTCAAAACCGGCCAATCTTGAGTAGGGGTCCGAACTAAAGATCTAGGGTTGACAGGTAGCAAGAGACAATAGGGATGGTCATTTACCCAGGTACGGGCCCTCTTGATGGAGGTAAAACCCTATGTCCTACTCTTGTTGTTATTGATGAGGTAGTATAGAGTACATGGTTGATCTACCCTGGGATTGATGTTGTGGTCTGATACGTCTCAAACGTATCTATAATTTTTGATGGTTTCATGCTGTTATCTTGTCATCTTTGGATGTTTTATGTACCTTTTATATCTTTTTTGGGACTAACTTATTAATTCAGTACCAAGTGCCAGTTCCTGTCTTTTCTGTGTTTTTGGCTCTTTTCAGATCTGATTTTGCAACGGAGTCCAAACGGAATAAAATCCCCGAAATGATTTTTTCCCGAACGGAAGAAGACCACGGGGCATGTGGGCCAAGCCAGGATTGCTCCAGGGAGCCAACAAGCCCCCACTCCGCCACCAAGGGGGGAGGCGGCGGTGGCAGGGCTTGTGGCCTCCCTGAGCGCCCCCTGACCTAGGTCTTGCTCCTATATATTCCCTAAAAATCAGAGAAAAATCAAGGGAGCCACGAAAATACTTTTCCACCGCCGCAAGCTTCCGTTTCCGTGAGATCTCATCTGGAGACCCTTCCCGGCGCCTTGTTGGAGGGGACTTTGCAGTTGGAGGTCTTCTTCATCATCATCATCGCCCCTCCAATGACTCGTGAGTAGTTCACTTCAGACCTACGGGACCATAGTTAGTAGCTAGATGGCTTCTTCTCTCTCTTGGATCTTCAATACAAAGTTCTCCATGATCTTCATAGAGATCTATCCGATGTAATCTTCTTTGGCGGTGTGTTTGTCGAGATCCGATGAATTGTGTATTTGTGATCAGATTATCTATGATATATATTTGAGTCTTTGCTGATTTCTTATATGCATGATTTGATATCCTTGTAAGTCTCTCCGAGTCTTGGGTTTTGTTTGGCCAACTAGATCTATGATTCTTGCAATGGGAGAAGTTCTTGGTTTTGGGTTCTACCATGTGGTGAACTTTCCTAGTGACAGTAGGGGCAACAAGGCACACATTAAGTAGTTGCCATCAAGGGTAACAAGATGGGATCTGTCGTTGATATGAGATTGTCCATCTACATCATGTCATCTTGCTTAAGGCGTTACTCTGTTGTTTTGGACTTAATACACTAGATGCATGTTGGATAGCGGTCGACGTGTGGAGTAATAGTAGTAGATGGAGTAATAGTAGGTATATCCTTGATACCATTGTAGGCGGGAACTTTTTGGGGAGCCATACTGTTGACTCCTATAGAGCTATCATGAATTTGGTAGGCTCACCCCCGCTCATGGTTAGTGGAACTACCTTAACCTTGGAACACGTGATGCAAAGGCTTGACGCTATTGAAAACAAAATTGCCATAATTGAACTTATTGAGGGTTTGGATAGAAAGATCCACAATCAAATTTCTCAGTACGGATCCAAAGTGGGAAATTTTTTGAAAAAATTAAGGGAGAAGGAACTTATAGTTAATGATTCTTCTAGAATTGGCAAACTGGAAGATGTCATAACCAACTTGGGTTCCGCTTTTGCCGCTGTGCAAAATACTCCAAATCTCACTCTCAGAAAGACCGTCAAGCCTGTTTTTGTTCCTAAAGCTAGTGGTGAGTCATCCAATAAAGATGAATATCTTAAGATGATAAATGATCACACCACTTATGGTTTGAGCACCAAAGATGACTATACGTGATTCTATCAACTTTCGCCTAGCTAAGGGCGTTAAACAAAAGCGCTTGTTGGGAGGCAACCCGACGATTCTATCCTTTTTCTTTATGTTTTGTGTTTTGCACACTTTCATAATTCTGTTATGATTGTGTTTTTTGTGTTTCTTTTTGCGTTTGTGCCAAGCAAAACCGTTATGATTAGTCTTTGGGATGATCGTTTGGTCATGCTGGAAAAGACATAAACTTTCTACTCACGAAAAGAATTTTCATGTTTTTTCTGTAAGAGCTTTTGAGTTTATTTTTTCAGCTTCTGATTTCTACGCAAATTATTCAGACTTTCGTAATTTTGCAGAATTTATTAAGTACCAGAAGTATACAAAATATACAGATTGCTACAGACTATTCTGCTGTTAACAGATTCTGTTTTTGTTGTGTTGGTTGCTTATTTTGATGAAACTATGGAAGTATAGGGGGGTATTAGCCATGGAAGATTGAAAATACAGTAACCCAACATCAGCATAAGTAGAATTTAACTTTGCTACAGTACCTAAGGAAGTGGTGGTTTTCTTTCTCATACTAATGTTATCACGAGTTTCTGTTTAAGTTTCGTGTTGTGAAGTTTTCAAGTTTTGGGTGAAGTTCTTATGGACAAAGAGATAAAGAGTGGCAAGAGCTCAAGCTTGGGGATGCCCAAGGCACCCCAAGAGATTCAAGGATGCTGTAAAAGCCTAAGCTTGTGGATGCCCCGGGAAGGCATCCTCTCTCTCGTCTTCAATCCATCGGTAACGTTACTTGGGGCTATATTTTTGTTCACCACATGTTATGTGTTTTTGCTTGGAGTGTCTTGTATCGTAGGAGTCTTTTATTTTTGTTGTGTCACAATCATCCTTGCTGCACACCTAGAGAGAGAGACATGCACACACCGTGATTTTGTCGAGCTTCACTTATATCTTTTGGTAGACAATTCAGCTCACATGTGCTTCACTTATATCTTTTGAGCTAGATACTTTTTCTCTATGTGCTTCACTTATATCTTTTAGAGCACAGCGGTGCGTGGCTTGGTAGTTGATCTGTGCTTTGAAAGTAGTCTCAAAAGGGGTAGTTATCCAAAGGGATACGAAAGCTTCCACCTTCATATGCATTGAATAGTTAGAGAAGTTTGATTCATCTCAATTAGTTTTGAGTTGTGGTTATGGTAATATTGAAGTCATGCTAGTAAGGTGTTTTGGATCTAGAAATACTTGTGTTGAAGTTAGTGATTCCCATAGGATGCACGTATCGTGAACCGCTATGTGATGAAATCTGAGCATGATTAGTCTATTGATTATCATCCTTTGCGTGGCGGTCGGGATCGCGCGATGGTTTATACCTACCAACCCTTCCCCTAGGAGTATGCGTTGAATGCTTTGTTTCGATTACTAATAAAACTTTTGCAACAAGTATATGAGTTCTTCATGACTAATGTTGAGTCCATGGTTTAGATGCACTTTCACCTTCCACCATCACTATCTTCTTAGTGTCGTGCAACTTCCGTCGGTGCACAAAACCCACCATTAGCCTCCCTCAAAATAGCCACCATACCTACCTACTATGGCTTTTTCAAAGTCATTCCGAGATATATTGCCATGCAACTACCACCATGACATGCGCCACCATGTCTACATTGCCATTGCATGATCGTAAGATAGCTAGCATGATGTTTCCATTGATGTCTATGCCATGCTAGATCATTGTCACGGTACACTACCGAAGGCATTCCATATAGAGTCATCGTTGCTCTAAGTTTTGAGTTGAAAGTGTGATGATCATCATTAATGGAGCATTGTCCCATGTGAGGAAATAAAAGAGGCCAAAGAATCCCACCAAAAAAAAGAGGCCAAAGAGCCCGCCAAAAAAATGAGAGAAAAAGAGAGAAGGGACAATGTTACCACTTTTCCACACTTTTGCATATTAAGCACCATGATCTTCATGATTGAGAGTCTCTCGTTTTGTCACCACCATATAGCTAGTGTGAAATTTTCATTATATAACTTGGCTTCTATATTCCAATGATAGGCTTCCTCAAAATTGCCTTAGGTCTTCGTGAGCAAGCAAGTTGGATGCACACCCACTAGTTTTCTTTAAGAGCTTTCACATACTCCTAGCTCTAGTGCATCATTTGTATGGCAATCCCTACTCATTCACATTGATATATATTGATGAGCATCTCCACAGCTCATTGATATGCCTAGTTAATGTGACTATCTTCTCCTTTTTTGTCTTGCAACCTCCACCACACTCCACACCATCTATAGTGTTATAACTATGGCTCAAGCTCATGTATTGCGTGAGAGTTGAAAAGGTTTGAGAAAGTAAAGGTGTGAAACAATTACTTGGCCAATACCGGGGTTGTGCTTAATTTAAATTCGTTGTGCAATGATGATAGAGCATAGCCAGACTATATGCTTTTGTAGGGATAACTTTCTTTTGTCCTTGTTATTTTGAAAATTCATGATTACCTTGCTAGTTTGCTTGAATTATTATTGTTTCCACGTCAATAGCAAACTATTGGTTTGAATCTAATGGATCTGAACATTCACGTCACATAAGAGGAGTTACAAAGGTCATCTATGCTAGGTAGCATGAAAGCATCAAAAATTCATTCTTTATCACTTCCCTACTCGAGGACGAGCAGGAGTTAAGCTTGGGGATGCTTGATACGTCTCAAACGTATCTATAATTTTTGATGGTTTCATGCTGTTATCTTGTCATCTTTGGATGTTTTATGTACCTTTTATATCTTTTTTGGGACTAACTTATTAATTCAGTGCCCAGTGTCAGTTCCTGTTTTTTCTGTGTTTTTGGCTCTTTTCAGATCTGATTTTGGAACAGAGTCCAAACAGAATAAAATCCCCGAAATGATTTTTTCCCGAACGGAAGAAGATCAGGGGGCATGTGGGCCAAGCCAGGAGGGCTCCAGGGAGCCCACAATCCCCCACTCCGTCACCAGGGGGAGGCGGCGGTGGCAGGGCTTGTGGCCTCCCTGAGCGCCCCTGACCTAGGTCTTGCACCTATATATTCCCTAAAAATCAGAAAACAAATCAAGGGAGCCACGAAAATACTTTTCCGCCGCCGCAAGCTTCCGTTTCCGCGAGATCTCATCTGGAGACCCTTCCCGGCGCCCTGCCGGAGGGGACTTTGGAGTTGGAGGGCTTCTTCATCATCATCATCGCCCCTCTAATAACTCGTGAGTAGTTCACTTCAGACCTACGGGTCCGTAGTTAGTAGCTAGATGGCTTCTTCTCTCTCTTGGATCTTCAATACAAAGTTCTCCATGATCTTCATGGAGATCTATCCGATGTAATCTTCTTTGGCGGTGTGTTTGTCGAGATCCGATGAATTGTGGATTTGTGATCAGATTATCTATGATATATATTTGAGTCTTTGCTGATTTCTTATATGCATGATTTGATATCCTTGTAAGTTTCTTCGAGTCTTGGGTTTTGTTTGGCCAACTAGATCTATGATTCTTGCAATGGGAGAAGTGCTTGGTTTTGGGTTCTACCATGTGGTGAACTTTCCTAGTGACAGTAGGGGCAACAAGGCACACATTAAGTAGTTGCCATCAAGGGTAACAAGATGGGATTTGTCGTTGATATGAGATTGTCCATCTACATCATGTCATCTTGCTTAAGGCGTTACTCTGTTGTTTTTGACTTAATACACTAGATGCATGTTGGATAGCGGTCGACGTGTGGAGTAATAGTAGTAGATGCAGAAAGTATCGGTCTACTTGTTTTGGACGTGATGCCTATAGATATAATCATTGCCATAGATGATGTCACGACTTTGCGCGGTTCTATCAATTGCTCGACAGTAATTTGTTCACCCACCGTCTACTTGCTTTCATGAGAGAAGCCACTAGTAAACGCTACGGCCCTCGGGTCTATTCACATCTATCGTTTCCACTTTTGCTTTTACTTTGCTTTGTTACTTTGTTGCTTTCAGTTCTCACTTGGCGAACAATCTATAAGGGATTGACAACCCCTTCATAGCGTTGGGAGCAGGTTCTTTGTATTTGTGCAGGCACTTGTGATACTCCTTCACTAGATCGATACCTTGGTTCTCAAAACTGAGGGAAATACTTACCACCGCTACGCTACATCACCCTTTCCGCTTCGAGGGAACACCAACGCAAGGCTCCAAGGCCATGGGGAAGTCCTTTGCATATTTGCAGTAGCATGGTCTAAACCCTAGTCGTGATGAGCTTGATCTGTCCTACGAGCTACGACCCCCGGCTTATATAGATGCCTCGGGTGTCAGGGTTTACACAAGGTTGATTACAACACAGAAGGAATATGTCGATTACTACATCTCCTTGGATCACATGTTAGGTCTTTGAAAGAGCCCATCTTAAATCTAACACTTTTGCCAATGGTCGAATAGGCCAGAGAATCCGACCCATGAGCGCACGTAGGCGGCCCAAGGACCCCCTAGTGATGGACCCCCTCAATGATCATATGATCTTTATATTTATTTTTATTGCCATGCGATGATGATGGGTGCCCATAGGTAAATCACAAAAACTCAACTAATCTTTATTATATAACTCGCATACTTGATTACAAGGATAGGTGGAACTCAAAGCAAAAATTCTAAGCAAAGCAAATCTGAAATTTATTTTTGTAAATCACGAAACAACTAAGGATCAAACTAAGATACATAGTAATGATGAGTGATGGTGATACGATACCGGGACACCTCCCCCAAGCTTGGAATAAGTTTAGGGTGGTGCCCTTACCGATCTACTAAAGCATCCTCTTTAGGTGATGGTGGTGGTGATGTAGCGGCATTCTTTCTCACCAGCTTACGTTGGTGGATAAAATTATCCTCTCTCAAGTCATCGCTTTCTTTCTCGGGCTTCAATATCTTTTTGCATATTTCCATCTTGCTTTCCTGCAGAAAACATGATGGGGTATATTTATCCATAGATTTCTTTACCCAATTTGGGAGATTCAACTTCTTGAATTCCACATGCATATCTTCGGGCTGAGGTAGTGGAACTTCATCCTCATCTGAGCGGGCTTCCTTTGTTTCCTCCAAATCATTGTCCTCCTCCTCATCCGTGGACCAAAGGCAGGGATAGATATCGCCAAAGATCTTCGGGACTGAAATATAGTGGGAGACATAACTCTCTCCATCTAAATATTGAGAGGACATATTCTCAGGCCTGCGAGAAAAACAGATCGAAACAAGAAGCAGGGAAAACTCGCGATGCGGTGATCAAAACACAAGGGAGTATATATAATGATTTTTTTTCAGGTAAGAGTACGTGCTCGGGAAGAATTTGGAGTCCAGGAGGCGCAAGGGTCCCACAAACCATTAGGGCACACCTAGGGGGCGCGTCCTGTTGGCCTGTGCCTCCCTCATGGGTCCCCTGGACTCCGTTATATTTTTTGTATTTTTTCTAAAATAGAAAAACCAGTAAAATTTATTTCTTTGGAATTTTTGGAGTCGGTTTACTTACTGTACCATGTACCTACCCTTTTTTCAGGTTTCTCGAGTGTTTCGGAAGACTTCCTTTATGTGCTCCTCCGGTGTTATGACTTGGATGGCATTAGTTTCCTCATTAATGGGTGTGCGTGAAATATGATGCTTGATTCTTTGCCCATTAACCACTCTCGGTTTTTTTACCATTGAAGTTATTAATTTTTATAGCATTGGAGTGATAAACCTCCTCGACCACGTAAGGTCCTTCCCATTTGGAGAGAAGCTTCCCTACAAAAAAACTAAAACGGGAATTGTAAAAAAGCACCAAGTCTCCTACATTGAATTCTCTTTTTTTGAATTCTCTTGTCATGACATCTTTTAAACTTTTATTTAAATAACTAAGCATTTTCGTAAGCGTGTGTCATCCATTCATCAAGTGAGATAATATCAAATAACCTCTTCCCACCGGCATGTTTAAAATCATAATTAAGTTCTTTAATTGTAACACCATGTGTTTTAGCTCTCCTGACTAATTAACTTTTCTCAAAAATTAGGACCAATTAATTTTTTATGACTGATTGTGATGCTTGATATGATTGCTGCTTGCTTGCTTGTTTGCTTATGTTTAAATTCCATTGTTCGTGCTACTCCCCACACTCACTCCCTAGACCCAAAACCTTGCCTAATGATTATGCCATGTGTATATGACCAGAAACTATTTTTACCAAATACTATTTTGACCAAAAAGCTTTTATTTAATTTAAGCTTTCAAACAAAAGCCCGTGAGTTGGGATTTGTATTACATGTCCTCAAATTAGGGAGGTTATTTTGCACCAAATATTTTTTTAAATCCCAATATCAAAATGGATTCCCAAAACCACAATAATAATATTTTATAAGTTATTTTACTATTTTATTTAAATATGTTTCTCTTAGGCAAGGAATGGTCCCTTATGAAGGAAAGTTACTTTTATTACTTTCAAAATATTTGAGAAAATTTAGGGAAACTCATTGGACATATATATTCCATATATAAGAGTTTCAACACATGGTCATGTTCAAAATATTAGGCAAAACCCTTCCTACCTATTTCAAGCCTTTGAAATATTTCTATAAGAAATATTCTCAATAAATCCCAGTAAAATCCTAGCATGTCACACATGTCATATGTGATGATCTTGCCAAGTTTCATCTCAATCTAAGTTGAGTTGGTTTAGCAGATTATTCCAAAACCCTATGTGTCCAGATCCAAATTTGAGCAACTCTACATTGCCAAATGTTTCCAACTCGTCTCAAATTTGGTGGACATGTTGTGATACTCCAATAATGCATCCACACCAAGTGGTGCATCAAGGAGAATAGAAGAACTTGTCCCAAACCCCTCACAACCTTCTTTGTTGATTTCTAACTTTGGGAAACTTTACATTATAGAGTTTCTCCAAATGATCCCAAACTTTTTAGGCATGCATTAATGCTGAAATAATTCCACTAAACCAAGTTGTGGATTTGTGAGAATTGATTTGCATGGTTTTATATGTAGAAATTCATTTCTGCCCATTTCATGGGTTTTTCAAGTCTACATTGGAAACTTTCTCCACCAAATTCAAAATTTGGTGTCCAAGCCTATCTTCACCTATTATGTGATCCTGTTAAGTTTCATAGCAAATGGAATCCATTTCCTAGCCCAAGCATCCATCAAACACCTTTTGTCTATTTACGAAAATTGCTGCTTTGGCCTCTTCCACTATTTCCCTTGAGCTTAATTTTTTACCACAGCTTCACCTAGTCCCCTTTTACCTCCAGTAACCTTGCCATGACCTCAGGACAATTATTGTAGGGTGGCTCCATCTATCTACCTCTCTTTTTACCTTGGCAACACAATTTTTACCCCTCTTGCTAAACTTCTGCTTAAGAAAATGCCCACCTCTTTCCCGAAAGCCTCTAGTGTACTAATGCATCATCTCCAACCAATATATAGCATGCTCATGTGGGGAAATTGAGCAGCCCATCTGAAACTTGATTTCTGGCTGAAATGTAGCTTTGAACTACAAGTATTAGTTACACACCTCCTCTTGATCTGAAACTTTGCAATGGTGTAATCCTTCCATACCCAATACTGCTAGACAAGGTTTTGTTTCACAAACCCTCCAGTGAGTGCCCTCATTGCTAGCCCTAAGTTTGCTGCTGCACACTAAACCACAGTCAAAACCCAGTCTAACCTGATCCACTTGGGTCCAAACCTCACTAGTGCTTCGTGGCACGCATGCCTTGCGTGCTTGACACCTTGGTCTAGCCAAGGGGTGGCCCTGGACACGAAATGGGGTGGTGGCCACCTCCCTAGTGTGCACAAACAACGCTCTGTGCCTTGTCCCCATCCTGCAGCCCGTCTCAAGCAGCAACATCATGTCTAAGTGTGCCACGGGACCCCGTTTGGCCATCCCCGCCCCTCCCTGACGCCATCGCGCCTTCAAAACGCACATGGCGCTCGTGCTCACCCATGCCGAGAGAGCATCAGAGGTCCTCTTCGACGCCCCTCCGTTTTAGCCGCTCCCCCGAGCCCCTTCTGCCACTTACCTCTCCCTCTCCCCTCCGTAGGCATCCCGAGCCTATCTAGCTCTCCTCCCGTGCCCTGCAACACCCTCATGGCCGCAAGGTCTACGCTTTGGCCGTGCTCCAATCCGGACTTCTTCAAGCCCTTCTTCCCTTTGAGAAGCACCAGGGTGCTCCCCTCCACCCCGAGAGCTCCCCCATGTCATTCTTCTTCCCCCTAGGTGGTCGGAAGCACCATCTCCACGGCCGTCGTCGTCGGATCCCACTGCGGCCGTAGCCCCGCTCCATCGATGCTCCTCCTCGAGAATGGTGCCACCAGGTGGGTGCGGCGTGGCTCCCCAGGTCGACCGGTGTCATGGAGAACGAACACCTATGGGACCTGGGATCCCTTGTGGTTCGGCGGGGGAGACAAATGCACCAAGAGTAGACCGAGAGGTCAAGGCACGATCGTTTTACCCAGGTTCGGGCCGCACGGAGGCGTAAAACCCTGCTCCCGCTTTGTGTTTATTAATTTGATGTCGAGGTAATGGACTGCTTAGTGTGTCCTCATAGACTGTCTAAAAAACATCTCCCTTGTGCATGCCCAGGGCCTCCTTTTATAGGTTAAAGGGGTCACCAATAGTGGAAGCATAAGGTTTTCATGTGGTGCACATTGGAACACTGCACCCACAAGTTGCATAGTCTGTTACACTGCTTGTAGCGTCTTAGCAGACACATTTAATGCTTCGTCAGATGTCCTAGAGATGGGACAGGGGTGCGTCCCATCGGTACTGTTTTCCCAGCTACCGCTCGACATGCGCTGTGCGAATGACACATATCAAGTGGCTAGGGGCAGCTGGCTGTTGCGCTGGCATTGGGGCGCGTCGGGGCCCTGCCGGGGTGAAACGCTCTGGAGTGTTGGTAGTTCTCTCGGTAAGAGGCTTGCTGGGGCTTTGCTGCCTTCCCCGGCAAAGGGGCTTGCCGGGGGCGATGTCTTCAGTCTTCTGGCTTCGAGGCTTCGGGTGTCTTCATGGTAATTCTTCCGCGGGCTCCGGCAAGACCTTACTGTGGATGGGGCTCTAACCGCCCGTGCACCAGTACGGGGCATCAAAGGCCCAAACTTTGGTGCACCCACAGGAGCCCTCGGGCCTAGGCCATATCGGATGTGAGACGTCATTGGGCTAGGCCCAAAAACGGTGCGCGGGTGGTTGCGTTTGAGGTCGAGGGGCGGCGATTTTACCGTTACCGTGCCCCTGTCCCCCAAGAAACGCGTCGAACGCGCAACATGGGGGGTCACAATGCCAGGGGCCCTGCAGGGGCAGCCTCGATCTGGTGAAGGGGTGGCGCCACATCCCCTTTCTCATAAAGGAGGAACCGCCAAGGCCGCCACCTACTATTCCCCATTCTTTCCCAAATCTCGGAGCTGCCATTGCTCTCTTCCTCCGAGCATGAAGTAGAGTTCTTCCACCTTCTCGCTGCCAAGCATATTGCACACCCCCTCCCTCCCCCCTTCCGGCCCTCGCATCCCTTCTTTGCCTTGCGGTAATGGCACCAAAGCCGAGCAGGGGGAAGGAGGTCGTCACGGAGGGCGAGCTGGCGAAAATGTGAAATAAGCTGGTCGTCTTCCCCAGGGTTGGATATGGAAACACTGGTAGACCGCTACCTGCTCATGTGGGCGAGGGAGACGAAGGCGCATCTGAAGATCCGTGTGAGGCCAGGTTTCACAGGTGGTGGACCAAACCGTTACCCTTTCTTCGCATATTACTTTTATTGCGGCCTGTGCCCTCCTTATTCTGATTTCTTCGTAGAGGTCATGTGCTCCTACAACCTCCGGCTCTTGGATTTCACGTCGAACATGCTCGCCTGTATAGCTGTGTTTGCGCATCTTTGTGAGATTTTTGTTGGGGTTACCCCCAACATTGCCCTCTTTTGCCACAACTTCAATCCCCGCATCCAAAAGGGGGATGCTCTCTCCGGGTTCCTCGCCTTGATCCCCAAGACCAAAGGGGGATACATAGATGGGAAATACTGCGAGAAGTGGGAAGAATGGCGTGGGAGGTGGTGCTGGCTCTTGGAAGATGACCCTCACGCCTTCTGTGATCCCCGGAACGCCATGATATCGCACGACACGGGATGGGGTGATCTCGACCCGGCGGATGGGAAGCTCTTGGTCGCCACCACGAGGATTTTGCGCCTCAGGGCCGTCGGCCTTACGATTGAGATGGTGGCCACGAATTTTCTCCACCGGTGCATTGCCCCTCTGTAGAATAAAGGAAGGCCGGCCTGGGAGTACAAAAACACGGCGGACATCATGAGGTTGTGCCCTGGGCTGAACGACAATTTGCCATAAGCTATTCAAGACCGAGGGGAAGGTCAGGAAGGCAGAGAGGGCCATTCCCTTGTGCAACAATTCCTCCGTTAGCGTGATCATCGCCATGATGCCCATGTGCAATGCACACGGCCTTGATACATCTTGGGTCGAGCCGAGCGTGGAGCAGACGCTGCAGTTCTTCGACAACCTGACGGAGATTGCCGTCCACCAAGACGCTCACGTCTTCCGCTCCACTACTAAGGCGGAAGTGGCGTACGTCGCCTCCCGGGTAGAGGAGGTGGCTCTTGCCGAGGCGGCCGGCAGCGTGGGTTTCGTGGGGGAGTCCAGCAAAGAAGGGATAGTGCCAGAGGAGACGCTTGTCGGGCAGGAGGAAGTCATCGGGGAGCATAGCGGTGTGGCTGCTGGGGGTCCCTCTACCGGGGAGCACAGTGCTGTTGCCACCTGGGACCTTCCTGATGAGGAATTGGTCGATGAGGAGGCTCCAGAAAACCCCCCAGCACCCAAGAGGAAGCGGGTTCTTTGTCGGGCATCCTCTGGCATTCCTGTCCAGTAACCCTCCGCTTCTTCCTTAGCCAAGCATCGCTGGAGTACCTCTCCACAGCCTCCCACGAGTGCCACAGCGAGGGTCGAATTCGACCTTTCTGTCTTTGACTCGGAGGATGACGAAGAGTAAGACACCCTGCCGTATCCTTTTGTTTCCTCTTAGTTGATCTGGTTTGTTTATCCGGTTTTGTCTTTGTTACTGCAGGTATCCGGAACCTCTAGTGTGAAAGTCTTCGAAGAAGGCGAAGGCTTCAACGAGCGGTGAGACCCCGGCCAGCACCTCAGGGGTGCCAGGGGGAACCTTCACCAGCCTGGAGCCCAGCCTCCAATGAAGCCCTCAACGCAGCCCCTAGCGTAGCCCCCAGCATGGGTCCTCGACCCATTTCCAACTGGCGAGTGCTGGGTTAGTTATATTTTCTACTGACATCGCCGGGCCCGCAGGGGAGGAGCGGCCCCAATATAAATCCCCGGAGGTTGCCCCTGACGTGCCGCCTTCGTCCCCCACGCTGCCTCAGGAAGGGTCTCGGCAAGCATTACTGCCGATGAGGCAATATTTGCCGAGGGCGACTCAGCAGGTGGCGAGGCACGCAGCTCCGTCCCGGTAATCGACGTTGTCGGGGAGGAGGCGACCAGTTCCCGGCAACCTTGCCCAGGTAAGCTGCTTGCCCGAGAACATTTGTTGTCATCCTCTTCTCTTTTTTTTTGTTTTCTTGAACTTCCTTCCCGTCCTCATCTGGTTCTCCCTTTTCCAGCTTCTTAGATTCACCCCTGATGGAGGAGATGGATGTCGACTTCGTTATTGAGGAGATCCCCAAGGGTGCCGCTGTCGAAGCCGACAAGGTTGCTGCTGGCGAGGCCGCCGCGGCTGCCCGAGCGGAGGCTGCCAAGGCGACACGAGAGGAGGCCGCCAAGGATGCTGGGGGAAAATGAGGAGGAAGCTGGTGATCGTACGAACATCATGCCTGTCGCGGGAACGCCAGGCACTACACCAACCACGAACCCCCGATTGCCGGGGAAGGGAGCGTGGAGGATCAACCTACACCACCCACACTCCCCTCTCCGCCTAGGTACCTCGAGGCCGGCCCAGACCAGTTCGTTAACATGGCGGGGACAGTCTGCACCAGAGAGCTTGTTGACAGGGAGGCTTTAGATGGCGAGGTCACTGCCACCGTCGGGCTAAATATTGCCGGCGACCCGGGTGCCGGCAGCAGTGGTTCCAAGGAAGAGCACCTCCTCCATGCCATGGGCGATAACTTCTGCCAACTCCATGAGCTCTGCCTAGCCCAGAGGAATAAGTTGGACACCCGGGAGGCGGTTGTCGATGCGGCACAGACAAGTTTTCAGGATCGTTTGGAGCAGACGCAGGCCTGGTTCTCCGAGGCCCAGCGGGAACTGGAGGACGACCGGGCGCGCCTGTGCAAAGAGCAAAACGAGCTCCTTGTGAAGCGGTCTGATGTGGAACAAGCCCAGGAGGAGGCCTCTAAGCACGTTGCCGAAGAGGAAGGCCGCCTACGACAGCTCTGCGCCACGCTTGATGCTCAGGAGGACGACCTACCCGACCGTGAGAGGGCGCTCACCAACAAGCTTCGCCGCAAGGACAAAGAAGTCGAGGGGCTCGTCGCGCGTCGAACCCAAGAGCTAGAGCGGAAGAACCAAGAGTCCCTCGTGGCTCAGGTTGCAGATCACACCGCCTAGCTGAAAGCTGCCACCGATGTCGTCGCTGCCGCGGAATCTGACAAGAGCGAGCTTGCCAGCAGGGCGGCACAACTGGAGTCCGTTAGGAGCGAGCTCGACGGCAAGGTGGCCCAGTTGGAGTCAGAACTTGTGGGATTCGGCAAGGAGATCTCCACGCTCTGTTGTGAGAAGGAGAATACCCTTTCCAGCCTGGCGGAGGTGCAGAATGTCGTCTCCGACAAAGCCAGCCAGCTTGCTGATGCCAATGCTTCTCTTGCCGATCTGAAGCTGAAGCTGGCCACCCTGGAGAGGGATATCGAGAGCGGCATGTACCGCGAGAGGCCCTGACCAAGTAACTTGGTGACGAGATGGCCAAGCTTGAGGATGCCACCACTGTCACGGCGACTATGCGGCGGACGTGCGGATCTGGACCGAGCGGCTCACTGATCATGCCGGAAGGCTCGCAGTGCAACTGTCCACCATGGGTCTGCCAGGCTTCCAGTTTTCTTCCGACACTAGGACGTCCCAGAGTGCCAGGATCACTATGTTCTTCGACAACCTGGTTGAGGCTCTGAAGAAGCTCCAGGATCGCGAAGCATCCCGCCTGGCCGACGAGTCCTGCAAGCTCTGTCGGGCTGTCCTTCTCAAGGTGCTCACCAAGGTGGCTTACAGGAACCCCGACATCAACTTCTCCAATGTGTTCGAGCGCCTGCCGCAGGATGCAGATCTCGCGGTGTTGGAGGCGCTGGTCATGCCCATCATTGATGGGGTGGGCCAGGTTAAGAGGATCGAGGGCCAGCAGAGGGACTAGTTGCCCCATTCTTCTCTTGTTGTCGTATCTTTTACATTAGAAAATATGTTATCTCAAGTTAGGATCGCGGCAGGAAATTGTGTAATATACACATTATGTTTCGGATGAATGCATGTTATTTCCTTTATCTGATTCATTTCTATATGGCATATACCCTACGCTGTGCTGGGAACCTGCCGGTATGCACAACCTTGTCACAAACGCTTTGAGGAACATGTCCTTAGCAGTATGCTGGAGGAGTAGCTTCCGGCAAGGTGTCTCAGCGCAATCAGCACAGCCACTTGAGTTGTTGAGCGGACTCGAAACAATAGTTAGGGTGTGGCCGATGGTTGCAAGGTTTCTTCGTGTACATGTTTCCCATATAAAAGTCCAAATCATCCAAAGAAAGCAACTTTACTGTTTGGAATTTACTCAGAGTATTTGCAACTTAGCTTTTGTTGCGGCACCCCATTCTCATTTGAATAGTCGCCGCTTGAATCAGCATCGTTGCCTGTTGGTCGCTTGTTGGTGTCCTACACACCCATCCCCCCCGGTAAACTTGTATGCGAGGGAACCTTGGCGATTTGTTAGTCTTTATTCTAGAATAGGCGTAACACAATACTTTGACAAACATGTATAAGAACAAACATGGAAATTGACAAGAAATGTGAAATGCTAAGTTTTATTGAACTACGCACAGGGTCTGCGCCTCGCTTTGTACAAAGGTTGGCATGCCTTGCCGGCAAGACTTGCACAAAAAGGTGGTTGCCGGGGTCGACTGACGACCGCACCTTATGGGGAAAACTTAAAAGATATTCTATGTTTTAGGGGTTGCTCACCGGAATACCATCATCTGTCTCCAGGCGGACTGCGCCAGGCCTGGTGACTCGCACTACCCGATAAGGGCCTTCCCACTTTGGTGTTAACTTGTTTGAATTCTTGCCCAACTGAACATGCCGAAGAACAAGGTCACCTTCCTCAAGGCTTAGGGCTTGAACCTTGGGGTTATGGTAGCGACACAAGGCTTGCTGGTAGCGAGCAGCTCCCACAGCAGCCTGAAGACGACCTTCCTCAAGGAGCATTGTGTCATCTTGCCACAAATGCTCTTGCTCAAGCTCATCATAAGCGAGCACTCGGGGTGATCCGTATATGAGTTCCGTAGGGAGAACTGATTCTGCCCCATAGATTAGGGAGAAGGGTGTCCGCCCATTGGCTTTATTTGGTGTCATCGTGAGTGGCCAAAGAACCCTTGGCCCCATAGATTAGGGAGAAGGGTGTCCAGCCATTGGCTTTATTTGGTGTCATCGTGAGTGGCCAAAGAACCCTTGGCAGCTTATCAATCTAGAGCTTCCCGCACTTGCGCAGCTTGTCGAAAGTCCTTGTTTTGAGGCCTCGCAACACTTCAACATTTGCCCTTTCTGCTTGGCCGTTGCTCCTTGGGTGAGGAACGGATGCAAAACAGATTTTTGCTGCCAAGGTCTTGGACGTATTGCATGAAGGTGCGGCTCGTGAACTTTGTGCCGTTGTCGGTTATGATCTTGTTCGGGACACCAAAACGGCACACTAGTCCCTTGTAGAACTTGAAGGCCGACTCGACAGTCACCTTTCTCACCAGTTCCACTTCTGGCCACTTTGTGAACTTGTCAAGTGCGAAGTACAAGTACTCAAAGCCCCCGACAGAGCGGGGAAAGGGGCCGAGGATATTGAGCCCCAGACCAAAAATGGCCTAGAGAGAGGGCTTGTTTGGAGAGCTTGAGCTGGCTGATGTGCTTTCTTCGAATGGAATTGGCATGCTTCACACTTGGTTACTAGTGTCGTTGCATCTTGGAGAGCTATGTGCCAGTAGAAACCTTGCCGGAAAGCCTTTCCGACAAGAGCTCTTGACCCTATGTGGGCGCCACATATGCCTCCATGTATCTCATCCAACAGTTTCAGTCCATCTTCTCAGGGAATACACTTCAATTTCACACCGTTGGGTCGCCTTTTGCATAGGATGTTATCCACAAACTGGTGCATGCTGGACTGGCGGGCTACTTTTTCCGCTTCTTCCTGCTCTTCGGGAAGATCCCCCGTTTGAAGGAATTGGACGATGTGTTGTGCCCATGCCGGAGCCTGAGGCTCGACGGCAAGGACTAAGGGCATGTTCTCTGCCGCGGGGGCATTTGTCTCTACGGAAAGGACCTGAGGTTCTACCGAAGTCTCCTGCCCCCCGGCAGGCATGGCACTATCCTCGGCAACTTCCTTGCCAACAAGACTCTTGACGGCAACTTCTGGCAGCTCTATAGGAAAGTAGTGGCCGGAGTTTAGCTTCCTTCTTTAATCTGGCTTTGCTGACGGTGCTACAGTTGGTTGAGTCTGACGGAGCACAACAGTTCCTGGTTCCACAGGTAACTTAAGGGCAGCACGCTTTGATAGGTCGTCGGCAATGGTGTTTTCATCACGTGGGACGTGTTCTATTTGCACACCATCAAAGCGCTCTTCCATCTTGCTCACTTCCTCTACATAGGCTTGCATCAGCGGGCTGTGGTAATGTTTGTTAACCTGCCGAACAAGAAGCTGTGAATCTCCTCTGACGATGAGCTTCTTGATCCCGAGGTCTGCCACGATCCTGAGACGAGCAAACATGCCTCCGTATTCGGTAGTGTTGTTTGTTGACTTCTCCCGGGGAAAGTGCATCTGCATAACGTATTTGAGGTGCTCTCCTGTGGGTGCGACGAGCAGCACGCCGGCACCAACACCTTGTAGTGAGAAAGCTCCATCAAAGTACATAATCCATTCTTCACTTGTTTCCTTGCCGGGGAGAGTTGTCTCTAGGATTTCTTCATCTAGCGTCGGGGTCCATTCTGCAATGAACTCCGCCAGGGCTCTGCTCCGGATTGTTGCGGTGCTTTCAAATTTGAGATGGAAGTTCGACAGCTCCATTGCCCACTCCACGATCCCGTCGGTTGCTTCGGGATTCCGTAGGATCCGTTGCAGCGGAAAGCGGGTGACAACGGTGATCTTGTGTGCTAGGAAGTAGTTGCACAGCTTCCTCGTGGCCATGAGGAGGCCGAAGAGGAGATTTTGTACTCTGGCATATCTTGACCTGGCTTCCTCCAAAAGAGAGCTGACAAAATACATTGGGCGATGTACCACTTTCCTCTTCTGCATCGCTTTGCTTCTCGGGGCAGACCCATCTTTGCCGTCCACGGGCTCTGCCGGGCCTGGCTCTCTACTTGGCGGCCCGACGCTCGACTGTACCGCCTTTGGCACTGTCTATTCGCTGTCTTCTCTCTGCGCCACTAGCGCAACACTAACCACCTGGTTGGTTGCCACCAAGTACAGCAGCAATGACTCCTGAGGTTTAGGTGCGACAAGTGTTGGCGCAGAGGAGAGATACCTATTAAGGTCATGCAGCGCTGCCTCCGCTTCCGAAGTCCATTTCATTGGACGTGCCTTCTTCAAGATTTTGAAGAAGGACGGGGCGTGCTCAGCTGACTTGGAGATGAACCTTCCTAGAGCAGCAATGCAGCCGGCAAGGCGGCGCACATACTTGATGCGCTTGGGTGCCTCAATCTGTTCTATAGCCTTGATCTTGTCGGGGTTTGCCTCAATCCCGCGCTGGGACACAAAGAACCCGAGAAGTTTGCCGGATGGAACGCCGAATACACACTTTTCAGGGTTAAGCTTCAAATTGATCTTGCGTAGGTTGGTAAATGTTTCCTCCAGATATTGTATGAGTGTTTCTTTGTCTTTGGCCTTGACCACTATATCATCCATGTAAGCCTGCATATTTCTATGGAGTTGTGCCTCAAAACCTATCTGGATTGCTCTCGCGAATGTGGACTCGGGGTTCCTCAACCTGAAGGGCATACACACGAAGAACTACGTGCGCAGGGGGTGATAAACAAAGTCTTTTCTTCATCTTCCTCTGCGATGAAGATCTGGTGATAGACGGAATATGCGTATGCAAATGATAGCAGGTCACAGCCGGCAGTGGAGTCTACAATCTGGTCGATGTGCGACAAGGGAAAGGGATCTTTTGGGCAGGCTTTATTGACATCAGTAAAGTCGATACACAGCCTCCATTTCCCATTCTCCATACGCACTACTACCGGATTGGCCAAGCATGTAGGACGGATGACTCCTCTAACCAAACCTGTCACCTCTAGCTTCTTTATCTCTTCGGAAATGAACTCCTGTTGCTCCAAAGCTTGCTTCCGAACCTTTTGCTTCATTGGCCGCGTGTGAGGACAGACGACAAGGTGGTGCTCGATTACCTTCCTGGGAAGTCCGAAGATATCAGATGGTTGCCATGCAAACACATCGAGATTCGCCCGCAGGAAGGCAATGAGCGCGCTTTACTATTTGCTGTCGAGGGTGGAACTTATGGCGAAAGTTCCCCACGTGTCGTCCTCCCTGGCGGGAACTTTCTTGGTCGAGGGTGGAGCGGCCTTGGACTTCTTGCAATTGGCGCTGAAGCTCTCTCGCACATCGTCGACGACTACGCAGCACTCCGAGGAGGTACATTTGCCAGACGCTATACTAGAGGTTTTCATGTCGGTCTTCTTCTTCCCTCCAGCTCGAGCAGTAGTAGCGGATGCCTTGGAGGCAGACAATGTAACAATTTGTCGATAGAGCTGGTCGGTGCAGGCGAGCGCATCCTTCTTGTCGATGTTGATGACGAGAACGCCCATTGGCCCGGGCATCTTCAGCGTGTTGTAAGCGTAATGTGACGTGGCCATAAACTTGTTCAGCGCAGGGCGGCCAAGGATTCCATTATATCCCAATGAAATTTCGGCAACGTCGAAGACGACCTTCTGGTCCTGTAGTACATGTCGCTGCCGAATGTTACTGGCAGCGTAACTTTCCCTTTCGGCTGGATCTTCCCGGGACCAATCCCTTGGAACGCTCCTCTCTCCACGATATCCTCATTGGGGATACACAACCTCTTGATCACGTCGGGTGAGATCATATTCATGCCGGCCCCACCATCTGTCGGCGTTCTAGGAATGGGGGTACCCAGACCTGCGTGCCTGCAGCCCAGGGCTGACCCACTTCATCGACAGAAAACCAACAGGCCCGACATCGCTCAAGGCAATGACCTCGCGAGGGACCAAGCCTCGCAAGGAGGAACAGTATCAAGACCCACAGGGGCCTCCTCAGGACCCCTCCGGAGCGGCGGATATTCCAAGGCAAGGCCCAACCCCGGGATCAAGGATGACGCAGAGGAAGGGCAGGCGAGCAGTGGACAATAAGGTGGTGTAGTTTCCCCTTTAGTGCAAAGGGGGCAAGGCCGTACGAGGGGTTCCCAAGGCATCTTCTAAAGGTTTCCATTCTGGTGCAACAAGACGATGGACGCCTTCCGGCAGGACGGACGTCATCCCTGAACCCGTCCCTGCAGCGTTGGCAGCCACTTTGTAGGCGAAGACCAATTTTGGACTCGGGAAGCATGTTCCCTGTCCCTTCGAAATTGGCCGTTGTGGGATCCCTTCCCGGCGAAACGATAAGGGAAGAGGACCAGGGCCGCCACTATATATAGAGGATAGGTTGCTTCATAGAGAAGGGGATCGATTTATTCACCGTGATTCATTTGTTCACCCACTAGCACCACACAAAGCCACCCAGCCTCCGGAGGCCCTCAAACACTGTACTAGTTCATACACCAACCTCCATGAGAGGCAATCCACCAAAGCAGGAGTAGTGTATTACGCTTCCGAGCGGCCCGAACCTGAGTAAACTGTCGTGTTCTGTGTCTTCCTCACCATCGAGTGAGTTCTTTGTCGTCCCCGACGAGTGGTGAGCTAGGTGAAGCAAGCCCACAAGAGACCTTCATACACGCTGGTGACCCACAAGTATAGGGGATCAATCATAGTCCTTTCGATAAGTAAGTGTGTCGAACCCAACGAGGAGCAGAAGGCTCTGACAAGTGGTTTTCAGTAAGGTAAAATCTGCAGGCACTGAAATTGTCGGTAACAAGTGATTGTGTGGTGAGATGAGTCGTAGCAAGCAACAAGTAACAAAAGTACCAACGGTGCAGCAAAGTGGCCCAATCCCTTTAGTAGCAAGGGACAAGCCTGGACAAAGTCTTATAGGAGGAAAAACGCTCCCGAGGACACACGGGAATTTCTATCATGCTAGTTTTCATCTTGTTCATATGATTCGCGTTCGTTACTTTGATAGTTTGATATGTGGGTGGACCGGCGCTCGGGTACTGCCCTTACTTGGACAAGCATCCCACTTATGATTAACCCCTCTCGCAAGAATCCGCAACTACGAAAGAAGAATTAAGACAAAGTCTAACCATAGCATTAAACTAGTGGATCCAAATCAGCCCCTTGCGAAGCAACGCATAAACTAGGGTTTAAGCTTCTACCACTCTAGCAACCCATCATCTACTTACTCTTCCCAATGCCTTCCTCTAGGCCCAAATAATGGTGAAGTTTTATGTAGTCGACGTTCACATAACACCACTAGAGGAAAAACAACATACAACATATCAAATTACCGAACGAATACCAAATTCACATGACTACTATTAGCATGACTTATCCCGTGTCCACAGGAACAAACGTAACTACTCACAAAGCATAATCATGACCACAGAGGTAATGAGTAGCATCAAGGATCTGAACATAAACTCTTCCACCAAGTAATCCAACTAGCATCAACTACAAAGAGTAATCAACTCTACTAGCAACCTTACAAGTACCAATCGGAGTCGCGAGACAGAGATTGGTTACAAGAGATGAACTAGGGTTTGGAGATGAGATGGTGCGGATGAAGATTTTGATGGTGAAGACTCTCCTCCGATGAGAGGAGTGTTGGTGATGACGATGGCGACGATTTCCCCCTCTGGGAGGGAAGTTTCCCCGACAGGATCGTCCTGCCGGAGCTCTAGATTGGTTCTGCTCAAGTTTCGCCTCGTGGCGGCGGCGAATCCATGAAAAAGCTCGTCCTTGATTTTTTTCCAGACGAAACCTTTCATATAGCAGAAGAGGGGGTCAAGTGGGCCAGCAGGTTGCCCACAAGACCTCATGGCGCGGCCTTGGGGGGGGGGGGCGCACCGTGCAGGCTTGTGGCCAACCCGTGGCGCCCTCTGGCGCTTCTTCGGCCCAGTATTTTTTTATAAATCCGGAAAAAAATCCACGTTGATTTTACGGCGTTTGGAGTTGCGCAGAATAGGTATCTCAAACTTGCTCCACTTTTAGGCCAAAATTCCAATTGCCGGCATTCTCCCTCTTCATGTAGACCTTGCAAAATAAGAGAGAAAAGGCATAAGAATTGTACCGTGAAGTGAAATAACAGCCCAAGAAGCAATAAATATCAACATGAAAACATGATGCAAAATAGACGTATCAACTCCCCCAAGCTTAGACCTCGCTTGTCCTCAAGCGAAAACCTAGCTCAATAAATATGTCCACATGTTTAGGGAGAGAGTTGTCGACAAAACAAGATACGGACATGCATGCATCATGATCATGATCAGAACAGCAATATCAACATATAATCTCTCATGCTAAAGTGATAATTCCTTCACGAAGTAAAGCATGGATCAAGAACCTTACCGAGAAGTAACAACCGATAGCCTTTCATCATTGAAGCAATTGCAATTTATCACAACATCAGAAAGAGTCAAATAAGAGATTGTAAAGAAAATTCTTTCGTTCTCTACAATTGCTACAACTCACGTGGTACTCATGAGATCAAGGTTTCAGCTGGACACAGAGAAAGATAGGGGCTTACAGTTGTGCCTCCCAACTACTTGCCTCAAGGGTAATGTCAACAATAAAAATTCATGAATACTTACCTCCAAGTTGACATATGAATATAGATCTTTCCCAAGCATATGACATTAGCCAAGATAAAGGCGAGATAGGGAATTGGTGAAGATCACCATGACTCTTTCAAGGGCAAAAAGTAAAGGTACAAGATAGGCCCTTCGTAGAGGGAAGCAGAGGTTTTCATGCGCTTTTGAGGTTTGGATGCGTGTCCTCTTAGTGCGGAGGAACGTCACTTTATATTGCCTCCTGTGATAAAGAACTTTATTATGCAGTCTATCGCTTTTATGTCTTCCTCATCATAGGTTTGTACAAAGCTTATTTTCCGCACACTAATAGATCATACATATTAGAGAGCAATTTTTATTTCCTGCACCGATGACAACTTACTTGAGGGATCTTATTCAATCCATAGGTAGGTATGGTGGACACTCATGGCAAAACTGGGTTGAAGGTTTATGGATGCACAAGTAGTATCTCTACTTGGTGCGGGAGGTTTTGGCTAATATGAGGTGGAAGCAATCGTCACATGGTAAGGGACCTCTAGTCATATAACATTGTTCGGAGCCAAGCAAACACAATTCATTATGTTGTCTTCCTTGTCCAACATCTACTTCTAGGCATGCAATAGTTTAGTGAGTGTTCACAATCATAGATGGTGTCAGAGATGATATATTTATATGTAAACCTCTCCTTCTTTATCACTTCCTATTAATTGCAACAATGACCAAGGTCTACGTTTGCCTACCCTCAACAAGTTTCAATCCTCCTTTTTATATGTGAAGCCATCACTTCCCATAAGATCATTACATGATCTTTCATGCTTTTGTTCTATTATCACTCTTTTGATTATGGCAAGAGGCAAAGCCCTTCAATTAAGACACTCTTTGTTATATGGTTCACGAGCTCGAATACATCGGGGGTGACACAAAGAAAAACTCAATACTAAAACACTAAGACTTTTATTCTACTAGAGAAAGAAAAAAACTGAAAAAGAACACTAAAACAAAGGTAAATGCAAAAGATGTGATGGTGATACGATACCGGGGCAACTCCCCCAAGCTTGGCACAAGCCAAGGGGATTGCCCATACCAATGCTCAGTTGTCTTCCTGTGGAGGTGATGGTGGAGTTGTTGCAACATGAGTTTGATCCTCCGTCTTCCAAGGGATAGGTGCTCCATCATGGAAAGATGAACGAGTGTCCGGAATCATCAAATCTGCAGCCAACCGTATTGATTTAAATCTATACTCATACTCACAGTTTTGGTTCTGTAGGTCATAGATCTGGGCCTGGAGTTGATCAATCCTATCATAGAGCCTGGAGAGATGCTTCCCAATGTCATTGGCATCAATCTTGTGCTTGCGGGTGAACTCCGTGATCATCATGTGGTTGGCGTTGAGTCCATGCTCCACCATCCCATGGCACTTGAAGACTTGTTGCTCCATTGCTTCGAGCCTCGTCTCCATGCTTCCGGTCTTCTTGGGCCCCTCAACATCACGGATGTGCAACATCCCCTCACGCATCTCGATAGATTGAGGGTGTTGCAGCCCTCCCTTGAGGTAGGGATTGATGACCTTCTCAAAGATCTTGTCCTTCGGAGCTTTTGGGGAAGTCATAGCGATCTAGATCTGCAATAGAAACAGGCTCGAAACGGAAAACAGAGGAAATCTACAAGATGGAGAGGTCATACCAAACGGGAGTATATATAATGATTTTTTTCAGACCAGAAGGAGTACCCCGCACGAAAACAGAGTCCGTGAGGCGCACAAGGTGGCCACAAGCCCTCACGGCGCGGCCAGGGGGTGGGCCCGCGCCGTGCAGGCTTGTCGCCTCCTTGCGCACTTTCCGGACTACTTCCATTTTTTGTATTTTTTCAAATATTCCAAAATGGATAAAATTTCCTACTGGAAAAGTTTTGAACTCTGTTTTCTTACCGAATCACGCACCTCTTCGTTTTCGGAGTCTGAAACAGGCTGATAAATATCCCTTAGGTATTCTTCTGGAGTTATGGTATTGATAATATTGCTTCCAACATTTATGGGAGTACCTGATATATAATTCTTGATTCTCAGCCCATTTACCACTCTCGGACAATTACCTTGCGTGTTGTTGATCTTGATAGCACCGGAACGATATACTTCCTCAACAACATAGGGACCTTCCCATTTAGAGAGAAGCTTTCCTGCAAAGAATCTTAAAAGAGAGTTATATAGCAAGACATAATCACCTACATTGAACTCACGCTTTTGTATCCTCTTATCATGCCACCTCTTAACCTTCTCTTTGAACAGCTTGGCATTCTCATATGCCTGAGTTCTCCACTCATCAAGCGAGCTAATATCAAATAACCTCTTCTCACCGGCAAGTTTGAAATCAAAGTTGAGCTCTTTGATTTCCCAATAATCTTTATGCTCTAGCTCAAGAGGTAAATAACATGCTTTACCGTACACCTTTTTGTACGGAGACATCCCCATGGGATTCTTATAGGCAGTTCTATAAGCCCACAGTGCATCATCGAGCTTCTTAGACCAGTTCTTTCTAGACCTGTTGACAGTCTTTTGCAAAATTAGTTTAATCTCTCTATTGCTTAGCTCTACTTGACCACTGGACAGAGGGTGATAGGGAGACGCAATTCTATGGTTGACATCGTACTTATCAAGCGTTTTACGGAAAACACCGTGAATGAAGTGTGAACCACCGTCAGTCATTAGATATCTAGGGACTCCAAATCTAGGGAAGATAACTTCTTTCAGCATCTTGATAGAAGTGTTTTGATCAGCACTATGAGTGGGGATAGCCTCTACCCACTTAGTGACGTAATCAACAACAACTAGGATATGAGTATACCCATTGGATTTGGGAAAAGGTCCCATATAATCAAAGCCCCACACATCAAATGGTTCAATGACAAGTGAATAGTTCATAGGCATTTCCTGACATTTGCTAATATTAGCTATTCTTTGACATTCGTCACAAGACAAGACAAACTTACGGGCATCCTTGAAGAGAGTGGGCCAATAGAAACCTGATTGCAATACCTTGTGTGCAGTTCTATCTCCCGCATGGTGTCCTACGTAGGCCTCGGAGTGACACTTCTGTAGGATCTGTCCCTGTTCCTGTTCAGGTACACAACGTCTAATAACACCATCTACTCCTTCCTTATAAAGGTGAGGATCATCCCACAAGTAATGTCTCAAGTCAAAGAAGAATTTCTTCTTTTGCTGGTACGTGAAACTAGGTGGTATATATTTGGCAACGATATAGTTTGCATAATCAGCATACCACGGTGCACTACGTGAAGCATTGATGACATTTAATTGCTCATCGGGAAAGCTATCATCAATAGGTTGTGGGTCATCAAGAACGTTCTCCAACCTAGACAAGTTATCTGCTATTGGGTTATCAGCACCCTTTCTGTCGACAACGTGCAAATCAAATTCTTATAGCAAGAGAACCCATCTGATAAGTCTAGGTTTAGCGTCCTTCTTCTCCATGAGGTACTTAATAGCAGCATGATCAGTGTGAATAGTGAATTTGGAATCAACTATGTAAGACCTGAACTTTTCACATGCAAACACGACTGCTAAAAATTCCTTCTTCGTAGTAGCATAGTTTCTCTGGGCACTGTCTAGAGTTTTACTAGCGTAGTGAATAACATTCAACTTCTTATCGACTCTTTGCCCTAGGACAACACCAACAACATAATCACTAGCATCACACATGATTTCAAAAGGTAAGTTCCAATCAGGTGGTTGAACAATAGGTGTAGTTATCAAAGCCCTCTTAAGTAATTCGAAGGCTTCCTCACAATCATCGTCAAAAACAAAAGGAATATCCTTTTGCAATATATTGGTAAGAGGCCTAGAAATCTTAGAGAAGTCTTTAATGAACCTTCTACAGAAACCAGCATGACCAAGGAAACTTCTTATACCTTTGATATATGTGGGGTATGACATTTTCTCGATTGCATCAACCTTAGCCTTATCGACTTCAATACCTCTTTCAAAAATTTTATGTCCTAAGACGGCCTTCATTAACCATAAAGTGGCACTTCTCCCAACTCAAGACAAGAATGGTGTCTTTACATCTCTGTAAGACTCGATAAAGCTTGCTGAGGAAATCATCAAAGGAAGACCCGTAAACGGAGAAGTTATACATGAAAACCTCAACAATCTTTTCACAAAAGTCAGAGAATATAGCCATCATACATCTTTGAAAAGTGGTAGGTGCATTACATAAGCCAAAAGGCATACGTCTATAAGCAAATGTACCGAAAGGGCAGGTCAAAGTGGTTTTCTCCTGATCAGATTGTGCAAATGGTATTTGGGAGAAACCAGAATAACCGTCTAGAAAGCAAGAGTGTGTGTGTGTTTGGACAACCTTTCTAGCATTTGGTCGATAAAAGGCAAAGGGTAATGATCTTTCCTAGTGGCTTTATTCAATTTCGTAAAATTGATCACCATCCTATAGCCAGTAATAATTCTCTGTGGGATCAATTCATCCTTATCATTAGGGACAACGGTAATGCCTCCCTTCTTAGGGACGCAATGCACCGGACTCACCCAATCGCTATGAGCATTAGGATAGATAATACCCACTTCCAGGAGCTTTAGTATTTCTTTTCTTACTACTTCTTTCATCTTAGGATTTAATCTCCTTTGATGATCAGCAACTGGTTTGAAATCAGGATCAGTTTTGATCTTGTGCTGGCATAGAGTGGGACTAATGCCCTTAAGATCATCAAGAGTATATCCCATAGCAGCACGGTGCTTCCTCAGAGTTTTTAGTAACTTCGTTTCTTCATGCTCTGAGAGGCTAGCACTAATTATAACAGGATATATCTCTTTTTCATCAAGATAGGCATACTTAAGAGTATGAGGCAACTGTTAATGCTCGAACACAGGATCACCCTTTGGTGGGGGTGGATCCCCAAGCAGTTCAACAGGCAAGTTATTCTTAAGGATAGGATATTGTTCTAAGACAACTCTATCTATTTCATCCCTTTCATCCATATGCATATCATTTTCATGCTCAAGAAAGTATTGCTCTAAGGGATCAGTAGGAGGCACGACAATACAAGCTAAGTCAATAGTTTCATCCCTACTAGGCAACTCCTTTTCATGAGGTTGTTTACCAAACTTAGAGAAATTGAACTCATGTGACACACCTTCAAAGCCAACAGTGACAGTTTGCTTCTCACAATCAATACGAACAATGACGGTATTGAGAAAAGGTGTGCCAAATATGATGGGACAAAAGCTATCTTGTGCGGTAGCAAGAACGAGGAAATCAGCAGGATACTTTGTTTTACCACACAAGACTTCAACATCCCTAACAATTCCCACAGGGCAGATAGTATCTCTATTGGCAAGCTGAATAGTGACATCAATAGGCTCTATCTCAACAGGTGCAATCTCATCTTTGATTTCATCATATAAGGATTGAGCTATTGCACTAACACTAGCACCCATGTCACATAAACCATGATAACAATGATCTCCTATTTTAACAGAAACCACAGGCATGCCAACAACAGGCCTATGTTTGTCTCTAACGTGAGGTTTAGCAGTTCTAGCAGCATCTTCACAGAAGTGAATATTATGTCCCTCAAAATCGTCGGCCAGAAGATCTTTGATAATAGCAATGCTAGGTTCAACTCTAATTTGCTCAGGGGGTGTAGGTGTTCTAATATAGCCTCTACGTATCACTGTTGAAGCTATAGAATGATCCTTTATCCTAACAGGGAAAGGTGGTTTCTCAATGTAAGCACTCGGAACAACATGATCATTATAGGCAATGACTTTCTCTTCAACTGGAGTGGGTTTAACTACATTGACTTCTAAAGGAGGATGATATTTAAACCACTTCTCTTTGGGGAGATCAATATGAGCATCAAAGGATTCACACAATGAAGCTACTATTTCAGAGTCAAGTCCATACTTAGCGATAAAGTCACAAAAGTATTTGTCTCAGCAAAGGATTTAACGCAATCAAACGTGAAATTCATACCTGACTCCTTACCTTCTTCAAGCTCTCAATCTTCAGAGTTGCATTTAATTCTCTCCAATAAATTCCATGTGAAGTCAATATCTCTCTTCATAAAAGAGCCGATACAAGAAGTGTCAAGCATGGTGCAATCATCATGAGAAAGCCGAGCATAGAAGTTCTGAATGATAGTTTCTCTCGAGAGCTCATGATTGGGCCATGAATATAACATTGATTTAAGCCTCCCCAAGCTTGAGCGATGCTTTCTCTGTCACGAGGCCAAAAATTATAAATATAATTCCGATCACGATGTACTAAATGCATAGGATAAAACTTTTGATGAAATTCCAATTTCAACCGATTGTAGTCCCATGATCCAGTATCATCACATAGCCTATACCATGTCAACGCCTTATCCTTCAAATATAAAGGAAAGACCTTCTTCTTGGCCTCATCCTCGGGCAAACCTGCAAGCTTAAATAAACCACAAACTTCATCTACATAGATTAGATGCAAGTCTGGATGTGATGTTCCATCTCCTGTAAAAAGGATTAGCCAGCAGTTTCTCAAGCATACCCGAAGGAAATTAAAAGCAAATATCTTCTGTAGGTGCAGCAGGTCGAGGAGTAACTCTTTGTGCTTTCGTTCGAGGTGAAGATACCCCGAACAAGCCCCTCAAAGGATTAGTATCCATAGTGACAAGTGACAATAAATTTCAGCACACTATATGAATGTTTCCTTACTAAGTTCCACTTACAAAAGGAGCTTCACTCCCCGGCAACGGCGCCGGGAAAAGAGTCTTGATGACCAAGAAGTATAGGGGATCAATTGTAGTCCTTTCGATAAGTAAGAGTATCGAACCCAACGAGGAGAAGAAGGCTCTGAAAAGTGGTTTTCAGCAAGGTAAGATCTGCAAGCACTGAAATTGTCGGTAACAAGTGATTGTGTGGTGAGATGATTCATAGCAACCAACAAGTAACAAAAGTAGCAATGGTGCAGCAAAGTGGCCCAATTCCTTTTGTAGCAAGGGACAAGCCTGGACAAAGTCTTATAGGAGGAAAAACGCTCCCGAGGACACACGAGAATTTCTGTCATGCTAGTTTTCATCATGTTGATATGTGGGTGGACCGGCGCTTGGGTACTTCTCTTACTTCGAAAAGCATCCCACTTATGATTAACCCCTCTCGCAAGCATCCACAACTACGAAAGAAGAACTAAGACAAAGTCTAACGATAGCATTAAACTAGTGGATCCAAATCAGCCCCATGCGAAGCAACGCATAAAGTAGGGTTTAAGCTTCTGTCACTCTAGCAACCCATCATCTACTTACTACTTCCCAATGCCTTGCTATAGGCCCAAATAATGGTGAAGTGTTATGTAGTCGACGTTCACATAACACCACTAGAGGAAAAACAACATACAACATATCAAATTACCGAATGAATACCAAATTCACATGACTACTATTAGCATGACTTATCCCATGTCCTCAGGAACAAAAGTAACTACTCACAAAGCATAATCATATTCATGACCAGAGAGGTAATGAGTAGCATCAAGGATCTGAACATAAACTCTTCCACCAAGTAATCCAACTAGCATCAACTACAAAGAGTAATCAACACTACTAGCAACCTTACAAGTACCAATCGGAGTCGCGAGACGGAGATTGGTTACAAGAGATGAACTAGGGTTTGGAGATGAGATGGTGCTGATGAAGATGTTGATGGTGACGAGTCCCCTCCGATGAGAGGAGTGTTGGTGATGACGATGGCGACGATTTCCCCCTCCGGGAGGGAAGTATCCCCGGCAGGATCGTCCTGCCGGAGCTCTAGATTGGTTCCGCTCAAGTTCCTCCTCGTGGCGGTGACGAATCCACGAAAAAACTCCTCCCTGATTTTTTTCACATGAAACCCTTCATATAGCAGAAGAGGGGGGCATGTGGGCCAGCAGGTTGCCCACAAGCCCTCATGGCGCGGCCTGGGGGGGGGGGGTGGCCGCGCCGTGAAGGCTTGTGGCAACCCCTGGCGCCCCTCTGGCGCTTCTTCGGTCCAGTATTTTTTATAAATCCGGAAAAAAAATCCTCGTTGATGTTTACGACGTTTGGAGTTGTGCAGAATAGGTATCTCAAACTTGCTCCACTTTCAGGCCAGAATTCCAGTTGCCGGCATTCTCCCTCTTCATATAAACCTTGCAAAATAAGAGAGAAAAGGCATAAGAATTGTACCGTGAAGTGAAATAACAGCCCAAGAAGCGATTAATATCAACATGAAAACATGATGCAAAATGGACGTATCACACGCCCCTGAGTTCGAATCTTTAGGGTTTTGCGGAGCCCGAAATCCGACATTTGGCGCGCCAGGTAGGGGGAGTGTCGAGGTCTACTCCGAGATCCATCTTTCCTAACCCTGCCGCTCCGATGATCGGCGCCCAGCAAGCTTCTTCGAGCCTCGTCGAGCTGGCCCCCAACCGTCGTACCACAGCAGCCACAATGTGTACCGGCATTGTGGTACCATGCGGCCCATACCAGATCGTCAACATCTCCTCCACCGTCGCGGCGACCCACGTGATCCAGGCGCCCGGTGGCTGGACGGCGCCACCGGCATCCCCGACGCGTTGCATCAACTTGGCGGACCTCGGCGCGCACGAGCGTTGCAGATGGCGAGCGAGATGCTCCTCCAATGACGATGCAGGGGACTTCGACGCCTAGGTAGACCACATCATGGAGCTGATCATCATCGCCTAGACGGCCATCCGACCCCACTCTTCCCTAGGACCACGGGAGACATGCACCAAGGGCTCGCACCTCGTGACGGTTCCCGAGCCTGGAAGCGATGGATCCCCGCCCGTGCGGGGCGGGGCCGGGAGAGGCGCATCTCACACTACCCTCCTCCTCCTCCAGGTCCCGGCGGCCGGCCTCGAGGCAGAACATGACGGCAACCACCACGGGAGGTAAGAGAACGGAAGGGCGTTCGATGCACATGCCGGCGCACATCGCCAAGACCAGGTCGATCCCCGACAACCCAGAGCGGCCTGGCGGGAGCGCTCCCTTAGGCGCAGCCAGCAGGCGGCGGAGGAGTCGGCGCGGGCGAACTACGACAATGAAGACACGCCAGGGCACCAAGGGAGGAGTCTACATCGAGCGATGCCGGGACAAATCAACAGCGTCAACAGGAACAAGCAACTTCGCGCAGAGGCCCATCACAGGAAGATCTTCGAGCAACACGGCTGGGGCGATCCCCCTCCGCCTCTGAGATGGACCGCCACCGTCACGCTGCTGAACAGCTTTGGAAGTCGATCAAATACCTACATGGAGCCTTACGTACCCTAGTATGCGATACCACCTGACCCTCTCGATGAGGAGGAGCCTCAAGCGTCCACCCCGGGCACCTATTCTCCTTGGGAGTAAGGAACGCCCTGGAGGCTCCCGTCGCCCCCAGGCCGCTGGGCATGACGCCAGTCGCCGCCCCCATGGAGGAACTACGAAGAACCGGACCCCAGGACTCAAGAGGACAAGTCATATGAAGCAACGAGACACAAGTGGCGCGTGCCACCCGCGGCAACCACACAGCTGGAGCACACGCTGAGGGTCGAGCCTCACGAGGCGCCCCTCATACGCGAAGAAGCTATTCGAGGTAATTTTTTGGGTTCACTCCTCTAGGAGTTCCTGCTGGCCATAGGAACTTCAAGTGTTCACATCATACCCCAGCCCATCATATCATTTACTCATGTCTCTATAACTTCTGTTGCATCCATTCAACGACCTGACATCTTGCCTTGCTTGCATCTTCGGGCGATCTATCCCCCCCCCCCCCCCCCCCGCTCGGGGGCTCCGGCCGGTGCACGACACCCCGTCGCGGGACCTGGGTAGGCCTCGCGGCTTCCCAGGGCCGCAATCAACAGGATGAGATGGGGGCCGGTTGAGTGTCAAAAGGGGGCTCCTGAGCATTGCGTCTCAGGGGCCTTACCGGTCATAAGGCCACCTGCCACCCTTGATATCGTCCATGGACATTCGGTCATTATCAGGG
Organism: Hordeum vulgare subsp. vulgare; assembly: GCF_904849725.1. NCBI lineage: Eukaryota > Viridiplantae > Streptophyta > Magnoliopsida > Poales > Poaceae > Hordeum > Hordeum vulgare. The sequence continues at coordinate 314,169,706 of NC_058524.1, forward strand.
GTGGCAGAGCTTGACGCCGTAGCTACGTCCATTCATTCGGTTGCATGCAGCGGCGGTTGGGAAATGTGCAGGACTGGATCTTGGTGATGCACAACCACTGGAACGTTAAAGGGGGGCTCCTGAGCATCGCGCCTAAGGAGCCTTACTGGTCACAAAGCCACTTGGCCACCCTGGTGCCGTCCAGGCACATTCGGTCGGTATTAGAGGAGGTAGGGCCTTGCCCCGTGAGGCGCCTCATGACGATAGGGAAATGTGCAGGACTGGGACCTGTCAACGTAGAGCAATAGAAAATCCCTCAAACGGCCTTAGGAGAAGGAGTGCGCAGGACCTGCATCAACCTGTCGCACCTCTGCATCGTCCTTCGATCCTTCTGAAACCTACTTCATCCTATGACACTCTCAGGTAACAACGAACCGAGGATGTATACGCCCTGGGCCTACCGAGGACGCGAAAGGGGTCCACCCCACGCCTACTAGCAGCCCTACGCTCAGTGCTGGGGGGGGGGGGGGGGAAACGGCGGCAATCAACACAGTCCACCAATGACTTCTGGAATCAGGCGCCTATGCCTCGGGGGTAGGGACACTCGCAAGGCCAAAGCGTCCTCACGACCTCCCAGATACACCCCCACCGTGACACTCTCACGTAATAATGAGTGGAGGTTGTATACGCCCAGGGCCCCATGAGGACGCGGAACGGGTCCACCCCACGCCTAGTGGAACCCTATGCTGTGCGCTGGGGAGAAGACGGAGGCAATCAACTCAGTCCATCAATGACTATGCCCGCAGCTGGCAAGGAAACCCACAAAATCCACCAATGACTATGCCAGCCTAGGTGTCGGATGAGCCGTTTGCTTGCTTTTTCCTGGATTTTCACCTATCTTCTGCCGGACTTAAATCTGTCAATTCTAAAAGTAGATGTTTTAAAAATAAAAATGGGGTGTAATTTTCTCTTGCGCTTCCTCGGCTCTGAAGCCTCTCTTTTTGGATTTTCCGAGGAGCTGCATGCTCTGCACAACCCCTAGGGGCCAAGGAGCGAAAGCAAGGACTTGCCGTCCCAGGGGCAAACATTTTCGGTGATCAACCCCCGCTCGGGGGTCCGAATCGAAGCACGATGTCACCACAAAGAGTCTCGGGAGGCCTCAGGGCGTCCTGGGGCGATGACCAAAGAAATGGGAAGAGGAATCTCTCAAGCACCAAAGGGGGCTCCTGAGCATCGAGCCTCAGGAGCCTCGCCGGTCATAAGGTGCGGGACCCGGGCCCGCAACATAGAGTGCCGAAAGGGTCTCCACCCCATCCCACCTATAGAGCATGAGCTACTCAGGAGGAGTTACGGAAGGGACCGGCGCAAACCCACGAGCTAAGTACCCTGCAGGCCCAGACGGGGGTCATTTGGTTTCACGACAAAACTAACAATAAATTAAAAACACACGCACTAACGAAGGGATGTAGGGCCTAAGGATTCAGCTGCGGCGAGGAACGAGGCCATCGACCAAGCGTACAGCGGCAAGAGCGATGCGTCGGGAGGACGGGACCTCCTGAGGGCTCTGGCCGCCGCCACCCCCGAGCAATGGTTGGGGCAGTGACGGGACCTAAGCTTCGAAGCCGAGCCACAACGACCACCAGCGAGCAAACTTTCAATCCAAGAGCAAAAGGGAAAACGACGGACGGCAACAGTAATAACACAAAAGCTTAACGCACGACCGGGCAGACTTCGTGATCGAACATCGCAGGAGCAGGTAAGCAGAAGTTGGGGACACCTAGGGGGAGAGGCCACCGACTTCGCCCTTTGCGCCTGCAGACTCAGCGTTGGAGCCCTCCTCCTCCCTGGGGACGGGAACCCGGACGTACCACTCCACCAGGACATCCACGTGCAGGCGGACTTCGTCCCGAAGAAGACGACGAGACTCAACAGGCACCGGCTCGACGACGCGCAGGTGGTCGAGCTGCGGGACAAGGCGGCGCAGGTTGGAGAAGATGAGCGTCAAGCCAAGGCCCAAAAGCTCGTGCGCATCGGCCACGCAGTCCTCCTCCACGCGGGAGACGCCAACCTCCAGTGTCTCCACCACCTTCGAGAAGAAGGCGAGGTAGCCCCCGTCTCTTCTCACATTCGGCAACGCCAGGGTGTCTCCCAGGAACCGACGCGTCGTGCCTGCTGCCCTGCCGGCGATGCCCTCGAACTTTTTGGCGCGCTGGGACGCCATCATCCGGGCGTACGTCGCCTCGCCCTGGGTGGCCTGAACGACATCAATCGCCTCCTGGATCTGCTACTGCAGCAATGCCAGCTCTGCCTTGGTCTCCGCCTCACCCTCGCGGGCGGCCTGGAGGGCGGCTTCGACGCTCTCGAGCTGGGCCTCGCGGGCGGCCTGCAGCCCCTACACATCCTCCTGACTCTCGCCAAGCTTGGGTTTCTTGGTGGAGGGTGCATTGGAGAAGAGGAGAGATCAACCACCAAGCAGCGGACGGGATAACCAGGAAAAGAGGCGCACGCGAGGGACTTACTCATCGGCCAGAACCTCGTAGGGGAAGCGCGCGGCTCCGTCTGCGCCCCCGTCCGCCCCCGGAAGCAACGGCGGAGGGCCGTCAGGGCCTCCGCGCGTCCCTCCGCTGGAAACTACACCGCTGGAAGTGCCTCCCCCTTGACAGTGGCGGGGCAGATTTATAGGCAACCATGGCCACCAACCGTCGTGGGAGCGCGAGCGTCGCGCGCCCCATGGAGGTCGCGAGGTGGGACGACGGGAGCATTGCGGCCCATGTCGGTTCATGTGTCCACCGAGCGGTCACGTCCACGATGACCATTAGGTGTGGTCTGGCGCGGGTCTTGGAGACCTGTCCACCGAGCGGTCACGCCCATGAGAACAATGATGGCGTGCGCGGGTCTTGGAGATCGTGCAATCGTGGCCAGGCGCACCCCGGACGCCTTAAGGAGCGAGAGCGTCACCACATTGCTACTGGACACGTGTGCCGCCTAGCCCGCGGGCAACTAGGGCCCGTGACGCTTCATGCCGCCTTCAAGGCTTCGCCAAGAAGCCAACCCAGGCGTGCCTTGGGCCGAGGGGCTACCATCGGTGTTCTGGGAATGGGGGTACCCAGACCTGCATCCGTGCGGCCCAGGGCTGGCTCACTTCATAAAGTAAAAACCAATAGGCCCGGCATCGCTTAAGGAAAGTCCCTTGCGAGGAACCAAGCCTCGCAAGGAGGAATGGTATCAAGACCCGCAGGGGGCCTCCTCAGGACCCCTCTAGAGTGGCGGATATTCCAAGGCAAGGCCCAGCCTCAAGAGTCAAGGATGACGCAGAGGAAGGGCAGGCGAGCAGCGGACAACAAGGTGGCGTAGTTTCTCCTTTGGTGCAAAGGGAGAAAGGCCGTACCATGGGTTCCCAAGGCATATTCTAAAGGTTTCCATTCTGGGGAAACAAGACCATGGCCGCCCGCCGGCAGGACGGATGTCATCCCTGAACCCGTCCGTGCAGCGATGGCAGCCACTTTGCACGCGAAGACCACTTTTGGAGAGGGGAAGCATGCTCCAGTGTTCCCCTTCGAAATTGGCCGTTGTGGGATCCCTTCCCGCTGAAACGATAAGGGAAGACAACCAGGGCCGCGAGTATATATAGAGGATAGGTTGCGTCGTAGACAAGGGGATCGATTCATTCACCGGGATTCATTCGTTCACCCACTAGCACCACACAAAGCCACCTAGCCTCCGGAGGCCCTCAAACACTGTACTAGTTCATCCACCAACCTCCATGAGAGGCAATCCACCAAAGCAGGAGTAGGGTATTACGCTTCCCAGCGGCTCGAACCTGGGTAAACTGTCGTGTTCTGTATCTTCCTCACCATCGAGTGAGTTCTTTGTCGTCCCCAACGAGTGGTGAGCTAGGTGAAGCAAGTCCACGAGAGATCTTCATACACGCCCCTGAGTTCGAATCTTTAGGGTTTTGCGGAGCCCAAAATCCGACACCGTCGACTAGCATCTTATTCACCTTGAGGTTGTGGATTGTTGGCGAAACCAACAATGCAAGCACCCAACCGCGGTTATGCGATCAGGGTGATCCTGATCATCAAAGATGAGGGGCGTCTGGGACCATTTCAGCAGCTTGCGGTCATTGGCAGAGGGCTCTGCCGCATTCAATTCACGAGCCACCTTTTAAGGCGGCTGTGGGAAGAGTGAAGCAAGGCGCATCTGTCAATGCACATCATGTCTGTAACCTTCTGGAACTCTTGGTCGCTGGACCCGTCGTCCTCCTGGCTACCGTCATCTTCCTCCTCCTCCTTTCCCTTTGTCGCGGCCACGGGAAGGCTTCTCCTTCCTCTGTTTTGCCCTGCCACGACGGCCGTCACTCTGCTTGTCGGATCGTTCAACACTTTCCTGGGCCTTCTCCTTGCCCCGCTTCTCGTATTCGGCCTTTTGTTTCTCGACAAGTTGCTCTACTTGCCAGCAGTTCTGGAGGTCGTGGCCCTTGGTGCCGTAGATCTTGTAGTATTTCTTGTTGGAACCCTCCGGCTTGTCGGCAGCCGCCAAGGCCTGGCAGGGTGTGCACCCGACAATATCCTTGCGGGGGCGTCAGCTTTGGCCTTCTTGGCGGTGTCGGGGTTGCCGGACCCCTGGACAACAAACACAGTTTTGCTCCTGCGCTTCCTGCGTCGTCTCTTCTTGGACGGGGTGGCGGTGCCCTCCTCTTTGGAGTTGGTTTCCGCGCCAGCCTCCTCACCGGGGAGCTTCCGCCCTTCTTCTGCCCTCACACACTTGTCGGCCAGAGCATAGAGCTCGGGGACATCCCAGATCTTGTTCATTGCCATCTCTTCTAACATCTTGCGGTTCCACACGTTCTGGTGGAACGCACTGATGGCGACGGCAGGGTGCACATCTGAAATGTTGTGATGGATACGGTTGAACCTCTAGATATATTTGTGCAGAGTCTCGCCTTCCTTCTGGGATTGAGGTGGAGGTCACTTTCCTGGCCAGGAGTTCGATGGCCACCCATGAAGGCCCCGACGAGATTCTGGCACAGCTCTGCCCAAGAAGAGATGGAGTTCTTGGGCAAGTGCATCAACCACAATCTAACATTGGGCTTGAGCACCAACATAAAGTAGTTGGCAAGTATTTTGTCGCCGCGGCCCCTGGCAGCCTACACCACAGTGGTGTAGATGCCCAGGAACTTGGACGGATGTGTCTTGCCGTCGTACTATTCCGGGATCTCCGGCTTGAACGTGCGGGAGCTGGGCCATAGGACTCGTCGCAACTCTCGAGTAAATGCTGGGCAGCCCACCTCGTAAGGCAGGTCGCAAGGATACCCAGGCGCGGGTGCGTCAACAGTTGTCCTAGCTAGCTTATCCGATTGATGGCGTGCTTGCCTGTTGCACTCGAACTGTGTACGGGCATCTTCTTTGCACCTTTCCTCGAGGACCCGTTGCTGATTGCGGCGGGTTTGTGGGTCGAATGACGCCATCGAGTCATCGAAGACATTGACTCATGAAGGTGGTTGGCACTGCTGTTGTTGGTGAGGGGAGTGCACCGTGGTCGTTCCGCCCGCGGCCTTCTCGCCATGGGTGCGAGTCGGTCCGGCGGACGGTTGCCCCGAGGGCCCTCCCTGTTGCGGGCCATCGACATTTGCATGGGTGATGAGGCTATGGATCATAGCTCTCCATTCCTACTGCTTGTTTGCTTCTAGGGGGTAATACATGAACATCTCTGCTCTGGCCAGCGCTTCCGTCGGCGTAAGCATCGGCGAGAGGTGTCACGGGCGCGAGGTGCTCTTACTCCTAATTGAGTTAGAAGGAGCTCCATCGTGATCTCGTGCATGCGTGGCACTTCGCCCCACCTCTTGACATGTGGGGCGGCCCTGGGCATCCCGAGAGGGGTGCATGGGAGACTTCCCCCGGCGGCTCGCTCGTTACGCGCGTCCTGGGAGGGTCGCGGTGTGTGCGCGGGCGAGGGTGCCTGAGATGGTGCCTGCCCGTCCTTGGAGTTTGTTGCACCGCCCGTGGGCCGCTCGGCTCCATCCCCTGACACATTGGTGCAGGGCCCGTTGTCGGGGCCGCGAACAGCGCCGCTCGCGTGGGTTCGGTCGCTGGAGTGTCGGGGAGGCTCACGACCTCCGCTTCCTTCGGACACTCCCGCTTTCTCCTGCCCGCGCGGTTGCTGGCGTATCGGGTGCGGGTGGGTTGGTCGCTGTTGCAACACTTCCCTTGGGAGCCATGGCGTCGATGATGTTGAAACTGGAGCCTCGGCCGCTATGTGAGATTAGCACACCTTCTTCCCCCCTACCTGGCGCGCCAGAGATGTCGTGGGGAACGAACACCAATGGGACCTGGGGATCCCTTGTGGTTCGATGGGGGAGACGGATGCACCAAGAACAGACGGAGAGGTCGAGGCACTATCATTTTACCCAGGTTCGGGCCGCAAAGAGGAGAAAAACCCTACTCTTGCTTCGGGTTTATTAATCTGATGTCGAGGTGATGGACTGCTTAGTGTGTCCTCGTTCACTCGCTAAAAAACCTCTCCCTTGTGCATGCCTAGGGCCCCCTTTTATAGGTCAAAGGGGTCACCAACAGTGGTAGCACAGGGTTTTCACGGGGTGCACAGTGGAACAGTGCACCCACAAGTTGCATGGTGTGTTACAGTGCTTCTCGCGTCTTAGCAGACTCATTTAATGCTTCGTCAGATGTCCCAGAGATGGGACAGGGGTGCGTCCTATCAGCACTGTTTTTCCCAGGTACCGCTCGAAACGCGTCGTGCGAACCGCCACGTATCAAGTGGCTAGGGGCAGCTGGCTGTTGTGCTGGCTCTAGGGCGCATCGGGGCCCTGCCGGGGTGAAACACCCTGGAGTGTTGGTAGTTCTCCCAGCAAGAGGCTTGCCTGGGCTTTGCTGCCTTCCCCGGCAAAGGGGCTTGCGGGGGGCGATGTTGTCAGTCCTCTGGCTTCGAGGCTTCAGGTGCCTTCATGGTAATTCCTCCGCGGGCTTCGGAAGACCTTATTGTGGATGGCGCTCTAACCGCTTGTGGACCAGTAGGGGCATCAAAGGCTCAAACTTTGGTGCACCAACAGTCGGTGGTCGGTTGGTCGCTGGAGCTGACCGGAGCCACCAGGGAGAGCATTGGTGTTGCCCTGTCCTTCCTCCTAGTTGCTCCCAGCCCGAGTGGGAGGATGGATACGGACCAGATGGGCGGGTCCCGCCTATAAGCGACCCGGCGGCCGGGCCCAGCCTCTTTTAGTGGATGCGGGTTCGTGCACTACGCCACACCGCGGCGAAAGCGCATTCGGTAGAGTGCACCATCGACGTGGCCTGCTGTGCGCACGGGTGGGTTAGTTGGGCCGGCTGAGGCCGTTATCTTGCGCCTAGTGCACAAGTTATCCAAACTCTGGTAGAAACCCCTTCTCATTTTTCTTTTACCAGAAAACTTCAAATGTTCATATATAATCCATTTGACCTCCAAATCTGATTATTCAAATTTCTACAAGTTCCTAAATTCAAGATCTATCTAGATATGTGCATTGAAGTTTTTTCCAAAAGACTTTACTATAGGGTAAATATTCAAATTCCCATTTGAATATGTTAAACACCACCTTACAAAAATCCTAGAGGATTCAAATCAAACGCTGTTGGATTTTGGGCTCCGCAAAACCCTAAAGATTCGAACTCAGGGGTGTGTACGAAGATCTCTCTCGGGCTCGCCTAACCTAGCTTGCTACTCGCTGGGGATGGAAGAGAACTCGCTCGATGGTGCGGAAGACACGGAACACGGGAACTTACCCAATTTCAGGCCATTGAGCAACGTAATACCCTACTCCTGCTGTGGTGGATTCCCTCTCGTGGAGGTTGGTGGATGAACTAGTATAGTGTTCGAGGGCCTCCGGAGGCTGGGTGGCCTTTGTGTGTTGTGGGTGTGCGAATGAATTGATTGGGGATCCCCTCTACGAAGCAACCTATCCTTTATATATAGCGACAGACCAGGTCCTCTTCCTTTATCGCAAGGGCTGGAAGGGATCCCACAATGGCCAATTTTTAAGGGGAACAGAGGAACATGCTCCCCAACCCAAAGGTGGTCTTCGCGTGCAAAGTGGTTGTCAACGTAGCAGGGACGGGTCCAGGGATGACGTGCGTCATGTTGGCGGGCGTTGGTGGCCCTATTGCACCAAAATGGAAACCTTTGGAAGATGCCTTGGGTACCCGCGTACGTCCTTCCCCCCTTTGCACGAAAGGGGAAACTACACCGTCCTGCAATCCGCTGCTCGAGTGTCCTTTCCCCGCGTCATCCTTGACTCCTGCGGCCGGGTCTTACCTCGGAATCTCCGCCGCTCTGGTGGGGTCCTGAGGAGGCCCCCTGTAGGTCTTGATGTTGTTCCTCCTCATGAGGCTCGGGCCCTCGCGAGGGCCTTGCCCTGAGTGGTGCCGCGCCCATTGGTTTTACTTGCTTGATGAAGTGGGCCAGCCCTGGGCCACAAGCAGGCAGGTATGGGTACCCCCATTCCTAGAACGCCGACAGTAGCCCTCGGGCCAACGGGGCGCTTGGGTTGTCTTCTGGGCGAAGCCTTGGGACGCGGCTTGAGGCGCCACGGGCCCTAAATGCATGTGGGCTAGGACGGTGCACTTCACGCGGCTGATGTCGGGTCTCCCTTGCCTTCTGACTCCACCCGAGCTATTAGGAACCTACCTCGTTGTGTTGGTCCATTATTGCTTTCCCTTCTCCCACACTCGCTCTTCCTCCTCGGTCTCCAACTCCAACTAACGTCTCCCAGATACAACATCACGCCACTCCCTTGTCGGTCAGTGATGGCGCCCGCCAGCAAGCAGAAGCCAGAGACACAAGGTCCTGCCCCGGCTCCTCCACTCCTGGAGTGCGCCCTCTCCAAGGATGTGGATCTCACCCTGGTGCACCCATGGATTGCGGCCGAGTCCAATGATCATGGGCCGACCCTTATCTTGCCCGGCCCCGCAGCGAAGCGGCCTGCGTCGAAGGCGGTATACCCCTTCTTCCTCCATAGTGTCTTCATCGGGCTGGTGCCGTCTTTCTCCACGTTCTTCACCACCATCTTGAATCACTACGGGATCCAGGCCTTTCACCTCCAGCCTAACTATATCTTGCTTCCGTCCGTCTTCACTTACTACTATGAGGCCTTCGTGGGCGTGCGGCCTTCAGTAGCCCTCTTCCGCCATTTCTTCAGTGTGCGCCTACACGACGACGCCCATTTGTCGGCATGCGTCTCCTTCTTAGTGGCCCAGAGCGGCAACTTGCTCCTGAAGGCCGGGAAGAAGGTGGAAAACTTCAGGCACCTTTGGGTTCTCATGAGCTTCAAGGATGCCAACCCTCGGATGGAGGAGCCGAAGGGCCTGCCAAAGAAGACTTCTGCATGGAGCTCAACGAAGTTCTCCAACCCTCGGGCCGCGCCCATCCTGGAGCTCTTCTCCCGCGACATCATCGCCAGGAGGCTGACCGGTGGGATGATAGTGAAGGAATTCTTGGCGCAGCGTCTGGCGCCCCTTCAGGCCCATTCTAGGTACCTGTGGGACTACAAAATCGGTGACGACAAGCTAAGGATCCAGTCCCAGAACCTTCCTACTGATGAGCTGAACTAGTCGTGGCGACCCTGCTGGGCGGTGACCCCGGTGACCTGCCCAAGGCTCTGGTTCCGTTGTACCGCCTCGACGACCGGGTCAACCTGATCGCCATGCTGCCTATCTTCGATGAGCGGGGGCTCCTCCCGGCCGAGGGCTCTGGCCCGGTAGAGGTGTCATCGGACGACACATCCGGTAGGAAGGACTCACAGAAGACCGTCGATGACTACCCGGGAGCGCCTCTCCCGTCGCAGGTCGTCCTCCTGCGCAAGCTTGAAGATGATGATGTCACCGACGAAGTCTCCAATGTGATCTCCCCGCGCCTGACCAGGATCTCTAGGGGATTCGCGTCGGCCCCACGTGCCACTCGGTCCGCGTGTGTGCTCGCCTCCCGAAAGCACGGGGCTGAGTCGCCCTTGGACCATCCTGCCTGCACCGGCGAGAAGTCCGACGCATCGGGCATGCCGCCCTCTGTGGGGGGCCCTATCGCCCCTGTCGTCACTGGGGCCAAGAGGAAGAGGAGATGGGTCGACGTCGAAGAGTAAGTGACTCGTCTTGGCAGGCCCCCCAACGTCCATCGTCCGCGTATGGCTGATTCCCTTTTTGCCTGATGTCCACGGGCGTTTCTTTGCTAGGGGCGAAAAAGAAGAAGGCGAGCATCTAGCCAAAGGCAACTCTTGTCCCTCTGCCCGATGTCGCCGCCTGCTGATGAAGAAGGGGAGGCTCGCAAAGTGACCTCTCAGTCCTTGGTCGCCGAGCCCCCCCGAGCCCCTGAAGCATGCTGCGGCGGTTGTGGCGGTGTCGTTGCCTGAGGGGCAGGCTCTTGAGGCCCTTCGGTCCACTGATGTGCCAATGCTCGCAATCTCCCAGCAGCCTTCGGAGCCCCCTGTCCCTCGTGACGCCGCCTCCCTAACGACACCGCCTGCGACAGCACTAGAGGCTCCTTAGGAGGAAATCTAGAGGACTTCGGTACACGTCCAGGGCATCCTGAACAAGGCCTTCGCTGCCCTAGGCAAGGTCGCGGTTGTGATGGCGACGGGTGAGAAGGAGGCCAAGGCCGCTCGCGCTACGCAAGAGGAGGCACTGGAGGATGCCGGATCCGCTCGCGCCGTGCACGAGGAGGCGATGAAGGAGGCCGCGGCGGCTGCCAAACATTGCGAAGAGGCGGAGGCTCGCCTGAAGGCCTTCCAAGAACGACAAGCCAAGCTAGCCGAGCAGCTTTGCCTGCGGGGGGAAGAACTCGAGGCCTGCAAGACCAAGCTCGCCGCCCAGGAAGAAGAGCTGTCCCGGGAGGAAACTCGCGTGGGCGAGAAGCAATTGCGCCTGGACGAGTAGAAGAAGGAGATTGCCTCGAAGAAGACCCTTCTCGATGCCAAGGGGGAAGCCCTTGTTGCGGCAGAGAAGAAGAAGGCCGCGGAGCTGGTCAACTTCCCCGATGTTGAGTTCATGCTTTGCACGATGCTCCACACCCTCTGTCGGGACGGGTTCGACGAGCCTCTCTCCACCCCTGAGGGCGGCTTCACCGCGGCATTGGAGGACGCCGTCATCCAGGTGGACAAGGTCTTGGACAGTGAGTGCGCAACCTCTTTTCTGAGGCCGCGATAGACGTCTTTAGTCACCTTCATCTTCGCGAGCCGTAGTTTGACTTCGGCTCCTTGATCCTGCCGGTCCCTACTAAGGCCCGCGGAAGTTATGCGGAGGCAGTGAAGGGCTCCGTGGAGGCGTTGGTGAAGAGATTTGCCTGCTTCGCAGTTCCCTCATCTCCGGATGTCGCTGAAGCCGACGGTAGGGAAGACGACGCCACCGACGCCGATGACAAGCCCCTTGAAGATGGAGCGACCAGTGGCGGCGGTTCCTCCTGATTTCTTCCCCCTGTTTTTTCCCTGCAATGCACAACATGCCACGTGGAGGCGTCAGACTCATTTGCGTTGTCAAGAACTTGTTAAGGCTTGTAATAACTGCCTGACTGCTTGAATGTTTTCTTCGCCTCGTTTCTTTCATGTTTGCTGTGATACTCAGCGTCGGCAGGGCCCGACCCGCGCATACCTCAGCCGCCATTGAACCGACCGGATTCCAGGACGGCCCAAGAGGTGAGGGGCTATGGATCCAGTTAGGCTCCTGAGTCGCGCTGCTCTGGAGTCCCCCTTGACATGCGAGCAGCCCTCATGAGGGGAACACGGCGAGGATTTTGAAACTTCAAAACAGCTTCAACACTCTACATCGGCATGGCCCGCCCCGTGCGTACCTCCACCGCGAGTGGACCAACCGGATACCAGGACGGCTCAAAGGGGGAAGGGTCTACGACACAGTTAGGCCCCTAAGTCGCGAGGCTCACGAGTCCCCCTTGACGTATGAGCAACTCCAATGTCCCTCCTAAGAAACTGACAATTTGAGACTCCCGAACTCCTTCAGCACTGTGCGTCAGCAGAGCCCACCCCTCGCGTACATCTGCCGCCGTTGGACCGCCCAGGCAGCCCAAGAGGGAAGGGGCTACAGGCGTAGTTTAGGCTCCTGAGTTGTGATCCTCAGGAGTCCCCCTTGACGTACGAGTAACTCCAGCATTCACCCTAAGAGATTTTAAGTGGCTTGTTGAGCGCACTAGGCTCTGCGTCGGCAGGGCCCGCCCCGCGCTTAGCTCCACCGCGTTGAACCGACCGGTTTCCAGGATGGCCCAAGAGGGAAGGGGATATGAGTGCAGTTAGGCCCCTGAGTCGCGATGCTCAGGGGTCCCCCTTGACGTACGAGCGGCTCCGTACCTCCAGTTGTCTGTCCCCCACACTGGGCGTGTGCGTAGTCGCAGGAGGACTGGCCTGACTTCCTAGCCAGCTGCCGGCATAGTCATTGGTGGACTGTGTGTGATTTCCTTGCCAGCTACGGGCATAGTCATTGGTGGACTGTGTTGATTTCCTTGCCAGCTGCGGGCATAGTCATCGGCGGACTGAGTTGATTTCCTCCGTCTTCTCCCCAGCACGTAGCGTAGGGCTGCCACTAGGTGTGGGAGGGACCCCTCCGCATCCTTGGGGGCCCCGGGGCGTATACAGCCTCGGCTCGTTATTACGTGAGAGTGTCACAGTGGGGGTGTATCTAGGAGGTCGCGAGGATGCTTTGGTCTCGCGAGTGTCCCTACCCCCGAGGCATAGGCGCCTGATTCCTTTTTGGTCTTCATTTAGCGCAGAGCATAGGTCATCCACTTGGTGTGGGAGGGACCCCTCCGCGTCCTCGGGGGGCCCGAACGTATACAACCTCGTCTCGTTATTATGTGAGAGTGTCACGGTGGGGGTGTATCTGGGAGGTCGTGAGGATGCTTTGGCCTCACGAGTGTCCCTACCTCCGAGGCATAGACACATGATCCCTTTTGGGTCATTGGAAAACCCTGCTGACTTCTTCTTCTTCGGGAGTGAGGTAGGGTGTCTGCTGCCTAAGGAGGCCTGCAAGGATATGCTTCGCCGGAGCCTCCAAGCGAGGGGGACCGCCCAAATATGCAAGCAAGGTAGAATGTTAGGGTTCGAAGTGGGTGCGATGGAAACAACTGAAGGATGTGTAAATGAAAGGGGCGGCCGGGGAGTGCCCTGAACTCCTGGAGGTCACATGTCCCCGTGGGAACCCTCGGACAGCGTGATCCAAAAAGTAACCAGCAGTAGCCAACAAAAGGTCACCTGGCGGCCATGCCGCTGAATTGTCGAGGGCGCCGTCATCGCCCGACCTCCTGCTTCCATGATCGCAACCCTCACGGGTCCGCCGTCTCCCGAGGCTTGGGACCTTCGCTTGGCCCGAGCATCTCCTCCTCTTCCTCACCACGCCCCAACAGGCAAGGCATGAGCATGGCCTGCTGAAGCCGCCGGTAGGTAGGAGCCGTGTTCCCCAGCCCAAAGGGCATGAGGGTGCCGGAGCCTGGGCACACCCACCGATGGTCAGCTCGGGCGGGCCAAAAGGGGCCTTGAGCTGCGGCTTTGTCGATTGCGAGCGCGTTGATGCAGATGCGGTGACGATCGACCGTGTCGACGACGGCGACTGCGATTGGTGACGCAGGGCAGTCCCTGCCTCGCACGGCTTGGGCCTCTCGAAGTTCTTGGATTGCTCTGATGACGGACTCACGCGCGGCGGAGTGCGCCCTCGGGTTGTGCTAGAGCGCCACCCTCGCCTCACTGGTCAGGCCGGGAACCTCTACGGTGGGAGCCCCCAGTACTGATCCAAGGGGCGCCGAGCGCTCCTTCCTATGCTATGGGAGGCAAGACCCCGTCCCCGAGCATGGAGCCCAAAGTCCCAGGGTGCCCGTGGGGGGAGCTTCTTCTTCTTCTTCTGGCGTGGGTCCCCGCGAGGTGGCTCGTTTTCTTCACCGTCCGAGCATTCCGCCGTCGCAACGCGGTAGGCACGCTCGAGAGTACAGACGACATCCTTCTCGTCGCAGGCGATGGTGTTGATGCCGCCGCTCCCTAGCATCTTCAGGACGTTGTAGCCATAGTGGGTCACTGCCATGACCTTGGCGAGAGTCGGGTACCCAAGGATCACGTTGTACGACAGGTGGATGTGTGCGACGTCGAAGACGATGATCTTGGTGTGGTAGTTCTTGCGCTCGCTGAAGGTGACCGGCAAACACACCTGCCTGATGGGCACGGTGGACCCTTCTGTGACTCCTGAGAAGGGCTTGGTCGGCATGAGCTGTTTGTACGACAGCTGGAGTGTCTCGAAGGTCTCGATCGAGAGGACGCCGAGCCCCGCTCCATTGTCGATAAGGGTCTTGGTGACGAGGACGTTGCTGGTGGTCGCGGTGCACATCATGGGGAGGTTGTCGGCCATGAACGAGCACCTGATCTGATCACTTGGGTCGAAGGTGATGGTCGTCTGGGACCAGTTGAGGGGGCGCATCGCTTCACGCTTCGGGAGAGCGGCATTCACCTCCTGAGCGAACTGCTTGAAGGCGCAGTTCGAGGCCGGGGTCTGGGCACCGCCAATGAAGGAGGCCACCGCCCTGACTTCCTGGAATCCCCCAGCCCTATCATTCTGTCTGTCTTCATTCCTCCATCTGGGTGGTGGGGGCAACGGTGGCAGCCCAACCTCACGAGGGCGAACCTCATGAGGCCTACCGCATTGTTGCCCCTCCTGTAGGTCATCGCGCCAGCGATCCTCCTGAGGCTGGCCATGCCACCGATCCTCCTGAGGCTGGCCACGCCAATGGTCTTCATGAGGCTGTTAATGCCACCCTTGGCGTGGCTCCCGGTCTTCCCAGCGGCCTCCACGGCGACCACCGACGCGCGCGGGGCTTGTGTCTCCCCGTCCGCGGAGTCTGCTGAAGTGCTCGTCATGGACTAGTCAGACCTCGTGGCACTCGGATGTATCATGGCCGCTGGTGCCGTGGAAGATGCACCTTGCCCCCCTCCAGACGGACACTCTCCCCCTCGGTCGTACTTGGCATCAGGCTCGGCTGCGAGCACCATCGGAGCCTTGCGCTTCACCTCCTTGGGCTTGGTATTCTTTTCTTCTCGTTCCACCTCCTGAGGCCCGAGGAACGACATGCAACGTTATTCAGCCCTGGCGCACTTCTTTGCCAGGTTGAACATCTACAGTGTCGTGCTCATTTCATCACCCATGGTGAGCTCCTCCTTCATCTTGAGGTCGGTGACTCCGTCGGAGAAGGCCGAGATGACGACCTCGTCCAATGCCTTAGGGATCATGAGGAACATGGCCGTGAAGCGCTGTATGAACTTGTGTAGGGTCTCCCCCTCCTGCTGCTTGACGCGCCGCAGGTCGTTCATGGTGGGAGCGCGGTCGCGGGTGCCCTGGAAGTTGGCGGTGAAGCATTCGCGTAGATCATCCCAGGAGGTGATGGACACCCTTGGGAGGTTGAAGAGCCAAGAGAGCACGCCACCCTTGAGCGCCATGGGGAACCGGCACGCCATGACCTTGTCACCCCCTCCTGCCGCCCTGATACTCAGCGTGTAGAGTCGCAGGAACTACGCCGGGTCTAGGGTGCCGTCGTAGTGCGGGGGTAGGTCCGGCTTGAACTTTCAGGGCCACGCAGTTGGGTAGAGCTCAGGGGCGATGGCGAGGCACCCCACAAGCCCGACAGGTGCAGCGCGCGCGGGGGCGACCTAGTCCTGGTGCTCCACTGGGTCTGCTTCCAGCGGGGAAGGCTCACGGTGCGGGATTTGCAGCGTCGGGAGCGTGCGCACGTCGGTGCGTGGCCGAGGGACCACCTGGCAGCTTGCTTCATCTCCTAGCCTCGCCCTGGGTTCGCGAGGCTGGTCGCGGGGACGCGCTTCCTGCCTGGGCTCGGGGTGCGCGCCACGCCGCGGAGGTGGGGGTGGCGCGTCTTGCTCCTTGTCGTTCGCCAGGGACGGTTGGGGTCGAAACAAGAAGGAGAACGCCGCAGGATCACCGGTAGCGGCGACGAGCTCCTCGATGCGCTGGAGCCGGTCGTTGTGGCGGTCAGGGGCGGGCGGTAACGTTGCAGCTGCATGGCCATGGCAAACGCGCGCGGGCCATGCGGCATCTCCGGCCGGGCGTGAGGCCGACCCGGAAGCCCAGACGAGCGACGGAGTGGCGGTTCGGCCATCGGGCTGCTCGGTAGCCGGCTGGGAGGAACCTTGTTGTTCTGGAGCAGTGGGGCCCGTGGCGGCGTTCTCCATGGGTGATGGCGACCGGCGCGCGCCGGCGGGGCCCACGGGCGATGTCTGAGCAACGCAGGTGGGGCGGCGCTTGGTGCGAGCCCGACGAGCGTCAGCCATTGAAGTGGCGAAACTTGGTGAAGGCGGAGCTTGCAGGAAACCTTGACACGCCCCCTACGTGGCGCGCCAAATGTCGGATTTCGGGCTCCGCAAAACCCTAAAGATTTAAACTCAGGGGCGTGTACGAACATCTCTCTCGGGATCGCCTCACCTAGCTCAGTACTCGCTGGGGATGGTAGAGAACTCACTCGATGGTGAGGAAGACACAGAACACGACAGTCTACCAGGTTCGAGCCGCTGCGAAGTGTAATACCCTACTCCTGCTTTGGTGGATTGCCTCTCGTGGAGGTTGGTGGATGAACTAGTACAGTGTTCGAGTGCCTCTGGAGGCTGGGTGGCCTTTGTGTGGTGTGGGTGTGCGAATGAATGGATTGGGGATCCCCTCTACGAAGCAACCTATCCTCTATATATAGCGGTGGCACGGGTCCTCTTCCCTTATCGCAAGGGCGGGAACGGATACCACAATGGCCAATTTTGAAGGGGAATAGGGGAACATGCTCCCCTGCCCAAAGGTGGTCTTCACCTGCAAAGTGGCTGTCAACGCAGCAGGGACGGGTCTAGGGATGACGTCCGTCCCGCTGGCGGGTGGTGGTGGCCTTGTTGCACCAGAATGGAAACCTTTGGAAGATGCCTTGGGTACTGTCGGCGTTTTGGGAACCGATGTACCCAGACTTGGCTGCCTGCGGCCCATGGCTGGCCCACTCCTTCAGCACAACATCAGGAGGGAGCATCACCACCTTGAACAAGGCCCTCGTGAGGGGCCAAGCCTCACGGGGAGGAGCAGCGTTAAGACCCGCAGGAGGCCTCTTCAGAGCCCCTCCGGAGTGGCGGATATTTCAAGGCAAGGCCGGGCCTCAGGAGCCAAAGGTCACGCCATGGAAGGATAGGCGAGCAACAGATGGCAGGACAGGGCAGTTTCCCTTTTGGTGGGAAGGAGGCAGGAGCGTACAGGTTTTCCAAACGCATCTTCCAAAGGTTTCCCTTCTGGTGCAACAAAGCTGCAGCCTCACACCAGTAGGGAAAACGTCATCCACGGGCTCGTCTTTGCGGCACAGACAGTTACATTGCACGCGAAGACCACCTTTGGATAGGGGAGCATGTTCCCTTGTTCCCCTTCAAAATTGGCCGTTGTGGGATCCCTTTTCGCCGAAGCTATGATGGAGGAGGACCCAGGCATCCGCTATAAATAGAGAGGGTAGGATACTTGAGAGGAGGGATTCATTCGGATGGTAGAACAATACACCTAGTCGCTCGGCCTCCGGAGGCCGAAGAAGACTGTACTAATTCATCCACCACCTTCGTGAGAGGCAATCCACCAAAAGTAGGAGTAGGGTTTTACGCCTCGCGGTGGCCCGAAAGTGGGTAAACTGTTATGTTCTGTGTTCCCCTCATCGACGAGTGAGTCCTTCATCGATTCCATCGAATAGTGGGTTAGGCGAGGCGAAGCAGGGATATCCCTTCCTACACGCCCTAGTGTTCGAATCTTTAGGGTTTTGCGGAGCCCGAAATCCGATATTTGGCGCGCCAGGTAGGGCGCGTGTCGAGGTCTCCCCCAAAGTTTGGCTCACCGAAACTGACCGCGTCCATTGCAGGGAAACGACGAGTCAGCGTGGAGAGGCGTGCTGCCCGCATGGCGCAAACGACGTGGACAGGCCACGAAACCCAGCTGCCCCCATCCACCCCGGCGCCTGACGGCCATGCTGGACAGACTTCATGCGAGGACCGGGGTTTGCCATCTTCGCCAACCGTGCAGCGTCTCCGCGTCGTCCCGACTCTTCCACGCGTCCCGTTGGCCCCTCCCCTCATCCGAGCTTGCCAACACCCGACGCACAGGCATGTTGCGCTGCTGGTGGCTTATGAGTTCAGGCGCTAGTGCACCGCACATCACCGCCGCGCCAGAGGTCACGCGCGCCACCTCGGGCTCTCCGCCGCCGGAGAAGCCCGACATTGTCCCCACGCAACCCGTGTCCGTCAGCCAGCGCCGTCAGGACTTGCAACAGAAGGACCGCGCGAGCGCGCCTCAAACCTCCATCAGGGCTCGCCCTCACAGGGGATCCGGCGGGAGCAGATGGGGGTGCAAGACTCGGCTCCGCTTGGAGGGCATGATACAGCGTTCTCCGGCACGCTTCCCAGAGCAGGGAGAGAGTACCACAGGCCCGACTACATCAACCCCCGAGGGCTCATGCGGGCTGACGATAACCACACCGGCCCGCCTACGCGCCACGGAGAAGACCCCGTGGGCCATCACTACAGCAGGAGGCATGAGCGCGACCCCACAGACCGCTCCCACACGAATAGGTATGAACAACGCTGTGGGGGTGATCCAAGGAGGTGGCTCCGCGAGGGTGCCCAGCGCGGGTACGCTCATGGGGCACACATGCTGGTTGGGCGCTACCTCAGGCAGGTGTCTGGGTCTAGGGACCGGGGACCTCTTGCCTTGGACAGGGTGAACGCACCCTGGTGTCCAGGTCGAGGGTCCCCAGCCTGGAGACGGAGGGTGGAACATACGCCAATGTTCCCGGGCGAGACGAACCCAACCTCGGGGCCGGGTGTGGTATACCCCCTCCCACCCACAGGGCGTGCGACGCTCACTTGGGACGGAGGGTGGAACACAAGCCCATGCCACCGGTGCAGGCTTTGTTCGGTTACCAGCAGGTGTTCGGATACCCGTCGTTGCCCTTAGGCTGGGCCAGACCGGCCTGGGGGCGTGGCCCAGGGTATCAGCCAGGGAATCCGGGGGGCCCGAGCGAGGCGCGCTGGGGCATCGCCCCGGGGATCCCGCACCCACCACCTGGTTAAGTTTTCCGACCGGAGGGCGCAGGGGGCTTCCCTCACGCTCGGGGACTCGCTCAGGGTGGGCCATGCTATGCCGCTACAAGCCCGGGGATCACGAGGAGGGCGCACACCCATGAGGCATGGATCCCACAAAGCATCCCTGGGCCCCGCATCAACCCGTAGCACCTCGGTGCAACCTCGCAACGCCCCAGCGCCACCACCGAATCGACTTTGCGTTGTCCTTCAATTCTTCCGGAACCTAATTCATCCCGTGACACTCTCACGTAATAACGAGCCGAGGCTGTACAAGCCGAGGGCCCCCTGAGGACGCGGAAGGGGTCCACACCACACCTAGTGGAGAGGACGAAGGAATCAACACAGTCCCCCAATGACTTCCAGAATCAGGAGCCCCAGCGGGGGGACTCGGCAGCCCTCGAGCGAGGCTCGGTAGCGGTCGTGACGCTTTCATTGTCGACCAATCGTCACCACCAACCCCGGCTAGACGCGGAGCCAGAGCTGGGGGGCGGGAGCCGGTGCGTCACCCACAATGATCCCGGAGGCAATCACGCAATCAGGGTGTTCGTGGGGCCGAACCCCAGGGGGCACGGCCTCCCAAAAATGTTTTTCCCCCTCAGGGAGGAGCCCCCATTCGTTGAAGAGCAGCATCTCCGTGGTGAGAGATTTCGGGGCCTTGAGGCGGCACAGCGGCTCGCCGTCCGGGGGAAGCTCATCAGGATTGCCGCTGGTCAGCCGGCGAAGCAGCTCACGCGGGACATCAGGAGAAAAGTGGGCGACTTGAGTCCTCATCGAGTCATTGGGCCCTGCATAAGCCCACATGGGGTGCGAGTTGCGTTGAAGGGGAGCAATCCGCCGACAGATGAACTCGGGCACCACCATTGCCATCGACATGCCCGCACGCCTCAGTTGTCCCAGTCGGGTCAAGACCGGCGCGAGCCGGGGGTCCCTGAGCTCTTCGCGCTCCCACCCCCATTTTGGTGTCGCTCGGGACGAAGGAGGTTGGAACAGAGCTCCAGCCTCGGCAGCTTCAACCTGCACACACTACCGCCGGAACCCTTCCACCTCGGGGAGGATCTCGACGCATGGGATCCCGAGGACTGATGCGTCATCAATTTTCAAGGACGCACACCCAGAGCACTGCATCTCGAAGGACAACTCAAGAGAGAAGAAGTGGCGGAGCAATTCCACAGAAGGAGCAACACCGACAAAGGCCTCGCACAAGAACGCAAAGCCAGAGAGGAGGATCAAAGAGCATGGGTCCAGATGGAGCTCGTGGATCTAGTAGTGCGAAAGCACCGCATCAAGGAAGCCCGAGAATGGCGGTAGCACACCCGAAAGGAGGGTGTGGAAATGGAGAGGAACCCCGGGAGACACCCCCCCGAGGCCATGAGCTCAGCCGGATCTGGGTGGCCCCCATTCATTAGAGTTGGCGGCAACTACTAGCCTAACCTTCTGCAACTCCTCGAGGTTTACCACCGTCGACCGCTCTAGCGCGGACCGGGGCGCCGCCAGGACAAGTGGGCCCCGTGAGCCCTCGGCTTCGCACCCTTTCTGATGCATGACGGAGAGAACAATGCAAAGACGACGCGACGCTCGTGGATCAGGAGGAAGAACCAACGGCGGAATGGATAGGGGGCGGAGACGGGCGACAGATTCAGATCAGGAGATGCAGTGCTCATAGGATTGGCTCTCCGTTTTAAAGGCTTGACCTGCAGGCAAATGGGCACCGCGGTGTTTCGGGCCGCCTCCAAGGCTTCTCCAAGAAGCCAACCCAAGCACGCCTTGGGCCCGGGGGCTACTTTGGGCGTTGTGGGAACCAGGGTACCCAGACTTGCCTCCCTGCGGTCCAGGGCTGGCCCACTTCATGAGCGCAAGATCAGCAAGGAGCAGCACCACCCTGAACAAGGCCCTCGTGAGGGGCCAAGCCTCACGGGGAGGAGCAGCATCCAGACCCGCAGGAGGCCTCCTCAGGGCCCCAGCGGAGAGGCGGATATTTCAAGGCAAGGCCGAGCCTCAAGAGTCAAAGGTGACGCCATCGAAGGACAGGCGAGCAGCAGATGGCAAGACGGGGCAGTTTCTCCTTTGGTGCGAAGGAGGCGGGAGCGTACAGGTTTTCCAAAGGCATCTTCCAAAGGTTTCCCTTCTGGTGCAACAAAGCCGCAGCCTCACACCAGTAGGGCAAATGTCATCCATGGGACCGTCTCTGCGGCACGGACAATTACTTTTAGGCGAAGACCGCCTTTGGACAGGGGAGCATGTTCCCTTGTTCCCCTTCAAAATTGGTCGTTGTGGGATCCCTTGCCGCAAAAGCTATTAGGGAAGAGGACCCGGGCCTCGGCTACAAATAGAGAGGGTAGGATACTTGAGAGGGGGAGTTCATTCGGACGGTAGAACAATACACCTAGTTGCTCGGCCTCCGAAGGCCCAAGAACACTGTACTAATTCATCCACCACCTCCGTGAGAGGAAATCCACCAAAAGCAAGAGTAGGGTTTTAAGCCTCGTGGCGGCCAGAACCTGGGTAAACTGTTGTGTTCTGTGTTCCCCTCGCCATCGAGTGAGTCCTTCATCGTTTCCATTGAATAGTGGGTTAGGCGAGGCGAAGCAGGGAGAGACCTTTGTACACGCCCCAGTGTTCGAATCTTTAGGGTTTTGCAGATCCCGAAATCTGATAGGTACCCACGTACGTCCTTCCCTCCTTTGCATGAAAGGGCCTACAATCCGCTGCTCGCCTGTCCTTTCCACGCGTCATCCTTGACTCCTGAGGTCGGGTCTTGCCTCAGAATCTCCGCCGCTCCGGTGGGGTCCTGAAAAGGCCCCCCGCGGGTGTTGATGTTGCTCCTCCTCGCGAGGGCTTTGACCTGACTGGTGCCGCGACCATTGGTTTCGCTTGCTTAATGAAGTAGGCCAGCCCTGGGCCACAGGCAGGAAGGTCTGGGTACCCCCATTCCCAGAATGCCGATTGTTTCCGATGATAGTTGACGAGTAGATTGGACCGGAGGACCTCGAAGACCCCGAGGGCATATGTCGGTGTTATAGGAATGGGGCTACCCAGATGTGCCTGTTTGTGGCCCAGGGCTGGCGCACTACATCAAGCAAGCACAATCGGGCGTGTCACCACTCAAGGATAGGTCCTCGCGAGTGGCCAAGCCTCGCGAGGAGGAACAACATCAAGACCCGCAGGGGGGGCGCATCGGGATCCCTTCGAAGTGGCGGATATTCCAAGGTGAGACCCGACCTCAGGAGTCAAGGATAACACGGAGGAAGGACATGCGAGCAGCAGATAGCAGGACAGAGCCGTTTCCCCTTTAGTGCAAAGGGGGCAAGGACGGATCGGAGTTCCCAAGGCATCTTCCAAAGGTTTCATTTCTGGTACAACAAGGCCATCGCCGCCCGCCAGCAGGACATGCGTCATCCCTTGACCCGTCCCTGCAGTGCTGGCAGCCACTTTGGAGGAGAAGACTACTTTTGGACAGGGGAAGCATGTTCCCCTGCCCCCCTTGAAAATTGGCCGTTGTGGGATCCCTTTTTGCCGAAACGATAAGGGAAGAGGACTGGGGCCGCCACTATATATATAGAGAGTAGGTTACTTCATATGGGGGATTTATCCTTTCACCCACTAGCACCACACATAGGCCACCCAACCTTCGGAGGCCCTCGAACACCGTACTAGTTCATCCACCAACCTCCGCAAGAGGAAATTCACCAAAGAGGAGTAGGGTATTACTGTTCTCAGTGGCCCGAACCTGGGTAAACTGCCATGTTCTGTGTCTTCCTCAGCATCGAGTGAGTTATTTGCCATCCCCAGCGAGTAGCTAGTTAGGTGAGGCGAGCCCGCGAGAGATCTTTGTTCATGCCCCTGAGTTCGAAACTTTAGGGTTTTGCGGAGCCTGAAATCTGACATTTGGCGCGCCGGGTAGGGGGCGTGTCAAGGTCTTCTCCGAGTTTCATCTTCCCTCAGCCCCGCTACTCCGATGACGGGCTTCAACGCTTGGGCGGACCACAACACGAAGCTCATCGCCATCATCCAGAAGGCCATCCGACCCCACTCTTCTTCAAGTCCGCACGTGCCGGGCGCCAGGGGCTCGCTCCTCGTGCCAGTCCCTGAGTCTGCAAGCGATGGGGACCCTCGTGCGCTGGACGGGGCCGAGAGAGACGCGGCGCATGCTGCCCTCCTCCTCCTCCAGATTCTGGTGGCCGTCTTTGAGGCGCAGCATGTCGGCAACCACCAAGGGCACAAAGAGAGTGGCAGGACGTTTGATGCACACACCCGCGCGCATCACCAAGACCAGTGTGGCCCCCGACAACCGGGGGCGGCCAGGCGGGAGCGCTCCCTCAGGCGCAGCCAGCGGGAGGTAGAGGCATCGACGCGGGAGAACTAGGGTGGTGGAGACACGCCAGGGTACTAAGGGGGGAGTCTGCACCGGGCAATGTCGGGACCACCCAAAGGCGGCAGCAGGAGCAAGCGACTTTGTGTGGAGGCCCATCGCAAGAAGATCTCCGAGCAACGCAGCCGGGAGGACCTCCCCCCGTCGTAAAGAGGGGCCATCACCGTCGCGCTGCTGAACGGCCTTGGAGGTCGATCGAACACCTACGTGTAGCCTTACGTACCATGTTATGTAACACCACCTGACCCTCCCGTCGAGGAACAGCCTCAAGAGTCCACCCTAGGCACCAGTCCTCCTCAGGAGTAAGGAATGCTCTGGGGGCCCCCTTGAAACAGACCCTAGGGCTCCCAATGGCGGAGCACTAGGCCCAAGAGGTGAGGGCGGAGAGGCCCCCCCAAGCCGCGAGGCATGACGCCAGTCGCCGTCCCCGCGGAGGAACTGCGTAGAACCGGGTCCCCGACCTCAAGAGGACGAGTCAGAGAAAGCAACGAGACACAAGTGGCGCAGGTCACGCGCGGCGAGAATGGTGCTGATGTGGGCACCGAGGGTCGGGCCTCACGATACGCCCCTCAAGCGCGAAGAAGCTATGTGACGTAATTTTTGGGTTCACTGCTCTAGGGGGTGTCTGCTGGCAGCATGAATTTACGCATGCTTCCATAACTTCTGCTCCATCCATTCGGCGATCTGACATCTTACCTTGCTTGCATCTTTGGGTGATCTACCCCCCACCCACTCAGGGCCTCCGGACGGTGCGCTTCGCCCCGTAGCGGGACCTGCGGAGGCCTCGTGGCTTCCCAAGGCCACACTTAACAGGATGAAATGGGGTCTGCTTGAGCGTCAAAAGGGGGCCCCTGAGCATCGAGCCTCATGGGCCTTACCGGTCATAAGGCCATCTGCCACCCTTGATGCCGTCCACGGACATTCGGTCGTTATCAGGGGTGGCACGGCATGACCCCGTAGGTCCATTTGTCAATTTGTTCTCAAGCAACAGTGGTTGGGAAATGTGCGGGGCCGGTTCTTGGCGACGCAGAGCCGCTCGAACGTCAAAGGGGCTCCAGAGCATCGAGCCTTAGGAGCCTTACTGGTCATAAGGCAACCTGCCACCCTTGATGCTATCCACGAACATTCGGTCGTTATCAGGGGTGGTAGGGCTTGACCCCGTAGCTGCGTCCGTCATTCGGCCGTATGCAATGACGGTCGGGAAATGCGGGGGACTGGGACTTGCCGACGTAGAGCAGTAGAAAAGCCCTCAACCAATCTCAGGAGAAGGAGCGGGCGGGGCCTCAAAGGGCCCTATCTACAAAAGGGATCAGGGGCAAACCGCCCCCAAGGAGGAAACATCGGGAGGCCGGAGCGCCCTCGCGTTCGCCCTATAGTCCCCGCGGGACCTGCATCAACCCGTGGCACCTTTGCACCACCCTTCAATCCTTCCGGAACCTACTTCATCCCGTGACACTCTCACGTAATAACGAGTTGTGGTTGTATATGCCCGGGGTCCCCTGAGGACGTGGAGGGGTCCGTCCCATGCCGAGTGGATGACCTATGCTCCGCGCTTGGTGAAGACCCAAAAGGAATCAGACGCCTATGCCTCGGGGGTAGGGACACTCGCGAGGCCAATGCGTCCTAGCGACCTCCCAGATACCCCCCCCTCATGACACTCTCACGTAATAACGAGCTGCGGCTGTATACGCCCGGGTCCCCCCAATGACGTGGAGGGGTCCCTCCTACGCCTAGTGGAAGCCATATGCTCCGTGCTAGGGGGAGATGGCGGTGGAGATTAGTCTAGCTGCCGGACGCGGAGTTTGCTTGCTTCTTCCTGGAGCTTCAGTTATCCTTTGCTGGACTTAAATTTGTCGATTTCAATAGTTGATGTTTGAAAAACAAAAAGGGGGGAATTTTATATTGCACTTTCTTGTTTCGCCGGCTTTGAAGCCTCCTTTTCTGGATGACATTTGTTGAGGATCTGAACGCTCTACACCGCCGCTAGGCGCCAAGGAGCGTGAAAGCAAGGACTTGTCGTCCCACGGGCAAACATTTTCAGTGGTCGACCCCTACTCGGGGGCCCGGATCGAATCACGATACCACCACAAAGAGTCTCGGGAGACCTCAGGGCGCCATGGGCGATGACCAAAGGGACGGAATGGGGAATCGCTCGAGTGCCAAAGGGGGCTCCTGGGCACTGCTTCAGGAGCCTTACCGGTCATATGGCCAATCGCCACCCCTAGTGCCGTCCTGGAGCTCCGGTCGGTGTGAGGGGCAGCGAGGCCCCGCCCCGTGAAGTGCTTCGAACCTAACTACGGTGGGGAAATGTGCGGGACCGGGTCCTTTCGACGTAGAGCGGCTTGAGTGTCAAGGGGGGCTCGTGAGCAACATGGCTCATGGGCCTTACTGGTCACATAGCCACTCGGCCACCCAGGTGTCGCCAATGTCGGCACCCAGGGTGTCGGGGCTTTGCCTCGTGAGAAACAACCTTGGTAATGGGTTGGGCCTCACGGTGGAAGGGAAATGTGCGGGACCGGGACCCGCAGACATAGAGTGCCGAAAGGGTCTCCACCCCGTCCCACCGACAAAGCAAGAGCTACTCAGGAGGAGCTGCAGAAGGGACCGGTGCAAACCCACGAGCTAAGTACCCCGCAGGACCAGACAGGGGCCATCTGGTTTGGCGTCGAACCAAGAACGAACTAAAAACATGCGTACTAACGAAAGGATGCAGGGCCTAAGGACTAAGCTGCGGCAAGGAACGAGGCCATCGACCAAACGTGCAGCGGCACAAACGATGCCTCGGGAGGAGGGGACCTCCTAAGGGCCCTGGTTGCCGTTGCGCCTAAGCAATGACTGGGTCATCGATGGGCCCTACGCAAGGAAGCCAAGCCGCAACGACTACTAGCGAGCAAGCCATCGATTCAAGAGCGAAAGGAAAAAGGGAGAACGGTGAAGGTAACATATAAAAGTCTAACACCCAAAAGGGCAAGGTTCATGGTCCAATATTACAGGGGCAGGAAAACAGAAGCTATGGGACGCCTAGGGGGAGAGGCCGCCGACACCGCCCTTGGCACCAGCAGGCTCGGCGTCGGAGCCCTCCTCCTCACTGGAGACGGGCACCCGGACGTACCACTCCACTAGGGTGTACACGCATGGGCGCACTTCGTCCCGGAGAAGGCGCCGGAACACAGCGGGCACTAGCTCGACGACGCGCTGTAGATCAAGCTACGGGACGAGGCGGCACAGGTTGGAGAAGACGTGTGTCAAGGCAAGGCCCAGAAACTCACGCGCGTCGGACGTGTTGTCCTCCTCCACGCGGGAGACGCCGGCCTCCAGCGTCTCCACCACCTTCTGGAAGAAGGCGAGGTAGCCCCCATCGCTGCTCACCCTTGGCAGTGCTGGGGCATCTCCCACGAATCGGCGCGTCGCACCTGCCACCCCGCCGGCGATGCTGTCGAACTGCTTGGCACGCTGGGACTCCATCCTCCGGGCGTACGCCAACTCGTCTAGGGCGGCTTGAACGGCGTCGGCCGCCTCCTGGACCTGTCTCTGCAGCGATACCAACCCCGCCTTGGCCTCCGCTTTGCTCTGACAGGCGGCCTGGAGGGCGGCCTCAGGACTCTTAAGCTGAGACCACAGCCCCTCCGCCTCCTCCTGAAGCTCACCGAGCTTGAGCTTCTGGGACAACAAGCAGCGAACGGGACAACAATGAAAGGCGGTGCGGACGAGGGGCTTACTCATCAATCAGAGCCGAGCGGCGACGGCCCTCCACCGCTGCTCTCGCGGGCGGATGAGGGCACGAACGGAGCCACGCGTTTCCCCCTGCCAGGATCACCTCGTGGAGGCACCATGGAAGACGAAGAAAGAAAGGGGAGAAGAGTTTTCTATCGGCAGAGAAAAGGAAGCAAAGAGGAAGCTCAAGATCGCAGTGCCTCCCCCTTGCGAGGGGGGGCAGATTTATAGGCGAACCGCAGCCACCAAGCATCATGGGACGCAAGCGTTGCACACCCCTCGGGTGCCGCGAGGTGGGTCGGCAGGCGCATTGCCGCCCACATTGCCTCACCTGACAACCGAGCAGTCATGCCCGTGAGGGCCGTTGGGCGTGAGCCGGCCACGCCGATGCCGTTCAATGAGTAACAATGATGGCCGACATGGTTCTTGGAGATCATGCCATCGTGGTGTGGTGTGCCCCGGACGCCTCGGGGAGCGAGAGCATCGCTACATGGTGGCTGGACACGTTTGCCGCCTGGCCCGCAGGAAATTAGGGCCCCCGATGCCTCGGGCCGTCCTCGAGGCTTCACCGAGAAGCCAACCCGAGCGCGCCGTGGGCCCAGGGGCTACTGTCGGCATTCTGGGAATGGGGGTACCCAGATCTGTCAGCCTGTGGCCCAGGGTTGGCCCACTTCATCACGCAAGAACAATCGGGAGAAACACCACTCCAGGCAAGGTCCTCGCGAGGGGCGAAGCCTCGCGAGGAGGAACATCATCAAGACCCACAAGGGGCCTCATCAGATGTAACGACTAAGATGCACACCTTTCCGATTTTGGGGACGATGCCCCAAAAGGGAAAGAGGCGCATCTAAACATTTTGCAAGCGAGATAATCATAACATTACATAACTGAAGAATGACAAGTAGGGCATACACATGCCATCTGATGATAGTATAACATAAAGTTTACAGCCACACAATTATTCAGAACATAGTTTAGTCCGGCTACGGACAACATCAAACAAGTAAAACTATGATATCCCGCATGCTGGCCCACGATCACGACAACAGCCTCAGTTCTCCGGATAGTTCACGTACAGTCGGTCAGACTCCTCATCGTACTGCCACTTCAGCTGGGTGCCATCAGGATCTCCTGCGTCGGGCGTACCTGTACCTGTTGGGGTTTTGTAGTAAACTATGAGCCACGGGGACTCAGCAATCGGATGACCTTGGTACCGAATCTAGTCAAGTTATTAGGTGAGGAAGGTTTAGTGTATAAGTTTGCAGCAACCTAAGAATATATGGTGGCTAACTTACGATGATCAAAGTAATTGATATGGTGGTCTACGCGAGCGGTCAAAGACTAGATGATCACTAAGTGATCCCTGAACACCTACTTACGTCAAACATAACCCCACCATGTTCCCGATCGAAGAGAGGTCTTCGAAGGAGACAGTCATGGTTACGCACGCAGTTGGCAGTTTTATTAGAGTTACTTTAAGTTATCTAGAACCGGATGTTAACAAATTATCCATGTTTGCCACATAACTGCTGGCACGGCTTTCCGAAAGATTGAACCCTACAGGGGTGCTCCAACTAGTCCATCACAAACTGCCACGGGCCGCAAAGTAATCCTCTATCATGAATCTCGTGATCTCGTCGGATTCCTTAGAGGAAAACCTCAACTTTGAGGAGACCCAAAGTTTCACCGGAATTCCTGTACGCAAGATATATCGCTAAGGTAAGACAACTCTAGTAGGACTTCCCGTCGTGTCGACGACCCTGATAAGAGCCGCATATCTCAGTCTCAGGACACGACGGATGGAACTAGCTATGGGAACCAAACCTCAAGTTTCCTTGCGGTGGCCCCACAGGCACACCAGTTTGGACCAACACTCATGAGGAGCACTGGCCAGGGTTGTTGATTAATTCCTCGGGGTAGCTATTCCCTATGCAAATTATTATTAGGCGATTATCAAATTAAAACCAATGTTGGGTCCTGCCGAACAAGCCTTAGCACTACACGATTTATCAAGGGGGTCCCCACAACAACCCCGAACGTGTTAGGAGCGATCATTTATGGAATCAAACACCGGTAACCGAAACTAAGGCTGCAATAACAGAACAAATCACCCGGCAAAAGGCTAGGCCTTCCGTCATTTACCAAGAATATAGGTGCATTAATTAAATAGCTGTTTAAACATAATGATATAAAAATACTCATGCTATCACATGAGACAGCTGGCACCTGCAACTAGCAAATCTATTCATTAGAGGTTGAGCAAGCCTACTTAGCCAAACAACATTTGCTAGGAGAGAAAGGTGTTTGGGTTTCATGGTAATGTCAGGAGGCATTTATATCAAGTGGTAGGCAGCGAGCATGTATCGAAGGAAATATGATTCTAAGCATAACAAAGCTAGATACGGTATCAAGGTCACGGTCATCTTGCCTGTGAATTCTTCAGCTTGGAACTGCTCTTGATCTTCCTGCACGTACTCTCCAGAATCCATGTACTCGCTCTCTGATTCCGATGTTACCCAAGATAAAATAACAGCCAATGAACACCAACACAACATGATGCAACAAACAATATGATGCATGAGTGAACAAGGAAGCATGCATCACTATTCTAGTCACTTCCGTATGCATTAGTTGAGTTAATAGAATTCTGGATAGAATCTCATATTAAGTTATCTTGACATGCATGAAGATGGCATGAACATGTGCATCACAAGAAAACGAAGCAAAAACATATAAAGAACATAGAGAACGGAGCTACACATCAACCGGAAACTACGAAACACGATATGGAGACCTACGGTTCAAATCAGCCACAAACACACTCCAATGGCACTCTCCTGGTGTTACCAGGTTGCACATGATCAAACAATCAAATATAAGCAGGGTGGTGCATGGAAACACACCACACCATCAACAAAGCCCACAGAAGGTTCAAATCAACAAAAGCATGCAATCTGTTTTTAACAGCATCATAGCAGTTTGTCCACAACATTTAAAGTAGCTACAGCCATCCAAATGAGCCAAACACGATATGAGGCAAAATCCCTTCAAAAGGCCTACAACCCTGTGCAATAAGTTTATACAAAGGAGTCACACATGAGCAGATCTACAACCACTAACTTGGACAAAATATTACAGATTCTGGGACTTGGTGAAAATCTCAGATTTTCACAGCTGCTTATGCTCTGAAGCATTTTGGCAGCCTCCAAAATGATATCTACAGGAAGAGAATAAGCATGAAATTTAACAGGGAGCTAGACAAACACAAAATCTCACAAACTTTAGTTTGTTGCACGGGCTGATTCCCAACACATGAGCTAGTGCAACCAAAACAACAAGGGAAGAAAATAATAGCACATACTCAGACTAAGTGAAAATCACAGATTTTCACAAAGCTGTCAGTTTCAGCCAAGTGTCAACTTTTACAAGGCAAAATAGGTGCATACAAATTCCTATGAACAAAACAAAGACCCCATGCTGTAGAGGGGTTCATCCACTACTGCCACATCAAGGATTCATCCTCATAGGGTCAAGGCACCACACAATACAGAGCTCTAAACATGGCATCATGACAGAAAATGGCAGTTTTATGAAGTTGCTCTAAAGTGAAATCTGATTGCACCAGTGGATTCCTGGGATGATTATACCCCAAAATCATATATAATACATGGGTACTTGCATGTAACATCTAGGCACAAAGCTAGCTCGAAAAACAAGCCTAGAATCCAATATTATCATATAGGAACATTATCACATGTTAATATGGCACATGTAGCAATATCTAGACCTACATATGCACACACAAGACCCATACACCACCACATCACACCATATTGGCAAGCATGAGGGGTTAGCCCTCATGCACAAGTGCATATGTGCACTCATGCCCACACACACACACATGCATGAACACATACACACCATATATGTGCACACACACACACACACTACAAGAGGTGCATCATGAGAGGCTAGGCTCTCTTGCACATATGCATGTGCAACCACATTCACACACACACACACTCACATATGTGCACATCTCACTCATGTGCACACACACACATCCACACACATACACACCTTGTGCACACTCCACCTACACACACTAGTGCATACACATGCACTTGCACACACACAAATATGGTATCCTAGGCAGTAAAATAAATACACACCAATGCTCTAGCTAAAAGAAAAACAAGCATGCTTGATGCCCTAGAAAAGGAGTAGGAAAAAAATAGAATGAACAAGGGAACAAAAAATAAAATAACATGGGGAGCCCCTGGACTCAAACCCAGGATCCCCTGGTGCTACTACAAGCACACACCACTACGCTACATCACTGGATCTGACCAGAGAGGGTCTACAGAGAAGGTGAGCATCCTCTGTAGCGCTGCACATGGAAAAACTAAGGAAAAACAAAAGGGGGGCCTCGCGGGGATCGAACCCACAACCTGCCGAAGCAACAACGCGCCCCTTACCACTCTGCTACGCGATCGATTCTTAACAGAGAGGGGGGAGTTGCTCTTTTGAGCATCCCCCTCTGCTCCTACTACACACACGCGGCAGCGGGAATAGGGAGACTTCCGGCGGCGCTCCGGCGACTCGAACACCTACGGCTACTACGGCGCGGGGCACGGGAGGATGGGGGAGCCCATTCCCGTGGCTAACCCACACAGAGGTGCCCTGAGACGGTGGCGCGACACGGCTGCGCAACTAGCCAGAGCAGGACACGACGGCGGCGCAATTCCGGCAACAGGGGAACTATTAGGCGCGGGGAAGGAAATGGGGCTCACTTACAGGTGCTCGAAGGAGTCCCTGCTGCCGAGAAGAGGAGGGAGAGGCGAGGTCGATGGCGACGAGCTCCTCTGCTCCGCCCGAGACGACGATGGCGAGGAGAGATCACCACAGGAGGAGATCCACCTCCCTAGCACCGGAATGGAGCGAGGGAGGATCCAGCATCCTCCCTGCACACTCGGATTCGATGGGGAGGCACCAACGACGAGGAGAGGGACGACGGCGCGGCGGCGCTCTCTTTGAACCCGAAGGTATTTCACTGTGAAACTTACCTGAGGAGGGGAAGAAGGAGGGGGAAGAAGGTGCTAGCGGCGGAGGAGAAGAAAGGGAGGAACCCTAGAAGGAGGGGGCATGCACGCCGAGGTTAAATAGCCCTCGACGTCCGTGTACTCACGGCGTCGACGCGCTCTCTCTCTCTGATGCTCCACTGATGGAAAGAGGAGAAAGCCACGGCGTCAGGGAGAAGAAAGGAGAGGGAAATGGGCTTGCGTGGGGGAGAGGAGAAGAGATGGGCCAGGAGGAAAGGAGGGAGCCAGCCCACCTGGCGCCAAATAATAAAACAAAAGGGGTTTTGCATTTTTAAAGAACACTTGCAAATAAAAATGCACACATCCACACATGGGTTTGAAGAAAACAAAATAAAAATACCTTGGGCATAAGGGAATTATGAACTATTTAAATAAAATATAAAACAGTTTTGGAGCAACCAAATTAAATCCAAAACAGGGATTTTCACTGCTGTTTTGTAATTAAAAACCCCACTTAGCTAAAGTTTTAAAAACCCTAAAATAATAACCCTCAATCACAAGATAACACACTAAAATAAAAACATTTTTAAAACAGGTTTTGAGCAAGTTAAACATGAGCTCAAATAAATAATGGAGAAGGGGTTATTTGAAACCTAGTTTGAAACCATAGTTTGGCAATCACCACATCAAACATAACACACTTGCACTCATCATGGATCAACAACAACAACAACACAAAGAAAAAAACATGAATGCAACGAATGGCATGATGCAAAGGTGATGACATGAAATGGCCACATGAAATGATACTCTTATAGCATTGAAATCATGATCCAAAATAGGAAAGGGTTCCAAATATGGCAAGGGTTACATCTCGGGCATTACATCAGGATCCCTCCGGAGCGGCTGATATTCCAAGGCGAGACCCGGCCTCAGGAGTCAAGGATAACGTGGAGGAAGGATATGCGAGCAACAGACAACAGGACGGAGCAGTTTCCCCTTTAGTGCAAAGGGGGCAAGGACGGACCAGGGTTCCCAAGGCATCTTCTAAAGGTTTCCTTTCTGGTGAAACAAGGACTACTTTTGGACAGGGGAAGCATGTTCCCTTGTCCACCTTGAAAATTGGCCGTTGTGGGATCCCTTCCAGCCAAAACAATAAGGGAAGAGGACCGGGGCCCCCACTATATATAGATAGAGTAGGTTACTTCATAGGGGGGATTCATCCATTCGCCCACTGGCACCACACAAAGGCCACTCAGCCTCCGGAGTTCCTCGAACATTGTACTAGTTCATCCACCAACCTCACGAGAGGCAATCCACCAAAGGAGGAGTAGGGTATTATGCTTCTCAGCGGCCCGAAACTGGGTAAACTATCGTATTATGTGTCTTCCTCAACATCAAGTAAGTTCTCTGCCATCCCCAGCAAGTAGTGAGTTAGGTGAGGCGAGCCCACAAGAGATCTTCGTTCACGCCCCTGAGTTCGAATCTTTAGGGTTTTGCGGATACCGAACTCCGACAACTTATGTGAGCAAAGGCAAGCAACCCTTTGACCTTGTATGAGTAAACATTTTTATGCATGCCATGTTGAATACTTTACTCTGATGCATATGATCATGATTTAGTCGGTAACCCCTTGGTAGGGTGTTTCCGATAGTTCCCCTGGAGCAATTGCATTGAGCATGACCCTACCATCTATGGAGTCACACTGATAAATGTTGACAAGTAGACAGTAGTGCTACACATAGGATGAGCATATGCATGATGATGGTAAAGCAAAGGTGATATCAAAGGTTTTACGAAAACCCCGTCGGGTGCCACTAATGCTCGAGGGTGATGGTGTTGAGCTAGATGACCACTTGAGAAAGAAGTGGTGTACCGGAAAGGTTTTGTGTGAGTGGTTTCGGAAATGGGATTAGATTTATAATGTGTCGACTGTCGAAACCTTACATGTGCGACCACTATACCCCTTTATGGGACGGGGCTTTGTTGATTACTTTGGTCGGTGCTAGCAAAGAGCCCGCATTACTAGTGGCGGGAGTGATATGATCACTCTCGTGATGGAGTCGTACCAGGTAGGTCGACTATGCCGTTTTTACGTGTTCCGGGCACACCGTTGGTCCCTGCATGGACGATACAGTCCAGAGTTGGTGCCCGTAAGACATAGATCATGTGTGCTAGGTACCAATCGAGTGGACTCTTTGTCTAGTGTTCATGGGAAAGGCAGTGATCAGGTACTTACCTCGGGTATGTTATATACCACGAGTCATGGATGACACAAAAGTTTCCCGGATCTCGTGGGTACAGCGTACAACCTGTGCAGAGTGTAAAACTATTCGAATAGCCGTGTCCACGGTCAAGGATAGTTGGGTAATCCTACTTAAACTACGTCCATTCGTTTCCACATAAACCAAATGTGTGTGTGTGTGTGTATTAAGGTGATACCTAAGTAAGATGATATGACAAGTGTGGACACTTGGCATATAGGGTGAACCTACGGTGTTCAGCCCTCCGCAAATATGTTGATATATGTGACCTGTATTCATGATTACCATCTAGCTTATGATGCATATCCATACAAGTAATTGGCCATGCTAATTTCCAATTAAAACTTGCTTTCCGCAAAGGATGCATTCTTATGCTAGTTCATGTTCCTTTAATACCTTGTTCCACATCATGGGTTGTTTCCGAGTACATTCAAAGTACTCATTGGCTTGCCACTGGTTATTTCAATGATCGGGTATGAGAGAATAGGAAATGGAGAAGAGTAACTTGATGACGTTCCTGCGAGCTAGGATGCTTCCCAGTCAAAATGCTTGTAGGTTAAGGCTTATGGCATGGGTTCATGCTTTCGACCAATATCTCCGCTATTGGTCAAGTTTGATGTGCTGGCCTTCAAGGCCCTATATATGTAAGACTTGACCGCAATGGTCATTTGTTGTATCAAACGGTATGTATGGATGTAAGACTCTCGTTATTCAGTTTCTGTGTGTTCAGTGAGCATTGATATCTGGGATCACTGAGCACGTTCATTCGGCAATCTCGACTCGTAAGTCGGGGTCCCCACATTAATTTCCCTATAAGCCTTATGTTTTAACTCAAGAGGTAAATGACAAGCTTTTCCATAGACCATTTTATATGGGGACATCCCCATGGGATTGTTATAAGCAGTTCTATAAGCCCATAAAGCATCATCAAGTTTCTTAGACCAATTATTCGTGGAACTATTGATAGTCTTCTGCATTTTATTTCACGATTGCTCAATTCAACTTGACAACTAGATTCGGGATTATAAGGTGACACAATTCTATGGTTAACATCATATTTAGCTAGAATTGTATGGAAAGCACCGTGAATAAAATGTAAAACACCATCAGTCATTAAATATCTAGGGACTCCAAACCTCGGAAAGATAATGTCCTTAAGCATTTTAATAGAAGTGTTATCATCAGCATTGCAAGTTGGAATAGCTTCTACCCACTTAGTAATGTAATCAACAACAACTAAAATATGATTATACCCATTAGAGGAAGGAAAAGGTCCCATAAGGTCAAAACCCCACACATCAAATGGTTCAATAGCAAGTGAATAGTTCATAGGCATTTCCTGACGTATACCAATATTACCAACTCTTTGGCATTCATCACAAGAAATGACATGCTTACGAGCATCTTTAAAAGAGTAGGCCAATAGAAATCAGATTGTAGTACCTTGTGTCCAGTTCTATCACCGGCATGGTGTCCTCCATAGACCTCGAAATGGCACTTCCTTAGAATTTGTTCCTGCTCAGGCTCAAGTGTACAACGTCTAATTACACCATCTACTCCTTGTTTATAAAGATGTGGGTCATCCTAGAAGTAACATCATAAATCAAAGAAGAATTTTTCTTTTGTTGATAGGTGAAGCTAGGCGGAATAAATTTAGCAACAATGTAATTGGCATGATCCGCATACCAAGGAGTACTGCCTGAAGTCTTTATAGCAACAAGTTTCTCATGAGGAAAATTATCATCAATAGGCACTGGGTCATCAAGAACATTTTCTATCCTAGACAAGTTATCTACTATAGGGTTGTCATCTCGTTTTCTATCGACGATATGCAAATAATACTCTTGAAGTAAGAGTACCCACCTAATAAGTCTAGGTTTAGCATCTTTCTTTTCCATAAGGTATTTAATAGGAGCATGATCAGTGTGAATAGTTACTTTAGAATCAACAATGTAAGGCCTAAACCTATCACACGCAAACACAACTGCTAAAAATTCCTTTTTTAGTAGTAGCATAATTCCTTTGAGCGGTGTCTATGGTCTTACTAGCACAATGAATGACATTCAATTTCTTATCTACTCTTTGCCCTAGGACAACAACAACAACATAATCACTAGCATCATGCATAATTTCAAAGGGTAGGTTATAATTAGGTGGTTGGACAATAGGTGCTGAAATTAAAGCTTTCTTAAGTATTTCAAAGGCTTCTACACAATCGTCATAAAAAACAAACAAAACATATTTTTGGAGAAGATTAGTTTGTGGCCTAGAAATCTTTGAGAAATCTTCAATGAAATGCCTACAGAAACCAGCATGACCAAGGAAACTTCTTATACATTTGATATCTCTTGGGCAAGGCATTTTCTCTATTGCATCAACTTTGGCCTTATCCACCTCAATATCACGATTAGAAATTTTATGCCCAAGCACTATACCTTCATTCACTATAAAGTGGCACTTCTTCCAATTCAAGATGGGGTTAGTTTCTTCACATCTCTGCAAAACTCGATCATGGTTGCTTAAGCAATCATCAAAAGAAGTCCCATAAACGGAAAATCTTCCATGAAAACCTCAGCAATCTTTTCACAAAAGTTGGAGAATATAGCAGACATACGTCTTTGAAAGGTAGCAGGTGCAATGCATATACCAAAAGTCATACACCTATAAGCATAAGTTCCGAATGCAAAAGGAAAGGTAGTTTTCTCTTGTTTCTCTTTTGACACACGTATTTGAGAGAATCCAGAGTATCCATCAAGAAAGAAAAAGTGTGTGTGCTTAGATAATCTTTCAAACATTTGATCAATAAAATGCAAGGGGTAATAATCTTATCTAGTAGCCTTATTCTAATTCGTGAAATCAGCTACCATCCTATACCAGTTACTATCCTTTTTGGAATAAGTTTATTTTAATCATTAGGAACAATAGTTATACCACGTTATTTTGGAACACAATGAACATGACTTGCCCATCTACTATCAGAAATAGGATAAATTATACCTGCTTCCAGTATTTTTTGTATTTCAGTTCTTACCACCTCTTTCATCTTAGGGTTGAGATGGCGTTGATGATCAACAACTGGTTTAGCATCAGGTTCCATATTAATCATGTGCTAACACAGAGGCGGGCTTAAGCCTTTAAGATCATCAAGAGTATATCCAATAGCAGCCATGTGCTTCTTTAGAGTTTTGAGTAATCTCTTTTCTTCATGTTGTGAAAGTTTTGCACTAATTTTAACAGGATATATCTTCTTATCATCAAGATAAGCATATTTCAAAGTATCAGGTAAAGCCTTAAGCTCAAATACGGGATCTCCCTTGGGTGGAGGAGGATCACCTAAAATTTCAACTGGTAAATTGTGCTTAAGGATAGGTTGTTGATCAAGGAATATCTTATCTATTTCATTTCCTTCATTCAAATGCATATCATTTTCATGGTCTAGCAAATATTGTTATAGTGGATCGGTAGGAGGTACAACAATAGAAGCAAGACCAACTATTTCACCCTTACTAGGCAATTCTTTTTCATGTGGTTGTTTTCTAAACTTAGAGAAGTTAAACTCATTAGAAATATCACCAAATCTCACTTTGACCTTCTTAGTAGCACAATTAATTTCAGCATTAACCGTATTCAAGAATGGTCTACCAAATATGATGGCACAAAAGTTATCTTGTTAGAAACCAAGTACTAAGAAATCAGTGGGGTACTTGACTTTTCCGCACAAGACTTCAACATCTCTAACAATCCCAAGTGGTGAAATAGTATCATGGTTTGCAAGCTTAATAGTGACATCAATATCTTCAATTTGAGAGGGTGATATATCATGCATAATTTCTTGATATGATGTAAAGGGTATAGCACCAATACTAGCACCAGTATCACACATGCCATGACAGGATTGATCTCCAATTTTAACTAAGATGACATGTGATCCTACCACTTGTTGATTTTTATCTAGTTCATCTCGTTTGTTTCTAATAGGTTTTGCAATTCTAGCAGCTTCATCACAGAGGTAAATAACTTGCCCATCAATATTATTGACTAGGAGATCTTTAACTATAGCTACACTAGGCTCAACATTTATTTGTTCATAAGGTGTAGGTGTTCTAACATAACTCTTATTAACCACTCTTGTAGTTTTAGCATGTTCTCTAATCCTAACAGGAAAAGGAGGTTTCTCAATGTAAGAAGTATGAACAATTGGATGAACATGGTTAACAATTATTTCTTCCTTTTTAATTTTAGTAGGTTCCTCGAATAATTTTTCAGTGGGAGGATGATATTTGGACAACTTTTCCTTGGGCAGGGCAACATAGGTAGTAAAAGATTCACAGAAAGAAGCTACTATCTTAGAGTCAAGGCCATATTTGTTGCTAAACTCATGAAAATGTGAAGTTTCCACTAAATATTTAACATAATCAAAATTAGGCTTTATACGTCACTCTTTACCTTCATCAAGTTCCCAATCTTGAGCGTTGCATTTAATATTTTCTAGAAGTTCCCATTTGAATTCAATAGTCACCTTCACGTGGCAGCACAAGCATTGAGTAAGGTTTGCTTATCATGAGAAAGTCGAGCATAAAAATTATGTATAATCAATTTCTTTGAGAGCTCATGGCTAGGACAAGTGTGCATCATAGATGTAAGCCTCCCCCAAGCTTGAGAGATGCTTTCTCCTTCACGAGGCTAGCAATTATAAATAAAATTCCAATCATGATGAATTAGATGCATAGGATGAAACTTCTAATGAAATTCCAGCTTCCATCGATTCCAATTCCATGGTCCAATATCATCCAATAGCCTGTACCACATTAGTGATTTTCCCTCCAAAGATTAAGGGAAAACTTTCTTCTGAACATTGTGTCCGGGTAGACCTGAAAGCTTATACAATCCACAACTATCATAGACATATATCAAATGGTAATCAGGATGAGTTAAACCGTTATAAGGATTAGCCAGCAGTTTCTCTACCATACCCAAAGGAATCTCATAATAAATATTTTCAGTAGGTTATAAAGGTTGAGGAACAATTTCCTCAACATCTGTTCGAGGCGAAGATACCCCGAACAACCCACTCAAAGGGTGACCGTTCATGGTGATAAGCAACAATAAATTTCAGCATGTACCGAAAGTGTTTCCTTACCAATTTCCACTTATCAAAGGTGCTTCACTCCCTGGCAATGGTGCCAGAAAATAGTCTTCATGACCCATAAGTGTAGGGAATCAATCGTAGTCCTTTCAGTAAGTAAGAGTGTCGAACCCAATGAGGAGCAGAAGGAAATGACAAGTACTTTTTAGTAAGGGATTATATGGAAGTGTTGTAACTAACAGTGACGATAGTTTTGTAGCAAGGTAATTCGTAACAAGTGACAAGTAACAATTCTAGCAAAGGTGAAGAAAGGTATCCCACTCCTTTTATTAGCAAAGGCTAGGCCTGAAAGTTCTCTTATATAAAGCAAGCGCCCGCGAGGACACATGGGAATTTCTGTCTAGTCATGTTCATCGTATTATGTTGATTCATGTTCGCTATTTTGATGATTTGTTATGTGGGTGGACCGGTGCTAAGGTGGTTTTATTACTTGAACTAACAACCTACTTATGATTACCCCCTCTCGCAAGCATCCTCAACTATGAAAGAAGAATTAAGAATAATCTAACCATAGCATGAAACATGTGGATCCAAATCAACCCCTTATGAAGCAACACATAAAGTGGGGTTTAAGCTTTTGTTACTCTCGCAACCCATCATCTATTTGTTACTCCATAATGACTAGCCTTAGGCCAATTACATGGTGAAGTTTCATGTAGTCGGCTTTCACATGACACCACTAAGAGAAGTAACGACATCCATATCATCAAAATATCAAATGAATACCAACTTTACATTATTACTTATAACAAGACTTCTTCCATGTCCTCGGGAACAATAATTACTACTCACACATCATGAACATGTTCAAGATCAGAGGTGTAATAATAATAATTAAGGATCTGAACATTGTATCTTCCATCAAGTAATCCAACAAGCATCAACTACAAGATATAATCAATACAACTAGTAACCCACATGTACCAACCTAAAGTTTGTAGAAAAATATTGAATAAACGTGATGAACTAGGGTTGGATATGAGATGGTGCTGGTGAATATGTTGATGAAGATTGTCCTCCCATGAAGGAGGAAGCATTGGTGATGACGATGGCTTCGAATTCCCCCTCATGGAGGGGAATTCCCCCAGCAAAATCTCTCTATCGGACAACAAAAGGGCCTCTGCCCAGGTTTCCGCCTTGATACGGCGGCACTTCATCACGAAAGGTAACTTATGATTTTTCTAGGGTAAAACACACCATATAGGAGAAGATGGTCACTAGAGGGCCAGCTGGGGACCCACAAGCCATCAGGGCACGACCAGGGGGGTCGCGCCCTGTTGGCTTGTGCGCAGTTGGTGGCCCTTCTCTGGTATATTTGGCCCAGAAATTCTCAAATATTCCAAAAACATATTCGTAAAGTTTTAGGTCATTCGGAGCAAGTTGATTTTTCTGCCTTTCTCTCGGTTTCTCGGTCCAGAATTCCAGTTCCATATATTTCCCTCTCAGTAATGTACCTTGCGTATTCAATGAGAAAAGGCATAAGAATTGTATGATAATAATGGATAATGGACAGGATCAATACAATTATCAAAATTAATTCATGATGCAAAATGAGCATATCACCACGTCGATGGGAACCCACGTTGGATCCATGCCATACTATCGTCCCGACGTGCGTACATCACACAGGAGGACGTTGTCGATCATGGCTGTAAGAAGCATTGGAGACGACCATCGAGACTCTACTATGTTGGCGTTCTTGGTGTCGTGGTGTGGGTGTGCTGCTGCTCACTGTGTCCACTGACAGTCGGAGATGATCACAGATCATCGGTGCTCTAAACTTGCGCAGGACTGTGCATATCTATGAATTCACTTACCTCCGTTGTTGGGACCAACTAATTGGCCAATGGCCTCTTTGACCATCGTTCAACCACTAGACTATCGGAGAGATCGGAGATGTAACGGACGGTCGGGGAGAATACACAATGCAAGATGGCGAGGGAGAGATGAATGCATATGCACTATCACAGTTATGCTGCCAATTTTACATGCGATGATTGTTTATGAAGTTATGATAGAGACTCTCGGGTGATTGTCAATCTACTTTTATTTTCTCATTAACTTAGATGGGCATACATATGTGTCGAGATGTTTGGGCTTAATTTATCATATACAAACTGATTTGCTATCCTCGAATAGTGTGTACAAAAGCAGATAATCCACATTCGTCGGATAATAGGGATACCATATCCAACAGATATCCGATTGATCGATATCCGTATCCGCATCCATATCCGGCGGATTCGTATAATTGAATATCGTATCCTCAAAAATGGGTGCTCATGCGGATTCGAAGAGAAATTATCCGTACGCTACTCGTTGCACCCTGTTGTCTTGCGAGCACCTCGGGCACCGTGTTGCGTTGATTCTTTTTCCCGAAATTCACATATATTCCAAAAACAATCTCCATAAATTTTTATCGGGTTTGCACTCCTTTGGATTTTCTGTAAAACATGCAAAAACGATAAAACTAGCGCTCAACACTGCATTAGTAAGTTAGTCCCAAAAATATTATATAATGTTGCCAAAGTATATGAAAGTTGTAGAGTATTAGCGTGAAACAATCAAAAGTTATAGTTATGACGGAGACGTATCGGCATCCCCAACATTAATTCATGCTCGTCCTCGAGTAGGTAAATGATAAAAAGATAATTTTTGATGTGGACAGCTACCTAACATATTCTTGAACAAATGTCTAATCATGGCATGAATACTAAGATACAAGTGATTGAAGGCAATAGTCTATCATTTGACAAAAAGACATATATACTCAGTTTTACTAGCAAACAATCATGTCCTTTCAAAATAACAATGCTTAAGAACTCTATCCCTAAGACATCATATAACCTGTCATGCTTAGTCTTCCTAGCATAAAGTACAAATCATGAGGACCCCGGTGTCAAACCAAGCGTTTCGATCATAATTTTTAATGCGCTTTAGCATTTTATACCTCACAAATAATCAAAAATATAGATAAGATGAAGACGTATCAAGAATGTGAACTTCCTTAACAAATATGTGACACAGACTCTTTCTAAAATATGATGAACTGCAATTGTCTCAATGACTAAGAACATAGCTTGTTAGTTTTCAATAAGGTTTGTGGTTTATACTTTAGCATGTGAATAGCTTATGACTTGTTCGCGAGAAGTTTTATGATAATATATTACTAATGTGATGATGATTATGGTGCTATTATGTTCATATTTTGTTTTTATCAACGCCTTTCTCTCTATCATGTGGTCATTATTATCGAGTTCACCTTTCGCTTGAGTACAATCGAGGTCTAAGCTTGGGAAAGTTGATACGTCAATTTTGTATCATGATTTCCTATGGATATTTATTATGTTTTCAAGCAATATTTCACTTTACGATACAATCATTATACTGTTTATCTCTTATTTTACAAAGAAAAAAGAGGGAAATCACCGGAAACTAGAATTCTGGACCTGAAATGCTATGGAAAAGGATGGAAATTTTTTGGACTCCAAATGACCTGAAATTTCACAAAGAATTTTTGTGGAACATTTGAAAATTATTGGAGTAAATAAGCACCATAGGGAGTCACCAGTTTCCCACAAAGAAACAGGGTGCACCCACCCCCTAGGGTGCGCCCTCATGCCTTGTGGGTCTCATCGGCAGACTTTGATGTCAATCTTCTTCTATACGAAGGGTTTTGACCTAAAAATAGAGATGATACTTTCAGGAAGAAGTGCCACTATTTCGAGGTGGAACCAAGGGTAGGAGAACTTTGCTCTCCGGCAGAGAGATTTGTTGTGGAACATTTCATGGGAAACAAAAAAAATCCTATGCGCACGCAATACCTATCCATGGTGATGATCATCTACGAGAGGGGAGAGTGAATCTACATACCCTTGTAGATCGCTAAGCGGAAGAGTATATAACACGGTTGATGTAGTGGAACATATTCATGATCCAAACCGCAGCCCGTCCCAAGATCTCATCATGATCCGTCCCGTGACCCCATCACGATCCATCTCGATCTAGTGCCGAACGGACCGCACCTTCGCGTTCAGCACACGTACAACTCAATGACGACCACCGCCTTCTTGATCTAGAAAGACGGGGGAGAGATAGATGAGTTCTCCAGCACAGCTTCATGGTGGTGGTGGTGGTGGCGAACTAATATAGCAGGGCTTCGCCTAAACACCGTCGAATTAGACTAGAGGAGAA
Organism: Hordeum vulgare subsp. vulgare; assembly: GCF_904849725.1. NCBI lineage: Eukaryota > Viridiplantae > Streptophyta > Magnoliopsida > Poales > Poaceae > Hordeum > Hordeum vulgare. The sequence goes on from NC_058524.1 coordinate 314,213,525, forward strand.
ACAGATCTAGAGGGAGAGAGAGGCAGTCATTGCTGATTTCTGTTTGTCCAAAATCCCTCAATACCTCTAGTATATATAGGAGGAGGGATGGAGGAGGATGCGCCCAAGGGTTTTTCCCCTTGGGTCGGCCAAAGTGGGGAGGATAGGAGGAGTCCTCCTCCAATCCTAGTAGGATTAGGATTCCTTCCTTCCCACTTGGAAACTCTTTCCACCTTTGGCTTTTTTTGCCTTATTCCTCCACTCCAGTCGCATGGGCATTTAGGAGAAGCTTTGGCAAGCCCACTAGGGGCTGGTCTACCTCCTCTCACAGCCCATGAAGCCTTTGGGTCATCACACCCCTCCCGATGGTCCCCGGTACCCTCCCGACACTCCCGGTACACTACCTATGAGCCTGAAACTTTTCCGGTGACCAAAACAGAACTCCTATATATCAATCTTTACCTCCAGACTATTCCAGAGCTCCTCATGACGTCCAGGATCTCATCCGGGACTCCGAACAACCTTCGGTCACCAACACCTATAACTCAACTATTCCGAAACGCCACTAAACCTTAAGTGTGCAGATCCTGCGGGTTTGAGAACTATGTAGACATGAACTGAGATATTTTCCGGTCAATAACCAATAGCGAGACCTGGATGCCCATATTGGCTCCTACATATTCTACGAAGATCTTTATCGGTTGAACCTCAATGGCAAGGATTCAGTTAATCCCATACGTTGTTCCCCTTGTCCTTCGGTATGTTACTTGCCCGAGATTCGATCGTCGGTATCTCTATACCTAGTTCAATCTCATTACCGGCAAGTCTCCTTACTCGTTCCGTAATACCAGATCCCATGACTAACTCCTTAGGAACATTGCTTGCAAGGCTAATTGTGATGTTGTATTACCGAGTACGCCCCGAGATACCTCTTCGTCACACGTTGTGACAAATCCCAGTCTTGATCCATGCCAACCCAACAGACACCTTCAGAGATACCTGTAGAGCACCTTTATAATCACCCAGTTACGTTGCGACGTTTGATACACACAAGGTATTCCTCCGGTGTCCGAGAGTTGCATGATCTCATGATCATAGGAACAGATACATTGACATGCAGAAAACAGTAGCAATAAACTGACACGATCATATGCTATGTTTATAGTTTGGTCTTGTCCATCACATCATTCTCCTAATGATGTGATGCCGTTATCAAGTGACAACACTTTTCTATGGTTAGGAAACCTTGACCATCTTTGATCAACGAGCTAGTCAACTAGAGGCTTACTAGGGACAGTGTTTTGTCTATGTATCCACACATGTATTTTAGTTGCCAATCAATAAAATTATAGCATGGATAACAAATGATTATCATGCATAAGTAAATATAATAATAACCAATTTATTATTGCCTCTAGGGCATATTTCCAATAGTCTCTCACATGCACTAGAGTCAATAATCTAGTTCACATCACTATTTGATTTTAATGAATCTAACACCCATTCAGCTCTGGGGTTTGATCATGTTTTGCTTGTGCGAGAGGTTTTAGTCAACGAGTCTGAACCCTCTAGGTGCCATCCTCTAGGTGTTGCTACCAATGTGCCATTTGGAACTATTCCAAATGACTGCTCTATTATACGAAGCAGGTTTACTACTCAGAGTCATCCGGATTTGTGTCAAAGCTTGCATCGACGTAATCCTTTACGACGAACTCTTTTATCACCTCCATAATCGAGAAAATTTCCTTAGTCCACTAGTTACTAAGGATAACTTTGACCACTGTCCAATGATCCATTCCTGGATTACTCTAGTACCCCTTGACAGACTCATGGCAAGGCACACATCAGGTGCAGTACACATCATGTCATACTTTAGAGCTTACGGTCAAGGCATAGGGGACGACCTTCGTCCTTTCTCTTTCTTCTAACGTGGTCGGTTCTTAAGTATTACTCAATACTCACACCTTATAACACAGCCAACAACTCTTTCTTCGACTGATCTATTTTGAACTCCTTCAAAACCTTATCATGGTATGCATTCATTTGAAAGTTCTCTTAAGTGTTTTGATCTATCTCCATAGATCTTGATGCTGAATGTTCAAGTAGCTCTATCAACGTTTTCCTTTGAAAAAACTACTATCAAACAAACCTTTATGCTTTCCAGATATTCTACATTATTTCAGATCAGCAAAATATCAATCACATATTCTAACCAGAAATTCTATAGTGCTCCCACTCACTTGTTTGGAAATACAAGTTTCTCACAAACCTTGTATAAAGCCAAAAACTTTGATCATCTCATTAAACCGTATATTCCAACTCTGAGATACTTGCTCCAGTCCATAGAAGGATCGCTGGAGCTTGCATACTTGTTAGCATCCCTAGGATCGACAAAACCTTCTCGTTGTATCACATACAACCTTTCCTCAAGGAATCCGTCGAGGAAACAATGTTTTCACATCCTATCTGCAAGATTTCATAAATAATGCAACAACTACTAACATGATTCCAACAGACTTCTAGCATCGCTACAAGTGACAAAGTCTCATCATAGTCAACTCTTTGAACTTGTCCGAAACATCTTTGTGACAAGTCGAGCTTTCTTAATGGTGACTTTTCACCATCATCGTATGTATTCCTTTTAAAGATCCATCTGTACTTAATAGTCTTACGACCATCAAGTAGTTCTTCCAAAGTCTACACTTTGTTTTCATACATGGATCCTCTCTCGGATTTATTGGCCTCCATCCATTTGTCGGAATTCGGGCCCACCATCGCTTCTCCATAGTTCGTAGGTTCATTGTTGTCCAACAACATAACCTCCAAGATAGGGTTACCGTACCACTCTAGAGTAGTACGTGACCTTGTCGGCCTACTTGGTTTGTAGTAACTTGATCTGAAGATTCATGATCACTATCATCAACTTCCAGTTGAATTGGTGTAGGAGCCACGGGAACAACTTCATGCGCCCTGCTACACGCTGATTGAAGTGGTGGTTCAATAACCTCTTCAAGTTTCCACCATCCTTCCACTCAATTCTTTTGAGAGAAACTTTTCCTCGAGAAAGGATCCGTTTCTAGAAACAAACACTTTGCTTCCGGATCCGAGATAGGAGGTTTACCCAACTCTTTTGGGTGTCCTATGAAGATGCATTTATCCGCTTTGGGTTCGAGCTTATCGGGCTGAAACTTTTTCACATAAGCGTCGCAGCCCCAAAATTTTAAGAAACGATAGCTTAGGTTTCTCCAAACCATAGTTCATATGATGTCATCTCAACAGAATAACGTGTTGCCCTAATTAAAGTGAATGCGGTTGTCTCTAACGCCTAACCCAAAAATGATAGTGTTAATTCGATAAGAGACATCATAGTATGCACCACATCCAATAGGGCGCGGCTATGACGTTTGGACACACCATCACACTATGGTGTTCCACGTGGCATTAGTTGTGAAACAATTTCCACAATGTTTTAATTGTGTACCAAACTCGCAACTCAGATATTTATCTCTATGATCATATCGTAGACAATTTATCCTCTTTTCACGACGATCTTCAACTTCACTCTGAAATTACTTAAACCTTTCAATAATTTAGACTTGTGTTTCGTCAAGTAAATATACTAGTATATACTCAAATCATATGTGAATTAAGAACATTTCGATATCCACTGCGTGCCTCAACACTCATTGGACTGCACACATCAAAATATATTACTTCCAACAAGTTAGTTTCTTCTTCCATCTCAATAGGAAACGAGGCCTTCAGTCATCTTGCCCATGTGCTATGATTTGCATGTCTCAAGTGATTCAAAATCAAGTGAGTCCAAATGATCCATCTGCATGGAGTTTCTTCGTGCGTTTATACCAATGGACATGGTTTGCATGTCTCAAACCTTTCAAAAACAAATGAGTCCAAAGATCCATCAGCATGGAGCTTCTTCATGCATTTTATACCAATATGACTCAAGTGGCAGTGCCACAAGTAAGTGGTAATATCATTACTACTTCATATCTTTTGGCATCAATAGTATGAACATGTGTATCACTACGACCGAGATTCAATAAACCATTCATTTTAGGTGCAAGCTCATTGAAGGTATTATTCAAATAAACAGAGTAACCATTATTCTCTTTAAATGAATAACCGTATTCCGATAAACACAATATAATCATGTCTATGCTCAGCGCAAACACCAAATAACAATTATTTAGGTTTAACACTAATGCCGATGGTAGAGGGAGCATGTGATGTTTGATCACATCAACGTTGGAAACACTTCTAACACATATCGTCACCTCGCCTTTAGCTAGTCTTCGTTTATTCCGTACATTTTATTTCGAGTTACTAACACTTAGCAACCAAACCGGTATCTAGTACCCTGGTGCTACTAGGAGTACTAGTAATGTACACATCAATATCATGTATATCCAATATACTTTTGTCGACTTTGCCAGCCTTCTCGTCTACCAAGTATCTAGGGTAGTTCCTCTTCAGTGACTGTTCCCCTCATTACAGAAGCACTTAGTCTCGAGTTTGGGTTCAACCTTGGGTCTCTTCACTAGAGCAGCAACTGGTTTGCCGTTTCATGAAGTATCCTGTCTTGCCCTTGCCCTTATTGAAACTACTGGTTTTACTAACCATCAACAATTGATGCTCCTTTTTGATTTTACTTTCCCGGTGTCAAACATCGCGAATAGCTCAAGGGTCATCATATCTATCCCTGATATGTTATAGTTCATCATGAAGCTCTAGTAGCTTGGTGGCAGTGACTTTGGAGAACTATCACTATCTCATGTGGAAGATTAACTACCACTCGATTCAAGCGATTGTAGCACTCACACAATCTGAGCACATGCTTAACGATTGAGCTTTTCTCCCTTACTTTGTAGACAAATCATCTTGTCGGAGGTCTCATACCTTTCAACAAGGGCACGAGCCTGAAATACCAATTTTCTCCCTTGGAACACCTCATATGTCCCGTGACGTCCGAAACGTCTTCGGCGCCTCAATTCTAAGCCGTTTAAGCATTATGCACTAAACTATCATGTAGTCATCAAAAATGTGTATGTCAGATGTTCCCAACATCTACAGAGGACGCTCGGGGTTTAGCACACCGAACGGCGCATTGAGGACATAAGCCTTCTGTGCAGCAATGAGGACAATCCTCAGTTTACGGACCTAGTCCGCATAATTGTTACTATCATCTTTCAACTAAATTTTCTCTAGGAACATATTAAAGACAGTAGAGCTACAGCACAAGCTACAACATAATTTGCAAAGACTTTTTGAGTATGTTCATGATAATGAGTTCAATTGATCATATTACTTAAGAATTCCCACTAAAATTGACACCCCTCTAGTCATTCGAGTGTCGCATGATCCAAATTCAATAACTCAAGTCCGATCATCACGTGATTTGACATTAGCTTCAATAGTGAACATCTCCATGTTGATCTATATGATTCATGCTCGACTTGTAGGTATCTTGTGTTCTGAGGCCATGTCTGTACATGATAGGCTCGTCAAGTTTAAGCTGAGTGTTCCGTGTGTGCAACAGTTTTGCATTCGTTGTATGTGAACATTGAGTCTATCACACATGATCATCACGTGGTGTCTCAAAACGACGAACTGTCGCAACGGTGCACAGTCGGGGAGAACACAATTTTATCTTGAAATTTTAGTGAGGGATCACCTTATAATGCTACCGTCGTTCTAAGTAAAACAAGGTGCATAAAAGGATTAGCACCATCATGATCTCCATCATCACCGGCGCCACACCATGATCTCCATCATTGTGCTGCCATCAAGGTTGTCGCGCTAACTATGTTGTTACTACTAAAGCTACTACTAGCGATAAAGCAAACCATCTCCAAGAACAAAAATAATTAAAGACAACCCTATGGCTCCTGGCAGTTGTCGTAGCATCGACGTACAAGTCGATACTTAACTATTACAACATGATCATCTCATACATCCAATATATCATAGCATGTCTTTGGCCATATCACATCACATGCATACCCCGCAAAAACAAGTTAGACATCCTCTAATTTCTTGTTACATGTTTTACGTGGCTGCTATGGGTATCTAATATGATCGCATCTTACTTACGCAAAACCACAACGGTTATATGAAAGTTCCTATTTAACCTTCTCCAAGGACCGCCTCGGTCAAATCCGATTCAACTAAAGTTGAGGAAACACGCACCCGCAGTCATATTTATGCAACAAGATGCATGTTAGTCGAAGAAACCGGTCTCTCGTAAGCGTACGAGTAATGTTGGCCCGGGCCGCTTCAATCCAACGATACCGCAGAATTAAGAAAAGACTAAGGAGGGCAGCAAATTGAACATCAACACCGACAAACTATTTTGTGTTCTACTCAAGATATCATCTACAAATGAACCTAGCTCATGATGCCACTGTTGGGGAACACTGCATGGGAAACAAAAAAGTTCCTATGCACACGCAATACCTATCCATGGTGATGATCATCTGTGAGAGGGGAGAGTGAATCTACATACCCTTGTAGATCGCTAGGCAGAAACGTATATAACACGGTTGATGTAGTGGAACATCTTCGCGATCCAAATCGCAGCTCGTCCCGTGATCACATCACGATCCGTCCCGCGATCACATCATGATCTGTCCTGCGACCCATCACGATCCATCCCGATCTAGTGTCGACCGGATGGCACATCTGCGTTCAGCACACGTACATCTCCATGACGATCACTGCATTATCGACCCAGCAAGATGGGCAGACAGATAGATGAGTTCTCCAGCACGGCCGCATGGTGGTGGTGGTGGTGAACTAATCCAGCAGGGCTTCGCCTAAGCACTGCCGAATTAGACTGGAGGAGAAACAGATCTAGAGGGAGAGAGAGGCAACCGTGGCTGATTTCAGTGTGTCCAAAAACCTTCAATACCTCTTGTATATATAGGAGGATGGAGGGAGGAGGTTGTGCCCTAGTGTTTACCCCTTTGGATTGGCCAAAGTGGGGAGGACAAGAGGAGTCCCCCTCCAATCCTAGTAGGATTAGGATTCCTTCCTTCCCATTTGGAAACTCTTTCCACCTTTGGCTTTTTGCCTTATTCCTCCACTCCAGCCGCAGGGGCCTTTAGGGGAGGGTTCAGCCAGCCCACTAGGGACTAGTCTACCTCATCTCACAGCCCATGAAACTTTTCCGGTGACCAAAGCAGGACTTCCTATATATCAATCTTACCTCCGGACCATTCCGGAGCTCCTCGTGACGTCCAGGATCTCATCCGGGACTTCGAACAACCTTCGGTCACCAACACCTATAACTCAACTATACCGAAACATCACCGAACCATAAGTGTGCAGACCCTGCGGGTTTGAGAACTATGTAGACATGACCGGAGACATTCTCTGGTCAATAACCAATGGTGGGACCTGGATGCCCATATGGCTCCTACATTTTCTAGGAAGATATTTATCGGTTGAACCTCTATGTCAAGGATTCAGTTAATCCCATATGTTGTTCCCATTGTCCTTCGGTATGTTACTTGCCCGAGATTCGAACGTCGGTATCTCTATACCTAGTTCAACCTCGTTACCGGCAAGTCTCTTTACTCGTTCCGTAATACAAGATCCTGTGACTAACTCCTTAGTCACATTGCTTGCAAGGCTTGTTGCGATGTTGTATTACCGAGTGGGCCCCGAGATATCTCTCCGTCACACGGAGTGACAAATCCCAGGCTTGATCCATGCCAACCCAACAGACACCTTCGGAGATACCTGTAGAGCACCTTTATAGTCACCCAGTTATGTTGCGACATTTCATACACACAAGGTATTCCTCCGGTGTCTCGGAGTTGCATGATCTCATGGTCATAGGAACAGATACATTGACATGCAGAAAACAGTTTTGGTCTTGTCCATCACATCATTCTCCTAATGATGTGATCGCGTTATCAAGTGACAACACTTGTCTATGGCTAGGAAACCTTAACCATCTTTGATCAACGAGCTAGTCAAATAGAGGCTTACTAGGGATAGTGTTTTGTCTATGTATCCACACATGTATTTGAGTTTCCAATCAACACAGTTATAGCATGGATAATAAAGGATTATCATGAATAAGGAAATATAATAATAACCAATTTATTATTGCCTCTAGGGCATATTTCCAACACGATTTTGTAGGGGAAACCTCCCCCGGGAGGGGGGAATCAAAGCCACCGTCATCACCAACGCTTCCTACTTCATAGGAGGACTAATCTTCAACAACATGTTCACCAGCACCATCTCATCTCTCACCCTAGTTCATATCTTGTATTCAATCTTTGTCCCAAAACCTGAGATAGGTACAGGTGGATTGCTAGTAGTGTTGATTACATCTTGTAGTTGATGCTAGTTGTTTTATTTGGTGGAAGATTATATGTTTATATCCTTCATGATATTCAATAATCCCATGATATTGAACATGAACATGCTTTGTGATTAGTTAATTTTGTTCTTCGGGACATGGGAGAAATCTTACTGTAAGTAATCATGTGAAGTTCGTATCTATTTGATATTTTGATGATATGTATGTTGCTCTTCCTTTAGTTGTGTCATGTGAGCGTAGACTACATGACACTTCACCATACTTGGACCTAAGGGAATACATTGTGAAGTAATTATTAGATGATGGGTTGCTAGAGTGACAAAAGCTTAAACCAAAGTTTACGTGTTATTTCCTAAGGGGCTGATTTCGATCCACATGTTTCATGCTATGATTACTTTTATCTTAATTATTCTTTCATAATTGTGGATGCCTGCGACATGGGGTAATGTCAAGTAAGAACAACAGCCAAGCACCGGTGTACCCACATATCAAATTATCAAAGTAATGATTGTAAATCAACTAAACATGATGAATGTGACTAGATGACAATTCCCATGTTTCCTCGAGAGCACTTTGCTTCACATATGAGAATTTTCCGGCTTCTCCTTTGCTATAAAAAAGGATTGGGCGCCTTGTTGTTTCTTTGGTACTGTTCTTACTTGTTACTTATTACGTGTTACCTTTCTAAAAAACTATCTATCATTGTTACTCACAGCACTTGCACAGAATACCTTGCTGGAAATTGCTTGTCATTTCCTTCTCCTCCTCATTGGGTTTGACACTCTTACTTATCTGCGAAATTTAGCTTCGTCATTGGTTGCCCACATAGGTCCCGCTAAGCGATTGTTGTGGTACGATGGGGATCCAGATCAGCAAACATATCGGTACTCAGCAACCTTCATACGTGTCGGGGCATATCTTCATCTTCTGCAACATCTCTCTCTTTTCCAACTTGGCCGGCCACCTCGCCCAGGTCAAAATCTTTGCTCTAGGTTGAATCATTCGATACGATGGCTTGGAGTACACCACGGATTCTCGCAGTGAGTTAGTCTTCATGAACTAGTTACCAAACCAAGCTAAGGATCAACTTGAACTGGTCAAACTGAGTTAAACGGTCAATCCGGCTTAGGTCAAGCGTGAAAATCCCTCTTTTAGTCCGACCTTAAGTTGGAGCCTAATGTCACCTCACATGCATGACCTCGATGTCAGATCAAAACAAGAGGGAAGGTGAGGTCCATGTTAGATTGTATCTTGGAGAAACTTCTTCTTCTCCTGATGTTAGGTTGAGACCAAGAAGAATATGAGAAACGTCTTCTCAATGATGTTCGATCAAATTCAGAATCTCACAATTTCAGATGACCCTATCTTTGTTTACAATCAGATCTAGAACTCCCTGGGAAAATTCTATTTTTCTGACCCACTCACCATCCATCCGTTCGGTAACGTCAAAGACCTAACTGAAGTCCTTGAGTGCTCCTCCGACGAAGCTGAAGATATGAAAGAGGAGCTTGGAAGGTCCTCGAACAGCCTTCCAAGAGCCATCTTGCCTTATCGAAAGTGGATGGTAACCTCGACCTATGACAACTATATGGTAGGCATCCCCGACTGCAACAACGGGGGAGGTGGCAACGACAATGGAAACAATAATGGGGAGGTCATGATGGTAACAATGCTGCGAATAAAAACAACAATGGACACAATGGAAATATCGATGACAACGCACATGAGCCGCAGAGCGATCTCAGTCCCGATGACCATGACATTCTAAATGAGTCAATCAACAGCTTGAATCGCGATGCGTTAAGGCTAAGATTGGGCGGCACAACCTAGAAATAACTAGCGAGAAGCAACACTTCAGCAAAGACGCATAATACCCGGAGGATAGCTTAAACGAATGCTTCATGCCCAAGATGCAACATGTAACAACCAATAAATCACCACCAAGCTACTACAAGAGCCTCCTAAAGGATTTGGATGTCGCTGCTAACCACAATACAATCAAAGCGCCAGTGGGATAAAGACCTACGTAAAGATGCAGCAGATCGGCCTTCCTGCCGAGACACATGGAGGAATTAGCCCGGTTCGCGTGCTCCATGGCTTAGGAATGCCGGGAAAGCCACATCGGCATTTCTTGTGACATGGGTGGCCAAAACAAAGCTCTAGTTACCTCACCAAGTACTGTCATTAGTGCATTCACCGAGCAAGCACCTAGTTCCTTGGACGATCGACTAGCCGAGGCACTGCATAGAAGCATCCACCAAGCAAGCAGGACAAATGGTTTGGATGGAAAAAAATAAAGACGAGCATGCTACTCTAAATACGGATACGTAGGAAGCTACGATGCTAGTCACGCCATCAATGTCACCCCACTCAAGGCGGCCCATCTGTAGCACATCTGCCCTGCTTATCTTATCGAGTGATGACTCACTACTTTGTGATGGCATCAAGATAGTCAAAATCTAAAAATACAACGGCTCAACGGACCCTTCGATCTGGATCAAGAACTATACGCCTGTGATTCACGTGGAAAAGGGCGATGATTCACCTACCATAAAATATCTGCAACTAAAATTGAAATGATAAACTCGACATTGGTTGCACACTCTACCACCAGTGTTGATCTACTCATGAGCCACACTCGAGGCCGAATTCATGACAAATTTCTAGGGCACTTGTGTTAAAATTCCCTGGATGTCGATGACCTGGCCCTTAGTGTAGAAGTTAGGCATGCTCGTACGCAAGTTCTGGACTCATTTCTTTAAAAAGAAGAATGAAATAATCGTTCATATTCCATGAATTTGGAGCATAGTGATGTCCATAGGATGCTCTGCATCACGCTTATAATGTAGAAGTCGGGCGAGCTCGTACGCAAGTTTTGGACTCGTTTCGTGAAAAAACGAATGAAATCATCGATTGTAATGACGTTGAAGCCCTTGCGGCATTCAAGAATAATACCAATGATGAGTTGATTCTAGAGACTTCGGCCACTATAAGTTGAGGACCATGGCTGAACTCACGGTTATGATGAAAAAAATACTATGCCATAGAGAATAACTAGCTTTCCAAGAAGGACCAGAATGGACACCCTGGTCCATCTGTCGTACGCGGTCGGAATGGAGAGCCACGACGCAACCAATAGAACAAGCGTCGCAACATAAGTGACATCAACGTAGAGGATGGCAAGGTCAATGTTGGTTCAGTGATGAGGGTCAGAGCAGTCGGACAAAGAAGAAACCCTTCCAGGCGAGAAGCTAACGACACTCATGTGGAAAAAAATCTGGGGCAAGTCATCTTCCATCCACGAGGTACATCATACAAGCCTGCTACCCATACAAATCAAAATTTCTAGGTCATCAAGGAAACCTCGCGAGCTAGAAATGACAACCCTGGAAGAAGTCAAACATGTAATGGTGATAACACAGATGAGCAACAACCTCGACCAGGCAACGATGGCAAGAAAAAATTCCCACCATATGTGAAGGATGTCAACATGATTTATGCCTCCACATCACCAAAAGGGAACGGAATCGTGCATTCCATGACGTGTACGTTCTGGAGCATGCGAAACCTAAGTATAATCCATGGTTGGAAATTCCGATCATGTTCTATTGTCATGACCACGCGACAAGCGTCCGACATAGCAGGGCTGCTGCGTTGATCCTAAACCCAATGATTGTTTCCATTTGACTAGTATCTTAATGGATGGAAGCAGCAGTATCAACCTGATTTATGCCGAGACAATGAAAAAGATGTAGGTTGCCTCATGATCATCCATTCCACTAAGACAAAATTTAGGGCATGATCCCAGGCACAGAGACCCAATGCACGGGATGGGTCACACTTAATGTGGTGTTCAAAACTCCTCACAACTATCACATGGAGGGTTTCATCTTCGACATAGTCCCTTACTGGAGTGGCTATCATGCTCTGATAGGAAAAAGTATGCTTGCATGGTTTCAAGTCATGCCACATTGTGCAAAGATGAAGTTCAAGATGGCAGGCCCTGAAGGCGTCATTACTATATGTGGCAATGTAGAACAATCGTTGTGCACCGACGAGAAAAACGGGTTACCCTATCGGGGCCCTGGCTGCCAAGGATTTGTCTAGAAGTAAGGTTGGATAAGAGAACAACATACCCATGAAGCGCTCCAATTCAACTTCCTGCAATTTAGATAGCTATATCTAGAAGCCCTAGGTTCCTCCCAAGGGCCCCGATAGGAAGATGCGCTCCACAAGGACCTACAATAACCTAGCTGGGAACCAACCTGGATCCCAGGTAGGAAGATGTGCTCCACAAGTTGCTCTGCAACATTTGGGGTACCTATACCCTGCTTCTATCCGAAAGAATCCCAAAGGAATTAGCGGATGACACCCTTAACATTACTATCGGTTTGAGGCAGGTAAAACAGGCGTTACGCCGAACCTCGAGATCTAAGCATCATGCTGGGAGAGGAGACCAGCAACTCTATGCATATATACATCATCAAATCATTTATTTTTATCAAAATGCATTTCAAGTGAAGATAATTTTAATTGTTTTTTCGATGTTAGTAATATCTTTTCTATACATGTAAAATTTGACATGTATTATATATTTACCTAGAAAATATGAAAGGATAATACAGGTTCAACTATGATTTGTATTCCTTTGATTTATATGTTTTTCAAGAATAATTTTGTTCTATATCATGTCAACTTAGTTGACTACGTGAGTTACCCGTTCACACTTAGGGCATGGCCAACGCGTGGCCTAAACACGTTGCTCCACAAGATATGTAGGCTCGGATGCCACATAGAGGAGCCTCAAAGGACGACGATAAGTGCCGAACGTGTGGGCTGAAGGAGGTGTGTCCAAATGCTCTTGTGGCACTCATTGCGCCATGTCAACCCTTCTATCCGGGGTTTTCCTTCCATGCATGTAGTAAAAGAGGTACAAAAACAAATGATGTGAGCGAGAATCAAAATTTACTTTAAAACAAAAGAATAGAAAAGTTTGTATTACCTACAGGGTTTGCACACTTAAGGTTCAGTGGCGTTTCGGTATAGCTGAGTTATAGGTGAGATCTTCTGGTCTCTGAGCAATTTTCTCTAACTTAAGAGTTAGGTTTTCGCTAGTGCGTATTACCTACAAGTAAGGAATATGAGAGACATGAGGACTTTCACAGCTTAAAAGTTCTGACCTTTGCTGCGCCGCGTGCCAGGTGTCCCCAACCTTATCCACATAACAGTCATGTCATTGGGGCATTTATGTAAAATCATGTCGGGATTGCTCCCACGCTATAAGTAGCCGCCCCCATAGCCGCTAGTTGGTTGGCTGCTCCGTGAGAGAAACTGACACTTGTCATTTGAGAGCAACCCATTTCTTGAAAATTTGAGCAAAAATAATGAGTGAGGAAAAACCACAAACACCCAAACCAAAACCGAGAATCCCAAAGTGATTGAGCATCACATAAGAGATTGTTCCTATATGGAACCAACGCTTGTTACCTTTGAAGACTGTGTATCTTCCACACGGCTAGGCGTCACTGGTCTAGAGCATCCAGCAGTCAATTGTGGATTCCTGGCTCACAAAGTTTGTGAGGGTTTGGTGAGATTATTCCTGTATGGAACCAATGCTTGTTACCTATGAAGACCGTGTATCTTCCACACGGTTAGGCGTCACTGGTCTAGAGCATCCAACAGTCAATTGTGGATTGTCGGGTGACAAAGTTTTTGAGGGTTTGGAAGTCTTCCATGAAGACTTACCACGAGTGTTTGGCAAGGACTGTGTGTCCTTAGCTCAAGGAGAATACGATAAGGACTCGGTGTCCTGGGATTGTGTGTCCTTTGGTTTCAATACCAAGCCGCTCCAAAACTAGACGTACTACTGTCACAACAGTTGGAACTGGGTCACGCTACTTGTGTGAATCGTATGTTTCATTTCATCATGAAGAACATGTTGTTGTTGTGTTGCATGTTCACCTAAGTACTTATTCCGCTGCTCGCAGTTCGTGACTAAGTAATTTTCTCACCAGGAAATTCCTCAGTGATGAATTCATAAAAATCTCCTATTCACCCCCTCTAGTCGATATAACGCGCTTTCAATTGGTATAACGGCAAGGTACTCCTTGTTTTGTGTGATTTATGTTTAACCACCTAGAGTTTTAGTTATTTCATCCGCATGTATGATCAAGGTCACTACAGGCTATCCTACCTTTGAAGGGGCGGACTCTCCCTCTGTAAGAACAAGATGTGCATGCATCTTGAAGCAATTGACAGCGATCTCTTGTATGTTGTAGAAATGGTGTTCCTTGTGTCACCCCAACTATCATCGTTGCTGATGTGAAGAGATTCAAGCAAATCGACTCTCAAGCGAAGAATATCATTTGTGTCCATCTAAGCAAAGGTTAGTATGGCAAAGTGAGTGCATATAGCCGAGGTGATTTGAGAGGAGGCATATAGCCGAGGTGACTTTGAGAGGAGGCATATAGCCGAGGTGATTCTGATAGTCAGCTTGATAGTTGATGGCAGATCTGGTTTTGATGAATCTCTTGATCCAAGGCGCATAAATCTTCAGCTCGAATGGTGACAACCATTGTTGGCCAAAGTCCTGAAGAAGAAGTCATGAAGGTTCATTTTGATTCCATGAATGGCATTGAACATGATGTTCTTCATGATTCCAACAACATCTTCTTCTTTATCATGCCCTTTGATATGTGCGAAGGAATAGGCCAATATTCTGTAGACAGTTCTAGGCACATACTTCAATTCCTACACCAGGAATCTGGTCCTTGGAGGTTGGCCCGGAGCTAATGGCTTCATGAGGGCTTCCATTATATGATTTGGCAATTCTTTTTCATCATACAGATTTATTATATCATCTGAAGGAATTGAGATTGGTAGAGCTCGAAGCAATTCAATGGTTGGAGCTAGTAAGTGAGTGTGTTGAGTCATCCAGTCCAGGACCGACGAGTTGATGTTTTTGCGGTCACCTGAGATATGTAGTGTGGCATAGAACTGAAGAATGATATATATATTCCATTCACCGATATATGAGAGGAACGGCAGGAGCCCTACATCATGAAGAACGCTCAGAACTTGGGTGAAGCAAGGAATTTCCTCCATATCACAATGAGGAATGTGTGTGTGATGAAATATCTTCCTTTTCCCACAAAGCACAACAACATAGTAATTGAGTTGAGTTCTAGTCCAGAACTTCTTGTGCCTGATGTGAAGCTTGTTATAAGGATTTTCTCCAGTGAAAAAATGATGTTCATCATAAAAATCGGCTTTCAGAAACTTTGGCCTCTTTGAGTACGGCTGATAAGGCTTTGGTTGAAGATTTTGATGTTGAATTTCCTCATCTTGAGGATTTTTGGCCATCACAACTGCAGTTTCTGGATTTGCAACAAGTGGTTCATCAGTTGTATTTGTATCCTGTGTTGAGGCATTTTCATGAGGGGCTTGTTCTTCAGGTTGAGGAATTTGCTCTGCCGAAGGAGCAGATGCAGTTTCTGGTACAATAGTTTCCTTTTCATGTGCATTTTCATCAACCGATGCAGCTGATTCTTGGTCTTGTGTTGATTTCACATGGGAGCTCCTGTCTTCAGAGCGAGTCAGAATTTCTGTAGCTAAAGGAGATGTAGGAGTTTGAGGAATTTGAGTGGTCAATTGCGAGTTTGGATGAGCCTTTTCCAAAAATTCATCATGGATGACAGGTATGGTGCATCCAATGTCCACATCAGCCTCCTTTTCATCAGCAGTGGTTTATGGGTTTTGAGGAGGAGGTGCTTGGACTTGAGGAAATTGATCAGCTTGAATTTCCTCATCTATTGGTGTAGATGTTGTAGAACGATTTTCATAAATTTCCTCATCTTGTTCTGGAATGATGAGCTCTTCACAAGATGGAATAATCATATATGACGGTGCAACACTGAGAGGAGTTGCATCAACTGGAGCCCATGATGAAGTACACTAAGTCTTCACGCGTTTTGCCTCTGAAGACTTTGGATATGTTGATGCCTTTCTCTTCTTGGCTTCCTTCTCAGCAACTTTTGTTATCTTCACGACCGAGGCAGACGGAAGTGTCACTTTCTTCACTCCTGAAGACATTGGCGAAGGAGCATTTTCTTCAGGCATTGCATAAGTCGTTTCAGGCCTGGCAGATTCTTCAGTTGTTACATTTCAAGCACATTCATGAGCGGCAGTTTCTTCATCTTCATCAGAATCATCCAGTTGTACAGTGTAGCTGACTTGAGGCATTGTTGGTTGTTTTGGAGCTACAACTCTATTGTTGTATTCATCAATGGCATCAGTTGCTGCCTTGATGAACCTCACTTTGACTCCCTTTCGGTCTGCATGAAGACTTGTTATTTGTCAGTGAGGGTTTTTGATACGTATCCATCGTATCTACTTTTCCAAACTCTTTTGCCCTTGTTTTCGACTCTAATTCGCATGATTTGAATGGAACTAACCTGGACTAACGTTGTTTTCAGCAGAATTGCCATGGTGTTGTTTTTGCGCAGAAATAGAAGTTCTCGGAATGACCTGGACATTTACGAGGATTTTTTGTGGAATATATAAAAAATACTGGTGCAAGAATCAACGAGAGGAGTGGAGCGAGGAGCCCACAAGCTCACCAAGCGCGGGCCCCCCTGGCCGCGCCTAGCAGGCTTGTGGGGCCCTCGGAGCTCCGCCGCCTCCAACTCTAGCTCTATTTAGTCCCTTTCGTCCGAAAAAATCAAGGAGAAGAGTTCAACGCGTTTTACGATACGGAGGCGCCGCCACCACGTGTTCTTCCTCTGGAGGGCAGATCTGGAGTCTGTTCTGGGCTCCGGAGAGGGGAGATTGTCGGCATCGTCATCACCAACCTTCCTTCATCGCCAATTCCATGATGCTCTTCACCGTTCGTGAGTAATCTCATTGTAGGCTTGCTGGACGGTGATGGGTTGGATGAGATCTATCATGTAATCGAGTTAGTTTTGATGGGGATTGATCCCTAGTATCCACTATGTTTTGAGATTGATGTTGCTACTACTTTGCCATGCTTAATACTTGTCACTAGGGCCCGAGTGCCATGATTTCAGATCTGAACCTATTATGTTCTTGCCAATATATGTGTTTTCTTGATCCTATCTTGCAAGTTCTAGTCACCTACTATGTGTTATGACCCGACAACCCCGGAGTGACAAAAGCCGGAACCACTCCCGGAGATGACCATAGTATGAGGACTTCATGTATTCACTAAGTGCTAATGCTTTGTTCCGGTTCTCTATTAAAAGGAGAACCTTAATATCCCATAGTTTCCATTAGGACCCCGCTGCCACGGGAGGGATGGACAACAGATGTCATGCAAGTTCTTTTCCCTAAGCGCGTATGACAATATACGGAATACATGCCTACATTACATTGACGAACTGGAGCTAGTTACATATCTCCCCATGTTATAACTGTTGCATGATGAATGTCATCCAGCATAATCATCCATCACCGATCCAATGCCTACGAGTTTTTCTTACTGGTCCTTGCTATGTTACTCTGCCGCTACTGTTGTCACTGCTGCTACTATTACCGTTGCTACTGTTGCTATCACACTACTTTGCTACTGATACTTTGCTGCAGATACTAAGTCTTTCAGGTGTGGTTGAATTGACAACTCAACTGCTAATACTCGAGAATATTCTTTGGCTTCCCCTTGTGTCGAATCAAAACATTTGGGTTGAATACTCTACCCTCGAAAACTGTTGCGATCCCCTATACTTGTGGGTTATCAAGACTATTCTCTGGCGCCGTTGCCGGGGAGGCATAGCTCTATTCTCTGAGTCACTTGGGATTTACGTCTGCTTATCACTATGAGGAATCCGAGAGATCCAAAAACTAAAGTCTTGCCCTTAACTACAGGACAGTTAAGGAACTGCCATCTAGCTCTGCACTTGATTCACCTTTAGTTATGAGTAAGTTGGCGACACCACCTCCTGGTAGAAATTCTGATATGTCGCATGTGCTTGATGATGCTACTTCTGCTATCCATGATGCTTGTGATGATGCTTTGCTTGATACTTCTTTGCCACTAGGTGCAGTCCTTGATGCACAAATTGCTAGAGTTGCTGCTAGATGTGATGATACTTCTGAAACTGCTGAGATTATTGAAGTAGAACCTGCTATTTCACGTGTTAGAACTAGCTCTCCTAGATATGAATTGCCTGATATGCCTGAGGGTTATGTTATGGAGGAAGAGATAGCTGAGTACTTTCTTGCTTGTAAGGATAGCTATGACCTTGAGAAATTACTGCGTAAGTGGAAAGAAAAATCTTTGAACGCTAGGATGAAATTCGACCCGAAGTTTGCTACTTCGCCTATCTTTGTGACCGATAAGGATTATGAATTCTCTATCGACCCTGAGTTAATCACTCTGGTCGAATCTGATCCTTTTCATGGTTATGAGTCTGAAATGGTTGTAGCACATCTTACCAAACTGCACGATATAGCCACCCTACTCATGAGTGAGGAAAAGATCCGCCACTACTATATCCTTAAGTTGTTTCCTTTCTCGCTAAAGGATGATGCTAAGACTTGCTTCACTTGTCTTGCCCCTGGTTGTGTGCGTAGTCCTCAGGATATGATCTACTACTTCTCTGAGAAATATTTTCCTGCCCATAAGAAGCAAGCTGCCTTGCAGGAAATATACAACTTTGCGCAAGTTGAAGAAGAGAGTCTCCCACAAGCTTGGGGGAGGCTCGTCCAGCTACTGAATGCCTTGCCTGATCACCCTCTTGAGAAGAATGAAATACTTGATATCTTCTATAATGGACTAACCGATGCTTCTAAGGACCACCTAGATAGTTGTGCTCGTTGTGTCTTTAGGGAACGAACTGTAGAAAAAGCTGAGATCCTATTGAATAATATCTTGTGCAAAGAGAATGCTTGGACTATTCCCGAACCACCTCCAAAACCAACTCCGAAGAAAAGAGGTATTCTATTCCTCAGTCCTGAGGATATGCAAGAAGCTAAGAAATCTATGAAAGAGAAAGGCATTAAATATGAAGATGTCAAAAATCTACCACCTACCGAAGAGATCCATGGTCTTGATAACCCGACACAGGTAGTAGAGGTATATTCTCTTCGTAGATTCAATGAGAGTGATATTCCTTTTGATAAACCTGCTAGCTTATGCCTAGATGAATTTGATAACTTTGTTGCCAAACAACAAAGTTTCAATGATTATGTTAGCACACAATTGCAATAGAATGCTCGTATGCTTAGTCATTTAAGTGCTTGTGTGGATAGAAATGTCAATGACCTTAAGCTTTTGAGTAAACATGCCTCTATGGTCACCACTCAGGTAGAACAAGTACTAAAGGCTCAGAATGACTTGCTTAATGAGTTGAATGACAATTCTGTTAGAGTCATCACTAGAGGCGGTAGAATGACCCAAGAACCTTTGTATCCTGAGGGTCATCCTAAGAGAATTGAACAAGATTCTCAAGGAGTTAGCACCGAGGCACCTAGTCATCCTAGAAAGAAAAATAAAGATGATAGGAACTTGCATGCTAGCAACCTTGTTGCTGTTACACCCGAGAATTCAAACGATGTCTGTGTTTCTGATGCCGAAACGCAATCTAGTGATGAACATGAGCCTAATGATAATATCGATAGTGGTGTTCATGATGATGCTCAACCTAGCAATGATAAGGATGTGGAGATTGAACCTGTTGATCTTGATAACCCACAACCTAAGAATAGGAGATACGATAAGAACAATTTCATTGCTAGGAAGCATGGTAAAGAAAGGGAACCATGGGTTCAGAAACCCATGCCATTTCGTCCCAAACCATCCAAGAAAAAGGATGATGAGGATTTTGAGCGATTTGTTAAAATGATTAGACCTGTCTTTCTGCAAATTCGTTTGACAGATATGCTCAAAATATCTCCTTATGCTAAGTACATGATGGATATTGTGACTAATAAGAGGAGGATATGTGAGGTTGAGATTTCCACCATGCTCGCTAATTATACCTTCAAGGGTGGAACTCCTAAGAAACTAGATGATCCCGGAGTGCCCACTATACCTTGCTCCATTAAAGGCAACTACGTTAGGAATGCTTTATGCGATCTTGGAGCCGGTGTTAGTGTTATGCCTCTCTCTCTTTATCGTAGGCTTGAACTGGATAAGTTGACACCCACTGAAATCTCTCTGCAAATGGCCGACAAATCATCCTTGGAAGACCCTTTTGAAACACTACAGGGGCTGTTATTGATTGCAACAAAGGCAATGTCACTTTGCATGTCAATGGTAATGAGCATACGGTGCACTTTCCAAAGAAACAATATCGGGTACATTGCATAAATCCTATTGAAAAAACTTCATCGATTCTTATTGGGAGCTTTGAATGCCATATACCTACTGTTAAGATGAAGTATGATTTGCTTGTTGGGGATATGCACATCCCCATTGAGGTCACCTAGTGACTATTTGAAAATTCTCCGTTTTTATGCGATTCGAAAAAAGTTTGTCAAGGAGACTTGATTAACCTCATTGACGGATTTCTTTTGATGAACATGAGATGGATGAATCTAAGAGTCAAAACCCTGTGTTCCAAACCTTTACCTTCGGTTGCTTAGAAGAAAAATGATAGATTTAGCATTAGTCTTTCCTGTTTTCTGCTTTTTGCATCCCTTAGAAAAGTGTCCCGAAAATAAAAGTTCTCCGAATGCTTTGAAAATCAAGTATGATTTTTTCTGGAATTTTTGAAAAATTCTGAGACGGAGAGCTAGTCAGGGGGATGCACCAGTGGGCTACAATCCCAGGAGGCACGGGCACCCCCCTGGCCGCGCCTACCAGGCTTGTGGGTCCCACGTGTTCCCCCTCCACTTATTCCAGCTCCCGTCTCCTTCTCCTACCTCCATAAAAATTCATTCTACAGCTCAAACCCGTGTTCTTGCTCTTCTTGCTGCGATTTTTGATCTCCTTGTGGAAAGCCCCATTCACCAAACTGTTTTGGGGGAATTGTTCCTTGGTATGTGACTCCTCCATTGGTCCAATTAGTTTTTGCTCTAGTGCCTTATTCGTTGCGTAATTTTCCTGCCTTGGTGACCCTGTTCTTGACCTTTGCATGCTAATTTTAGCTGGTCCCAAGTAGGTTTGATGCGTGATATGGCCTCTACGCACTTGTCGGAGTAGTTGCTACGAGTTTCATTGGGCCTTGTTCACTTTTCCTTAGAGTCACTAAAATTTCAGAAATTTTCACAGAAAGAAAAAGGAAAAGATGAAGAGGTTCCTAAGAGTCTCTTCAAGCCGTGACCCCAAGGATGATAAAAATGAGAAGAAGAAACCCAAGTATTCGGTCCCCCGAGTTGCAGAAGTTCAAGCATGCGAGTGGCCAAGCGATGTGTTCTTATGCGCCGCCGGACTTTGTGAGGACTTTTACTACTTGGTGGAGAACACAGGCCTTACCACCTTCGTTGAAGATAAGTGTCCGCAATACCTCCTCCACACTAATATCTTCGTGCAAAGCTTTAATTTCTATCCAAGGAAGAGTCCTCCTATGGTTGAGTTCAAGTTATATGATATCCCCCAGCGCATGTCACTTCAGGATTTTTGCAATGTTTGGAAATTACCTTATGTTGGGTATATTCATGAACCTCGTCCACGGGACTTGGAGGTTTTCATAGATACTATTGTTGTAGGAGAGGAGAGAGGAGTGTCTTGCGCTAGAGCTGCTAGCATACATTTTCCGTGCTTCGCTACTTCTCATTATTCATGGGAAAATGTTTCATTGGCCGTGGGAAAGCTAGGGCCCTTAGCTCCCCAGATCTTGCGGTTTTGCGCGAAGCCCTTTATAATGATAAAACTTATAGCTTGGGCGCTATAGTAGCTCAACGGTTGAACACGAATAGTTCTAAAGGCATTGTTTATGGAGGTACCTATGCAACCCGTCTTGCTAGACATTTTGAGATACCAATTAGACTGCACGAGGAAGAAGAGATTCTTCTGCCTGAGAGATATCTAGATTATGATAACATGGTTCGCCATGACTTTCTTGATAAAGATATAAATAAGAGGATGATTTATAACCTGGTATTTAGTCAGGGTACTCGTGAGACTATTACTTTGCCTGCTCCTTCTTTGTTCAATCTTCATCTAGGCAGGTACATTATTATGCCCTCGGACATCTACGGATATTGGGCATAGCACCACCACAGGCGCCCATGCCCGAGCTACCAGTCGAGTACCAGACGCCAGTTTAACAGTGGGAGCCAGAGGAGCTCACACAGCAGTGGCACCCTCAGTACACTCCGGAGTACCCCAGAGATGGTTATTTCCCTCCATGGGAGTAGACCAACTTAGGCCAAAAGCCTAAGCTTGGGGGAGTACGTGTTTCTCACCGACTTTATAGTCATGCTCACACTTTCACTTTGATAGTCGGTGTTCACACTTTGCCACTGTATCATCCATGCTAGTTTATTTTATTTTTCTCGCTTTCTTTTCGTGTGTTTGTCTAGTTTGAGAAAAACCAAAAAGATTTCCCATTCTTCTTTTGCTTGTTGGGAGCTTTCCCGTGTAAATAGTTTTCTTTTTCTTTGGGTCAAGGTAAAAGACCATGGTTACAATGTTTAGTGGCTCTCACATGCATATCTGTTTATCTGTCAAAGATCCATATTACTTTGTCTTCTCCTTTGTGTTTGCTTGCAGATTCCATCTTAGTCCAATGCACGAACACTCTTATTATTGTTCACATCATTCGGTCGTGCAAGTGAAAGGCAATAATGACGATATATGATGAAGTGACTGAGCCTGGAAAAGCTGGTATGCACTCGATCTATTTTGTTTTTGTAAGTATGACTAGCTCATCGTTCCTGATTCATCTTTGTTGTGAGAGAAACATGTTTGTAATGACAACTTAGATATCATAGTTTCTGATGCCATGCTTAATTAGCTAGGAGCTTATAATGGTTTCTCTTGGATGCGAACATGAATTGTGAGATGATTATGATGTAGTATGATAGGATGGTATCCTCCTTTGAATGATTCAAGTGGCTTGACTTGGCGCATGTTTACGCATGTAGTTGAAACAAAATCAACATAGCCTCTATGATATTCATGTTCATGGTGATTTGTGTCCTACTCATGCTTGCACTCAATTCTGGTTAATCTCAATGCATTTTGATGATTGTTGTGGCTCTCTAGTTGGTCGCTTCCCAGTCTTTTGCTAGCCTTCACTTGTACTAAGTGGGAATACTGCTTGTGCATCCACTTCCATAAACCCAAAGTTGTTCCATATGAGTCCACCATACCTACCTATATGCGGTATCTACCTGCCGTTCCAAGTAAATTTGCATGTGCCACTCTCTAAACCTTCAAGTAATAATCTGTTTTGCATGCTCGAACCGCTCATGTGGTGACTAGGGGCGATCGATATCTTCCATGCTAGGCGTGTTATCCTCGATATGTGTTTATTCACTATCATTCACGAGAAAGGGGTCGGTAATTGGATTGCCCAGTTCCATGCTCAAATCGAAAAGATAATTGCAAACAAAACTCCCCCTCGATTGTTGTTGGTATGGACGGCACCCGAGTATTCGGCTAGTCGTGGAGTGTGATTGATCGGTGGTGGGGGAGTCAAAACTTTACTTTTCTGTTTGGGAACCGCCTATAGTATGTGTAGCATGGAAGATGGTGAAAACTCTTGGTCATTGCGTTGACAATGAAAGCATGCCAACCAAAATTATTTATCTCTGTCTTCAAATCTTGAGTTCTGGCACCTTTGCAAATCAATGCTTCCCTCTGCGAAGGGCCTATCTATTTATGTTTCTGTTGAGTCATCCTCTTCTTTCAAAAAGCACCAATTAGAGAGCACCTCTGTCATATTTATGCTTTGCTTTTAATTGATATTGAGTATGACTGTGACTGGATCTTCTTTGCCATGAATTACAATGTTCAGTCAGCCTTTGGTCTTTGAAGGTGCTCTGCATTTATGTTTTGTGGTCTCAGAAAGAGCTAGCGAGATACCATCTGTTCATACTGCTTCATGATTGTTTTGATTGAAGTATTGATGTTTGAAACTTATTATTATTGCTCGCTAGTTGATTATGCCATTGATATGAGTTTGCCATGACACCTAAATGTCATTGCTTATGTGGTTAGCTTATGATCTTGCTGAAAATCTGAATAAGAGTTAGACATAATTGCAACAACAAGATCAAACAGAGTTCGTAAACGTTTTTCTTTTGTCTCTTTCAGTTTGTCAACTGAATTGCTTGAGGACAAGCAAGGATTTAAGCTTGGGGGAGTTGATACGTCTCCATCGTATCTACTTTTACAAACTCTTTTGCCCTTGGTTTGGACACTAATTTGCATGATTTGAATGGAACTAACCAGGATTAACGTTGTTTTCAGCAGAATTGCCATGGTGTTGTTTTTGCGCAGAAATAAACGTTCTCGGAATGACCTGGAAATTTACGAGGATTTTTTGTGGAATATATAAAAAATACTGGCGCAAGAATCAACCGAAGGAGTGGAGCGAGGAGCCCACAAGCCCACCAGGCGCGGGCACCCCCTGGTCGCGCCTAGGAGGCTTGTGGGGCCCTCTGAGCTCTGCCGCCTCCAACTCCAGCTCTATTTAGTCCCTTTCATCCGGAAAAAAATCAAGGAGAAGAGTTCATCAAGGCGCCGCCACCACCAGTTCTTCCTCTGGAGGGCAGATCTGGAGTCCGTTTTGGGCTCCGTAGAGGGGAGATCGTCGCCATCGTCATCACTAACCTTCCTTCATCGCCAATTCCATGATGCTCTTCACCGTTCGTGAGTGATCTCATCGGAGGGTTGCTGGACGGTGATGGGTTGGATGAGATCTATCATGTAATCGAGTTAGTTTTGATGGGGATTGATCCCTAGTTTCCACTATGTTCTGAGATTGATGTTGCTACTGCTTTGACATGCTTAATGCTTGCCACTAGGGCCCGAGTGCCATGATTTCAGATCTAAACCTATTATGTTCTCGCCAATATATGTGTGTTCTTGATCCTATCTTGCAAGTTCTAGCCACCTACTATGTGTTATGAGTCAGCAACCCTGGAGTGACAATAGCCGGAACCACTCCCGGAGATGTCCATAGTATGAGGAGTTCATGTATTCACTAAGTGTTAATGCTTTGTTCCGGTTCTCTATTAAAAGGAGAACCTTGATATCCCATAGTTTCCATTAGGACCCCGCTGCCACGGGAGGGATGGACAATAGATGCCATGCAAGTTCTTTTCCCTAAGCACGTATGACTATATACGGAATGAATGCCTACATTACATTGACGACCTGGAGCTAGTTACATATCTCCCCATGTTATAACTATTGCATGATGAATGTCATCCGGCATAATCATCCATCACTGATCCAATGCCTACGAGTTTTTCCTACTCGTCCTTGCTACGTTACTTTGCCGCTACTGTTGTCACTGCTGCTACTATTACCGTTGCTACTGTTGCTATCACACTACTTTGCTACTGATACTTTGCTGCAGATACTAAGTCTTTCAGGTGTGGTTGAATTGACAACTCAACTGCTAATACTCGAGAATATTCTTTGGCTTCCCCTTGTGTCGAATCAACAAATTTGGGTTGAATACTCTACCCTCGAAAACTGTTGCGATCCCCTATGCTTGTGGGTTATCAGTTTTCCGCTCACCTTGAGTACAGACAAGTTGTTCTGGTGTCAAGTTGAGGAGATTTTGTTTCAAGTGCTTCTGCATGTTGATCATATCAACTATATGATTCATGCTTGACCTTTCGATCTCTTGTGTTCTGAGGCCATGTCTGTACATGCTAGGCTCATCAAGTTTAACCCGAGTGTTCCGCGTGTGCAACTGTTTTGCACCCGTTGTATGTGAACGTTGAGTCTATCACACCCGATCATCATGTGGTGTCTCGAAACGACGAACTGTCGCAACGGTGCACAGTCGGGGAGAACACAATTTTATCTTGAAATTTTAGTGAGGGATCACCTTATAATGCTACTATCGTCCTAAGCAAAATAAGGTGCATAAAAGGATTAACATCACATGCAAATCATAAGTGACATGATATGGCCATGAACTAGTGCTTCTTGATCTCCATCATCAAAGTACCGGCATGATCTCCATCATCACCGGTGCCACACCATGATCTCCATCATCATGATATCCATCATTGTGCTGCCATTGAGTTTGTCACACTAACTATGCTGTTACTAGTAAAGCTACTACTAGTGATAAAGCAAAGCATCTCCAAACGCAAAATAATTAAAGACAACCCTATGGCTCCTGCCGGTTGCCGTAGCATCGATGTGCAAGTCGATATTTAACTATTACAACATGATCATCTCATACATCCAATATATCATATCATCTCTTTGGCCATATCACATGACATGCATACCCAGCAAAAACAAGTTAGGCGTCCTCTAATTTGTTGTTGCATGTTTTACGTGGCTGCTATGGGTATCTACTATGATCGCATCTTACTTACGCAAAACCACAACGATGATATGCAAGTTGCTATTTAACCTTCTCCAAGGACCGCCTCAGTCAAATCCGATTCAACTAAAGTTGAAGAAACAGACACCCGCCAGTCATGTTTATGCAACAAGTTGCATGTTAGTCGATGAAACTGGTTTGTCGTAAGCGTATGAGTAATGTTGGTACGAGTCGCTTCCATCCAACAATACCGACGAAACAAGAAAAGACTAAGGAGGGCAGAAAATTGAACATCAACACCCACAAACTCTTTTGTGTTCTACTTGAAATATCATCTACGCATGAACCTAGCTCTGATACCACTGATGGGGAACGTTGCATGGGGAACAAAAAAATCCCTACGCACACGCAATACCTATCCATGGTGATGATCATCTACGAGAGGGGAGAGTGAATCTACATACCGTTGTAGATCACTAAGCGGAAGCGTATATAACGTGGTTGATGTAGTGGAACATCTTAGCGATCCAAATCGCAGCCCGTCCCGCAAACTCATCACGATCCGTCCCACAATTCCATCACGATCCATGCCAATCTAGTGCCGAACAGACGACACCTCCGCGTTCAACACACGTACAACTCGATGACAATCATCGCCTTCTTGATCCAGCAAGAGGGGCGGAGAGGTAGATGAGTTCTCCAGCACGACGGTGTGGTGGTGGTGGTGGTGAACTAATCCAGCAGGGCTTCGCCTAAGCATTGTCGAACTAGACTAGAGAAGAAATAGATCTAGAGGAAGGAGAGGGCAGCACGTGGCAATTAGGGTTAGGGGCTGCCCTCAAAATCCCTCAATATATATAGGAGGAAGGGGAGAGGAGACAGCCTTGTCCCCTACTCCAAAAATGTTCGGTCAAACCAAACAAGGGAGGAATGCACCTCCCACAAGGGAGGTCGGATCCTATTAGGACTCCTTCCTAATTTGGAAACTCTTTCCACCTTTTGGATTTTTGCCTTATCCCTCCACTCCAGCCGCATGGGCCCTTAGGGGAGGCTTAGGCCCGCCCACCAGGGGCTGGTCTGCCTCCTCTCACATCCCATGAAGCCCTTGGGTCGTCACACCCATCCCGGTGGTCCCCCGGTACCCTCTCGGCACTCCCGATTCACTACCGATGAGCCCGAAACTTTTCTGGAGACCAAAACAGGACTTCCCATATATCAATCTTTACCTCCAGACCATTCCGGAGCTCCTCGTGACATATGCAATCTCATCCGGGACTCCGAACAACCTTCAGTCACCACCACCTATAACTCAACTATACCGAAACGTCACCGAACCTTAAGTGTGCACACCCTGTGGATTCGAGAACTATGTAGACATGACCTGAGACATTCTCCGATAAATAACCAATAGCGGGACCTAGATGCCCATATTGGCCCAGATATTCTACGAAGATCTTTAGCGGTTCAACCTCTATGTCAAGGATTCAGTTAATCCCATATGTTGGTCCCTTTGTCCTTCGATATGTTACTTGGCCCAGATTCGATCGTCGGTATCACTATACCTAGTTCAATTTCGTTGCCAGAAAGTCTCTTTACTCATTATGTAATACAAGATCCCGCGACTAACTCCTTTGTCACATTGCTTGCAAGGCTTGTTGTGATGTTGTATTACAGAGTGGGCCACGAGATACCTCTCAGTCACACGGAGTGACAAATCCTAGTCTCGATTCACGCCAACCAAACATACACCTTCGGAGATACCTATAGAGCACCTTTGTAGTCACCCAGTTATGTTGCGACGTTTGATACACACAAGTTATTCCGCTGGTGTCTGGGAGTTGCATGATCTCATGGTCATAGGAACAGATACATTGACATGCAGAAAAAAGTATCAATAAACTGACACGATCATATGCTACGTTCATAGTTTGGGTCTTGTCCATCACATCATTCTCCTAATGATGTGATCCCGTTATCCAGTGACAACACTTGTCTATGGCCAGGAAACCTTGACCATCTTTGATCAACGATCTAGTCAACAAGAGACTCACTAGGGA
The DNA here is from genome assembly GCF_904849725.1 of Hordeum vulgare subsp. vulgare. Lineage (NCBI taxonomy): Eukaryota > Viridiplantae > Streptophyta > Magnoliopsida > Poales > Poaceae > Hordeum > Hordeum vulgare. Next base: position 314,242,333 of record NC_058524.1, read on the forward strand.
TTGTGTGTTGTCTATGTATCCACGCATGTATTTAAGTTTCCAATCAACACAATTCTAGCATGGATAATAAACAATTATCATGAACAAGGAAATATACTAATAACCACTTTATTATTTACTCTAGGGCATATTTCGAACAGAATTTGGATTCGTTGATTGTCGTTGAGTGGGCTGTGAGTGCATAGGAGGTGAAGATTTTGCTGCACTTAAGGGTTTTGACTTGACATATGATTTCTTCACCATTGTCTTCTTGGGAGGTTCTTCTATAGCACAAGCCTCGGCAGCAGAGGAGGAGGTAGCAGCAGTTGAATCCTCATTGAACTTATTTACAACAACTTTTGCCTTTTTCTTCAGCTTGGTCAAATACTTATCCTTTTCCTCGGGATAGTCCTCGATTGTTGCTACGCTGGAGGGATGTATTGTTTGTTGATCTCCCTGGGGAAATATTTTGCAAGGAGTTTGAGGGAAAACTTCTTGGCATACTTTGGAGTGACATACCTGTATTCTTTCCCCTCCTTTGCCCACCTGTATTCTTTCCCCTCCTTTGCCCACCTGCATTCAATCTTTTGAAGTCTAATTTTGCATTTTGAAGTAGTTTCTTTCCCATGAATTTCTTCATCTAGCGTGCAGTAATCAACATATATATCCTCTGGGATTTCAAAAGCGGTGTTCTATTCAAGCTTCTTGCCACCCTTCTGTTTTCTGTCCTCCTCCATTTTCTTCAGCTGAGGTTTTTGCTGAGGAATTTGTATTCTTGAGGAATTTGATGACACGGGTATTGTTTCTTCAAGAAATGCTCAAATGAGTTAAGTTGATGAGAACCTAGAGATTCATCAGCTGACATTTTGTACCTGTGAACAGAGTATAGGTGCGGAGAATTTGGAGATGTCATATGCGTTCTCAATTTTGAGGAAATTTAAAAATAACTTAAGTTGAAGAATTTGACCAGTGCAGTCTTGAGGAATTTAACTAAGCATTTTTATCTTAGGTTCCAAAGTTGTGCAGATTACAAAAATTACACAACTGAGGAATCTCATGAAGCATTTTGTGTCTTGGTGAAATTCATCAAGTGTTCTAAACATTGGTGTACACAGCTGAAGGAGTTTCTGAGGAATAACTGATTTCGCGGATCTAAAGAAAATAAATGGATCAACACGGGCAATAAAATAGGATTGTAATTACCCTAAATGAAGAACACAATGAACTAGGGAAGTGAAAGCAGAAGTTCTTCGGTTCAGATCTTCGGTGCCCTAACTCGGCGACTGAAGACAGCTATGGCGGCGACGAAGGAAGATGATCCACAGTCGACATGAGTCCGGCAACGGCGAGGTCGAGGGAGTGAAGTTCTTCCTTGTAAGTGCATCTAGTGCCCCTTAGTGATTTTGGTGGTTTGAAGACTTATAGGTTAAGTATCTAATGTGTTCATGAGTGTACACATGATCTATAAGTCGTTGAGGAGTTTGAAATATTTGATGAATATCAACCCCTAAAAATGTATATCTTCGGCTGAAGAAATTGGTCTGAAGCTGAAGAATTGAATCGCGAAGAAATTGCGATCAAATTGATATTCCTCATGAAGATATTGAAGATGAGGAATTTAGTGTGTTGTGAAGAAAATCAATCTCAAGTCTTTGAAGCATGAAGATTTATGCTTCCTGTTTTATTTTCTTCACTCTTGAGTCATAGGAACAACGTACTGTTAAAGGGGGTCAAGGTAACACTTCAGAATGAATTTCCTCATGATGCTCAACCCAAGCCTAATCCTACCAAAAGCCTCAAGTGAGGAATATGTGAGACATGAGGACTCTCACAGTTGAGGGTCCCGACCATTACCACAATTCGCGCCACATCACTGATCGTATCCACACCAACGGTCATATTATTTAAGAGCATTAATGTCAAATCATGTCGGGATGCTCCCAGGCTATAAATAGCCGCCCCCCCACAACCATTAGCTGGTTGGTTGCTTCATTAGAAACTGACACTTGTCATAAGAGCAACCCCAATTCCTCAGAGTTTTTGAGAGTAAATCATCAGTGAGGAAATACCCCAAACACCAAACCACAAACCAAAACCAAGTGATTGAGCATCACTGAAGAATTTGTTCCTGTGTAGGACTGAAGCCTTTTACCTTTGAGGACTATGCATCCTTCAGACGGTTAGGTGTCATGGTCTAGAGCAATCCAGCAGTCAATTGGTCATCGCCGGGTGACCAAGTTTGTGAGGGTTTGGAAATCTGCCCTGAAGACTTACCACGAGTGTTGGGCGAGGACTTGTGTCCTTAGCTCAAGGATAATACGGTAGGGACTGTGTGTCTCAGGATTGTGTGTCATTTGGTTTCAATACCAAGCCGCTCCAAACCATACGTACAATTGTCATAGCAGTTGGAATAAGGTCATCAACCAATCTCTTCACTGTGATACGGGTTCTTGTAAGTGCATCTAGTGCCCCTTAGTGATTTTGGTGGTTTGAAGACTTATAGGTTAAGTATCTAATGTATTTATGAGTGTACACATGATCTATAAGTCACTGAGGAGTTTGAGATATTTGATGAATATCGACCCCTAAAAATGTATATCTTCGGTTGAAGAAATTGGTCTGAAGCTGAAGAATTGAATCGCGAAGAATCTGTGATGAAATTGATATTCCTCATGAAGATACTAAAATTAAGGAATTCGGTGTGTCCTCAAGAAAATCATTTTGAAAACTTTGAAGCATGAAGATTTACTCTTTCTGTTTTATTTTCTTCACATTTGAATAATAGGAACACCATACTGTTAAAGTGGGTCGAAGTTACACTTTGGAATGAATTTCCTCATGAAGCTGAACCCAAGCCTAATTCTACCAAAAGCATCAATGTGAGGAATACGAGTGACATGAGGACTCTCACAGTTGAGGGTTCCGACCGTTTTGATAGCCACGCCAAGTCATTGGTCTTATCCACACCAACGGTCATATTATTTAAGGGCATTAGTGTCAAATCATGTCGGGATGCTCCCAGGCTATAAATATCCGCCCCCACAACCATTAGCTAGTTGGCTGCTCCGTTAGGAACTGACACTTGTCATAAGAGCAACCCAAATTCCTCAGAGTCATCGAGAGTAATTCATCAGTGAGGAAATACCCCATACACCGAAACCACAAACCAAACCTAGTGATTGAGCATCACTGAAGAAGTTGTTCCTGTGTGGTACTGAAGCCTTTTACCTTTGAGGACTATGCATCCTCCAGACGGTTAGGCGTCATGGTCTAGAGCAATCCAGCAGTCAATTGTGGATCACCGGGTGACCAAGTTTGTGAGGGTTTGGAAGTCTGCCCTAAAGACTTACCACGAGTGTTGGGCGAGGACTGTGTGTTCTTAGCCCAAGGAGAACACGATAGGGACTGTGTGTCTCGGGACTGTGTGTCCTTTGGTTTCAATACCAAGCCGCTCCAAACCAGATGTACGACTGTCATAGCAGTTGGAACTGGGTCATCAACTACTATCTTCGTTGTGAAACAGGTTCTAATTCCTCAACTCCTTACTTTCCTCAGATTATGTGTTGATGACTTTCACTGCTACTGTTTGAAGAAATTGCTGAAGACTTTCTCTGAAATTCCTCAACCCCAGATTCTTCACACTAGTTAATCTTCATCTGTTTTCTGCGTGCCTGCTCACTGTGCAATCTGTTTTCACATTCCTCACTCTAAAAAACTGCTGTTGTGAAACTTTGCACTTCTGATCCTTTACTGTTTCCGTTGTAAGTTAGTCATCAGTGAGGAATTTCCTCAAAAGGAATTTCCTCAGTGATGAAATTCTAAAAATCTCCTATTCACCCCCTCTAGTCGATATAACGCACTTTAAATTGGTATCAGAGCAAGGTACTCCCTTGTTCTGTGTGATTTTGGTTTAACCACCTGGAGTTTCAGTTATGTCGACTGCAGGCATGTTTAAGGTGACTGCAGCATGTCCTACCTTCAAAGGAAAGAACTTTCCCTTCTGGAAGAACAAGATCCAAATGCATCTACAAGCTATTGATAATGATCTCTGGTATATTGTGGAACATGGCGTCCCCGTCATCTCTGCTAGTGTCTCTTTGCTGATGTGAAGAAATTCATGCAACTCGATTCTCAACCGAAGAATATCAGCTGTGGCCATTTGAGCCCAGGCCAGTTTAGAAGAGTGAGTGATTTGGGCTCTGCAACACTGATCTGGGAGAGACTGTGCAAAGTAAATGAAGGAGTATCAACCCAGCGTGACTCTCGTGTTGATATTCTTCGCAATCTCTTCAATCGCTTCAAGAGGCATGACAATGAAAGCTGCCGAGACACCTTTGATCGCCTCACTGACATATCAAATGAACTGCAAGCACTGGTAGCTAGAGACATTACTGATCAGGAAGTTGTGAAGAAACTGTTGAGATCTTTGGATTCTTCATTTGATACTTTAGTTCTGATGATTCAACAAAGACCAGACTACAAGATGCTTGACCCAGCTGATATACTCGAAAGACTCAATACTCATGAATTCCAACTAGAAAAAAAGAAAGATCTATATGGACCAAGCTATTCCAGACCACGTGCACTGAAGGCTAGAGCAATTTCCTCATCTGAAGAAGAAGATTCGGATGATAGCATTGGTGACCCTGAAGAATTTGGACAGGAGCTTGCAATGCTCGTGAGGAAATTCCAGAGCTTTACACGACGTGGCCAGTTCGATAAATCTTCAAGAAGAGACATGAGGAAATCCGAACCTTCATCTCAGGACTACAAGAAAAGAACCTGCCACAAATGCAAGAAATCGGGTCATTACATTGCTGACTGTCGTCATTGGGGAAAGGAATCAAAGAAGAAGAAATACAAGGATGACAGTTCTGATGACACGAAGAAGAAGAAGAAATCTTCAAAATCTTCATCTTCAAAGCCCTCATCGCACAAGAAGACTAGTTTCAGAAAGGCTCGGGCACTTATTGGCAAGGAAATGGATTCCGAGGCAGAATCAGAGGAATATGATGAAGAAGAGGGTTCTGATGAAGACTCAGAATCCGGACAGGCTAGTCTCGCACTGGCAACCACTTTCGTCAGCAAGTCAATCTTCAACCTTGAAGAAGACGATAACACCATCCGCACAGATGACTATGCTGATGACTTCGCTCCAACCTATTGCTTCATGGCAAAAGGTTCAAAGGTACCGAATGATGCTCCCTCCTCTGAGTCAAGTGACTGTGAACCTGATAATTATAAAAAACCCAGTTACAGTAAACTTGCTATCATTGCCACTAAACAACAAACTGCCCTAGAAAAGCTTCAGAAACTGCTAGATAGAAGTGATGATCTGTTGAATGATGAAATGAATCTTACCTAAATCCTCACTGAAGATGTGAAAAGTCTTCAGTCTAGATTTGATAATCTTCAAGATCGTTATGATACACTCCTCGCTGATCATGAGAAAATTTCCTACGAATTTGTTCAAAGGAAGCTTGATCTAGAGAAGCTGAGGATTTCTCATGATGATCTTCGTATCGAAAATGATTCATTACTAGCTCAACAGATCAGCGCTGCTCAAGCTGAATTCATTCCTCCATGTCTTAAATGCATTGAACGCGAAACTGCTAATTTTTCACCAGAATCATCAAATGCTTCTATTGCTACAAATTCTTCGACTGCACCTGTAGTGTATATTTCCTCACTTGAGGAAAACACAAATGTTACTGATGAAAATGCAGGGTTGAAGGAATTGTATGTGACAGGCATATACAAAAGCCTCAAAGGACATCAAACCCTTTGTGATGTGCTCAAAAAGCAGATCTTGAACAGGAACCCGAGGAAAGAAGGAATTGCCTTTGAGAGGAAATTAAATGCTGATGGATCTTATTGGAAACCTGAGAAGTATCCCAAAACCTCATGGGTTGCTGCTACTCGACCTCCATTTGATCCATCTAATCTAACTGACTTTTCATGTGAATTATCCTATTCCTCATATGAGTCATTTGACTCCAACTATAAACTGCTCAAAAATCAATCTGGTCAAGTATTTGCTCGATATGTTGGAACTAACTCCAGGAATGACCCTCCTTTGAGGAAAATCTGGGTTCCCAAAAGTTGTCTTGAAAATCTTCAGGTGAATGTCCTCATGACACCACCATTGAAGAATCTGAACCCCGGATCAAATTCCTTAGGAGGACCAAAGTCTTCAAGAGGATCAAAATCCCCAACTGGTCAAAATTATGCTCGTACCCGTGCTAATGCGTCTAACATGAAGGGAAACTACAAGGAATATGAATATGAGCGTTACTCTTCAAATCATTATGTTCATAAATCCTCAAACCAGTTCTCTGCATATTCATATGAGTACTTTAACCCCCCTACTGTTAAGAGAAGTGCATTAGCTTCAATGCCACCTTTCTCATATGGTGCTCGCAGGATGATGAATGCTTTACCACCCCTTAAGATGTGGGTGGTGAAGAAATCGAACTAATCACTTCTGCAGAACAGGTCTCCAGGTGAAAATCATCATCTGAAGAATTTGCTGGAGACCTGAGGAAATGCTTGAAAGGACGCAAGCTAATACTGATGAAATAGAAATATTTCACACGTCCTTATAATTCTGTTGTGATGAAATTATTATATGATGAAATTGATATCATATTCTTCAAACTTGAAGCATATGAGATGGTAAGATGTACTAATTCATCTGCAGGATGATAAACCCAAGAATACTGAGTGGGTTCTTGATAGTGGCTGCACACATCACATGACTGGTGATAAAAGCTTGCTGATGAATATGCCACTAACTCCATCACCTCTGAAGCAAATCACATATACTGACAAAGGTAAAAGCAAGGTATTGGGACTTGGCAAAGTGGCTATTTCCAAGGATAGGCATATGGACAAAGTGATGCTTGTTGAATCCCTTGGTTTTAACCTCATGTCACTCTCGATGCTTTGTGATCTTGATATGATTGTTATCTTTGGTAGATATAGATGTGTAGTCATCATGGAATCTGACAGATCCAAAGTCTTCGAAGGTGTAAGAAGAGGGGATTTGTACGTTGTTGATTTCTCTATAGGTCCTCAACCAGCCACTTGCTTACTAGCAAAAACCTCAGAAGGATGGCTGTGGCAACGAAGAATAGGTCATGCAGGCATGAGGAATTTTCTCACGCTTGCGAAGAAGAAGCATGTCATCAGCATCGAATCAGTCAAATTCCTCAAAGATCATCTCTGCGGTGCATGTGAATCTGGGAAAATGACCAGATCCAAGCATCCCTCGAAGACTATCATGACCACTACACGTCCATTCGAATTGCTTCATATGGATCTATTTGGACCTACTCACTATGCCACACTAACCAATGCAGTATCTTTATATGGCTTCTTCATAGTTGATGATTATTCCAGATATACATGGGTGCATATCATAGTGTATAAAACTGAACTGCAGGAAATCTTCAAACGATTTTCTTCAAGGGCCTCGACGAAATTTGGCATCAAGATCAAACATATCAGGAGTGATAATGGAACAGAGTTCAAAAACACTGGTCTTGATGATTATCTTGATGAACTTGGTATTACTCACGAATTATCTTCTCCTTATACTCCTCAGCAGAATGGTGTCGTCGAAAGGAAGAACAGGACTCTGGTTGAGATGGCAAGAACTATGCTTGAAGAATATCAAACTCCTCGTCGCTTTTGGCCTGAAGCAATCAACGCTGCATGCCATATCATCAACAGGGTATATCTTCACAAATTCCTCAAGAAAACCTCATATGAACTCCTCACTGATAAGAAACCCAATGTAAGTTATTTCAAAGTCTTCGGTGCAAAATGTTGGATTAGAGATCCTCACCATAGCTCGAAATTTGCACCTAAGGCACATGAAGGTTTTATGCTCGGTTATGGAAAGGACTCGCACACCTACAGAGTCTTCAACAACTATCACAACAAAGTTGTTGAGACTGTAGATGTGCGGTTCAATGAAACTAATGGCTCGCAAAGAGAGCAATTGCCTTCTGATCCAGATAAGTTGTCTCCTGAGGAAGCAATAAAGCTCAAACCTACTGAAGACGTTGTCCCCACTGAGGAAATTGGTGAAGAAACGATCCCCATCATTGATGAAAATCAAGAAGATGCTCCTGAGGAAATTGCACCAGAACCACTTCCTCAGCCTAGACGAAATCCTCAACCAGCTCATCCGAGGATTGCAAATGAAGTAGAACTTGACAAAATCCTCAACGACATCAATGCGCCAGGTCCTCTCACTCGCTCAAAAGCTTCACACTTGGTTAAATTTTGTGGGCATTTTTCCTTTGTATCCATCACAGAACCCTCAAAAGTTGCTGAGGCTTTTCTGGAACCGGAGTTGATCAAAGCTATGCAAGACAAACTTCTTCAATTCAAGCTGAATGACGTATGGGAGCTCGTCAAACGACCAGATCCTCGCAAGCACAACATCATCGGCACCAAGTAGATTTTCCGAAACAAGCAAGATGAGGACGGTCAAGTGGTGAGGAACAAGGCACGACTTGTAGCCCAAGGCTACACCCAGGTTGAAGGAATAGATTTCGATGAAACTTTTGCACCTGTTGCTAGACTTGAAGCTATTCGAATACTACTTGCTTATGCTAATCATCATAACAACATCTTATATCAAATGGATGTGAAAAGTGCATTCCTCAATGGTAAGCTTGAGGAAGAAGTATATGTTGCTCAGCCCCCAGGTTTTGAGGATCCAAAGAATCCAGACAAAGTCTTCACACTCAAAAAGGCTCTCTATGGTCTCAAGCAAGCCCCTCGGGCATAGTATGATACATTGAAGGAATTCCTCATGAAGAAAGGCTTCAAACCTGGATCACTCGATCCAACTCTTTTCACTAAATCCTATGATAATGAGCTATTTGTGTGTCAAATAAATGTCAATGATATCATATTTGGCTGTACTGACAAATGATACAGTGATGAATTTGCTTACATGATGAGTGAAGAATATCAGATGTCTATGATGGGGGAGCTGAAATTCTTCTTAGGTCTTCAAATTCGTCAACAACGCAATGGAATCTTCATATCACACGAGAAATACCTCAAGGATGTTCTGAGGAAATTCGACATGCATGAATGCAAAGGTGCCAAGACTCCAATGCCTACCAACGGCCACCTCGGCACTGATGAAAATGGTAAATATTTCGATTAGGAGTTATATCGCTCTATGATTGGCTCTTTATTGTATCTATGTGCATCTAGGCCAGATATAATGCTTAGTGTTTGCATGTGTGCACGTTTTCAAGCAAAACCGAAGGAATCACACCATAATGCTGTGAAGCATATTCTTCGATACTTAGCTCACACACCAACACTAGGATTATGGTATCCCAAGGGCTCAAATCTTCATCTGGTAGGGTATTCTGATTCTGACTATGCTGGTGACCGTGTGGATCGCAAGTCAACTTCTCGCACATGCCATTTCCTCGGAAGATCACTAGTTTGCTGGTTCTCAACGAAGCAAAACTGCGTATCACTCTCCACTGCCGAACCTAAGTACATTGTTGCTGGTTCATGTTGTGCTCAATTACTATGGATGAAGCAAACCCTCAAGGACTACGGCATCAACATGAAGAATGTGCCTCTCTACTGCGACAATGAGAGTGCAATCAAGATTGCATACAACCCAGTACAGCACTCGAAGACCAAGCACATCCAGATTCGTCATCATTTTCTTCGGGACCATGTCCTCAAGGGCAATATCCTCATCGACCATGTGAAGAGTAATGATCAACTGGCAGATATGTTCACTAAGCCCTTGGATGAGAAAAGGTTTTGCAAGTTGTGGTGCGAGCTAAATATCTTAGAATCTTCAAATGTTTTGTAAAAACATGCACACATACTAACACTTATGCAAAATTGATGACTTAGATGTGCAACACATGATGAATCGATTTTCTTCAACTGATGAAGAATATCACTCTCAATGTGAAGAAATAAACGAAGAAAATGCTTCTTAGGGCCCTACGACAATTGTACGCGGCGTCTGTAATCAACATTCTTATATGGTGGGTCACGCCACCGCCCAACGTGAAATTCCTCAAGTTGATTTTCTTCAAATGTTCCATTTCCTAAAAAAAGTGTTTTTCTTCAAACAGTTGTTCTTCATTGTGACGATTTATCACAAAATCCTCAAGTTACTCAAATCTTCAAAAACACATGATGGCTTTCGTTTGACTAGATAGACTGTGATTTCAAGTTGAGCTTCACTGCCTCGACTTCTCCGTCGCCGGATCCACGCCGGAGTCGGACCATCTTCGCCCGCCGCCGCCGTAGACGTCCTCTGTCGCCGGGTTAGGGCGCATTGGACACGCGACCGAAGAGCTTCTCTACACAACTTTTCTGTGTTCTTCGTGCGCGCCTTCAAGGGTAAATAAAAATCCCATTTTTAAGCAAGTTAGATCTCCTATTTTACATCTCCTATGTGAAATCTGTTTTTCCTCAAGAATCGATATGCACTTGATTCCTCAAACACTGTCTATCACCACACCATTGATGAACTTCACTAAGCATCTAAGATTTTCACGAGATTGCTCAATTGTGCGAATTTTCGGATCTGTACAACTCTGGAACCCAAGAACAGTATGCTTAGGCAAATTCCTCAACCACTGGTTAAATTCCTCAACCACTGGTTAAATTCCTCAACTGTTAAATTCCTCAATTCTTCAAATCTGAGAACGTATATGACCTCTCCAAATTCCTCGCAACTATACTCTGTTCAAAGGTACTCACATGTCAGCTGATGAATCTCTCGGTTCTCATCACATTAACTCATTTGCAGCATTTCTTGAAGAAAATCTTCAAGTCTCATCAGAATCCTCAAGAGTTCAGTCTCATCAGAAAAATCCTCAACTGAAGTAAATGGAGGATGACAGAAAGCAGAAGGGAGGAAAGAAACTTGAGCAGAACACAACTTTGGATATCCCTGAGGATATTTACTTGGACTATTGCACACCTGATGAAAATGAAACAATGGCCAAGAGAAAGATTCGGCTGCAGAAGATAGAACGCCGATGGGCTAAGGAATGGAAGGAATGCAGGTTTGTAACTGCCATGTATGCGAAGAAATTCGCCCTGAAGCCTCCTGGCAAACGGGCCCCACTTGAGGCTCATCAAGTAGCACATCCCTCAAGCGTCAAGACCATTGATGATTATCCGGATGAGAAGGACAAGCATTTGGCTAAGCTCAAGAAGCAGCCAGATGCTGCAGTGAGGAAATTCAATGAATCCTCAGCTGCTGCCTCAACTGCAGGTACTTCCTATGCCGCTAAGACCTCTGGTTCAGCAATTCCTCAACCACAGTCTGTGCCATCAAAACCAAGGGATCCAAAGCCTCAAGAGAAGTCTTCTCAGGCATCAGTTACAAAACCCTCAGCTCCAAAATCCTCAGCACCACCACCAAAGCCTCAAGAGATACCAGTACAGAAGCCGGTCATGAAGCCACTGACCGCCACCTCCAGCTCCTCACTCCCGGCTGCAACCAGCTCGGAGACAAAGTCTTCACCACCTCCTGTGAAGACTCAGGTGTCTGCTAACAGAGCAACTCTACCAAGCCCCAGCAAAATCATCACAGTTCCGTCTGCATCAGAGGGCAGTGATGAATATGATGATCAAACCCTACAAGCAATAATCAGAAATAAGCAGGAAAGGGTAGCTCAAGCATCAGGAAGCGCCATTCCTCTGGCCATGGACCCCAAGGTCCTCCTAGACTACATAAACATCTGGTATGAGGACCCAAACACTCCGCTTGATGATTTGAAACTTCCCATGGTATCAGTCACATGGTGGCCACATTCATCAATGAAGCCAAGTGGAAAGAACAGCAAGCCAAGCAGGACAAGGTTGCGAAGCTTAAAAAGGAGAAATTCCTCAAGCAGAATCTCCTCAGCTTGACGCCTGATGCCATGGTGTCAACACAGGCTGAGTTGAAGAATTTGGCTGATAAGTACTCCAAGCTCTCAGATCGTCAGAGTCTCAAGAGCAATTTCATCAAGCTGGCCACTAAAGCTGTTGATGACTACAACAAAAAGGCTGCACCTCCAGCACCAACTCCCCAGCCCTTGATTGAAGAGCCAGCTGATGAATCTCCTCAAGCTGAGGAAATCACAAGAAAGTCGTGTGGATGTACCATCTATTGAAGAAATCACCATAGAAAACCCAGCTGATGAACCTGCTGCAGCTGGTGAGACTGCCCCTGACCCAGCTGCTTCATCAAAGCAAGCTGATGACTCTGCTCCAGCTGGTTCTCAAAGCCAGCTAAAGAATCGGTCGAGAGAACCCCTTCACCAAAAGCTTCAAAGGTGAAGAAGATTACTCCGTGTGCATCATACGTGAAGAAAACCAGGGCTGCTGAGAAGGAAGCCAAAAAGACAAAGGCATCCTCAGCAGAAGAAGAAACAGAGGCCAAGCGCCTCAAAGCGCTTGAAGATACTGCCCCACTGGACCCTGTGCCCCTCAATGTCGCCCCGTCTTATGAAATGGTCATCCTTGATGACCAAGCGAAAGGGACAGATGAGGAAATGAAGGATACCGCATCTGAGGAACACACTGACGAAGAAATTCGTATTGACGACAGTCCTCAACCCTACATTCCTTAGAAAGACACTGCACAAGGATCAGCTGCACCAGATGATGAAACTGCCTCTGTCACCAAGCCAGCTGAGGAAGAGCAAAGTGAAATTCCTCATGCTGATAAAATCCAAAGTTCTGAGAAAAATCCTCAAGATGAGGAACAGGCTGACCCAACTCCTCCACCTGAGCAAGATGAACCCATTCCTCAGCCTGATGCCCAGCCAGAGCAAGCTCCTCAGCCTGATGCCCAGCCAGAGCAAGCTCCTCAGCCTGAAGCCCCAGCTGATGAAATTCCTCACCCTAAGGACAATGCTGAGAAAAATGCACCTGATCAAGACAATCCTTCGTCGTGCTCAACCCCGAGACTGCAATTGTTGTCTCCCCTCCTGTTCCTCAGCGCAATCTTCAGCCAGTTCAGCGTCAGCCATTCTCCAAGTGACTACAGTTTCAAAAGGAGAATTTCTTTGAAGAGCGCATGTACTTCATTGGAGAGAATCCCTATGCCTCTGTGCTGTGTGGAAGAAACAAGATATTCCAGCACAGGCATATTCCTCACGTTGAACTTGAAGCAATACCGTGCCTAGCTCCAGTCCTCAATCACTACTGGAATCCAGTTCTTTGCCGTTAGCCAGTTCTTTGCCGTCGGCTGGCTGACGGCAAAGAACCTCTTTGCCATCAGTTGACACAAGGCAGACGGCAAAGGACTGACACATGGCAAAAATACTATTTGCCATGTGTCGGCCCTTTGTCGTCTGCCAGCGGACGACAAAGAGACCCAGAGCACACGGCAAAGAGGACGGGTGGGTCCCATGCCTGCCATGTCTGAAATCCGGGGTCCTTTGCCGTCTGCCATGGGGCCCTTCGCCGTCGGGGGGCGGACGGCAAAGGGGCCGCCCTATAACGGCCGTTAACCCCCTCATCCTCAGTGTCTCTCTCTCCCCCCGGCCACTCGCTCACTGTACGTCTCTCTCCACGGCGAGCCCCCCCACCCCCACGGTGAGCCCCCCCTCCCCCTACAGCGAGCCCCTCCCCGCGAGAGCTCACCCCAGCGGCAACCCACCCCTGCGGCGACCCACCCCCGCAGCGAGCCCCTCCCCGCGTGCCCCGTGCCGCCCGCCCCCTGCCCCCCTGCCGTCGTCCACCGCGGTGAGTTCTCTGCTTCTTCTTTTTCTTTTTAAAAAAGTTAATTACTTTAGTTAGTTTATTAGGTTAGTTTTTAATTATATATAGGGTCATTTAGTTAGTTTATTTGGTTAGATTATTAGGCTAATTAGGTTAGTTAGTTAGGTTAGAAGAAAAAAGAGGAAAAGAAGAAGGAAAAAATGAAAAAGAGAAAAGGAAAAGAAGAAAATAATTAGAAGAAGACCGAAAAGAAGAAGGAGAAGAAGAAGAAGAGGAGGAGGAGGAGGAGAAAAAAGAAGAAGAAGAAGAAGAAGAAGAAGAAGAAGAAGAGGAGGAGGAGGAGGAGGAGGAAGAGGAGAAAGAAGAAGAAGAAGAAGAAGAAGAAGAAGAAGAAAAAGAAAAAGAATAGGAGGAGAAAAAGAGGAGGGGGAGTAGGAGGAGAAAGAAGAAGAAGAAGAAGAAGAACAAGAACAAGAACAAGAAGAAGAAGAAGAAGAAGAAGAAGAAGAAAAAGAAGAAGAAGAAAAAGAGGAGAGAGGAGAAGAAGAAAGAAGAGGAAAAGGGGACCCCGGCACCCCGAAACTGACCCTCGACCCCCGACCCCTGACGCCCGACGCCACTGACCCCCGACCATCGACCCCCGACGCCACTGACCCCCGACCCCCGACCACCGACGCCACTGACCCCCGACACCACTAACCATCGACCCCCCACGCCACTGACCCCCGACCCAGACCCACGGCCCACGACTCCCGACCCCCGACGCTCGACGCCACCAACCCCCGACGCCATTGACACCCTACGTCACTGACCCTGGACCCCCGACGCCACTAACCCCCCACAACCGACGCCACTAACCCCCCGACCCCCGATGCCACCGACACCCGACACCACCGACCCTCGACGGCACTGACTCCCGACGCCACTAAGCCCCGACCCCCGACACCTCTTCTGCCTTCTTTTGAACAAGAAGGTGCTTTTCGGCCTTCCAGAAGCCCACGAGGTCATAGTTTTGTAAATTATGAGTTAGGCCACATATTTTCCGATTACGTTAATTATAAAAACATCGTATTTGTGTTGATCGTGTGAATTTCAATGTGCAGTTGTTCGACGACCTCCACGTGCGTTGGACGAGCTCCGCCCTTGCGTTTGTTGGTGAGCACAAATGACTTCTCCTCCTACCCCTTAATTTGCTCTGTCCCGGTCTTTGTGCTGATGAAACTTGCTAGCTATAGGTTTCTTCAATCATGAGTATGCGTGACCAGTATGCGTCTCCCGTTCGAAAGGGCGACATCTATAAATATGCATTTCTTTGCATATTTATAACCGCCATCCTTTCGAATTATCCAACATTATCCATGGACAACCCGAGTATGTGTAGATTGGTTTTGTTTTCCCGTATGATGTGCTCCGGATCCGATGCGGAATTTCGTCAGTGCCTCCCATGTTGTTCTCCAGGTACACATCCTCTCTGCTTATTGCCGAGACGTGTATCAGCAGAATAGTGGGGAGGTGCTGCCGAAATTCTGCGTCGCATCTAGAGCAGAGAATGGGAAAACGAACCCAATCTACACATACTCGTGTGGGATTAGGACCTATCTTTACCTATTAGCGTGTAGGTTGCATGGACGTAATAAAACTGACAAACTTGATTAGCGTATGAATATAGATGATGAATTATATATTTATTTCTTGTGCCCCCATAGGTAGCTAGGCAACATGAGTGATCGTGCTTGGATGTACACTGGTCACCCTAGTCAGAAAGACATGACCCATGAATGGTTAACAAAAACCAGGGGGTTTATGAGAGCCGCATTTGCAAATGGCCAGCAAAAAACATGGTGCCCCTGTCCCAACTGCGACAACTGGAAAAAGCAGACAGAGTTTGAAATGGGTAAACACCTACAGAAGTGGGGTTTTACCCCTAATTATACAGTGTGGACTTTTCATGGTGAGTCTGACCAACGTGCCAGAGCTGAGGTGATTCTTCGTCGCACCGACGAGCATGGTACCGGGATTGAAGACATGGTGCAAGACTTTGATGATGCTCGGGATTCGCACGATGAGATGGAGGAATCTGCAAAGGACTTCTATGAAATGTTGGAGTCTTCAAAACGTCCTCTCCATGAGCAGACTGAGCTTTGTCAGCTGGATGCCATCGCGCAAGTAAAGGCTCTGAAGGCTCAATTCAACCTAGGCAAAGAATGCTACGACGCTATGATGACGATATTTGGAAACTTTCTACCCAAAGGCCATGTACTCCATGCAAACCTGTACCAGTCAGAGAAAATCCTCCGTGTACTTAAGATGCCCTATGAGAAGATACATGCCTGTGAGAATGGATGTGCCTTATTTAGGCTTGAGTATGCGTCCTTGAACTATTGCCCCATTTGCAATTCTTCCAGGTATATTGTGGTAGACAACGGCATGGGTGAGAAGAATCAGACCAAAATCCCCATTAGTGTTCTTCGGTATCTGCCAATCGTACCAAGACTTCAACGTCTTTTTATGGTCGAAGAGACGGCCAGACAGATGACATGGCACAAATTGGGCAAAAGAACTGAACTAGATGCGGATGGGAACAAGATGCTGGTACACACTTCAGATGGTTTTGCGTGGAGGCACTTCGATGCATTACATAAGGATAAATCGGAAGATCCAAGGCAACCTAGAGTTGCCATCAGCACGGATGGGTTCAATGTGTATGGTATGACGGCAACAATATACAGTTGTTGGCCTGTATTTGTCATTCCACTAAATTTGCCACCCGGAGAGATTATGAAAAGAAAGAACATTTTCCTGACGTTGATAATTCCAGGGCCGAACTATCCGGGGAAGAATATGAATATGTACATGCAGCCGCTTAAGGATGAGTTGCAAGAAGCCTGGGATAATGGGATCAAGACCTACGACGCGGCTACCAAAACAAATTTCAAAATGCATGTGTGGTACATGTACTCGACGCATGATTATCTGGCGTTTGCGCTATTCGCTGGCTGGTGTGTGCATGGAAGGTTCCTGTGCACCACATGCAAGGCAACTCTTCAGTTCCGTTGGCTGCAGGCTAGTCGCAAGTATTCTTGCTTCGACATGCATAGACAATTCCTGGATCCTGACCATAAGTTCAGAAAAGACAAGAAGAATTTCATCAAAGGTAGAGTTGTCAAAAACACTGCACCAGCTGCGTTGACAGGCCAACAGACCCTTGATCAGTTAAACGCTCTCGAGCCTGATCCTTTGCGTCCAGGATACTTCAAAGGGTATAATACGGAACACGCCTGGACTCACAAGTCATGCTTATGGGATGTGCCTTACTTCAAAGACCTCCTTTGCCCACACAACATTGACGTGATGCACACTGAAAAGAATATTGCGGAGGCCATTTTTGGTACATTGTTCGGCATAGAGGGGAAGTCAAAAGATAATCCTAAGGCTAGAATCGACTTGGAGGCTCTATGTGATAGACCGTTGCAAAACTTGCGACAACGGAAAGGAAAGCAAAGCATAGCGAAGCCAAAGGCATGGTTCAATCTTGAAAGGCCAGCTATGAGGGAAATGCTATTGTGGGTGAAAATGTGGTTGATGTTCCCCGGTGGGTATGCTGCGAATCTAAAGAGGGGAGCGAGTCTTGAGAAATTGAAAATATTTGGGCTCAAGAGTCATGATTGGCACATATGAATTCAGCGGGTAATGCCGGTGATGTTGCGTGGCTTTATCCCTGAGGATGAATGGCCAGTACTGGCAGAGCTGAGCTATTTCTTCCGTTCTCTTTGTGCGAAAGAACTATCGCCTGGCGTGCTAGATGAAATGCAAGAGTTGGCGCCGGAGTTGATCTGCAAATTAGAAAAGATCTTTCCACTGGGCTTCTTTAATCCAATGCAACATTTTATTTTGCATCTCCTGACCGAGGCAAGAATGAGGGGGGGCGTTCAAAATCGATGGTGCTACTCAACTGAGAGGATGCAGAAGACGCTTCGAGCTAAGTGTAAAAATAAATGTAGAATTGAAGCATCGATGGCCGAGGCATTCATTACTGAGGAGGCGGCAAACTTCGTGACAGCACACTACGAAGCCAAAAATCATCATTTGCATAACCCGAAGCCTCGATACAATGATGGCGATCGAAAAAAAGTTCTAACCAACCTCAGCCTATTCAAAGGTAAGCTCGCACCATCCGGCGCTTCGAAAGGGAAATCGTTGGATGTCGAAGAATGGTGGACCATTTCATTGTATATCTTCACCAACCTAACAGAAGTGCGGCCGTACATCGAGTAAGTTCTCGGTAATTTATTGTTCCGCAACTTCTAATTGCTTTGAACTACTCTTATTCTCGGATATTTGATATAGTCGATACGTCGCCGAATTCTCGGATGGAGCGGTCATCGAAAAGGATTCCGTCGAAGAGTATGAGCTTCTCGCAAAGCATGGAGGCGACTGTCCCGGTTCATCTCTTGGGTCAAACAAAGGGTAATTAATTACCATTAAGGGCCCATTTTATTTCTTGGTCTAATTTGTGGCTAATGCATCCATTCTTTCGTATTAAACTTGTAGGCTGATGCAGAGTCTATGGACGCCGAGTTGAGACAAGTCGCTAATGGTTTTGACTATAAGGTCCGTTCATTTGACAAATACAACATCAACGGGTATCACTTTCATACCTTTGGCAAAGAGCTATCTATGCCCGACCTAAAGTATACAAATTGTTCTGTCTCTGCTATCGGCGAAGGAGACACCGAGTATTATGGAAGAGTTGAAGCAATTTATGAACTTCTATTCTATGGTGAAAACCCACCGACCGTCGTAGTCTTCAAATGTTATTGGTTTGAGCCGAGGGAGACTAGAAGGACTCGTGAACATATAGGACTAGTCGAAATCAACCAAAACACCCACTTAGATGTTCCCGATGTCTATATTACGGCTCAACAGGCGACACAAGTTTTCTATCTACCGTGGGCCTGCCAAACTGATCCAAATCTCAAAGGTTGGGATGTCGTTTATGAAGTGCCACCACATTTTAGACCACCTACCCTCAATGAAGAGGATTACGAACCTCACATTAACCCAGACACATAAGAAGGAGAATTCTTCCAAGAAACACGTATGTCCAAGAAACGTTTCAAGAACCGCTCTACTTCACCCCAGAACATTGAAGTAGAGAGCGACAGTGAATCTGTCTTAACCCGTGAGCCCGAACAGGAAGAGCTAGAAGAAGAAGAGGTTACTGCTGCGGATGACCTGTCACTTCTTGACCGATTACATAATGGTGGCCTTCCACATGTTCTTCGTGATAGTGATGATGATGATGCATTTATTGATGATAGTGATGATCATGATGCATTTATTGACCCCGAAGCATATATAAACGAGCACGATTGTTATTAGTTCATGTCAGGTATTCAACTATTATACTATATATAAATTTGAGTTCATGTTAGGTATTCAATTTTTATTAGTCATGTTGGTATTTATGACGATGATACACTTAAATTATATACATTTTATTAGTCCTGTTGGTATTTATGTTGTACTAATTTCATTTACTCTTTGTCATGATAGGTGTTGAAAGATGGTGGGAAAGGGTCGAAAGCACTCCGCGGCTCCTTCTTCGTTGGCGGGTGATGGGATGCGTACTTCCATTCCTGCCTCGCCTCTTCGGAGAGTGTTGCTCTCTACTATGAAAGGAGCGCCCCCCATGAGAGGAGGTCGACCCCCCGCGAGGCCGAGAGGCACTAAAGGTACACGTTGTATTCATGTTGGTATTTATGTTGTACTCATGTTGTATGCATATTGGTATTTATATTCATTTTATTACTCATGTTGGTATTTATGTTGTACTAAAGGTACACGTGGCTGCGGGAG
Organism: Hordeum vulgare subsp. vulgare; assembly: GCF_904849725.1. Classification (NCBI taxonomy): domain Eukaryota; kingdom Viridiplantae; phylum Streptophyta; class Magnoliopsida; order Poales; family Poaceae; genus Hordeum; species Hordeum vulgare. Next base: position 314,261,902 of record NC_058524.1, read on the forward strand.
AGGTAGGGCGGTGGCTGCCACGCCTTCTGAGGTGGCGGCTACACGGTCTCCGCCACCACCCCAAGCTGATTCACCTGAGCACAAGACTTCTAGGGTGGATTCCTCTGAGGTGGAGGCTACACGGTCTCCGGTTCACGAGCCTCGGGTCGACGAGCCTGAGGTCGACGAGCCTGAGGTCGACGAGCCTTCGACCCACGAGACTCGTGTCCCAGAGGCTTCATTCCAGGCGACTCCGGAGCAAAGCAGGGATGAGGGTACGTCCCAAGAGACCCAGTGGGATACCTGGGCTGAGCCAAGTGGCCATGCTGGTAGCGACGAGGAGCTGGGTCAGGGGGCTACCGTCTACCAGCGTGGTAGTTCGGGGCTCCCGCTCGTGCCAGCGACCCCCGAGCAGAGGTGGTTGATTAGGCCAAATGGGGACAAGTAAGTTAATTTACTCTTATTTAACCTTTTGCCTTCGCGTTTTCTCAAATATCTAATGTTTTGGCTATAATTTGTCATACTGTAGGGGTTGGATTGTTGCCAACGGTGTCCGCAAGCCCAACAGCGTCCTTGGTGTTCTATGTCGTAAAAAATTCCCAGGGTTTGTTACATTGCCCAGTCGGAGCGAGAGGTAGGAATGACCTAGGAGCACAACTTGGGTGCCCCGGCCCCGCCGGAGGTGGAGATCGACGGTGTTTTGTGCGACACGAGGGCGGACATGGTGATCCGAAAGTTCTGGGTAATTTCTCCTTCACATAATTATAAATCAACCATAGCTATTTATTGTACTAATCGGTGTAGTCTCGTTTGTAGACCTACTACAGGTGTGAGGAGGGATACGAGGAGGACGCGGCAAAGGTTATCGAAAGCGAATGTCGCCGCCTACCTCAAAACTTTCGGTACGAGGCTCGGGTACAGGCCGTTCGAGACTACTATGCCACGCAGCGTATTAGGCTTGACAAGGCGAAGTGCCGTGATGCTAAGATGGAGAAGGAGCATTACATGAAGCTAATTACATATTATTAAGGCTTTGTAGTTAGTTTCCTTGATTTGGTTCTTACGCGCTCAAATTTCTCTTTATTAACTTAGGTGCCCCCGAGATGGTGTGTGGATAAGATGGATTGTTGGGAGGCCTTGGTGGATCAGTGGTGCTTCGAAACGTGGGAGGCCAGCCACAACAACGCCAAGGAGAGGCGTGGCAAAATGGTTGGCGTGCCACACCATCAAGGGAGTGTCAACTTAATCCAATTTGGCGAGAACTGGGTATGTGGTTTGCTTCATGCCTCATGCAATTCATTCTTAATGCTATCTTGAGCCCTTTACTAATACAATTTTCCTCTCTCTCTCTTTTAGGCGCGTTACAATAAGACGGAGGCGCCACAGATGTATGATCTGTATGCGATGGCCCATACTGCCTCGTACAAGAAGGTCAAGGCATTCTCTGAGTCTGACCTCGAGCATCCAGAAAACTTCACCAACATCTCCTCCCACCACAAGCTCGTGAAGTACAGAGATTACGGGAAGGCGAGGAAAGGGGAGGACTTTAACCCGAGCGAGGGGCCTATTGATCCAGAGCTGGTGATGATAACTGGCAACGGGAGGCCCCATGGCTCAATCGCCATTGGAGACGGCCTTATACGTTGTCCTAGCACTCTCCGGCAGATAAAGGCACGCCAAACGAGCTCTTGTCCGGAGATAACACGTCGTCCACGGCTAGTCGAGCTCACCATCGAGGTTAGTTTAATGGACTCAACTATCTTTCCGCATTATGTTGTGCGTTGGAACCAATATGATTACATTGCTAACAATGAGTTGTGTTGCAGGCTGCTATTCAGAAAGAGAGAGAGGCAATGCAGGCGGCTATGGAGGAGAAGGATAAGGAAATTAGGGAGCTGGAGGAGAGGACGACTGCATCGGTGGAGGCCGAGAGGGCACGGAATGATGCGTCTAACAGGGCCATATACGAGCTCTTCGTGGTAAGTTTCTTCTTCATGTTATTTCAAATCTTGCATTTGAATGTCCGTTTCATTAATAAATAAAAAGTTTGACTTGTCGAAACCAAATGTACAGTCTATGTGCGAGAAGAACGGCCAAGTCCCTCCGCCGATGCCAGTCATTAACATGGCGGGGACGATGAGTTTCATTTCAGTGCGGTAATCTTAAGAGTGTCCTCATGCTAACTACACATTGCAAATGATGTTTGGTGCAGAATATCTCCCGAAACGCATCGCACGACCCTTCTACAGTCGAGCCTTCTCCAGGGCAGCCTTCTCCAGGTGAAACAAGCCAGAGCCACCGTGCTTCACCGTTGTGATGACGATAATGGTATGTTATTTCTAGTGTTTTAATAAAAAAAATAGCTAGACTTCCATCTAAATGACATAATTAGCTTAGTTAGCTCCAAGAAAGGCTAAATTGGCTAATTATCCTACGAAATGACATAATTAGTTTAGTTAGCTCCAAAATGACCTATTTAATAAAAAATGACCAACAGTTAGCTAAGTTATCTCCTAAATGACATAATAAGGCTTACGTAGCTGCAAGATGACCTATTCCCCCTAACTTAGGTATTAAATGGCCTATAATTAGCCTAGCTAGATCCAAAATGGCTTAATAAGCATAGTTTGCTCCGGAATGACCTATTTTACACGAGTTAGCTCCGAAACGACGTATAGTTAGCTAGGGTTCCACCTAGATGACATAATTAGCTTAGTTAGCTCCTAAATGGTCTATTTAATAAAACATGACCTATACTTAGCTAATTATCCTAGAAATGACATAATTAGCTCCAAGAAGGCATTCTAAGCCAATTTAGCCTGAAGAAGGGGACAAGAGGAGAAGAAAGAGGAAAAATGAAAGGAAGGAAGAAGAAGAAGAGGAGAAGAAGAAGAAGGAGAGGGAGGAGGATAAGAAGAAGGAGAAGAAGGAGGAGAAGAAGGAGAAGGAGCTCCTCCTTCTCCTTCTTCTTCCTCCTTCTTCCTCCTTCTTCTTTTCTTCTTCTTCTCCTCTTCCTTCTCCTTCTCCTCCTCCTCCTCCTCCTCCTCCTTCTTTTACTTCTTCTTCTCTTTCTCTTCTTCTACATAGCTTAGACTCATCCAAGAAAGGCTAAATTGGCTAATTATCCTACGAAAGGAGAAGGAGAAGGGGACAAGAGGAGAAGAAAGAGGAAAAATGAAAGCAAGGAAGAAGAAGAAGAAGAAGAAGAGAAGAAGAAGGAGGAGAAGGAGGAGGATAAGGAGGAGGAGAAGAAGGAGGAGAAGAAGGAGAAGGAGCTCCTCCTTCTCCTTCTTCTTCCTCCTTCCTCCTTCTCCTTCTCCTTCTTCTTTTCTTCTTCTTCTCCTCTTCCTTCTCCTTCTCCTCCTCCTCCTTCTTTTACTTCTTCTTCTATTTTTCTTCTTCTACGTAGCTTGTACTCATCCAAGAAACGCTAAATTGGCTAATTATCCTACGAAATGACATAATTATCTTAGTTAGCTCCAAAATGACCAATTTAATCAAAAATGACCTATAGTTAGCTAAGTTCTCTCCTAAATGACATAATAAGGCTTACGTAGCTGCAAGATGACCTATTCCCCCTAACTTAGGTATTAAATGGTCTATAATTAGCCTAGCTAGATCCAAAATGGCTTAATAAGCATAGTTTGCTCCGGAATGACCTATATTACCCAAGTTAGCTCCGGAACGACCTATAGTTAGCTAAGGTTCCACCTAGATGACATAATTATCTTAGTTAGCTCATAAATGGTCTATTTAATAAAACATGACCTATACTTAGCTAATTATCCTCGAAATGACATAATTAGCTCCAAAAAGGCATTCTTAGCCAATTTAGCCCGAAGAAGGGGACAAGAGGAGAAGAAAGAGGAAAAATGAAAGGAAGGAAGAAGAAGAAGAAGAAGAGAAGAAGAAGAAGGAGAAGGAGGAGGATAAGGAGAAGGAGAAGAAGGAGGAGGATACGGAGAAGGAGAAGAAGGAGGAGAAGAAGGACAAGGAGCTCCTCCTTCTCCATCTTCTTCCTCCTTCTTCCTCCTTCTTCCTCCTTCTCCTTCTTCTTTTCTTCTTCTTCTCCTCTTCCTTCTCCTTCTCCTCCTCCTCCTCCTCCTCCTTCTTTTACTTCTTCTTCTCTTTCTCTTCCTCTACGTAGCTTAGACTCATCCAAGAAAGGCTAAATTGGCTAATTATCCTACAAAATGACATAATTAGCTTAGTTAGCTCCAAAATGACCTATTTAATAAGAAATGACCTATAGTTAGCTAAGTTCTCTCCTAAGTGACATAATAAGGCTTACGTAGCTGCAAGATGACCTATTCCCCCTAATTTAGGTATTAAATGGCCTATAATTAGCCTAGCTAGATCCAAAATGGCTTAATAAGCATAGTTTGCTCCGGAATGACCTATTTTACCCGAGTTAGCTCTGAAACGACGTATAGTTAGCTAGGGTTCCACCTAGATGACATAATTAGCTTAGTTAGCTCCTAAATGGTCTATTTAATAAAACATGACCTATACTTAGCTAATTATCCTCAAAATGACATAATTAGCTCCAAGAAGGCATTCTAAGCCAATTTAGCCTGAAGAAGGGGACAAGAGGAGAAGAAAGAGGAAAAATGAAAGGAAGGAAGAAGAAGAAGAGGAGAAGAAGAAGAAGGAGAGGGAGGAGGATAAGAAGAGGAGAAGAAGGAGAATAAGAAGGAGAAGGAGAGCTCCTCCCTCTCCTTCTTCTTCCTCCTTCTTCCTCCTTCTTCTTTTCTTCTTCTTCTCCTCTTCCTTCTCCTTCTCCTCCTCCTCCTCCTCCTCCTCCTTCTTTTACTTCTTCTTCTCTTTCTATTCTTCTACATAGCTTAGACTCATCCAAGAAAGGCTAAATTGGCTAATTATCCTACGAAAGGAGAAGGAGAAGGGGACAAGAGGAGAAGAAAGAGGAAAAATGAAAGAAAGGAAGAAGAAGAAGAAGAAGAAGAAGAAGAAGAGAAGAAGAACAAGGAGAAGGAGGAGGATAAGGAGAAGGAGAAGAAGGAGAAGGAGCTCCTCCTTCTCCTTCTTCTTCCTCCTTCCTCCTTCTCCTTCTCCTTCTTCTTTTCTTCTTCTTCTCCTCTTCCTTCTCCTTCTCCTCCTCCTCCTTCTTTTACTTCTTCTTCTGTTTTTCTTCTTCTACGTAGCTTGTACTCATCCAAGAAAGGCTAAATTGGCTAATTATCCTACGAAATGACATAATTAGCTTAGTTAGCTCCAAAATGACCAATTCAATCAAAAATGACCTATAGTTAGCTAAGTTATCTCCTAAATGACATAATAAGGCTTACGTAGCTGCAAGATGACCTATTCCCCCTAACTTAGGTATTAAATGGTCTATAATTAGCCCAGCTAGATCCAAAATGGCTTAATAAGCATAGTTTGCTCCGGAATGACCTATATTACCCAAGTTAGCTCCGAAACGACCTATAGTTAGCTAGGGTTCCACCTAGATGACATAATTAGCTTAGTTAGCTCATAAATGGTCTATTTAACAAAACATGACCTATACTTAGCTAATTATCCTCGAAATGACATAATTAGCTCCAAAAAGGCATTCTTAGCCAATTTAGCCCGAAGAAGGGGACAAGAGGAGAAGAAAGAGGAAAAATGAACGGAAGGAAGAAGAAGAAGAAGAGAAGAAGAAGAAGGAGAAGGAGGAGGATAAGGAGAAGGATAAGAAGGAGGAGAAGAAGGAGAAGGAGCTCCTCCTTCTCCATCTTCTTCCTCCTTCTTCCTCGTTCTTCCTCCTTCTCCTTCTTCTTTTCTTCTTCTTCTCCTCTGACTTCTCCTTCTCCTCCTCCTCCTCCTCCTCCTTCTTTTACTTCTTCTTCTCTTTCTCTTCCTCTACGTAGCTTAGACTCATCCAAGAAAGGCTAAATTGGCTAATTATCCTACAAAATGACATAATTAGCTTAGTTAGCTCCAAAATGACCTATTTAATAAGAAATGACCTATAGTTAGTTAAGTTCTCTCCTAAATGACATAATAAGGCTTACGTAGCTGCAAGATGACCTATTCCCCCTAACTTAGGTATTAAATGGCCTATAATTAGCCTAGCTAGATCCAAAATGGCTTAATAAGCATAGTTTGTTCCGGAATGACCTATTTTACCCAAGTTAACTCCGAAACGACCTATAGTTAGCTAAGGTTCCACCTAGATGACATAATTATCTTAGTTATCTCCTAAATGGTCTATTTAATAAAACATGACCTATACTTAGCTAATTATCCTCGAAATGACATAATTAGCTCCAAAAAGGCATTCTTAGCCAATTTAGCCCGAAGAAGGGGACAAGAGGAGAAGAAAGAGGAAAAATGAAAGGAAGGAAGGAATAAGAAGAAGAAGAAGAAGAGAAGAAGAAGAAGGAGAAGGAGGAGGAGGAGGAGAAGGAGAAGAAGGAGAAGGAGCTCCTCCTTCTCCTTCTTCTTCCTCCTTCTTCCTCCTTCTCCTTCTCCTTGTTCTTTTCTTCTTCTTCTCCTCTTCCTTCTCTTTCTCCTCCTGCTCCTTCTTTTACTTCTTCTTCTCTTTCTCTTCTTCTACGTGGCTTAGACTCATCCAAGAAAGGCTAAATTGGCTAATTATCCTACGAAATGACATAATTAGCTTAGTTAGCTCCAAAATGACCTATTTAATAAAAAAATGACCTAAAGTTGGCTAAGTTCTCTCCTAAATAACATAATAAGGCTTACGTAGTTGCAAGATGACCTATTCCCCCTAACTTAGGTATTAAATGGCCTATAAATAGCCTAGCTAGATCCAAAATGGCTTAATAAGCATAGTTTGCTCCGGAGTGACCTATTTTACCCAAGTTAGCTCCGAAACGACGTATAGTTAGCTAGGTTCCACCTAAATGACATAATTAGCTTAGTTAGCTCCTAAATGGTCTATTTAATAAAACATGGCCTATACTTAGCTAATTATCCTCGAAATGACATAATTAGCTCCAAAAAGGCATTCTTAGCCATTTTAGCCCGAAGAAGGGGACAAGAGGAGAAGAAAGAGGAAAAATGAAAGGAAGGAAGAAGAAGAAGAAGAAGAAGAAGAGAAGAAGAAGAAGGAGAAGGAGGAGGAGAAGGAGAAGGAGAAGAAGGAGGAGAAGAAGGAGAAGGAGCTCCTTCTCCTTCTTCTTCCTCCTTCTTCCTCCTTCTCCTTCTCCTTCTTCTTTTCTTCTTCTCCTCTTCCTTCTCCTCCTGCTTCTTTTACTTCTTCTTCTCTTTTTCTTCTTCTACGTAGCTTAGACTCATCCAAGAAAGGCTAAATTGGCTAATTATCCTACGAAATGACATAATTATCTTAGTTAGATCCAAAATAACCTATTTATTAAAAAATGACCTACACTTAGCTAAGTTCTCTCCTAAATGACATAATAAGGCTTGCGTAGCTGCAAGATGACATATTCCCCCTAACTTAGGTATTAAATGGCCTATAATTAGCCTAGCTAGATCCAAAATGGCTTAATAAGCATAGTTTGCTCCGGAATGACCTATTTTACCCAAGTTAGCTCCGAAACGACCTATAGTTAGCTAGGGTTCCACCTAGATGACATAATTAGCTTAGTTAGCTCCTAAATGGTCTATTTAATAAAACATGACCTATACTTAGCTAATTATCCTCGAAATGACATAATTAGCTCCAAAAAGGCATTCTTAGCCAATTTAGCCCGAAGAAGGGGATAAGAGGAGAAGAAAGAGGAAAAATGAAAGGAAGGAAGAAGAAGAAGAAGAAGAAGAAGAGAAGAAGAAGAAGGAGAAGGAGGAGGATAAGGAGAAGGAGAAGAAGGAGAAGGAGATCCTCCTTCTCCTTCTTCTTCCTCCTTCTCCTTCTCCTTCTTCTTTTCATCTTCTTCTCCTCTTCCTTCTCCTTCTCCTCCTCCTCCTTCTTTTACTTCTTCTTCTCTTTCTCTTCTTATACTTAGCTTAGACTCATCCAAGAAAGGCTAAATTGGCAAATTATCCTACGAAATGACATAATTAGCTTAGTTACCTCCAAAATGACCTATTTAATAAAAAAATGACCTACAGTTAGCTAAGTTCTCTCCTAAATGACATAATAAGGCTTAAGTAGATGCAAGATGACATATTCCCCCTAACTTAGGTATTAAATTGCCTATAATTAGCCTAGTTAGATCCAAAATGGCTTAATAAGCATAGTTTGCTCCGGAATGACCTATTTTACCCAAGTTAGCTCCGAAACGACCTATAGTTAGCCAGGGTTCCACCTAGATGACATAATTAGCTTAGTTAGCTCCTAAATGGTCTATTTAATAAAACATGACCTATACTTAGCTAATTATCCTCGAAATGACATAATTAGCTCAAAAAAGGTATTCTTAGCCAATTTAGCCCGAAGAAGGGGACAAGAGGGGAAGAAAGAGGAAAAATGAAAGGAAGGAAGAAGAAGAAGAAGAAAAAGAAGAAGAAGAAGAGAAGAAGAATAAGGAGAAGGAGAAGGAGAAGGAGAAGGAGAAGGAGAAGGAGAAGGAGAAGGAGAAGGAGAAGGAGAAGAAGGAGGAGAAGAAGGAGAAGGAGATCCTCCTTCTCCTTCTTCTTCCTCCTTCTTCCTCCTTCTCCTTCTCCTTCTTCTTTTCTTCTTCTTCTCCTCTTCCTTCTCCTTCTCCTCCTCCTCCTTCTTTTACTTCTTATTATCTTTCTCTTCTTTTATGTAGCTTAGACTCATCCAAGGAAGGCTAAATTGGCTAATTATCCTACGAAATGACATAATTAGCTTAGTTAGCTCCAAAATGACCTATTTAATCAGAAATGACCTACAGTTAGCTAAGTTCTCTCCTAAATGACATAATAAGGCTTACGTAGCTGCAAGATGACCTATTCCCCCTAACTTCGGTATTAAATGGCCTATAATTAGCCTAGCTAGATCCAAAATGGCTTAATAAGCATAGTTTGCTCTGGAATGACCTATTTTACCCAAGTTAGCTCCGAAAGTTAGCAAGGGTTCCACCTAAATGACATAATTAGCTTAGTTAGCTCCTAAATGGTCTATACTTAGCTAATTTCTCTCCGAAATAACCTATATATACACTTCTTAATCTAGTATTATTCTTCTAACTTTCTTATTTGTCATTTTGCATATTACCTTCACTTCACGGGAAGTTTGGATTATATTGATGGAATGCTTGAAGATGATTTCTTGTACCATGGCTTGTATTGAAACTATTGTAGTATATGGATATATATGAAACTTTGTATGCATATGGATGAAACTGGTGTAATATATGGTTTGGTACGGATGCAACTTGCATAATATGTATGCACTATGGATGAGAGTTATTTTAATATGGTTATGAGTATGGAAAGAAATTTATTTATGTCAAATATATATATATATATCCTGATTATTATTAAAAATGTTGGATATAATAAAAAGTAAATTAAAATGGGGCAGGTTCCCCTCTTTGCCGTCTGCCCCCACATGGCAAAGGGGGGTGGCAGACGGCAAAGGGGGGAATCTGCCCCCTCTGTTTCCCCTCTTTGTCGTCTGCCCCCACATGGAAAAGGGGGGTGGGCAGACGGCAAAGGGGTGAATCTGCCCCCTCTGTTTCCCCTCTTTGTCGTCTGCCCCCACATGGCAAAGGGCGGTGGGCAGACGGCAAAGGGGTGAATCTGCCCCCTCTGTTTCCCCTCTTTGCCGTCTGCCCCCACATGGCAAAGGGGGGACGGCAGACGGCAAAGAGAAGACGCCTGCCGTTAACACTTAACGGGGCCGTTGCAGTATATGTCGTCCCAGTTAATTTGCTGTCTGCCCCCTCATGGCAAAGATTCTTTGTCGTTCTCTTTACAAAAGCAGACGGCATAGAACCTCTTCACCGGATTTTTTTACCGTCTAGTTTACCGTCTGCTGACCGACGGCAAAGCCTTTGTCGTCTGTGGTTCCCCCCTTTGCCGTCTACCATGGCAGACGGCAAATTTCTGAATTTCAGTAGTGAATGTACTCCATGACGCTGGTCTGCTGCCAATGTGCTCCGACATCTCTGATTGGAACAGTGAGCTCATTCTTCAGTTTTATGCCACTATTCACATATCTGGCGACCCTGAAGATATTAGCACCTGGGTGTTTGACTGGATGACACAAAACACTCACTACAAGGCTCCTGCTAGTGAGCTCTTCTGTGAACGTCCTATACCAATTCCCTCAAAGGAGGTTGTGAAGCTTTACGGTGAACGTGAGCTGCCCAACGGGATGATGGAAGTCCTCGTGAAGCCTTTGGCGGAAGGAAAATCACCAAGAAAAACCTTCCTCGTCCACGAGCTCAAATATACACCAAGGTCTGTCTATAGAATCCTCTGCAGTGTGCTCGCGCGATCAAAGGCCATGATGATGAAGAATATGTCGTAGGCATCATGAAGAATATCCTCTTCAACATCATCCATGGTATTCCTATCAACATCCATGATTTCTTCTTGAGGACTTTGGCCGACAATGCTATGTGTCCATTTGATCACAACATATATGCTCCATGGATCATGAGATTCATGAGGACACGGACAGGCATCAACTTCCATGCTGATTCCCAAAACCATGTTGGTTATATGCCTCCTATCCGGGTCAACAAGAAGACTTTCGAGCCAATTGAAGGAAAAGGCAAGTCAGTGATTGATGAAGGCAGTAGGCCCCTTGATGGCCAGTTCAGAGAGCGAGAAGCTTATTCTTCATGGGATGATACTGAGACTCGCCCGGCAAGCCCCGTTCCCCCTCGCATGATGAATACAAGAGAGCTCCTCCTCAGTATTCACCAGAAGGTGGATCGCAATCACAAGTGGGTCAAACGCCAGTTCGGCACCATTGTGAAAACCCTCACTGAAACACACAACTATGTGAAGCTTAACCATCACTATCTGCATGAGGTTTTTGATCGCACCTGGGCTACACTTGCACATCTGAAGACTCAGACAGAGCTTGAAGAAATGGACTTTGAGCGAGACTTTGACTGGTCGTGGCCTCCCAAGAAGAAGTTCAGGCCCATTCCAGTTCCAGACCTTGAAGACAGTTCCTTTTCTTCATTCTCCGCTGCTGAAACTGATGAAGAATAGCTCGACACTGCTACCGGTCCAAGGAAGAAGACTACTCCCAAGAAGCATCACGCCTCTTCATCAACCGCCAAGAAGTGAAGTCTTCACGGGCGTTAGTCCTCAGTTTGTCCCTTTTTGTCACTTGATGACAAAGGGGGAGAAACTGGAGAGTTAGTCTTCAAACGGGATATTTTGGGGCTTATGAACTATATTTAAGTTACAAACTCTTGGCTCTTCTGAAGTTTTTATGTAACGAGTTGTAACTTAAGCCCGATGGTACTCTGACGCTTTTGAACGTTTTTCTTCGCATGCTTATTCCTCAAGTTTTAATTCACGCATGCTGGAATTCGTCAGATACCATTTGTCATCATGCATCTTCATTTTCTTCATACGATATGTTACAAGTATGCATGGTTTACAAGACTTAGGGGGAGATCTCCATGATATATATCATCAATGTGCATTTGCTGTGAAAAGCAAAATCCTCAAGATATGCACATCTTCAGGGGGAGTCTCTCTGAATCTTGATTTCAAATTCCTCAAATGAGCATTTACACTTCATATTTTTGATCCCTGTTGAAGACTTAACCTAATTTTCATCAACCACCAAAAAGGGGGAGATTGTAAGTGCATCTAGTGCCCCTTAGTGTTTGGTTTGAAGACTTATAGGTTAAGTATCTAATGTGTTTATGAGTGTACACAGGATCTATAAGTCACTGAGGAGTTTGAGATATTTGATGAATATCGACCCCTAAAAATGTATATCTTCGGTTGAAGAAATTGGTCTGAAGCTGAAGAATTGAATCGCGAAGAATCTGTGATGAAATTGATATTCCTCATGAAGATACTGAAATTAAGGAATTCGGTGTGTCCTGTAGAAAATCATTTTGAAGACTTTGAAGCATGAAGATTTACTCTTTATGTTTTATTTTCTTCACATTTGAATAATAGGAACACCGTACTGTTAAAGGGGGTCGAAGTTACACTTTGGAATGAATTTCCTCATGATGCTCAACCCAAGCCTAATTCTACCAAAAGCCTCAAAGTGAGGAATACGAGTGACATGAGGACTCTCACAGTTGAGGGTTCCGACCGTTTCGATAGCCACGCCAAGTCATTGGTCTTATCCACACCAACGATCATATTATTTAAGGGCATTAGTGTCAAATCATGTCGGGATGCTCCCAGACTATAAATAGCCGCCCCCACAACCATTAGCTGGTTGGCTGCTCTGTTAGGAACTGACACTTGTCATAAGAGCAACCAAAATTCCTCAGAGTCTTCGAGAGTAATTCATCAGTGAGGAAATACCCCATACACCAAAACCACAATCCAAACCTAGTGATTGAGCATCACTGAAGAAGTTGTTCCTGTGTGGAACTGAAGCCTTTTACCTTTGAGGACTGTGCATCCTCCAGACGGTTAGGCGTCATGGTCTAGAGCTTTCCAGCAGTCAATTGTGGATCGCCGGGTGACCAAGTTTGTGAGGGTTTGGAAGTCTACCCTGAAGACTTACCACGAGTGTTGGGCGAGGACTGTGTGTTCTTAGCCCAAGGAGAACACGGTAGGGACTGTGTGTCCTTTGGTTTCAATACCAAGCCGCTCCAAACCAGATGTACGACTGTCACATCAGTTGGAAATGGGTCATCAACTACTGTCTTTGCTGTGAAACGGGTTCTAATTCCTCAACTCCTTACTTTCCTCAGATTATGTGTTGATGACTTTCACTGCTACTGTTTGAAGAATTTGCTGAAGACTTTCTCTGAAATTCCTCAACCCCAAATTCTTCACGCTAGTTAATCCTCATCTATTTTCTGTGTGCCTGCTCACTGTGCAATCTGTTTTCACATTCCTCACTCTGAAAAACTGCTGTTGTGAAACTTTGCACTTCTGATCCTTTACTGTTTCCGCTGTAAGTTAGTCATTAGTGAGGAATTTCTTCAAAAGGAATTTCCTCAGTGATAAAATTCTAAAAATCTCCTATTCACCCCCCCCCCCTCTAGTCGATATAACGCACTTTCAGTTCTATTTATTCAACTCTTTCAATTCCTCAATATTGTATGTTGAAGATTTTCATTGTCACTGTTTGAAGAATTTGCTAAGACTTCTCTGAAATTCCTCAACCTCAAATTCTTCACAAGAGTTAATCCTCACCTGCTTTATTTGTGCCTGTGTATTGTGCAAACTGGTTTTCATTCCTCATCTTGAAAACTGTTGTAGTGATACTTTGCACCCCTGATACTTTGTTGTTTCCGCTGCAAGTTAGTCATCAGTGAGGAATTTCCTCAAAAGGAATTTCCTCAGTGATGAAATTCTAAAAATCTCCTATTCACCCCCTCCCCTCTAGTCGATATAACGCACTTTCAATTGGTATCAGAGCAAGGTACTCCCTTGTTCTGTGTGATTTTGGTTTAACCACCTGGAGTTTTAGTTATGTCGACTGCAAGCATGATCAAGGTTACTGCAGGATGTCCTACCTTCAAAGGAAAGGACTTTCCCTTCTGGAAGACCAAGATGCAGATGCATCTACAAGCTATTGACAATGATCTCTGGTATATTGTGGAACATGGTGTCCCTATCATCACTGCTATTGTCTCTGCCGCTGATGTGAAGAAATTCAAGCAAATTGATTCTCAAGCGAAGAATATCATTCGTGGCCATCTCAGAAAAGGTCAGTATGGCAGAGTGAGTGCTTTGGGCTCAACAAAACTAATCTGGGAAAGGTTATCCAAAGTAAATGAAGGAGTATCAACTCAGCGTGACTATCGTGTTGATGTTCTTTGCAATCTCTTCAATCGCTTCAAGAGCCTTGACAATGAAAGCTGCCAAGATACCTTTGATCGCCTCACTGACATATCAAATAATCTGCAAGCACTCGGAGCTCGAGACATCACTGACCATGAAGTGGTGAAGAAACTGCTAAGATCTTTGGATTCTTCATTTGATACTTTAGTTCTGATGATTTGAGAAAGACCATACTACAAGATGCTTGATCCTTCTGATATACTAAAAAGACTCAATACTCATGAATTCTAACAAGAAGAAAAGAGAGATCTATATGGACCAAGCTATTATAGACCTCGTGCACTGAACGCCAACACAATTTCCTCATCCGAAGAAGAGTCGGATGGCAGCATTGGTGATCCTAAAGAATTTGGACAGGAGCTTGCTATGCTCGTGAGGAAATTCCAGAAGTTTACAAGACGTGGTAAGTTTGGTAAATCTTCAAGAAGAGATATGAGGAAATCAGAATCTTCATCTGAGGACTACAAGAAAAGAACCTGGCACAAATGCAAGAAATCAGGTCACTACATTGCTGATTGTCCTCGTTGGGTGAAGGAATCAAAGAAGAAGAAATACAAGGTTGAAACTTATGATGACTCTAAGAAAAAGAAGAAATCTTCAAAATCCTCATCCTCAAAGTCCTCATCGCACAAGAAGAATAGTTTCAGAAAGGCTCGGGCACTTATTGGCAAGGAAATGGATTCTGAGGCAGAATCCGAGGAATGTGATGAAGAGGAGGGTTCTGATGAAGACTCAGAATCTGGACAGGCTAGTCTTGCACTTGCAACCACATTCGTCAGCAAGTCAATCTTCAACCTTGAATAAAATGATAACACCATCCACACTGATGACTATGCTGATGACTTTGCTCCAACCTATTGCTTCATGGCAAAAGGTTCAAAGGTACCGAATGATGCTTCTTCCTCTGATTCAAGTGACTGTGAACGTGATGATTATAAAAAACCCAGTTACGATAAACTTGCTATCATTGCTACTAAACAACAAACTACCCTCGAAAAGCTTCAGAAACTGCTAGATAGAAGCGATGGCCTGTTGAATGATGAAATGAATCTTACCCAAATCCTCACTCAAGATATGAAAAGTCTTCAGTCCAGATTTGATAATCTTCAAGATCGTCGTGGCACACTCCTCGCTCATCATGAGAAACTTTCCTATGAATTTATTCAAAGTAAACTTCATCTTGAGAAGCTGAGGATTTCTCATGATGATCTTCGTATGGAAAGTGATTCATTACTCCCACAACAGATCAGTACCGCTCAAGTTCAATTCATTCTTCCATGTCTTAAATGCATTGAACGCGAAACTACTAATTCTTCACCAGAATCATCAAATGATTCTATTGCTACAAATTCTTCAATTGCTCCTGTGGTATCAAATCCATCACTTGAGGATACGACAAATGTTACTGATGAAAATGCAGGGTTGAAGGAATTGTATGTGACACAGATGTACAAAAGTCTCAAAGGGCACCAAACCCTTTGTGATGTGCTCAAAAAGCAGATTTTAAACAGGAACCCGAGGAAAGAAGGAATTGCCTTTTAGAGGAAATTGAATGCGGATGGATCATACTGGAAACCTGAGCAGTATCCCAAAACCTCATGGGTTGCTGCTAAAGGGCCTCCTGTTGATCCATCCAATCTAACAGGCTTTGCAAGTGAATTATCCTATTCCTCAGATGGGTCATTTGACTCCAACTACAAACTATTCAAAAATCAATCTGGTGAAGTATTTGCTGGATATGTTGGAACTAACTCCAGGAATGGACCACCCCTGAGGAAAATCTGGGTCCCCAAAAGTTGCCTTGAAAATCTTCAGGTGAATGTCCTCATGACACCACTTGTGAAGAATTTGAACCCCACATCAAATTCCTCAGGGAGACCAAAGTCTTCAAGAGGATCAAAACCCTCAACTGGTCAAAACTTTGCTCGTACCCGTGCTAATGCTTCTAACATGCAGGGAAATTACAAGGAATATGCATATGAACATTATTCTTCAAATCATTATGTTCATAAATCCTCAAAGAAATTCTCTGCATATTCATTTGAGCACTTTAACCCCCCTACTGTAAAGAGAAGTGCATTAGCTTCAATGCCCCCTTTCTCATATGGTGCTCACAGGATGATGAATTCTTTACCACCCCTTCAGATGTGGGTGGTGAAGAAATTGAACTAATCACTTCTGCAGGTCAGGTCTCCAGATGAAAATCATCATCTGAAGAATTTGCTGGAGACCTGAGCAAAATGCTTGATAGGACGCAAGCTAACATTGATAAAATGAAAAACATTTCATACGTCCTCATAATTACTTTTTATGATGATATTCCTATCTGATGAAATTGATATCATATTCTTCAAGTCTGAAGCATATGAGATGGTAAGTCTTACTAATTCATCTGTTGGATGACAAACCCAAGAGTACTGAGTGGGTTCTTCATGGTGGCTGCACACACCACATGACTGGTGACAAAAGCCTGCTGATGAATATGCCACTGACTCCATCACCCCTGAAGCAAATCATTTATGCTGACAAAGGTAAAAGCAAGGTATTGGGACTTGGCAAAGTGACTATTTCCAAGGACAGGCACATAGACAAAGTGTGGCTTTTTGAATCCCTTGGGTTTAACCTGATGTGAGCCTCAATGCTTTGTGATCTTGACATGGTTGTTATCTTTGGAAAATATAGATGTGTTGTCATCATGGAATCTGAGAAATCCAAAGTCTTCGAAGGTGTTAGTAGAGGGGATTTGTACATTGTTGATTTCTCTATAGGTCCTCAACCAGCCACTTGCTTACTAGCAAAAACCTCAGAAGGATGGTTGTGGCATCGAAGACTTGGTCATGCAGGCATGAGGAATTTGCACATGCTGGCGAATAAGAAGCATGTCATTGGCATCGAATCACTCAAATTCCTCAAGGACCACCTCTGCGGTGCTTGTGAGTTTGGAAAAATGACCAGATCCAAACACCCCTCGAAGACTATCATGACTACTACTCGTCCATTTGAATTGCTTCACATGGATTTATTTGGACCTACTCATTATGCCACTCTAACAAATGTTGCATCTCTATATGGCTTTGTCATAGTTGATGATTATTCTAGATACACCTGGATGCATATCATTCTGTATAAAACTGAAGTGCGGGAAGTCTTCCCTCAAGGGCCTCAACGAACTTCGACGTCAAGATCAAACACATCAGGAGTGATAATGGAACAGAATTCGAAAACACTGGTCTTGATGATTATCTTGATGATCTTGGTATTACTAACGAATTGTCTGCTCCTTATACTCCTCAGCAGAATGGCGTCGTCGAAAGAAAGAACGGGACTCTGGTTGAGATCGCACGAACCATGCTTGAAGAATATCAGAGTCCTCTTCATTTTTAGCTTGAAGCAATCAACACAGCTTGCCATATCATCAACAGGGTATATCTTCACAAATTCCTCAAGAAAACCTCATATGAACTCCTCACTGACAAGAAACCATATCTAAGTTATTTCAATGTCTTCGGTGCAAAATGCTGGATTAGAAATCCTCACCATACCTCAAAGCTTGCACCTAAGGCACATGAGGGTTTTATGCTTGGTTACGGAAAGGACTCGCACACCTACAGAGTCTTCAACACCTATCACAACAAGGTTGTTGAAACTGTAGATGTGCGGTTCGATGAAACTAATGGCTCCCAGAGAGAGCAATTCCCTCCTGATCCAGATAAGTTGTCTCCTGAGGAAGCAATAAAACTCAAAGCTACTGAAGACATTGTTCCTACTGAGGAAATTGCTGAAGAAATCATTCCCAGCACTGATGAAAATCAAGAAGATGCTCCTGAGGAAATTGCTCTAGAACCAATTCCTCAGCCGAGACGAAATCCTCAACCAACTCATCCGAGGATTGCAAATGAAGTAGAACTTGACAAAATCGTTGATGACATCAACGCGCCAGGTCCTCTCACTCGCTCAAAAGCTTCACACTTAGTTAACTTTTGTGGGCATTCTTCTTTAGTGTCTATCACAGAACCTTCAAAAGTTGTTGAGGCTTTCATGGAACCTGAGTGGATTCAAGCCATGCAAGACGAACTTCTTCAATTCAAGCTGAATGACGTATGGGAGCTCGTCAAACGACCAGATCCTCGCAAGCACAATATCATCGGCACCAAGTGGATTTTCCGAAACGAGCAAGATGAGGATGGTCAAGTGGTGAGGAATAAGGCACGACTTGTAGCCCAAGGCTACACACAGGTTGAAGGAATTGATTTCGATGAAACTTTTGCACTTGTTGCTCGACTTGAAGCTATTCGAATACTCCTTGCTTATGCTAATCATCATAACATTATCTTATATCAAATGGATGTGAAAAGTGCATTCCTCAATGGTAAGCTTGAGGAAGAAGTATACGTTGCTCAGCCCCCAGGTTTTGAGGATCCAAAGAATCCAGACAAAGTCTTCAAACTCAAAAAGGCGCTCTATGGTCTCAAGCAAGCCCCTCGGGTGTGGTACGATACATTGAAGGAATTCCTCATGAAGAAATGCTTCAAACCTGGTTCACTCGATCCAACTCTTTTCACAAAACCCTATGATAATAAACTATTTGTGTGCCAGATATATGTCGATGACATCATATTGGGCTGTACTGATAATGTTACAGTGATGAATTCGATTACATGATGAGTGAAGAATATCAGATGTCTATGATGGGGGAGCTAAAAGTCTTCTTAGGTATTCAAATTCGTCAACAACGCAATGGGATCTTCATATCA
Source organism: Hordeum vulgare subsp. vulgare (assembly GCF_904849725.1). Taxonomy (NCBI): domain Eukaryota; kingdom Viridiplantae; phylum Streptophyta; class Magnoliopsida; order Poales; family Poaceae; genus Hordeum; species Hordeum vulgare. The sequence continues at coordinate 314,280,486 of NC_058524.1, forward strand.
TAGGAGAAATACCTCAAGGATGTTCTGAGGAAATTCGACATGCATGAATGCAAAGGCGCCAAGACTCCCATGCCTACCAACGGCCACCTCTGCACTGACAAAAATGGTAAAGAATTCGATCACCAGGTATATCGCTCCATGATTGGCTCTTTGTTGTATTTGTGTGCATCTAGGCCAGATATAATGCTTAGTGTTTGCATGTGTGCACGTTTTCAAGCAAAACCGAAGGAATCACACCATAAAGTTGTGAAGCATATTCTCATACTATGCACACACACCAACACTAGGATTATGGTACCCCAAGGGCTCAAATCTTCATCTTGTGGGATATTCTGACTCTGACTATGTCGGTGAGCGTGTGGATCGCAAGTTAACTTCTGGTACATGTCATTTCCTCAAAAGATCATTGGTCTGCTGGTCCTCAAAGAAGCAGAACTGTGTTTCTTTCTCCACTGCCGAAGCTAAGTACATTGCTGCTGGTTCATGTTGTGCTCAATTGCTACGGATGAAGAAAACCCTCAAGGACTACGGCATCAACATGAAGAATGTGCGTCTCTACTGCAATAATGAGAGTGCAATCAAGATTGCGTACAACCCAGTACAACATTCAAAGACTAAGCACATCCGGATTCGTCAGCATTTTCTTCGGGACCATATCCTCAAGGGCAATATCCTCATCGACCATGTGAAGACTTACGATCAACTAGCAGATATTTGCACTAAGCCCTTGGATGAGAAAAGGTTTTGCAAGTTGCGGTGTGAGCTAAATATCTTAGAATCTTCAAATGTTTTGTAAAAACATGCACACATCCTAACACTTATGCAAAATTGATGACTTAGATGTGCAACACACGAAGAATCAATTTTCTTCAACCAATGAAGAATATCACTCTGAGTGTGAGGAAATTAATGAAGAATTTGGTTCTCAGGGCCCTACGACAATTGTACGCGGCGCGTGAAATCATCATTCTTATATGGTGGGTCACGCCACCACCAACTTTGAAATTCCTCCAGATTGAATTTCTTCATAGTTGTTTTTCCTCAAGTTGATTTTCTTCAAAGTTGTTGTTCTTCAAAGTTGTTTTTCGTCAAGTTGATTTTCTTCGAAGTCATTGTTCTTCAAAGTTGTTTTTCTTCAAAGATGAAATTCATCATCTTGACGCTTTGTCACAAAATCCTCAAGTAAGTCAAAATCTTCAAAACACTTGATGATTTACATTTGCCTAGTCATAAATATATAGAATGTGATTTCAAAGTCCTCAACAACATTCACGTATAGCTATTTCTTCAACTTGATATTTCATCTAAGTGAATGTGATGGAGCCTACTTCCCCTTTATGCTATACTCACCCAGTCTATTCAATTCTTCATATGCGTTCTACTTGAAACTTTGTTCAAAATATTCACTGCGTCCTTGTTAGCTCATGATTTTGCAACAAAATCCTCAAATTCTTAAAATGAATTTTATATTGTTACACAGTAACTGAACCCCACTTCCCACGATCAGATAAGCACGATCTCCAACGCTTTAAACTCTGGCTACACGTGTCATGCGGAGACGAAAGGGCAAGGGCAGTTCGGTCCGAAAGAATCAGCCGGACAGTTTTCACCTGAGCTATAAATACGTCCTTACCCCCTCCGGTCAAAACTCTTCGTTCTCTCTCGACCTTCTCTCCGCTACAGCAAAGACCTAGCGCCACTGCTAGAAGTTTCATCGCCGGCGAGGAACAGCTTCACTGCCTCGACCTCTCCGTCGCTGAAATTACGCCGGAACCGGAACTTCTTCATTCGCCGCCGTCGTAGCCGTCTTCTGTCGCCAAGTTAGGGCGCAGTGGACTCGCACCGACGAGCATCTACTACTACTTCTTCTGTTCTTCGTGCTTGCTATATAAGGTAAATAAAATCCTATTTTTACAGTCCCTTTCAATCTACTATTTTACCTTAGATTCGTGGAATCTGTTTTTCCTCAGTGTCTATCAGTCTCTATTCCTCAAACGATACTTATTCCTCAAACACTTGATGAATTTCACTAAGCAACTAAAATTCTTCACGTGATTCCTCAATTGTGCAAATTTTCGAATCTATACAACTCTGGAACCCAAGATCAGAGTGCTTAGACAAATCCTCAACCCACTGGTCAAATTCCTCAACTTTAAATTTTTTCAATTTCTTCAAATCTGAGAACGCGTATGACCTCTCGAAATTTCTCGCACCTATACTCTGTTCACAGGTACAAAATATCAGCTGATGAATCTCTAGGTTCTCATAAAATTAACTCATTTGCAGCATTTCTTGAAGAAAATCTGCCAGTGTCATCCGAATCCTCAAGAGCTCAAATTCCTGAGCAAAAGCCTCAGCTGAAGAAAATGGAAGATGACAGGAAGCAAAAGGGTGGCAAGAAACTCGAACAAAACACTGCCATTGATATCCCTGAGGATATATACTTGGACTATTGCACACCAGATGAGCAAGAACCAATGCCTAAGAGGAAAATCAGGCTCCAAAAGATAGAACGCAGGTGGGCTAAGGAGTGGAAGGAATACCGCTTCGTCACTCCAAAGTACGCGAAGAAATTCGCTCTTAAGCCACCTGGCAAAAGGCCTCCTCTCGGGGATCATCGGAATGCACATCCTTCAAGCCTCAAGACTATTGACGATTATCCTGAGGAAAAGGACAAACACTTGTCAAAGCTTCAGAAGCAAGCAGAAGCTATTGCGAGGAAATTCAATGAAGAATCTGCTGTTGCTGCTGCAGCCACCTCCTCAGCTGCTAAAACTTCAGGCACGACCATTCCTCAAGTGAAGCATGTGCCTGAAAGTGCGTTATATGGACTAGAGGGGGGTGAATAGGAGATTTTTAGAATTTCATCACTGAGGAAATTCCTCACTGATGACTAACTCACAGCGGAAACAGTAAAGGATCACGAGTACAACGTTTCACTACAATAGTTTTTCAGTATGAGGAATGTGAAAACAGATTGCACAGTAAGCATGCACGCAGAAAACAGATGTGCATTAACTTGCGTGAAGAATTTGGGGTTGAGGAGTTTCAGAGAAAGTCTTCAGCAAATTCTTCAAACAATGACAGTGAAAGTCTTCAACCCATAATCTGAGGAATATAAAGAGTTGAGGAATTAAAACCCGTTTCACAGGGAAGACAGTAGTTGATGACCCAGTTCCAATTGGTCTGACAGTTGTACATCTAGTTTGGAGCGGCTTGGTATTGAAACCAATTCTTCAGAATGATTTTCTTCAGGACACACCGAATTCCTCAATTTCAATATCTTCATGAGGAATATCAATTTCATCGCTGATTCTTCGAGATTCAATTCTTCAGCTTCAGACCAATTTCGTCAACCGAAGATGTACATTTTTAGGGGTCGATATTCATCGAATATTTCAAACTCCTCAGCGACTTATAGATCATGTGTACACTCGAGAACACATTAGATACTTAACCTATAAGTCTTCAAACCACCAAAATCAATAAGGGGCACTAGATGCACTTACAATCTCCCCCTTTTTGGTGGTTGCTGACAATTAGGTTAAGTCTTCAACAGGGATAAAAATATGAAGTGTAAATACTCATTTGAGGAATTTGAAAAGAAGATTCAGAGAGACTCCCCCTGAAGATGTCCATATCTTGAGGATTTTGCTTTTCACAGCAAATGCACATTGATGATTTATATCATGGAGATCTCCCCCTGAGTCTTGTAAATCATGCATACATATGACATATAGTATGAAGAAATTGAAGATGCATGATGAAAAATGGTATCTGACGAATTCCAGCATGCGTGCATTAAAATTTTGAGGAATAAGCATGGGAAGAAAAACTTTCAAAAGCGTGAGAGTACCATCGGGCTTAAGTTACAACTCATTACATAAACACTTCAGAAAAACCAAGAGTTTGTAACTTAAATATAGTTCATAAGCCCCAAAATATCCCGCTTGAAGACTAACTCTCAAGTTTCTCCCCCTTTGTCATCAAGTGACAAAAAGGGACAAACTGAGGACTAACGCCCGTCAAGACTTCACTCCTTGGCGGTTGATGAAGATGCGTGAGGATTCTTGGGAGTAGTCTTCTTCCTTGGTACGATGGCGGTGTCTTGTTGTTCTTCATCAGATTCAGCAGTGCAAAATGAAGAAAAAGAACTGTCCTCAAGGTCTGGAACTGGAATTGTCCTGAACTTCTTCTTTGGTGGCCACGACCAGTCAAAGTCTCGCACAAACTCCAATTCTTCAAGTTCTGCCGGAGTCTTCAGATGAGCAAGTGTAGCCCAGGTGCGATCAAAAACCTCATCAAGATAATGAAGATTAAGCTTCACAGCATTCTGCGTTTCATTGAGGGTTTTCACAATGGCGTCGAACTGGCGTTTGACACACTTGTGATTCCGATCCACCTTCTGGTGAAGACTGAGGAGAAGCTCTCTGGTATTCAGCATGCGAGGAGCAACATGGCTTGGAGGATGAGTCTCAGTATCATCCCATGAATAATATGGCTCGCGCTCTCTGAACTGGCCATCAAGGGGCCTACTGCCTTCATCAATGACAGACTTGCCTTTTCCTTCAACAGGCTCGAAAGTCTTCTTGTTGACCCTGATAGGAGGCATGTAACCAACATGGTTGTTGCAATCAGCGTGAAAGTTGATGCATGTCCTTTTCCTGATGAATCTCATGATCCATGGTGCATATATCTTGTGGTCAAAAGGACAAATTGCATTGTCGGCCAAAGTCCTCAAGAAGAAATCATGGATGTTGATAGGAATACCATGAATGATGTTGAAGAGGATATTCTTGATGAGGCCTACAACATCTTCTTCATCATCGTGGCCCTTGATTGGCGCAAGAACGCTGCAGAGGATTCTGTAAATAGTCATTGGTTCATATTTGAGCTCGTGGATGAGGAAGGTTTTTCTCGGTGGTTTCCCTTTAGCCAAAGGCTTCATGAGGACTTCCATCATCCTGTTGGGCAGCTCACGTTCATCATAAATCTTCACGGCTTGTTCTGAAGGAATTGATACAGGCAGTTCACGCAGGAGCTCAATGGCAGGAGCCTTGTGGTGTGTTATTTGTGTCATCCAGTCAAACAACCAAGTGTTGATATCTGCTGGATCCCCAGATATGTGAAGAGTGGCATAAAATTGATGAATGAGCTCACTGTCCCAATCACAGATATATGAGCACATTGGGAGAAGTCCAGCTTCATGAAGGACGTTGAGGACTGGAGCTAGGCATGGTATTGCTTCAAGCTCAACATGAGGAATATGCCTGTGCTGGAAAATCTTGTTTCGTCCACACAGCACAGAGGCATAGTAATCGAGATGTGTCCTCGTCCAAAACTTCAGATGCCTGATTTGAGACTTGTCATAGGGATTTTCTCCGATGAAGAACATGCGTTCTTCAAAGAAGGACTCCTTTTGAAACTCTGTCCGCTTGGAGAACGGCTGACGCTGCATTGGATGTAGATTTTGCTGTTGGACTTGAGGGGATACAACAATTGCAGACTCTGGGTTGAGCACGACGAAAGCATTGTCTTGGTCTGGTGCATTTTCCTCAGCATGGTCCTCAGGGTGAGGAATTTCATCAGCTTGAGCTTCAGGCTGAGGAGCATGCTCTTGTTGTGCTTCAGGCAGAGGAATGGGATCTGGCTGATCTTCAAGCTGAGGAATGTGATCTGGCTGAGCCTCAGGCTGAGGAATGTCGTCAACTGGAGCATCCTGTTGTGGGTTTTGCTCCGGAGGAGGAATGGGTTCACCCTGAGCCTCAGTTTGAGGATTTTGCTCACGAGGAGGAGTGGGGTCAGCTTGATCCTTGGGTTGAGGATTTTGCTCAGGACTCTGAATTTCATTAGCTTGAGGATTGTTAGTTTGTTCTTCCTTAGCTTGCTTGGTGACAGAGCGAGATTCATCAGCTGGTGCAGCCGATCCTTGTGAGGTTTCTACATGAGGAATGGAGGGCTGAGGATTGACGTCAATGCGAATTTCTTGGTCAGTATGTTCCTCAGATGCAGCATCCTTCATTTCCTCGTCTGGCCCTTTCTCCTGGTCTTCAAAGGTGACCATTTCATAAGATGGAGCGATGTTAAGAGGCACAGGGTCCAGTGGAGCATTTTCTTCAAGTGCTTTGAGGCGCTTGGCCTCAGTGTGTTCTTGTGCTGAAGAGGCCTTTCTCTTCTTGGCTTCCTTTTCCGCAACCCTTGTCTTCTTCACGTCTGATGTAGACGGAGTCATCTTCTTCACCATTGAAGCTTTTGGTGAAGGTGTTTTCTCAGCAGATTCATCAGCTGGCTTTGAGGAACCAGCTGGAGCAGAGTCATCAGTTGGCTTTGAAGAAGCAGCTAGGTCAGGGGCAGTCTCATCAGCTGCAGCAGATTCATCAGCTGGAGCTTCCATGATGATTTCTTCAATAGCCGGTACATCTATACGACTTTCTTGGTGGATTTCCTCAGCTTGAGGAGATTCATCTGCTGGCTCCTCAATCAAGGGCTGGGAAGTTGGTGCTAGAGGTGCAGCCTTCTTGTTGTAGTCAACAACAGCTTTAGTGGCCAGCTTGATGAAATTGCTCTTGAGACTCTTACGATCTGACAGCTTGGAGTACTTGTCAGTCAAATTCTTCAGCTCTGCATGTGTTGACACTAGTGCATCAGGCGTCAAGCTGAGGAGGTTCTGCTTGAGGAATTTCTCCTTTTTAAGCTTTGCAACCTTGGCCTGCTTGGCCTGCTGTTCTTTCCACTTGGCTTCATTGATGAAAGTGGCCACCATGTGGCTGATGCCAGGGGGAAGTTTCAAATCATCAAGCGGAGTGTTTGGGTCCTCATACCAGATGTTGATGTAGTCTATGAGGACCTTGGGGTCCATGGCCAGAGGAATGGTGCTGCCTGATGCCTGAGCTACTCTCTCTTGCTTGTTTCTGATTATGGCTTGCAGGGTTTGATCATCATACTCATCATTGCCCTCTGACACAGATGGGACGGTGATGATTTTGCTGGGGCTCGGCAGAGTTGCTCTTTCAGCAGACACCTGAGTCTTCACCGGTGGTGGTGAGGACTTTGTCTCCGAGCTGGTTGCAGCCAGGAGTGAGGAGCTGGAGGTGGCGGTCATTGGCTTCATGACTGGCTTCGGTACTGGTGTCTCTTGAGGCTTTGGTGGTGGTGCTGAGGAGATTGGCGCTGAGGGTTTTGGCGCTGATGGTTTTGGCGCTGAGGGTTTTGGCGCTGAGGGTTTAGTAACTAATGCCTGAGCAGACTTCTCTTGAGGCTTTGGAGCCCTTGGCTTTGACGGCACAGACTCTGGTTGAGGAATAGCTGAACCAGAGGTCTCAGCGGCAGAGGAAGTAGCTGCAGCTGAGGCATCAGCTGAGGATTCATTGAATTTCCTCACTGCAGCTTCTGCTTGCTTCTTGAGCTTTGCAAGATGCTTTTCCTTCTCATCTGGATAGTCATCAAGGGTCTTGAGGCTTGAGGGATGTGCTACTTGATGAGCCTCAAGTGGGGCCCGTTTGTCAGGGGGCTTTAGAGCGAATTTCTTTGCATACTTGGCAGTTACAAACCTGTATTCTTTGCATTCCTTCGCCCATCGGCGTTCTATCTTCTGCAGCCAGATATTTCTCTTGGCCATTGTCTCATTTTCATCAGGTGTGCAATAGTCCAAGTAAATATCCTCAGGGATATCCACAGCTATGTTTTTCTCAAGTTTCTTTCCTCCCTTCTGTTTTCTGTCATCCTCCATTTTCTTCAGCTGAGGATTTTGCTGATGAGATTGAACTCTTGAGGATTCTGATGAGACTTGAAGATTTTCTTCAAGAAACGCTGCAAATGAGTTAATGTGATGAGAACCGAGAGATTCATCAGCTGACATGTGTGTAGCTGTGAACAGAGTATAGTTGCGAGGAATTTGGAGAGGTCATATGCGTTCTCAGATTTGAAGAAAATGAAAAAGTTTGACAGTTGAGTAATTTAACCAGTGGTTGAGGAATTTGCCTAAGCATACTGTTCTTGGGTTCCAAAGTTGTACAGATCCGAAAATTCGCACAATTGAGGAATCTAGTGAAAATCTTAGATGCTTAGTATAGTTCATCAATGATGTGGTGATAGACAGTGTTTGAGGAATCAAGTGCTTATCGATTCTTGAGGAAAAACAGATTTCACATAGAAGATGTAAAATTGTAGATCTAACTTGCGGTAAAAATGGGATTTTATTTACCTTTGAAGGAGCACACGAAGAACACAGAGAAGTTTTGTAGAGAGGCTCTTCGGTCGCGTGTCCAATGTGCCCTAACCTGGCGACGGAGGACGTCTACGGCGGCGGCGGATGAAGATGGACCGACTCCGGCGTGGTTCCGGCGATGGAGAAGTCGAGGCAGTGAAGCTCTTCCTCACCGGCGACGAAACTTCCAGCGGAGGCGCTAGGATTCGGTACTTTTTGCTGTAGCAAGAGAGCGATGGGGCGAAGAAGAGTTTGCCGAGGGGGATAGGGACATATTTATAGCCAGACAGTTACTGTTGGCGCGAAGATTTCGGACCAAATAGCCCGTGCCTCTACGTCTCTGCAGGACAAGTGTAGTTCCCGAACAAGGCGGTGGAGATAGTGGAGATCGTGGTTATCCGAACGTGGGAAGTGGGGTTCAGTTACTATGCATTAAAGAAACACTTTTTGAAGATTTGAGGATTTTCGTTACAAAATCATCAGCTGACAAGGACGCAGTGAGGATTTTGAACAAAGTTTCAAGTAGAACGCATATGAAGAATTGAATAGACTGGGTGAGTATAGCATAGAGGGAAAGTAGGGTCCGCTCACATTCACTTAGCAGAAATATCAACTTGAAGAAATAGCTATGAGTGAACGTTGTTGAGGACTTGAAATCACAGTCGATCTAGTCAAATGAAAGTCATCAAGTGTTTTTGAAGATTTTGTGATAAATCGTCACAATGAAGAACAACTGTTTTGAAGAAAAACACATTTTGAGGAAATGGAACATTTGAAGAAAATCAACTTGAGGAATTTCACATTGGGCGGTGGCGTGACCCACCATATAAGAATGTTGATTACAGACGCCGCGTACAATTGTCGTAGGGCCCTGAGAATCAATTTCTTCGTTGATTTCTTCACATTCAGAGTGACATTCTTCATTAGTTGAAGAAAATCGATTCATCTTGTGTTGCACATCTAAGTCATCAATTTTGCATAAGTGTTAGGATGTGTGCATGTTTTTACAAAACATTTGAAGATTCCAAGATATTTAGCTCACACCGCAACTTGCAAAACCTTTTCTCATCCAAGGGCTTAGTGAAGATATCTGCCAGTTGATCATCAGTCTTCACATGGTCGATGAGGATATTGCCCTTGAGGACATGGTCCCGAAGAAAATGATGACGAATCTGGATGTGCTTGGTCTTCGAGTGCTGTACTGGGTTCTATGCAATCTTGATTGCACTCTCATTGTCGCAGTAGAGAGGCACATTCTTCATGTTGATGTCGTAGTCCTTGAGGGTTTGCTTCATCCATAGTAATTGAGCACAGCATGAACCAGCAGCAATGTACTCAGCTTCGGCAGTGGAGAGTGATACACAGTTTTGCTTCTTTGAGGACCAGCAAACTAGTGATCTTCCGAGGAAATGGCATGTGCCAGAAGTTGACTTGCGATCCACACGATCACCAGCATAGTCAGAATCGGAATACCCTACCAGATGAAGATTTGAGCCCTTGGGATACCATAATCCTAGTGTTGGTTTGTGAGCTAAGTATCGAAGAATATGCTTCACAGCCTTATGGTGTGATTCCTTCGGTTTTGCTTGAAAACGTGCACACATGCAAACACAAAGCATTATATCTGGCCTAGATGCACATAGATACAATAAAGAGCCAATCATAGAGTGATATACCTGCCGATCGAATTCATTACCATTTTCGTCAGTGCAGAGATGGCCGTTGGTAGGCATTGGAATCTCGGCACCTTTGCATTCATGCATGTCGAATTTCCTCAGAACATCCTTGAGGTATTTCTCCTGGGATATGAAGATTCCATTGCGTTGTTGATGAATTTGAAGACCTAAGAAGAATTTAAGCTCTCCCATCATAGACATCTGATATTCTTCACTCATCATGTAAGCAAATTCATCACTGTATCGTTTGTCAGTACACCCAAATATAATATCATCGACATATATCTGACACACAAATAGCTCATTATCATAGGATTTAGTGAAAAGAGTTGGATCGAGTGAACCAGGTTTGAAGCATTTCTTCATGAGGAATTCCTTCAATGTATCATACCATGCCCGAGGGGCTTGCTTGAGACCATAGAGCGCCTTTTTGAGTCTGAATACTTTGTCTGGATTCTTTGGATCCTCAAAACCTGGGGGCTGAGCAACATATACTTCTTCCTCAAGCTTACCATTGAGGAATGCACTTTTCACATCCATTTGATATAATATGATGTTATGATGATTAGCATAAGCAAGTAGTATTCGAATAGCTTCAAGTCTAGCAACAGGTGCAAAAGTTTCATCAAAATCTATTCCTTCAACCTGGGTGTAGCCTTGGGCTACAAGTCGTGCCTTATTCCTCACCACTTGACCGTCCTCATCTTGCTTGTTTTCGGAAAATCCACTTGGTTCCGACGATGTTGTGCTTGCGAGGATCTGGTCGTTTGACGAGCTCCCATACGTCATTCAGCTTGAATTGAAGAAGTTTGTCTTGCATAGCTTGGATCCACTCCGGTTCCATGAAAGCCACAGCAACTTTTGAGGGTTCTGTGATAGATACAAAGGAGAAATTCCCACAAAATTTAACTAGGTGTGAAGCTTTTGAGCGAGTGAGAGGACCTAGCGTGTTGATGTCGTTGAGGATTTTGTCAAGTTCTACTTCATTTTCAATCCTCGGATGAGCTCGTTGAGGATTTCATCTGGGCTGAGGAAGTGGTTCTGGAGCAATTTCCTCAGGAGCACCTTCTTGATTTTCATCACTGATGGGGATGGTTTCTTCATCAATTTCCTCAGTGGGAACAATGTCTTTAGTAGGTTTGAGCTTTATTGCTTCCTCAGGAGACAACTTATCTAGATCAGAAGGCAATTGCTCTCTTTGCGAGCCATTAGTTTCATCGAACCGCACATCTACAGTCTCAACAACTTTGTTGTGATAGTTGTTGAAGACTCTGTAGGTGTGGGAGTCCTTTCCATAACTGAGCATAAAACCTTTATGTGCCTTAGGTGCAAATTTTGAGCTATGGTGAGGATCTCTAATCCAACATTTTGCACCGAAGACTTTGAAATAACTTACATTGTGTTTCTTGTCAGTGAGGATTTCATATGAGGTTTTCTTGAGGAATTTGTGTAGATATACCACGTTGACGATATGGCATGCAGTGTTGATTGCTTCAGGCCAAAAGCGACGAGGAGTCTGATATTCTTCAAGCATAGTTCTTGCCATTACAACCAGAGTCATGTTCTTCCTTTCGACGACACCATTCTGCTGAGGAGTATAAGGAGCAGATAATTCGTGAGTAATACCAAGTTCATCAAGATAATCATCAAGACCAGTGTTTTTGAACTCGCTTCCATTATCACTCCTGATATGTTTGATCTTGATGCCAAAGTTCGTCGAGGCCCTTGAAGAAAATCGTTTGAAGATTTCCTGCACTTCAGTTTTATACACTATGATATGCACCCATGTATATCTGGAATAATCATCAACTATGACGAAGCCATATACAGATGCTGCATTGGTTAGTGTGGCATAGTGAGTAGGTCCAAATAGATCCATATGAAGCAATTCGAATGGATGTGTAGTGGTCATAATAGTCTTCGAGGGATGCTTGGATCTGGTCATTTTCCCAGATTCACAAGCACCGCAGAGATGATCCTTGAGGAAGTTGACTGATTCGATGTCGATGACATGCTTCTTCTTCGCGAGCGTGTGCAAATTCCTCATGCCTGCATGACCTAGTCTTCGGTGCCACAACCATCCTTCTAAGGTTTTTGCTAGTAAGCAAGTGGCTGGTTGAGGACCTGTAGAGAAATCAACAATGTACAAATCCCCTCTTCTTACACCTTCGAACACTTTGGATCTGTCAGATTCCATGATGACTACACATCTATATCTACCAAAGATAATAATCATATCAAGATCACAAAGCATCGAGACTGACATGAGGTTAAAACCAAGGGATTCAACAAGCATCACTTTGTCCATATGCCTATCCTTGGAAATAGCCACTTTGCCAAGTCCCAATACCTTTCTTTTACCTTTGTCAGCATATGTGATTTGCTTTGGAGGTGATGGAGTTAGTGGCATATTCATCAGTAAGCTTTTATCACTAGTCCTGTGATGTGTGCAGCCACTATCAAGAACCCACTCAGTATTCTTGGGTTTGTCATCCTGGAGATGAATTAGTACAGCTTACCATCTCATATGCTTCAGATTTGAAGAATATGATATTAATTTCATGAGATAAGAATTTCATCACAACATAAATATCAGGACGTGTGAAATATTTCTATTACATCAATCATTAGCTTGCGTCCTATCAAGCATTTCCTCAGGTCTCCAGCAAATTCTTCAGATGATGATTTTCATCTGGAGACCTGACCTGCAGAAGTGATTAGTTCGATTTCTTCACCACCCACATCTGAAGGGGTGGCAAAGCATTCATAATGACAAAGGTGGCATTGAAGCTAATGCACTTCTCTTAACAGTAGGGGGGTTAAAGTACTCATATGAATATGCAGAGAACTGGTTTGAGGATTTATGAACATAATGATTTGATGAGTAGCGCTCATATTCATATTCCTTGTAATTTCCCTACAAGTTGGACGCATTAGCACGGGTACGAGTATAATTTTGACCAGTTGAGATTTTAATCCTCTTGAAGACTTTGATCCTCCTAAGGAATTTGATCCGGGGTTCAGATTCTTCAATGGTGGTGTCATGAGGACATTCACCCGAAGATTTTCAAGACAGCTTTTGGGAACCCAGATTTTCCTCAAGGGAGGGCTATTCCTGCAGTTAGTTCCAACATATCGAGCAAATACTTCACCATATTGATTTTTAAACAGTTTCTAGTTGGAGTCAAATGACTCATCCGAGGAATATGATAATTCACATGAAAAACCAGTTATATTAGATGGATCAAAAGGAGGCCCAGTAGCAGCAAACCATGAGGTTTTGGGATACTGCTCAAGTTTCCAATAAGATCCATCAGCATTTAATTTCCTCTCAAAGGCAATTCCTTCTTTCCTCGGGTTCCTGTTCAAGATCTGCTTTTTGAGCACATCACAAAGGGTTTGATGTCCTTTGAGGCTTTTGTATATGCCTGTCACATACAATTCCTTCAACCCTGCATTTTTATCAGTAACATTTGTGTTTTCCTCAAGTGAGGAAACAGACACAACAGGTACAGTTGAAGAATTTGTAGTAATAGTAGCATTTGATGATTCTGGTGAGGAATTAGCAGTTTCGCGTTCAATGCATTTAAGACATGGAGGAATGAATTCAACCTGACCAGCGCTGATCTGTTGAGCTAGTAATGAATCATTTTCCATACGAAGATCATCATGAGACATCCTCAGCTTCTTAAGATCAAGCTTCGTTTGAAGAAATTCATAGGAAAGCTTCTCATGATCAGTGAGGAGTGTATCATAACGATCCTGAAGATTATCAAATCTAGACTGAAGACTTTTCACATCTTCAGTGAGGATTTGGGTAAGGTTCATTTCATCATTCAACTAGTCATCACTTCTAGCAGTTTCTGAAGCTTTTCCAGGGCAGTTTGTTGTTTAGTGGCAATGATACCAAGTTTACTGTAACTGGGTTTTTTATAATCATTAGGTTCACAGTCACTTGAATCAGAGGAGGAGGCATTATTTGGTACCTTTGAACCTTTTGCCATGAAGCAATAGGTTGGAGCAAAGTCATCAGCATAGTCATCAGTGTGGATGGTGCAATCATTTTCTTCAAGATTGAAGATTGACTTGCTGACGAAAGTGGTTGCCAGTGCAAGACTAGCCTGTCCGGATTCTGAGTCTTCATCAGAACCCTCTTCTTCATCACCTTCCTCTGATTCTGCCTCTGAGTCCATTTGCTTGCCAACAAGTGCCCGAGCCTTTCTGAAACTAGTCTTCTTGTGCGATGAGGGCTTTGAAGATGAGGATTTTGAAGATTTCTTCTTCTTCTTCGAGTCATCAGAACTGTCATCCTTGTATTTCTTCTTCTTTGATTCCTTTCCCCAACGGGGACAATCAACAATGTAATGACCTGATTTCTTGCACTTGTGGCAGGTTCGTTTCTTGTAGTCCTCAGATGAAGATTCTGATTTCCTCATGTCTCTTCTTGAAGATTTACCGAACTGGCCATGTCGTGTAAATCTCTGGAATTTCCTCACGAGCATTGCAAGCTCCTGTCCAAATTCTTCAGGGTCACCAATGCTGTCATCTATGTCTTCTTCTTCAGATGAGGAAATTGTTCTAGCCTTCAGTGCAAGTGGTCTGGAATAGCTTGGTCCATATAGATCTTTCTTTTCTTCTAGCTGGAATTCATGGGTATTTAGCCTTTCGAGTATATCAGCTGGATCAAGCATCTTGTAGTCTGGTCTTTCTTGAATCATCAGAACTAAAGTATCAAATGAAGAATCCAAAGATCTCAGCAGTTTCTTCACAACTTCGTGATGAGTGATGTCTCGAGCTCCTAGTGCTTACAGTTCATTTGATATCTGAGTGAGGCGATCAAAGGTGTATTGGCAGCTTTCATTGTCATGTCGCTTGAAGCGATTGAAGAGATTGTGAAGAATATCAACACGAGAGTCGCGCTGGGTTGATACTCCTTCATTTGCTTTGCACAGTCTCTCCCAGATCAGTGTTGCAGAGCCCAAAGCACATACTCTTCCAAACTGGCCTGGGCTCAGATGGCCACAGATGATATTCTTCGCTTGAGAATCGAGTTGCTTGAATTTCTCCACAGCAGCAGCAGAGACACTAGCAGAGATGATGGGGACGCCATGTTCCACAATATACCAAAGATCATTATCAATAGCTTGTAGATGCATTTGCATTTTGTTCTTCCAGAAGGGAAAGTTCTTTCCTTCGAAGGTAGGACATGCTGCAGTCACCTTACACATGCCTACAGTCGACATAACTAAAACTCCAGGTGGTTAAACCAAAATCACACAGAACAAGGGAGTACCTTGCTCTGATACCAATTGAAAGTGCGTTATATCGACTAGAGGGGGGTGAATTGGAGATTTTTAGAATTTCATCACTGAGGTAATTCCTTTTGAGGAAATTCCTCACTGATGACTAACTTACAGCGGAAATAGTAAAGGATCAGAAGTGCAAAGTTTCACAAAAGAAGTTTTTCAGAGTGAGGAATGTGAAAACAGATTGCACTGTGAGCAGGCACGCAGAATACAGATGAGGATTAACTGACGTGAAGAATTTGGGATTGAGAAAATTCAGAGCAAGTCTTTAGCAAATTCTTCAAACAGAAGCAGTGAAAGTCATCAACACATAATTCGAGGAAAGTAAGGAGTTGAGGAATAAGAACCCGTTTCTCAGTGAAGACAGTTGTTGATGACCCAGTTCCAACTGCTGTGACAGTCGTACATCTGGTTTGGAGCGGCTTGGTATTGAAACCAAAGGACACACAATCCCAGGACATACAGTCCCTACCGTGTTCTCCTTGGGCTAAGAACACACAGTCCTCGCCCAACACTCGTGGTAAGTCTTCAGGGCAGACTTCCAAACCCTCACAAACTTGGTCACCCGGCAATCCACAATTGACCGCTGCAAAGCTCTAGACCATGACGCCTAACCGTCTGGAGGATGCACAGTCCTCAAAGGTAAAAGGCTTCAGTCCCACACAGGAACAACTTCTTCAGTGATGCTCAATCACTAGGTTTGGTTTGTGGTTTCGGTGTATGGGGTATTTCCTCACTAATGAATTACTCTTGAAGACACTGTGGAATTGGGTTGCTCTTATGACAAGTGTCAGTTTATAATGGAGCAGCCTACCAGCTAATGGTTGTGGGGGTGGCTATTTATAGCCTGGGAGCATCCCGACATGATTTGACACTAATGCTCTTAAACAATATGACCGTTGGAGTGGATAAGACCAATGACTTGGCGTGGCTATCGAAACGGTCGGAACCCTCAACTGTGAGAGTCCTCATGTCACTCGTATTCCTCACTTGAGGCTTTTGGTCGGATTAGGGTTGGGTTGACCATCATGAGGAAATTCATTCCAAAGTGTAACTTCGACCCCCTTTAACAGTACGGTGTTCCTAGTACTCAAATGCGAAGAAAATAAAACAGAAAGAGTAAATCTTCATGCTTCAAATTCTTCAAAATGATTTTCTTCAGGACACACCGAATTCCTCGATTTCAGTATCTTCATGAGGAATATCAATTTCATCGCAGATTCCTCGCGATTCATTTCTTCAGCTTCACAAGAATACAGCCTTAGACATCCCTGAGGATATATACCTGGATTACTGCACCCCTGATGAACATGAAACTATGGCCAAGAGAAAAAATCGGCTTCAGAAGATAGAACGCCGATGGGCTAAGGAGTGGAAGGAGTAGAGATTCTTCACTCCCAAATATGCGAAGAAATTCGCTGTGAAGCCTCCTGGCAAACGGGCTCTACTTGAGGATTATCAAGAAGTACATCCCTCAAGCCTCAAGACACTTGGTGATTATCCTGATGAAAAGGAAAAGCACTTGGCAAAGCTCAAGAAGCAGGCAGAGGCTGCTGTGAGGAAATTCAATGAATCATCTGCTGCTACTTCCTCTGCTGCTGAGACCTCTGGCTCGGCGATTCCTCAACAAAAGTCTGTGCCATCAAAAGCAAAGGCTTCAAAGCCTCAAGAGAAACCAGCTCCAGCATCAGCTCCAAAACCATCAGCGCCAAGACCCTCAGTTCCAAAACCCTCAGCACCACCACAGGCTTCAAAAATAGAACAGAAGCCAATAGTGAAGCAACTGCCAGCTACCTCAAGCTCATCACTCCCAGCTGCAACCAGCTCAGAGACAAAGACTTCACCAACTCCTCTGAAGACAAAGGTGACTGCTGGGAGAGGAACAAGACCCAGCCCAAGCAAAATCATCACGGTCCCTTCTGCATGAGAGGGTAGTGATGAACATGATGATCAAACTTTGCAAACTATGATCAGAAACAAGCAGGAGAGGGTAGCTCAAGCTTCTGGCAGCTCCATTCCTCTAGCCATGGACCCAAAAGTCCTCCTAGACTACATCAACATCTAGTATGAGGACCCCAACACTCCGCTTGATGATTTGAAACTTCCCCTGGCATCAGCCACATGGTGGCCACATTCATCAACGAGGCCAAGTGGAAGGAGCAGCAAGCTAAACAGGCCAAGGTGGCTAAGCTCAAGAAGGAGAAATTCCTCAAGCAGAATCTCCTCAATCTGACGCATGATGATCTTGTATCAACACACGCAAAGTTTAAGACTTTGACAAATAAGTACTACAAGCTTTCTGACCGTCAAAGTCTCAAAAGCAATTTCATCAAACTTGCTACTGAAGTTGTTAATAACTACAACAAGAAAGCTACCCCTCCAGTACCAACTCCTCAGCCTCTGATTGAAGAACCAGCTGATGAAACTCCTCAAGCCGAGGAAATCCCTCAAGAAAGCCGTGTGGACGAACCGACAATTGAGGAAATCACGACTGACCATCCAGCTGATGAATCTGCTACAGCTGGTGAGACAGACCCTGCTCCAGCTGCTGCTTCCAAGCCAGCTGATGAATCTGTTCCAGCTGCTGCTTCAAAGCCAGCTGATGACTCTGCTCCAGCTAGTTCCTCAAAGCCAGCTGATGAATCTGCTGAGAAAACACCTTCACCAAAAGCTTCAAAGGTGAAGAAGATGACTCCGTCTGCATCAGACGTGATGAAGACAAGGGCTGCTGAAAAGGAAGCCAAGAAGAGAAAGGCTTCTTCAGCAGAAGAACACACTAAGGCCAAGCGCCTCAAAGCACTTGAAGAAAATGCTCCACTGGACCCTGTGCATCTTAACATCGCTCCATCCTATGAAATGGTCACCTTTGAAGACCAGGAGAAAGAGCCAGATGAGGAGATGAAGGATGCTGCATCCGAGGAACATACTGACGAAGAAATTCGCAGACGACAGTCCTCAGCCCTCCATTCCTCATGAAGAAACTGCACAAGGATCAGCTGCACCAGCTGATGAATCAGGTTCTGTCACCAAGCAAGCTGAGGAAGAACAAAGTAAAAATCCTCAAGCTGATGAAATTCAGAGCCCTGAGCAAAATCCTCACACTGAGGATCAGGCTGACCCAACTCCTCCTGAGCAAGATCCTCAAACTGAGGCTCAGGGTGAACCCATTCCTCCTCTGGAGCAAAACCCTCAACAGGATGCTCTAGTTGACAACATTCCTCAGCCTGAGGCTCAGCCAGATCACATTCCTTGGCCTGATGAACAACAAGAGCATGCTCCTCAGCCTGAAGCTCAAGCTGATGAAATTCCTCACCCTGACGATCATGCTGAGAAAAATGCACCAGATCAAGAAAATGCTTTCGTTGTGCTCAACCCAGAGTCTGCAATTGTTGTATCCCCTTAAGTCCAACAGCAAAATCATGTACTTCATTGGAGAACTTCTTTGAAGAACGCAAGTACTTCATTGGAGAAAATCCCTATGACAAACCTCAAATCAGCCATCTGAAGTTTTGGACGAGGACACAGCTCAATTACTATGCCTCTGTGCTGTGTGGAAGAAACAAGATTTTCCAGCACAGGCATATTCCTCATGTTGAACTTGAAGCAATACCATGCCTAGCTCCAGTCCTCAACGTCCTTCATGAAGCTGGACTGCTCCCCATGTGCTCTAACATCTGTGACTGGAACAGTGAGCTTATTCTTCAATTTTATGCCACTCTTCACATATCTCGGGATTCAGCGGATATCAACGCTTGGGTGTTTGACTGGATGACGCAAACAACACACCACAAGGCTCCTTCCATTGATCTTCTGTGTGAACTGCCAGTATCAATTCCATCAGAACAAGCCGTGAAGCTTTATGATGAACATGAGCTGCCCAACGGGATGATGGAAGTCCTCATGAAGCCTTTGTATAAGGGGCAACCACCGTGAAAAACCTTCTTGGTCCATGAGCTCAAATATGAACCAAGGTCTGTTTACAGAATCCTCTGCAGCGTCCTTGCACCAATCAAGGGACACGATGATGAAGAAGATGTTGTAGGCCTCATGAAGAATATCCTCTTCAACATCATTCGTGGTATTCCTATCAACATCCATGATTTCTTCTTGAGGACTTTGGCCGACAATGCAATGTGTCCTTTTGACCACAAGATATATGCTCCATGGATCATGAGATTCATCAGGAAAAGGACAGGCATCAACTTTCAGGCTGATTGCAACAACCATGTTGGTTACATGCCTCCTATCCGGGTCAACAAGAAGACTTTCGAGCCTGTTGAAGGAAAAGGCAAGTCTGTCATTAATGAAGGCAGTAGGCCCCTTGATGGCCAGTTTAGAGAGCCTGAGCCATATTCCTCATGGGATGATACTGAGGCTCATCCTCCAAGCCCCGTTGCTCCTTGCGTACTGAATACCAGAGAGCTTCTCCTCAGTCTACACCAGAAGGTGGATCAGAATCACAAGTGGGTCAAACTCCAGTTCGGCGCCATTGTGAAAACCCTCAGTGAAACACAGAATTCTGTGAAGCTTAACCATCACTATCTTCATGAGGTTTTTGATCGCACCTGGGCTACACTTGCTCATCTGAAGACTCTGGCAGAACTTGAAGAATTGGAGTTTGAGCAAGACTTCGACTGGTCGTGGCCACCGAAGAAGAAGTTCACGCCAATTCCAGTTCCAGACCTTGAAGGCAGTTCGTTTTCTTCATTATGCACTGCTGAATCTGTTGAAGAACAACAAGACACTGCCACCGGTCCAAGGAAGAAGACTACTCCCAAGAATCCTCATGCGTCTTCATCAACTACCAAGGAGTGAAGTCCTCACGGGCGTTAGTCCTCAGTTTGTCCCTTTTTATCACTTGATGACAAAGGGGGAGAAACTTGAGATTTAGTCTTCAAGCGGGATATTTTGGGGCTTATGAACTATATTTAAGTTACAAACTCTTGGCTCTTGTGAAGTGTTTATGTAATGAGTTGTAACTTAAGCCTGATGGTACTCTGATGCTTTTGAACATTTTTCTTCGCATGCTTATTCCTCAAATTTTTAATGCACGCATGCTAAAATTCGTCAGATACCATTTTTCATCATGCATCCTCAATTTCTTCATACTATATGTCATATGTATGCATGATTTACAAGACTCAGGGGGAGATCTCCATGATATAAATCATCAATGTGCATTTGCTGTGAAAAGCAAAATCCTCACGATATGCACATCTTCAGGGGGAGTCTCTCTCAATCTTGATTTCAAATTCCTCAAATGAGTATTTACACTTCATATTTTTATCCCTGTTGAAGACTTAACCTAATTGTCATCAACCACCAAAAAGGGGGAGATTGTAAGTGCATCTAGTGCCCCTTAGTGATTTTGGTGGTTTGAAGACTTATAGGTTAAGTATCTAATGTGTTCATGAGTGTACGCAGGATCTATAAGTCACTGAGGAGTTTGAAATATTTGATGAATATCGACTCCTAAAAATGTATATCTTCGGTTGAAGAAATTGGTTTGAAGCTGAAGAATTGAATCGCGAAGAATCGGCGATGAAATTGATATTCCTCATGAAGATATTGATATTGAGGAATTCGGTGTGTCCTGAAGAAAATCATTGTGAAGACTTCGAAGCATGAAGATTTACTCTTTTTGTTTTGTTTTCTTCACACTTGAGTAATAGGAACACCGTACTGTTAAAGCGGGTCAAAGTTACACTTTGGAATGAATTTCCTCATGATCCTCAACCCAAGCCTAATCCTACCAAAAGCCTCAAGTGATGAATACGAGTGACATGAGGACTCTCACAGTTGAGGGTTCCGACCGTTTCGATAGCCACGCCACATCATTGGTCTTATCCACACAACGGTCATAATATTTAAGGGCATTAGTGTCAGATCATGTCGGGATGCTCCCAGGCTATAAATAGCCGCCCCCCACAACCATTAACTGGTTGGCTGCTCCGTTAGAAACTGACACTTGTCATAAGAGCAACCAAGTGATTGAGCATCACTGAAGAAATACCCCAAACACCAAACCACAAACCGAGAACCAAGTGATTGAGCATCACTGAAGAAGTTGTTCCTGTGTGGGACTGAAGCCTTTTACCTTTGAGGACTGTGCATCCTCCAGACGGTTAGGCATCATGGTCTAGAGCAATCCAGTAGTCAATTGTGGATCGCCAGGTGGCCAAGTTTGTGAGGGTTTGGAAGTCGACCCTGAAGACTTACCACGAGTGTTGGGCGAGGACTGTGTGTTCTTTGCCCAAGGAGAATACGGTAGGTACTGCGTGTCCCGGGACTGTGTGTCTTTTGGTTTCAATACCAAGCCGCTCCAAACTAGATGTACAACTGTCACACCAGTTGGAACTGGGTCATCAACTACTGTCTTTGCTGTGAAACGGGTTTTAATTCCTCAACTCTTTATATTCCTCAGATTATGGGTTGAAGACTTTCACTGTCATTGTTTGAAGAATTTGCTGAAGACTTTCTCTGAAACTCCTCAACCCCAAATTTTTCACGCAAGTTAATGCACATCTGTTTTCTGCGTGCATGCTTACTGTGCAATCTGTTTTCACATTCCTCATACTGAAAAATTGTTGTAGTGAAACGTTGTACTCCTGATCCTTTACTGTTTCCGCTGTAAGTTAGTCATCAGTGAGGAATTTCCTCAGTGATGAAATTCTAAAAATCTCCTATTCACCCCCCTCTAGTCGATATAACGCACTTTCAAGTCTCTATGTATCTTGATTTCAAATTCCTCACATGAGTATTTACACTTCATATTTTTATCCCCGTTGAAGACTTAACCTGATTGTCATCAACCACCAAAAAGGGGGAGATTGTAAGTGCATCTAGTGCCCCTTAGTGATTTTGGTGGTTTGAAGACTTGTAGGTTAAGTATCTAATGTGTTCATGAGTGTACACAAGATATATAAGTCGTTGAGGAGTTTGTAATATTCGATGAATATCAACCCCTAAAAATGTATATCTTCGGCTGAAGAAATTGGTCTGAAGCTGAAGAATTGAATCGCGAAGAAATTGCGATGAAATTGAAATTCCTCATGAAGATATTGTAGATAAGGAATTCGGTGTGTCCTGAAGAAAATCAATCTGAAGTCTTTGAAGCATGAAGATTTATTCTTTCTGTTTTATTTTCTTCACTCCTGAGTCATCGGAACACCGTACTGTTAAAGTTGTCAAGGTAACACTTCGGAATGAATTTCCTCATGATGTTCAACCCAAGCCTAATCCTACCAAAAGCCTCAAGTGAGGAATATGAGAGACATGAGGACTCTCACAGTTGAGGGTCCCGACCGTTACCGCAATTCGCGCCACATCACTGATCTTATCCACACCAACGGTCATATTATTTAAGGGCATTAATGTCAAATCATGTCGGGATGCTCCCAGGCTATAAATAGCCGCCCCCCACAACCATTAGCTGGTTGGCTGCTCCGTTAGAAACTGGCACTTGTCATAAGAGCAACCCAAATTCCTCAGAGTCTTCGAGAGTAAATCATCAGTGAGGAAATACCCCAAACACCAAACCACAAACCAAAACCAAGTGATTGAGCATAACTGAAGAATTTGTTCCTGTGTGGGACTGAAGTCTTTTACCTTTGAGGATTGTGAATCCTCCAGACGGTTAGGCGTCATGGTCTAGAGCAATCCAACAGTCAATAGTGGATCATCGGGTGACCAAGTTTGTGAGGGTTTGGAAGTCTGCCCTGAAGACTTACCACGAGTGTTGGACGAGGACTGTGTGTCCTTAGCTCAAGGAGAATACGGTAGGGAATGTGTGTCTCGGGACTGTGTGTCCTTTGCTTTCAATACCAAGCCGCTCCAAACCAGACATACAACTGTCACAGCAGTTGGAACTGGGTCATCAACCAATGTCTTCACTGTGATACGGGTTCTATTTCTTCAACTCTTTCAATTCCTCAATATTGTATGTTGAAGATTTTCATTGTCACTGTTTGAAGAATTTGCTGAAGACTTTCTCTGAAATTCCTCAACCTCAAATTCTTCACGCGAGTTAATCCTCACTTGCTTTCTCTGTGCCTGCATACTGTGCAAACTGGTTTTCATTCCTCATCTTGAAAACTGTTGTAGTGATACTTTGCACCCCTCATCCTTTGCTATTTCCTCTGCAAGTTAGTCATCACTGAGGAATTTCGTCAAAAGGAATTTCCTCAGTGATGAAATTCTAAAAATCTCCTATTCACCCCCCCCTAGTCGATATAACGCACTTTCTTTCCTCACCTGTGACGAACATTGCTTGTGGCAACACTAGGTTTTGAGCTCGAGCGGAGAAGACGAGAGTGAGAGAAGAGTTTTTTACTGAAGGGGTGAAGGGCTATTTATAGCTCAGGTGAAAACGGTCTGAGGCAAAAAGTTTGGATGAAACTGCCCTTGCCCTTTCATCTTTGCATGATACATTCTACCCACGTACAAAGCGGTGGAGATAGTGGAGATCATGGTTATCCTATCGTGAGTAGTGAGTGCAGTTACAGTGGTAACGTGAAAAAATAATTTTTGAATTTTGAGGATTTTGTTGCAAAGACATCAGCTGACAAGGACTGAGTGAGGACTTTGAACAAGTGTCAAATAGAACGCATATGAAGAATTGAGAATTGACTGGGTTGAGCTTAGCATAGAGGGGAGTCGGGTCCGATCACATTCACTTAGAAGAAATATCAACTTGAAGACTTAGTCATAAGTGAATGTTGTTGAGGACATTGAAACATCATTATATAATATATAGTCAATGAAGATCATCACACAAAGTTTTGAAAAAATTGAAAATTTTGAAGACTTTGAAAATTTTGAGGAATTTGTGAAAAGTCCCAGATTGAAGAATTTCCAACTTGAAGAATTTCAAAGTTTGGTGGTGGCGTGACCCACCGTATAAGAATGATGAATTCATTCGTCGCGTACAATTGTCATAGGGCCGTGAGAATCAATTTCTTCATTAATTTCTTCACACTTAGTGTATTATTCTTCATTGATTGAAGAAAAACGTTACTTCGTGTGTTGCACATCAAGTCATGATTTTTGCATAAGTGTTAGGATGTGTGCATGTTTACACAACATTTGAAGATTCTAGGATATTTATCTCACACCGCAACTTGCAAAACCTTTTCTCATCCAAGGGCTTTGTGAAGATATCTGCTAGCTAGCCATCAGTCTTCACATGGTCGATGATGATATTGCCCTTGAGTACATGATCACGAAGAAAATGATGATGAATCTGGATGTGATTGGTCTTTGAGTGTTGTACTGGGTTGTAGGCAATCTTTGATTGCACTCTCATTATTGCAGTAGAGGGGCACATTCTTCATGTTGATGTCGTAATCGCTGAGGGTTTGCTTCATCCATAGCAGTTGAGCACAACAAGATCCAGGAGCAATTTATTCAGCTCAGGAGTGGAGAGTGATACGCAGTTCTGCTTCTTTGAGGTCCAGCAGACTAAGGATCGTTCCAGGAAATGACATGTGCCTAACATTGACTTGCGATCCACACGGTCACCGGCATAATCAGAATCAGAATATCCAACGAGGTGAATATTTGAGCCCTTGGGGTACCATAATCCTAGTGTTGGTGTGTGAGCTAGATGTCGAAGAATATGTTTCGCAGCCTTATGTTGTGATTCATTCAGTTTTGCTTGGAGACATGCACACATGCAAACACTAAGCATAATGTCTGGCCTAGATGCACATAGGTACAACAAAGAGCCAATCATAGAGCGATATACCTGCTGATCAAAATCTATACCATTTTTGTCAGGGCAGAGGTGGCCGTTGGTAGGCATAGGAATCTTGACGCGTTTGCATTCATGCATGCCAAATTTCCCCAGGACATCCTTGAGGTATTTATCTTGAGATATGAAGATGCCATTGTGTTGTTGTCGAATTTGCAGACCTAAGAAGAATTCCAGCTCCCCCCATCATGAACATTTGATATTCTTCGCCCATCATATAGAAAATTCATCACTATAACGTTTGTCAGTACAACCAAAAATAATGTCATCGACATATATTGGGCACACAAATAGTTCATTGTCATAGGATTTTGTGAAAAGAGTAGGATCAACTGAACTCGGTTTGAAGCCTTTCTTCATGAGGAATTCCTTCAATGTATCATACCACGCCCTGAGGGGCTTTCTTGAGGCCATAGAGTGCCTTTTTGAGTCACAAGACTTTGTCAGGGTGCTTCGGGTCTTCAAAACCTGGGGGTTGAGCAACATATACTTATTCCTCAAGCTTACCATTGAGGAATGCACTTTTCACATCCATTTGATATAGTGTAATATTGTGATGGTTAGCATAATCAAGCTATATTCGAATAGCTTCAAGTCTAGCAACAGGTAAAAAAGTTCCATCAAAGTCAATTCCTTCAACCTGTGTGTAGCCTTGGGCTACAAGTCGTGCCTTGTTCCTCACAACTTGACCATACTCATCTTGCTTGTTTCGCTAAATCCACTTGATGCCGATGATATTGTGCTTGCAAGGATCTGGTCTTTTGACGAGTTCCCATACATCACTTAGCTTGAACTGAAGAAGTTCATCTTGCATGGCTTGAATCCACTTCGGTTCCATGAATGCTTCAGCAACTTTTGAGGGTTCTGTGATAGACAAAAAATAGGAACGCCCACAAAAGTTAACTAAATGTGAAGCTTTTGAGCGAGTGAGAGGACCTGGCGCATTGATGTCATCGATGATTTTATCAATTTCCACTTCATTTGCAATCCTTGGATGAGCTGGTTGAAGACTTTGGTTGAGCTGAGGAATTTGGTATGTAGCATTTTCCTCAGGTGCACCTGCCTGAATTTCATCATTGTTCAGGACAATTTCTTCAACAAGGGGTTGTTCCTCAGCAAGAATGATATCTTCAGTAGCCTTGTGCTTAATAGCTTCCTCAGGAGTCAATTTATCTGGAGCAGGAGGTAGTTTCTCTCTTTGCGAGTCATTAGTTTCATCGAACCGCACATCTGCAGTTTGAACAACCTTGTTGTGATAGGTGTTTAATACTCTATGGTGTGTGAATCCTTTCTGTAACCAAGCATAAAACCCTCATGTGCTTTAGGTGCAAACTTTGAGCTATGGTGAGGATCTCTAATCCAGCATCTTGCACGGAAGACTTTGAAATTAACTTACATTAGGTTTCTTGTCAGTGGGGAGTTCGTATGAGGTTTTCTTGAGGAATTTGTGAACATATACCCTCTTGATGATGTGGCAAGTAGTGTTGATTGCTTCACGCCAAAAGCGATGAGGAGTCTGATATTCTTCAAGCATAGTCCGTGCCATTTCAACAAGAGTCATGTTCTTGCGTTCCACAACACCGTTCTGTTGAGGAGTATAAGGAGCAAACAATTTGTGAGTAATACCAAGTTCATCAAGACTAGTATTTTTGAATTCTATCCCATTATCACTCCTGATGTGTTTGATCTTGGCGTCGAAGTTTGTTGTGGCCCTTGAAGAAAATCGTTTGAAGACTTCCTGCACTTCATTTTTGTAAGCAATAATGTGTACCCAAGTATAACGAAATAGTCATCAATGATGACAAAGCCATATAAAGATCTTTCATTGGTCAGAGTAGCATAATGAGTACGTCCAAAGAGATCCATGTGAAGCAATTCAAACGGACGAGTAGAAGTCATGATAGTCTTCGAGAGGTGTTTGGATCTGGTCATTTTTTCCAGATTCACAAGCATCGCACAGATGGTCCTTGAGGAATTTCACAGTTTCGATGCCAATGACATGATTTTTCTTCGCTAGTGTGTGCAAATTCCTCATGCCTGCATGACCAAGTCATTAATTCCATAGCTAGCCTTCTGAGGTTTTTGCTAGTAAACATGTGTCTGGTTGAGGACCTATAGAAAAGTTACCAATGTACAAGTCTCCTCTCCTAAAGCCTTCGAAGACTTTGGATTTGTCAGATTCCATGATGACTACACATCTATATTTTCCAAAGATGACAATCATATCAAGATCAAAAAGCATTGAGACTGACATGAGGTTAAACCCAAGGGATTCGATAAGCATGAATTTGTCCATGTGTCGATCCTTAGAGATAGACACTTTACCATGTCCTAATACCTTGCTTTTACCTTTATCGTCGTAAGTGATTTGCTTCAGTGGTGATGGAGTAAGTGGAATATTCATCAATAAGCTTTGTCACGAGTCATGTGATTTGTACATCCACTCTCAAGAACCCACTCTGTGTGCAGATGAATTAGTATAGCTTACCATCTCATATGCTTCCGATTTGAAGAATATGATTTCAATTTCATCAGACTTGAAATTCATCACAAACAATAAATTTGAGGATGTGTGAAATGTTAAATCATTTCATCATGTTTTAGCTTGCATCCAATCAAGCAATTTCCTCAAGTCTCCAGCAAATTCTTCAGATGATGACTTTCATTTGGAGACCTGGCCTGCAGAAGTGATTAGTTCAATTTCTTCACCATCCACATCTGAAGGGGTGGCAAAGAGTTCATCATCCTGCGAGCACCATATGAGAATGGAGGCATTGAAGCTAATGCCCTTCTTTTCATAGTAGGGGTTAGAGTACTCAAATGAATAGGCAGAGAAGTTCTTTGAGGACTTATGAACATAATGATTTCAGGAATAGTGCTCATATTCATGTCCCTTGTAGGTTCCCTGCATATCAAAAGCATTAGTGCGAGTACGAGCATAATTTTGACCATTTGAGGAATTTGATCCTCCTGAAGACTTTGGTCCACCTGAGGAATTTGATCTGAGGTTCTGGTTCTTCACTAGTGGTGTCATGAGGACATTCACCTGAAGATTTTCCAAGCAGCTTTTGGGAACCCAGATTTTCCTCAGGGGAGGTCCATTCCTGCAGTTAGTTCCAACATATCGAGTAAATACTTCACCAGATTGATTTTTGAACAGTTTGTAGATGGAGTCAAATGACTCATGAGAGGAATAGGATATTTCACATGAAAAGCCTGTTAGAGTGGATGGATGAATGGGAGGCCCTTTAGCAGCAACCCATGAGGTTTTGGGATACTACTCAGGTTTCCAGTATGATCCATCAACATTCAGTTTCCTCTCGAAGGCAATGTCCTCTTTCCTCGGGTTCCTATTCACAATCTTCCTTTTGAGCACATCGCAAACGGTTTGATGCCCTTTGAGACTTTTGTATATGTCTGTCACATACAATTCCTTCAATCCTGCATTTTCGTCAGTAGCATTTGTGGTTTCCTCAAGTGAAGAATTTGATATCACGTGAACAGTTGAAGAATGTGTATCGATAGAAGCATTTGAGGTTTCAGGTGAAGAATTAGCAGTTTCATGTTCGATGCATTTTAGACATGGTGGAATGAATTCTTCCTGAGCGGTACTGATTTGTTGAGCAAGTAATGAATCCTTTTCCATTCTGAGATCATCATGGTACATTCTTAACTTCTCAAGATCAAGTTTCCTTTGAAGAAATTCATAGGAAAGCTTCTCATGATCAGCCAAGAGTGTGACATAGCAATCTTGAAGACTGTCAAATCTAGACAAAAGACTTTGAATATCTTCAGTGAGGATTTGAGTATGATTCATTTCATCATTCAATAGATCATCACTTTTGTCTAATAGTTTCTGAAGCTTTTCAATAGCACTTTGTTGCTTAGTGGCAATGTTGACAAGTTTGTAGTAACTGGGTTTTTGATAATCACCAGGTTCACAGTCTCTAGAATCATAGGAGGAAGTGTCGTTTGGTACCTTCAAACCTTTTGCCATGAAGAAATAGGTGGGAGAGAAGTCATCAGCATATTCATCAGTGTAGTTGACGTTCTCATTTTCTGCAAGGTTGAAGATCGACTTCCTAATGAATGTGGTAGCAAGTGCAAGACTTGCCACACCAGACTCTGACACCACTTCAGAACCTTCCTCTTCATCATATTCCTCAGATTGTTCTTCAGAATCCATTTCCTTGCCAATGAGTGTCCGAGCCTTTATCAAACTGGTCTTCTTGTGCGATGAGGACTTTGAAGATTTCTTCTTTTTCTTCGAGTCATCAGAACTTTCATCCTTTTATTTCTTCTTCCTTGATTCCTTCACCCAGCGAGGACAGTTAGCAATGTATTGACCAGATTTCTTGCATTTGTGGCAGGTTCTTTTCTTGTAGTCCTCAGATGAAAATTCTGAATTCCTCATATCTTTTCTTGATGACTTTCCAAATTGGCAGCGCTTAGTGAATTTCTGGAATTTCCTCACAAGCATAGAGAGTTCCTGCCCAAGTTCTTCAGGATGACCAAGACTGCAATCAGATTCTTCTTCTTCAGATGAGGAAACAGCTTTTTCCTTAGTGCACGAGGTCTTGAATAGCTTGGTCCATATAGGTCTCTCTTTTCTTCTTGTTGGAATTCATGAGTATTGAGTCTTCTCAAGAATATCAGCACGACCAAGCATGTTGTAGTCTCTTCGTTCTTGAATCATCAAAACCAGTGTGTCAAATGATGGATCAAGAGATCATAGCAGTTTATTCACAATTTCATGGTCAGTGATGTCTCTGGTTCCCAGAGCTTGTAATTCATTTGAGATATCAGTGCGGCGATCAAAGGTATCTTAGCAGATTTCATTGTCAAGCCTCTTGAAATGGTTGAAGAGATTGCGAAGAACATCGACACGAGAGTCACGCTGTGTTGAGACTCCCTCATTGACTTTCGGCAGCCTATCCCAGATAAGCTTAGTTGTGCCCAAAGCAGTGACTCTGCCATACTGACCTTTTCTCAGGTGGCTGCAGATGATATTCTTCGCTTGCGAGTCAAGTTGCTTGAACTTATTCACATAAGCGGCAGAGATAGTAGCAGTGATGGAGGGAATGTCATTTTCCACAATATACCAGAGATCATTGCCAATTGCTTGCAGATGCATTTGCATCTTGGTCTTCCAGTAGGGGAAGTCCTTTCCTTCGAGGGTAGGACAACCTGCAGTAACCTTGATCATACATGCGGTCGACATAACTAAAACTCCACGCGGTTAAACCAAAGTCACACAGAACAAGTGAGTACCTTGTTGTGATACAAATTGAAAGTGCGGTATATCGACTAGAGGGGGTGAATAGGCGATTTCTACAATTTCGTCACTAAGGAAAATCCTAGTGAGTAAAATCCTCAGTCATGAAAAGAGTGCAGCAGAAATAGTACTAAGGGAGAAGTGCAAAAACGTCTACAGCAAAGTACTGAGCGTGAAATAAAAGAATCGGTTAACATAGGACAAGACTACAGGATAAGCAGGTGAGGAATAACTCAGGTGAAGAATTTGAGGTGAGGAGTTCAGAGAAGGTCTTTAGTCAAATTCTTCAAATAGTACACATGAAAGTCTTCAACATGCAATTGAGGAAATGAAACGAGTTGACAAAATAGAACCAGTAGCTCGATGAAGACAGTTGTTGATGACCCAGTTCCAACTGTTGTGAAAGTTGTACATCTAGTTTGGAGCGGCTTGGTATTGAAACCAAAGGACACACGGTCTTGGGACATACAGCTCCTACCGCGGTCTCCTTGAGCTAAGGACACACAGTCCTCGCCCAACACTCGTGGTAAGTCTTCAGGGCAGACTTCCAAACCCTCACAAACTCGGTCACCCGGCGATCCACAGTTGACTGCTCGATGCTCTAGACCATGACGCCTAGCCGTCTAGAGGATGCACAGTACACAAAGGTAACATGCGTCGGTTCCACATAGGAATAACTTCTTCAGTGATGCTCAATCACCTGGGTTTTGGTTTGGGTTTGGGTGTTTGGAGTATTTCCTCACTTGATGATTTTTGGTCAAGGCTTTGAGGAATTTGGGTTGCTCTAAATGACAAGTGTGAGTTTCTCTCGGAGCAGCTATTTATAGCCTGGGAGCATCCCGACATGATTTGACATAAATGCCCTTAACAATATGATCGTTGGGTGGATAAGATATGTGACACGTTGCGCGTGGTGCGGCAACGGTCAGAACTTTCAACTGTGAAATTCCTCATGTCTCTCATGTTCCTCACTTTGAGGATTTTGGTAGGTGTAGGTTTGGGTTGAGCATCATGAGGAAATTCTTTCCATAGTTTTACCTCGACCCCCTTTAATAGTACGGTGTTCCTATGACTCAAGAGTAAAGAAAATGAAACAGAAAGAGTAAATCTTCAAGCTTCAAAGTCTTCAGAGTATTTTCTTTGGGACACACCGAATTCCTCATCTTCAATTGCTTCATGAGGAATATCATTTTCTTTGCAATTTCTTCGCGATCAAAGTCTTCAAGGAATGACCAAAGTCTTCACCCGAAGACATACATTTTTAGGGGTCGATATTCATTGAATAACTCAAACTCCTCGGCGACTTATGGAGCATGTGTACACTTACAAACTATCAGTCTATTAACCTATAAGTCTTCAATCCACCAAAATCACTAAGGGGCACTAGATGCACTTATATCTGCTCAAACCGCTCCCACTACCCATGTCTGGATAACCACGATCTCCACTAACTCCACCACTTAATGCATGGGTGACACATGTGGAGTGGAGAGGAAGAGTCAAGGGCAGTTTGGTCCGAAATCTTCGGGCCAAACCGTTTTCACCTCGGCTATAAATACCCCCTTTCACTCCTCTTAGTTACTCTCTTCCTTCCGATCTCACTTCTCACCGCTCGAAACCCAGACCTAGCACCACCGCTGGAAATCATCATCGCGGGTGAGGAAGAGCTTCACTGCCTCAACCTTCTCCTCGTCGTACTCACATCGGCCGTGTATATCCTCCTTCCGCCGTCGTCATAGTTGTCTTCGGCTGCCAAGTTAGGGCGGTGAAGATGTAACCCGACAAGCATCTTCCCCACTTCCTAGTGTTTGTTGTGTTCTCCGGCAAGGGTAATTAAAATCTATTTTCACTGCCCTCATACATCGTTGTGTTTCCATAAAATCTTGAAAAAGTGTTATTCCTCGGCAAATTCATCATATGAACACTTCCTATGCTTAGATCACTTGATCAATTTCACTAACTTACACTATTCTTCAAAAGATTCCTCAATTGTGTGAATTTTCGGATCTGCACAACTCTCGAACCTAAGTCAAGAACAAAATGTCTGCTAGAGAATCTCTAGGTTTTGATCAACTTAACTCATTTGCGGCATTTCTGGAAGAAAATTTGCACACCTCAACAGATTCCACAAAAGTTCAAATTCCTCAAGTGAAGAAACTGGTTGAAGACAAGAAACAACAAAAGGGTGGTAAGAAGCTTGAG
This sequence comes from Hordeum vulgare subsp. vulgare, assembly GCF_904849725.1. Lineage (NCBI taxonomy): Eukaryota > Viridiplantae > Streptophyta > Magnoliopsida > Poales > Poaceae > Hordeum > Hordeum vulgare. Next base: position 314,312,902 of record NC_058524.1, read on the forward strand.
ACCAACAGGCTTTTGAAATCCCTGAAGAAATCTATGATGAATATTGCACGCGAGATGAAGAAATATATGGGAAGGAAACAAAGGAAAAGCACAAAACACGCTTATAGAAAATAGAAAGGAGATGGGCCACGCAATGGAGGGAGTACACGTATGTGACTCCCAAGTACATGAAGAAATTTGCACTCAAGCCTCCAGGCCCAAGACCTCCTCTTGGTAATCAACAAGTTGTTGATCCCACAAGCTTGGTCACTGGTGAAGAATTTCCTACCGAATGGGCTAAGCATCAGGCTAAACTGCAGAAGACTGCAAAAGAGGCCATGAGGAGATTCAATTTCGAGACTCCTGCTGCCACCTCTTCTGTTGCTGAAGTTTCTAGCACAGAAACAGCTTTGAAGCCAACTTTGGTGAGAAATCAGTTGTAAATACAAAGTCTTCAACTACGCAGTCCTCGCCACAAATTCCTCAATCAGCTCCAACTATGGCTGCAATGCCCTCAACTACTGCCACAAAGTCCTCACTGCCAGCGCAACTGGAAACAAGTCTGTGTACAATGGGGAATCCAATTCGCTCATGACCCTCTGCTTCTGGCTCTGCACATACTTCTTCAAGTAAAACCATGAAGAAAAATATGACTGTTGGGCAAGGAAAAAGACCATGCCCTAACAAGGTGGCCCTCAATGTTCCCTCTGGATATGAGGAAGAAGAGACTGGTGATGAAGAACTTGTTGATATCATTAGAAATAAACAAGAGAGGGTTGCTCAAGCTAAAGGCACAAATATTCCCCTCATGCTGGATCCCAAGGTGGTGTTGGACTTCATTGACACCCGGTATCAAAATCCTCAAACTCCAATTGTTGATTTGAAGCTCCCACCTGGACCAAGTCATGTGCTGACGGCTTACATTAACAAAGAAAAATGGAAAGTAGAGAAGGTCAAAAGGCCCAGAAAACAATAGACTCGATATGAAAGGTTTCTGAAGAACAACATCCTATCCTTGACCCCTGATCAGCTCATCTTCGCACAAATTGACATCAAAAACCTCAGTGAAGAATATAGTCGCTATCACGCTGACTGGAAGGGTGCAAAGGTTAGAATCATCAACGTGGCTACTAAAGCCATCACGGATCACAACATCAAGGTTGCAGTCCCAACGCAACCACAAATTCCTCACGCCAGCTCATCTACTCAACTGTGTGAAGAAACTGTGAGGACTGAAGAAATTCAAGCCCTTGAAGAGTTTGCACCTAAAGAACCTTCCAAGCCAACTGAAGAATCTGTTGCGCCTGAAGAAACTGCTCCTGCCAGGACAACTGCATCAGCCATGCGTGAAGAATTTGCCCCAGCACCAAAATCTTCAAAGGTAAAGAAATTGACACTTCCTTCTGCATCGGAAGTGAAGAAAACTAAGGTTGTTGAAAAGGAAGCTACTAAGAAGCGAAAGGCATCAACAAGAACAGATTCCTCGGAAGCCAAACGCTTTAGGACTCTGTCAAGCTCCACAAGTGCACCTATTAACGCAACTCCAATCAGCACGGTGTCCTCTTATCAGATGGTGCCATTTGGTGTCGAACATATCATCCTAGAAGGAGATGAAGAAATGGAAGATAATCGATCTGCTGCTTCCACAGAGCAGGTTGGTGAAGAAATTGAAGTGGAACAAAATACTTCAATTCCTCAAGAATCATCACCTCCACCTTAGCAGAGAACAGAGGCGGGCGATGAAGAAAAAGATGAAGACATGGACATTGGCTGCCAAACACCAGTTATGAATGATGATTATTGAGAAGAAGCTCATCCCACCTCACCACTCACAACTCCACTTCCACAAAATTCACAGTCCCCTGTAGTCACTGAAGAAATGCATACAGGGTATGATGACAAACACACTCCAATGAAGTCTATTGTGGAGGAAGCATCAGCTGCATTAGCTGAAGAAACTGTAAGTCATACCGCCACTAAGGATATTGTTCCAACGGTCATTGACGAATCTGCAAAGTATATTCCTCACACTGAAGAAAATATGGCTATAGAAACTGCTCCTCCTCAAGGTGAGGACACTGCTGATGGACCTCATGTTCAAAATCCTCAGTTTGTATTAGTTGTGGCTAAAGTCCCTGAGACTAAAGAATTCTGAAGAATTGTGTGCCGATACAAGCCAAATCTTCAACACAAGACTCTTCGGCCTTACAGTGTTACAAAAAGACCCAAATTCCTCAAGGAGATTTTTTTATGAACATCATTTCTTCATCGGTGCAAATCTGTATGACTTCGCGAGGATAAGGCGCAAGAGATTCTGGACTGACACTCAGATGAACTTCTATGGTGGTGTGCTCATCGAGAAGAATAAGCGTTTCCAGCATCAACAAATTCCTCATACAAATATGGAATTCATTCCTTGCTTCGCGCCAGTCCTCAACGTTTTGTATGATGCTGGCCCACTCCCTTTCTGCATGATATATGTGACTAGAGTTAAGAGCTAATTCTTCAATTATATTCGACTTTGCATCTTTCAGGTGAAGCACAATATGTAAACTCTTGGGTTCTTGATTGGATGACCGAAGACACTCACTACATAGCTCCTGACACGGAGTTACTTCGTGCGGTCCCAATTGTAATCCCTTCGGAAGGACCCATATGCATCTATGATGAATCTGAGCTGCCCGATCACCTGATGCAAGTGCTGATGAAGCCTTTGTCTCCTGGCAGGCCACCAAGGACCACATTCCTCATCAAAGTTCTGCTATATGTCCCAAGGACTGTGTACCACATCTTGACCAAAACCCTCCGCCCTATCAAGGGTCACAGCTCTGAAGAAGAAGACGTTGTGGGAATCATGAAGAATTTGCTATTTAACATCATTCATGGGATTCCCATAAATCTTCACAATTTATTCATGAGGACTTTGCATAATATCGCTATGTCACCCTTTGAGTTGAAGCCTTATCTGCCATGGATCATGAAATTCATCAGGGCCACATTCTCAATTCCTTACAAAGCTAATTTTCAGAATCACTTCAGCTATTTGCCCCCACTTGAAGTCATCAAGAAATCCTTCGAGCTGATTGAAGGCAAGCGCAAAATAATTATTGATGAAGGATCTTGTCCCCTTGATCGACAATTTCGCAAGGCTGCATCCTACTCAACCAATGATGACACTGCATCACAAGACTCTGCTGCAAAAGCCTAAGCTAAAGTTCCTCGTCAGTCTGTCCCACGCGTGATGACTTCTACTAAGTCTTCATCAAAAGGTCGATCGCAATCACAAGTGGGTAAAGCATCAGTTTGGTGACATTGTGCGTGATATGACTGTGACGCGAAACATCGTGAAGAAAAATCACTACTATCTTCACGAAATCTTTGATCGTACATGGGTCATTCTGTCTCACCTCAAAACTCCTGAAGAACTCACTAAAATGGAATTTTAGCAAGACTTTGATTGGTCCCGGCTGCCCAAGAAGAAATTCAAGAATCTTTAAGTTCCTCACCTGGTGGTTGTTCATTTTCTTCACCGTGCACAACTGATGAAGCTGAGGATCTTGACGACACTCCTGCCGGCCCAATCACGACGAACGACCCCGACAACACTAGAGTTCCTCCTCCACCCACAAGTTGAAATTCTTCAAGGGAATTAGTCCTCAATTTCGTTCCTTTTTGTCGCTTGATGACAAAGGGGGAGAAACTGAGTTAGTCTTCAAGCAGGTCTACCTTATGGGCTTATGGACTATATTTTTTAAGTTGCAACTCTCGTTCTTCTGAAGTGTTTGGTTGTATGAGTTGTAAACCTATGCCCGGTGGTGGTCTGACACTTTTGAAATGTTTTCTTCGCATGCTTATTCCACATGTTGTTTAATGCACGCATGCTAAAATTCTTCAGGCACCACTTTCCATCATGCATTTCAATTTCCTCATGATATATGTTAAATGCGTGCATGGATTACAAGATACACGGGGAGATATCCATGGTATAAACCTACAATGTGCATTATCAGTCCAAAGCAAATTCCTCAAATATGCACATCTTTAGGGGGAGTTTCTCTATATCTTGCAATCAAAATCCTCATACTTTGTACTTACACTTCATATATTTATCCCCGTTGAGAACTTAACCTATTTGTCACCAATCACCAAAAAGGGGGAGATTGTAAGTGCATCTAGTGTCCCTTAGTGATTTTGGTGTATTGAAGACTTATAGGTTAAGAGACTAATATGTTTGTGAGTGTACACATGCTCTATAAGTCGCTGAGGAGTTCGAGTTATTCAAAAAATATCGACCCCTAAAAATGAAAGTCTACGGCTGAAGACTTCGGTAATTCCTCGAAGACTTTGAAATCGAGGAAATTGGTGTGTCCTTGAAGATGTTGATGTGAGGACTTATGTTTTCATAATTACATTTCCTTCCTTTTGAATCATAGGACCACCATACTATTAAACGGGGTCGAGGTAAGAAAAGTTTCCAAGTGATGCTCATCTCAAAGCCTACACATACCCAATCCTTCGAGTTAAGCCTTTGGAAATCTTTTACAATTTAGTCAAATTCTTCAGTGACAGAGATGAAAATCTTCCGGTCTCTGGGGAATTTCCTCTAACTGAAGAGTTACGGTTTCTCCGGTGCGAATTACCTACCAGTGCAAAATATGAGAGACATGAGGACTTTCACAGCTTGAAAGTTCCGACCGTTGCTGCGCCGCACGCCACCTGTCCCCAACCTTATCCACATAACGATCATATCATTGGAGCATTTATGTCAAATCATACCTGGATTGCTCCCAGGCTATAAGTATCTCCCCCCGTAACCACTAGCTGGTTGGCTGCTTAGCGAGAGAAACTAATACTTCTCATTTGAGAGCAACCCATTCCTCGAAGACTTTGAGAGAAAATCATTAGTAAGGAAACCCCAAACACCCAAACCAAAACCCAAAGTGATTGAGCATCACTGAAGAGTTTGTTCCTGTGTGGAACCGACACTTGTTACCTTTGAGGAATGTGCATCCTCCAAACAGTTAGGCGTCATGGTCTTCAGCATCCAGCAGTCAATTGTGGATCACTAGGGGACCGAGTTTGTGAGGGTTTGGAAGACTCCCCAGAAAACTTACCACGAGAGTCGGGCGAGGACTCCGTGTCCTTAGCTCAAGGAGAATACGGTAAGGATTGTGTATCCTTGTAATGTGTGTCCTGAGAGTGTGTGTCCTTTGGTTTAAATACCAAGCCGCTCCAAACCAGACGTACGACTGTCACAACAGTTGGAACTGGGTCTTTAAATCATTGTCTTCACCGGGTACCTAGTTTTATTTCCTCAACTCTTCCATTTCCTCATTTATGTGTTGATTAAATTGATCATTACTATTTGAATAATTTGAATGAAGACTCACACAACTTCCTCATCCAAAATTCTTCACTTCACTTGTTCTTCACCTGCGTATCCTAATCACGCTACTTGTGTGAATCGTATGTTTCATTTCATCATGAAGATTATGACGTTGCTATGTTGCACGTTCGCCTAAGTACTTATTTCGCTGCTCGTTGTTCGTGACTCAGCAATTTCATCACCAAGAAATTCCTTAGTGACGAATTCATAAAAGCCGCCTATTCACCTCCCTCTAGTCGATATAACGCACTTTCAGGTTCATAAATAAAAACTCCAAAAATTATCATGGTGACACATGTTTATCTGCCATGGCAACAAAACATCTTAATTTGCCATGAAAAAATAAATTAGAATTGTTGTGGACATAAAAAAGCAAAAGAGTTTGCCATGGGTAGATAAAAAATGGTGTAGTATGTATAGTAGATTTTTCATGGACATAAAAAAGGTGTCGCTGACACATCACTGCACCGCTGACGGTTGCTCCAGCCTATCAAGCCCCCCTCCCCCCTGGTGCCGCACATCAAGATACACCTCGAGAATCCCCTCGATGAATCCGTGTCTGAGGAGCCCGCCAAGCCGGACATCATCCCCTCCCCCACCACCACCATCGAATATCTTCTTCGGGTACACGGGCGGCCTCCACATCTCACCGGTACCCTCGCCTCGATGAGTGAAAAATAGTTGAAATACAACGATAGCTTCAAACTTGTAGAGAAAGGTAGTTGAAATGTATCGTGGTAATTTTAGTGTAAACACCATGACAATTTTAGTGTTACAAACATGGTAACTTTTGACCTCAAAAAAACATATCAATATAAGATCTTGTTTTCAAGATCTCGTCGCGGTGGATTTAGTGGTGAAAATGGAATTTTAATCGGATTTTTCATTTAAGCGAGATTTTTTTTTAAATAAAAAGAACAAAAAGATTTCTGATGAGCATCTCTTTGACCCTTGTATGCATGCATGTGTGAATGGAAAGAGAAAAACCTTAGGTGCCATAGGTGTGAGAGCAACTCCAACGCACCGACGCATTTCGTCTACGTGTGTCCATTTGGGTCAAAACGAACACAAAAGTTGACCCAATGCGCCAACCCAAATGGACGCGCGACCGCTTTCATTCATCGGGCGAACAGTTCCAGGCCTAAATTTGGGCCTCGTTTGCATTGACGCGGACACGAGGAAGATGCACGCGACGCTCGCCTACTCATCCCCCTTGCCCGACAATCGGTAGCACATAGGCTATTCTCTTCCTCCCATCGACAGCTAGAACCCGGCCGCCACACCCTGTCGCCGTCGCCGCCCAATCCCGGTGCCCTGATCGGCCGTCCGCACCCACATACCTACCCCACAGCATGCCTGCAACATCGCCACCGTCACCGCCTCGTTGCCGGCCCCCCGTAGCTTCCCCCGACGTTGATGCCAGCACCATCACGCCCCCGTGACCCCGACCAGCTTCTTCGACGATGTCGCCACACTCGTAAAACGCCGCCAGGGCCTGCTACCAGGTCGAGGGGAAGTGTGCGGCTCTTCACCAGCCAGCTTCTTCGATGACTCCCACAAGTTGTTTGACGGTTTGCCCGTAAGGTACCAATAGAATCCGTCGACGAGTTCTTTTTCCACAATTTCATTTGCGACTCGGATGATTCTTCATCCACGATGAGGTGTGGTTGTTGTGTTGGTCGTCCATAACCACCTTGGTAGGCAGCAGACGTTGTTCGAGAGCTCGAAGCCGAGGCACACTCCGGTGTTGAATCACAATTGAGAGAGCATCCATTTCCTACTCTAGAAGGACTACTTTGAGACACCGGTTGATCACCACCGCTCTGCGGCCTTCCTTCTAGAGCTCCACACTAAGATCTCCTCTGCCACTCTCCCGGTGGTGGTGGGCGGTGACTTCAACCTCATCCGTTGTGTTGAAGACAAGAGCAATAATCATGTGAACTTCCCTCGCATGCAACTCTTCAATGACTGCATCGCGGACCTCGGTCTGTGAGAGCTTGATCGGGTTGGTGCCATATTCACCTCGACCAACCGCCAGGCCGACCCGACGATGTATGTCCTGGACCGGGTCTTTATGGATCCGGAGTGGGAGCTCAAATGCCCACTTGCCTCCCTCCGGGACATTACCTGCATTGGCTCAGATCACGTTCCCTTATGCTCTCTTCACATAATGATAGACCTCCTCCTCTACCAATATTTTAGTTTGAGGCCTTTTGGCTTAATCAGGCCGGCTTTGTTGATGCGGTGCGCGCTCGCTCGGTGGCATCGCGTGACTCCCCCACCGCTCAGTCACCACCATCAACTCCTGGCAGTTCTATGCTAAGCTTGCCCGCCAGTTTATGAAGGGCTTGGGTGCCAACCTGGGTCGCAATCTCCGTGAGCGGAAAAGGAGGCTCCTCGAATCCATCCAGGCCCTTGACCTTCGGGCCGATTCTTCAGGACTGGCTCCTAACGAGTGGATACTTTGATACGACCTTGAGGACCAGCTAACAGTGATCTACTCCGATGAGGAGCCTTTCTAGCGCGAGCGTGGAACCCAACACTGGGTTTTGCGGGGTGATGTCAACACAGCCTACTTCCAGGCCATTGCGAACGTCCGCCGTCGCCGCAACTTGATCCCCCTCCTTTGGGATGGCGAGACCCTCCTCCAGCGCGCGGCTGAGATTCGTGCCCACGTGGATGGATTCTTCAAAGCCCTAGTCTCGCCCTCCCCTCGGGGAGGGTTGTCCCTGGCCCAGTCTTTCTGGGATATTCACCAGCGCATCTCTCACTCGGAGAAAGTTGCGCTCACTACACCGTTCTCTAAGGACGAGGTGTGGGCGGACATCAGGGGTATGAACCCCGCATCCGCTCCTAGCCCGGATGGCCTCCAAGTGAAGTTCTTTCAGACCTTCTGTGATGTGATCAAGCCAGAGGTGATGGCCCTATTCGAAGAATTCTATGTGGGTTCCATTGACCTCTCCTGCCTCAACTTTGGGAACATTACCCTTATTCCCAAGGTGGCGGGGGCATCCAACATCCGCAAGTTCCGGCCAAGCACGGTGGTCAACGTGATCTTCCGTATCCTCGCTAAGGGGTACGCCAACAGGGCGACCCTGTTAGCAGGCCACATCACCCATCCTAATCAATCGGCCATCATTCAAGGCCGATTTTCCTGGATGAGGTCTTGGTCTTCCATGAGGTCCTGCACGAGGTGCGCACTAGGCGCCAGCATGCGGTCTTCTTGAAGATCGACTTCCATAAGGCCTATGATACTGTCTCATGGGCCAGCCTTCAGGAAATGATCCTGAAAGTACAATTGCTCAATAGGGTGGTTTTGATAATTGATCACAACGTATGCATCATTGGGCTAATATGTTTTCAAGTATATTTCAGAAAAGTTCAAAAGATGCTATGGCTAAAGGCTAAAGTGGAGATGCCCATTGATGCAAGAAAGGAATAATATTGACGCAAGATTCAAGCTAGAAGACTCTTCATTTTATATTTGTGAGAAATCACTTTTGAGTCCATAGGAAAGCCAATACTATTAAAAGGTAGCAAAATGAACTGATTGCTCAAAATGCTCAAAGTTAGCCACCCAAATACTCACTCACTTTCCCACATATCCATTATGTAAAATTCCACATACTCAAATTCGGTGTCACCAACTTCCACAATTGGGACCCACTGAGTTTGACCTCAGACACAAACCCTAGCCATTCCCACCAAATTGGTGCAACCGAATCCATATCGATGCTACTGAGTTTAGTGTGACCAACATGTTTTTGCCAAGATACACAAAATCGGAATTTCCGAGTTTGGGCATCTGACCATTAGCTACCGTTTCGGTGCCACCAAGTTGTGTATATCGGTCCCACCGAGATTCAAAAGTTCTGCCTTTTCTGCTAATTGGTACCACCAAGCTTGTAACTTCGGTCTCACCGAGTTTGCCACTTTAGGTGTAACGGTTGGATTTTGTGTGCTACCTATATATACCCCTTCACCCACCTCTCACTCGTGGGAGAAGCACTCAGAACACACTTCATTGCCAGATCCATTTTCTATGAGAGAACAACCTACTCATGTGTTTAGACCAAGATATTCCAATCCAACCATTTAAAACTTGATCTCTAGACTCCCTAAACTGCTTTCCACCAAATGAATCTCTCCTACCCATGCATGTTCTGTGAGAGAGCGATTTTGTGTTCAGGAGACTGTATTTAGAAGCACAATAGCAAGGAGTTCATTGATCTACCACATCTATTACCTTTTGGAGGGTTGTGCCTCCTATATTCGTTACGTGTCGCTTGGGAGCCTCCTACTTCGTGTCGTGGAGTGGAACCAAGATGTTTGTAAGGGAAAGGAGATCTACCGTGAGTAAGGCTAGTCCTTCATGAGCGGAAGCCGTGATGGAATAGATAGGGCCGCTTCTTCATGGACCCCTTGTGGGTGGAGTCCTCCGTGGACTCTCGTAGTCGTTACCCTCTGTCGATTGAAGTCTCCACTAACATTAACGTACGATGGCACCACCTACCGGAACCATGCCAAAAATTGTCGTGTCAACCTCATGCATTTGTTCTCCCTACCTTACTCCTTTACTTTACACTTGCATGTTTTACTTTCCGCTGCTATACTCTTAGAACTGCACGTGTAGGGTGTGCTTGACTTGCTATAACTGCCAAAGTTTCCTCTCAACTAAAATTGGGAAAAGGCAAAAAAAATATCTTATCAAGTAGTCTAATCCCCCCCCTCTAGACATACTTTCGATCCTACAAGTGGTATCAGAGCTTTGGTCTCCATTGCATTGGTTTCACAACCTAGAAGAGTATCGCGTCTAGTGAGGGAAATTATCATCATAGAGGTCCATATATCGATGGCACTAATTTTGCTAGTTGGAAGCATAAGATGAAAATGCATATTCTTTGTTTTAATCCTCATGGTTGGGCTGTTATTTGTGTTGGTGTGCAAGGCAACTTCTTTGGAGAAGGACATGAACCTAATCGTGATGCGACAGCTCATGAACTGAAGATGTTGCAACTCAATGCTCAAGCCTGCGACATCATCTTCAATTGTCTATGCCCCGAAGAATTCAACAAAATCAGTCATCTTGAGAATGCAAAAGAAATTTGGGACACTTTGGTTGATATGCACGAAGGTACTAGTTCTGTCAGAGAATCTAAGTTGGATGTGCTTCAAATTCAGCTTGACAAGTTCAAGATGAAGGATGGTGAAGGTGTCGCTGAAATGTACTCTAGGCTAGATCTCATCACCAATGAGATTGTCGGCTTAGGAAGCGAAGAGATGACCGGTAAATTCATCATCAAGAAGATATTTAGAGCTCTTGATGGAAAGTATGACACGGTAGGCAAATTGATCCAAATGATGCCAAACTACAAAGATCTCAAGCCAACTGAAGTCATTGGAAGGATTGTTGCTCATGAGATGTCACTCAAGGACAAAGATGATCTGCACAACAAGTCAAGCGGTGCTTACAAAGCTTCATGTGATGATCCCACTACATCAAAGGGCAGTCTTGTCACTGATGAAGAGATAACCCTCATGGTTAGAAAATTCAACAAGTTCTAGAAGAGTAGAGGCAAAGAGACAAGCTCAAGCTCAAGACATGATGAGAAGCGTTTGTCCAGTCGTGACCAAAACTACTACAATTATGGGAAGCCCGGGCACTACTCTAATGAGTGCTCGGATCCCTACAAACGAAGATAGGAGTCACCTCGAAGACAAAGCTCAAGAGATGAGTCACCTCGCAGAGAGAGAAGGAGTAGTGAAGATCACTATGAACGAAGACACTCACGGAGAGGCAAGGAATCGGAGAAGAAGGCCAAATACACCAAGAGCAGCCCAAGAAGAATACATCAAGCTCATGTTGGTGAATGGGTTTCTCGCTCGAGTCTGACCACCACTACGAGAGAAGCTATCACTCCAACTCCGACTATAGTCAAGATGAAGTTGTTGCCGACATTGCACTTCTTTCCTCCAACTACTACGACCTATTTGATTCACCAAATGAGGGGTTCGGAAACTACTTCATGGCTAAAGGCCCTAAGGTATCACACCCTGAGTATCTTGATTTTAATAGTGATGAGGATGACTTGTTAGGAGAAGATGACTTGCTCTTTGATAAAACTAGTGATTGCAATGAAAATGAACTTGCTAATTATCATGCTAGTCAAGAGAAATCGAGTGATGATGATAAGAAAGAAATTGAACGGCTAACTCAAGAATTGAAAGCTCTTAAGTTAGCTCATGAGACTACTCTAGAAGATCATAGAGAGCTTGCAACAACCAATGGGAAGCTACGCTTCGAGAAGCTCAACTTGGAGCAAGAGCATGAGTTCTTAAAAGCAATCAATGATGATCTTCGAAAGAAGAGTTCTTCTTATCTAGCGAAATGATTAATCTTGTCTAATTTGATTCCACAAGTTAAACCTAGGAACACTACTAACAAAGGAAAGAAAGTTTCTTCATCTAGTAACAACAATGCTAAAGCTAAATCCAATAATGTTGTTGCTAGTAGCTCTATCGATTCCACTAATGATTCTCTTAGCCAAGTTACATTTGAGAAAGAAAATGATTTATTGAAAGGGGTTATAGAGAGAGGTGTCTTCAAGAGTCTTGCCGGAAGTAAGAAATTTGAGGAAATTTTGCGCAAGCAAGGAGGACATCAGAAGAAGTATGATCATTCTGAAGAAGGTCCATACCCCATTCCTAAGTTTGTCCCCAAGAGGAGAAGTATGATCCTACTCCTCCCGAAGGAACAAGCTCACAAGATGGCATCTACCACAAGAACACAAAGGCAAGGGAAAGCTTCAAGATGACATTGACCTATTTGAATAAGCAACCCAAGCCAAGGTCAAGTGGGTTCCCAAGGACACTACTAGCTCTACCTCAACTAGTGATACCACAACTCCAAGGATTCCCATCAATTTGGTGTGGATCCCCAAGAGGAAGAACTAGAAAGTTCTTGAGGGTCCACAAATGAAACTCATTCTTATTCGTTTTGGCAAGATCTATATGTTAACAATCTCAACCATATGCATTAGCTCAAGGAGTCACACATTCCCTCAAAGGTAAGCAAGGGACAAGGTAATTAATGCATCTTTGGACATCATCCCATGTGTGTTTCACTCCATGTCCATAGAATATCTTGCATATGTTCCTATTACTATGGGACTAACCCATGTAAGTGAGAAGAGTAAGAAACAACAAGGATTGTGTAACACCCAGATGCGATCCTATCCTTATTTTGGCGTGAGGGCCTCGACAGGGATAGAAGCGCATCTTGTCGTTTCACAAGAATGGATATCGCTACAAGTACATGTACTGAAAAGATGAGATATATGGAATTGGCTTACACTCGCCACAAGCTACATCAGGGTCACATCAATACAATACATAAATATCACGAAGAAGAGCAGGGTCCGACTACGGACGAAAACAAACGAGAAAAGAACGACGTCCATCCTTGCTATCCCAGGCTGTCGGTCTAGAACCATCCTAGATCGACGAAGAAGAAGAAGAAACTCCAAATGAACAATCAACGCGCTCGCGTCAAGTAACTTTTACCTGTACCTGCAACTGGTGTTGTAGTAATCTGTGAGCCACAGGGGACTCAGCAATCTCATTTCCAAAGGTATCAAGACTAGCAAAGCTTAATGGGTGAGGTATGGTTAAGTGGTGAGGATGCAGCAAGCGACTAAGCATATATTTAGTGGCTAACTTACGAGTACAAGAATAAAGAGGGGGATGATCTACGCATAGCGGACGTGAACTACTGATGATCAAATGAATGATCCTGAACACCTACCTACGTCAGACATAACCCCACCGTGTGCTCGATCGGAGAAGGAATTCACAAAAGAGACAGTCATGGTTACGCACTCAGTTGGCATATTTTAATTAAGTTAACTTCAAGTTATCTAGAACCGGATGTTAAACAAAGTTTCCACGTTGCCACATAACCGTGGGCACGGCTTTCTGAAAAGATTTAACCCTGCACGGGTGCTCCAACTAGTCCATCACAAATTACCACAAGCCGCATAGAAATCCTCGATCACGAAGCTCGCGATCTCGTCGGACTCCTTAGTGGAAAACCTCAACTCTTAGATTACCCAAAGCATCACCGGAATCCCGATGCACAAGACATTCGTCAAAGGTAAAACTAATCCAGCAAGGCCGCCCGACTTGTCGACGATCCCGATAGGAGCCACGTATCTCGTTCTCAGGACACAATCGGATGAGTGCAGTGTACAGTGGCCTAATAGAAATCACTCGAGTTGCCCCGGGTTGGCCCCGCACACGACACTGTTTTGGACCAGCACCATCAGCACTGGGCCTCCCTGTATTATGTAAAATTACTCCTCGGGTTCATGACGCCCTATGCTTTTCAGTATTAACAGTATTATTATGTTGGGCAAATATAGTACCAATGTTGGGCCTTGCCAGACCAGCTTTAATCTAAAACGAATTATCAAGGGGGTCCCATAACAACCCCAATCGTGTTAGGAGCTCTCAATTATGGAACATAACACCAGTAGCCGAAACTAAGGGGGCAAAGGTGGAACAAAACACCAGGCTAGAAAGGCCGAGCCTTCCACCTTTTACCGAGTATATAGGTGCACTAAATGAAATAGCATTAATATGGTGATATAACAAGGAACCCATGTTGTCACATGGAAGCAACTGCACCTGCAACTAGCAACGCTAACACATGGTTAAGAAAGCGGTAACATAGCCAATCGGTGGTTTGCTAGGTTGTGAACAGGTTGAAGGTTTTCATGACAATGTTGGGAGGCTGTTATTTAACAGGTGGTAGGGAGCGAGACATAGGGAAAGAAACGATAAAACTAGCATGGCAATGGTAGTAATGGTATCTAGGGAAATGGTCATCTTGCCTGAGATCCCGCTAAGAAGAAGAACGACTTCGTGAAGCAGACGAACCGATGTAGTCGAACGGGTCCTCACTTTCCGACACGCTTGCGGAACTCTATCGAGACGAAGCAAACCGGGAACAAGAATCAACACACGATATTCACCACGGCACATGCACGACAAGATGCAATCCACATATGATGCATGATCAGCTGAATGTATGCAAGACATAGCATGTCAATTCACAACAATCAACTACTACACATTAAGTGAATTTCAATATGCAACGAGTTGCATATTGACGAAACTCCACATACGAATTATTTAGTTCTATCCCGATTAGGTACACGGCAATATTAAATATTGGTTAACATGGCACGAGGTGAAGCATAACTAAGCTATCTATCTAGGCATTTTAAATGAGGTCGGAAATGACATATAGCATCTCCGAGATGACCTCATACGTTAATTTATAAATCTGTCCAGATCTGAACTAACATGTTTTAATATTTGTTTAGCAACAAAATAAATAGGTTCACATGATTCTACGCGTCGTTCCAATCAATTTACACATAGAGAACATCTCGAACGGAGCTACGGTTCAAAAGATACGAACACCGTAAGATATGATGGCATGAATGCAATATGTGCGCAACTCACAACACCCCAAACCAAGAAGACAGCAACATATTATGAAACTACCCGAGATTCTAAGCAAGTTTCACATAGGACACGATCAAAACGGAGCAACGGTTCAACAACTACGAGCTAAACAAGAAATAGTCACAATCTGCCAAAATCAGCCACATAGCATTTTCTACACCCTTGAACAACAAGTTACACATATCCAAAATTCTCAAACAAGGCATGAGACAGCAGAGGGCAAGATGCACTACAACATACTACTAATAACATGTAGCATGGAAGCATGGATCACTAGAAAAAGAACTCACAAAATGGCATTCCACACACAGTTTCAGACTTGGTGAAAATATCAGTTTTGACAGTGCAGTTTTCGATCTGAAAGCATATTGACAGCAGCAAATATATATGCTACAGGGCACCAAATGGCATGAAAACTGACAACATGCTAGACAATCTTAAGGACTACAACTAACTCCATTGCACCAACCTCAAAAGAGCTACACATCACCAGATAAACTCATGGAAAGACAGCAACAAAATATAATAGATTTCAGACTTAGAAATATTTCAGCATCTCCAAATCATCACTATTTCCTAGCATGTTGACAACAAGCAAACAACACCTAAACATGGATTTATAAAGCAACCAAAATTACCACAGGCTAGCCTACACATCCAAGGGCATATCTCTAGTTGACAAGTCAATCATATCATGCACGGATTAAATCCCACAAAATAAACAAAAGGGCAACATGGAAAAATATCACACGCACTAACTTGCTCAAAAGCTAAAACTAAATGCATAGATAAATTCTATGGATTTTTCTACCCCGAAAACATATATAACATGAGGGGTTGCAACACAAAAATATCGCCACACGTATATGCAAGATTATGTCCTAAACACGATATAATAAACTAGCGACCGAACCTACATGCAAAAATACAAACAACTACTCTAAAATACATGGTAAAAGGTCCCTAAAATATGAGCATTTCATATACGGGGTTTGAGCAATCTGGACACGCACCAAAATAAATACGGGATAATTCCCTTTTAGGACAGCACGCAAAACTAGGCGTATGGCAAGTCAAACTACTTCAAACATGCATGCAAGTTGCAAAATATTAATCTACGCGGAAAATTACACAAGTTACATATGTAAAACGTTCTGATCTGATACACGGTTTAAAATCTACAGGCATTTGAAATCTATAGCTTTTTCTGAAATTAACTAAATCTCTGGTTAATTAGAAAATCGCCGACGGGCCGAATCCATTTATTAGGCTCAACAGGGCATGCGCTAAATAATATGCAGCGCCTAGGGCGAGAAATAGAGGCGGCAGTGGCTCACCTCGCGGCCACGGGCCGCCCTAGAAAGGAGGGTTGGGCCGGCGGATCTCGAGGCCGACTGGGCTACGGAGCTGGGCCTACTGGCCAGCTGGAGATGGGCCGCGCAGGGCAGCACGAGGCGAGCGGGAGCGCGTCGTCCACCACTGCCCTCGCTACAGGGCCATGGCGCTCAGGTCAACGGCGACCTCGCGGGCTCCAGCGAGGCAGGACGAGGGCGGCGAGGTCGGGCATCAATGGATCCGGCCATGGGGGTCCCGTTCCCGGCGACGGAGGTTCGAGACGATGCCGGGGCGAGGAGATCGGCCCGATGGCTTCCTGGTGGCGGGGCATTGGCGGCGCACGACGAGGAGAGCAGCAGCCCGATCTGGCGGCTGTAGAGGGCACATGCAGGGCGGCAGGGCGGCAGCCGGCAGGCAGAGGCTCCGGGGCAAGAGGCTCTAAGCAGCGGCGACGGGTGGAGCTCGCGGCGCGCTAGGAGAGGCACGGAGGCGCTGGCTCGCTCGGCTGCAGGCGCGACGATGGGCTGCCCCGGGCCCAAATGGGCTCGGGCAGCCCTTGATCTGGGCTGGGATGGCCGCGTGAGGAAGGAGACAGGGAAGGAGGCGGCGGGGAGCTGGTTGGCTGGGCACGGATTTCGAGGAGGAGAGAGGACAGACAAAATGGAAGGGGAGACCTTTCCTTTTATAGACGGGTAGCTAGGGTTTGCGAAATTTCACCCCGCTTTCAACCGCAAGATCGGAATCGAACAGTCTCGAACGCGGGACGGGGTAAGTACTTGGGTAGAGTGGCTAGCCGGAGACGTGAGGGAAATGGAACGACACGGCATCGCGATTTAAAACACTGAAACACGTCCGACGAATAACCAAAGACGGTGCCGCTACGGTCGACCGTTCGGGTACCAGACGGACTCCGATTACGACGAAATTTGGGAGGCGGCCTACCTACGTCTAAATAAGACCGCACGCCAAGTTTCAACCCAATCAGAGAAAGTTTTACACACACTTTTAAAAACAAGATTTTGACGATGTCGCGGGCGCGTGCGAGTGTGGTCGGGCGCTACACGGTCAACGACGAACACGGAGAGAACCGGCAATTAATAACGGAAGCAAGTTTGAAAACTGGCGGCAATGGAGTGCCGATGCAATGCAGATGGTGTGCATGACGCGATGATGATGCGATAAACAAATAAGCCACACGACAAAAATGGAATAAAGGGGGAATCTTCTGGAGCGTCGGTCTCGGGCTGTCACAGATTGCTCCAAACTCAAGATGATCTTCATCAATATTGAGCATCCACCACTACTTCACCTACTTGAAGTCTTCTACGACAAAACCCAAGGTTAGTTCATCCCTCTTAAGGGGGTGTCATATCAAGGGGGAGCTTTACTCAAAATCTTGAGTATAAGCATCTCCTAAGGATATGAACACATTAATGCTTATGTAAAGGTGGTAACCCCACTTGTGCTTAACGATGAGTATGACCTATGATCAAGTATTCTTACTTGGCTCCTAAGTCAATATACTCATATATAGATGACTTTGTCATCGCCCAAGTGCTTGATAGCTGCTAAAATGTTTGTGCATGTTCACCATATTTTCTCTAGCATTCTTATTGTGTGAGCATGTTGGTCTGCATGTGTTTGCTCATTGGAGGACATCCAATTGTTGTTATTTGGCTCTTGATTTATCTTTTGCCAATTGGATGGACAAGAATGCCTGGGACCCTTCTCTAGCTATATATGCTATCTCATCTCAAGTTCTATTCATGCTTCATCACAAAACTTGAACAAGCATCTTTCGATCCCTCTGTGTGAAGGTGCACTCGGAGTTCCGTATCGTCAAAGGCTGACTTCCAAAACTTCGTTGAAAATCTCGGTGAGACCAACTTCACAAAATCGGTTCCACCGAATTTCCAAAGCTGACCTGGTTTTTCCATCTCGATACCACCGAATCACAAACTCAGTTACACCGAGTTTCCCTGCCAACTGACGGTAGAGGAACTTGGTGACACCGATTTCGTAATCTCGGTGACACCGACAGCGAAAGAGTATATATTCAGCGGACCGGATCTTTGATTTCAGTTTGTCAAAGCCGTTTCGTCTCAAGCCCTATGCTACCCCTGTGGACCCCTGGTCATCGCCCTTGACTCCACGTGCGTCTCTGTCGATGGGAATCGCTGTAGTCGACGAATTCTTCACCAGCGTCGCCACCGTAGCCGGACCGTCGCCGAGTTAGCATACGGATCCGCCCCTTTATTTTGTGCCTCCCTAATATATCTCACGCGCATTAGAATTCTTATCCACAAGCCACAGTGTGCAGCCCTCTCCATCCACCAGATGCTCCTGTAGATTAGAGAACGAGAATTTGTTAGGGTTAGCCGTCCGCAGAACCCATCTCGGTGCTTCCCAGTTGCAAAACTCGGTCCCACCGATTTGAATCTAGGGTTACTTAGAATGGACTCGATGAGACCTAGTTGTCATTTTTGGTGCCACCGAAAGTGATGACCAAGTTTCTGTTAAGGAGTGCATTTGTCTCGGTGATTCCGAAAATTCAAACTCGGTGCTACCGACATGTGATCTCCAGAAAGCTAAAACAAAGGATTTATTTGTTCAAATCTTCAAAACATCTGGATTTTGTGATGCCCAACCCTTGTGTCTTTCCTATATCTACATCACAAGTTTTGTTGTTTGTTGTTGAGTTTTTGCTTGTCTACCAAGATGTCTGGATTAGATGATAGTCAGAATGATTTTAGAGAGCCAAGTGTTGAGATGGACTCACGCACTAGTCGAGAGAAGACTGACTCTGACCATGGATTCTACAGCTCCCATGGCTTGCCCAAGGCAGCCACCAGGCAAAGGAAGAAACTGAATTCCGGCGAAGAAGACTCAGACTTTGTGTCGGAGGAAACTTCAGCTCCTCTGAAGGCTCCATGGAAGACTGTCAGGAAAGAATATGCTAAACCTGCTGATCTGAGAGCTCCTGAATCGGCAAGGTAGAGCACAACACTTTCCACTGACAAGCTTGCTAAGAAGTCTGGTGTGAAGAGGCCCAGGAAGCGAACAGTTCATCTTGTTGGGAGAAAGACTTCCATGTATGAGGACCGTGAAGAAGATGCTCGTGAAGATGATATCCCAGCTCCTCCTAAGAAGAAGCTCATGGCCGATGCTATGAAATCTACTCCTAAGCCTCCTGCCAAGGCAAAGAATGATGTAGCTCGGAGAAAGACTACAAAGGACATTCCTGCAGCTGCCAAGGAGAAAGGTCGTGCTTCAAGTGCCCTGTTGTAGAGGAGGTAGAAGATGAGAATGCACTTGTTCCCAGGAAGCTCCGACCAACCCTTCCAGTACACAATGCTGCTCACCTAGTAGCAGAGGATATGAGGAAGAGGAAGGATGCAGGCCTGAGGAATTGGAGAGTTGTTGACCCATATGCTGTCAGAAGAAGAACCAATGTTGATCCAAGGTTTCACACCAAGGAACAACAAGACTTTTATGAGACTGTCATGTTTGACAAGAGTCCAGTTGTCAGCGATGTGAGGTATGTTAAAAACTGCTTTACTCAACTGTTCATTTCTATGGAGATTGAAGAATGAGAATTTCTTTCCCCATGTCCAAGAAAATTTCAGGCTAGTGGACATTGAAGACTTTGTTGGTAAAGATATGACCCCATGGAATGATGAGTTGATCATGCAATTTTAGTCAACTTTTCATTTCTATGGAGATGGTTCTTTGGTCTGGATGACCGATGGTCAAAAATATGAGTCTATGGTTGATGAATGGGCCACTATCATTGGTGCCCCCAAGCAGAAAGAAAGTGGTGTGGATGTGTATTCTGAAGCAAAGATGAGCCACAACACCATGGCAAATATGTACAAGTCAATTCCTCACAATTATTTGGCTAGTCACAAGATGGGCTCAGTGTACTTTTTGCAAGCACTGATACCCATCACTAACACTATTCTGATACACACCTTGATGGCTAAATCAGGTGATGATAGGATGATTTGAGCACACTCCATCAATCTGCTGCACCATTTGGACTCTCACCGTAGATTCAGAGTGATGGATTTGATAGTAGATACTATCCGGAGGATTGCTGCTGATCAAAAAAGATCATGTGGATATGCCCCTTACATTCAGATGCTTATCAATGTCAAGCTAGGCAAGCATGCATATCTCCTTAGTCGTCCCCATCTGCCCCTTCAGCCAGAATTTGAAGACAATGTTGTGGTGATGGATGAAAATGATCCCACCTCAGCTGCAGCAAGAATGGCAGCAGAGGCAATAGAAGCTGAGGCTGCTAGAAATGAGCCACCACCAGTTCCACAGCTCAAAACTCAAGCTGAGCAAATGACATTTCTAGTTAGCTCTGTTTAAGGCATGGAGAAGAACATCCACGAGATACTGCAAAGTCAGAAAAGCCTTGAGAGAGTCGTGGAAACTAAGTTTCATGACATGGATCTGAAGGTTACTGAGTTGACCACCATAGTCAAACAACTTTAACATGAAGTTGACTCAGTGGAGATCCCGCGCTCAGATGATGAAGATGATGATGAAGAAGAGTCACCTCCTCTCACTACCACACGGTTCAGCACTCACCCTAGATCAGTTGTTGTTCCTGCCCAGGAGACAAGACAAACATCTTCAGCTCAAGCATCAGCACCTTCAGCACCAACTCCAGCTCAAGCACCTCCAGTATCAACTCCTCCAGCTACAGGACACTCAACAGATGCCTTCGTGGATTCTCTTGTGTCGACTCCGTCATCAGCTGCCCAGAGGGACGAGTAGTTCTATACTTTTGGAACTTTTTGGTAACTTGTTGCCAAAGGGGGAGAAATGTATAGATCATAGACTTTGAGAGAGAGAGAGAGAGCTTTTGACTTTATTTGCTCCCATTTGGTTTCAAAAACTTTGGTCTTTTGGATGACTTTATCCCGTTATCTTTGTTTGAGCATATGCTTTACCTGGTTGATGCTACGTTATTATCCTTTTAGCTATCTTTGTGATGATCATTCACTTATCTTGTTGGTGTCATGTGCATTGCTATTCATTCTTATCTTGAATGCGCACCACCAAGATGTATCTGACATGGAAGAGTAACCCATGATCCTAATTGATTGTGCATTTGCATTCAAACGCAAATTTTTAAAATGCACAAATTTAGGGGGAGATCTTGCTTTCCACATACTTCTAAAAGCGTCGATACTAATCATTGATTATATCTTTTGTTGAAGCTTTGATCTATATGTTGTCATCAATTACTAAAAATGGGGAGATTGAAAGCACAATTGCTCCCTAGGGTGGTTTTGATAATTGATCACAACATATGCATCATTCGACTAATATGTTTTCAAGTATATTTCAGAAAAGTTAAAAAGATGCTATGGCTAAAGGCCTATGTGGAGATGCCCCTTGATGCAAGAAAGGAATAATATTAGCTCAAGCTTCAAGCTGGAAGACTCTTCATTTTTTTATTTGTGAGAAATCACTTTTGAGTCCATAGGAAAGCCAATACTATTAGAAGGGGGTGAGGTAGTAAAATGAACTGATTGCTCAAAATGCTCAAAGTTAGCCACCAAAATACTCAGTCATTTTCCCAAATATCCATTCTGTCAAATTCCACATACTCAAATTCGGTGTCACTAACTTCCACATTTTGGACCCATCGAGTTTGACGTCAGACAAAAACCATAGCCATTCCCACCAAATCGATGCAACCGGATCCATATCGGTGCTATCGAGTTCAGTGTGACCAACATTCTGTTGCCAAGATACACAAAATTGGAATTTCCGAGTTTGAGTATCGGTGCCACCGAGTTTGGGCATCTGACTGTTAGCTACCGTTTCGGTGCCACCGAGTTGTGTATATCGGTCCCACCGAGATTCAAAAGTTCTGCCTTTTGTGCTAATCGATACCACCGAGTTTGTAACTTCGGTGTCACCCAGTTTGCCACTTTAGGTGTAACGGTTGGATTTTGTGTGTTGCCTATATATACCCCTTCACCCACCTCTCACTCGTGGTAGAAGCACTCAGAACACACACTTCATTGCGAGATCCATTTTCTGAGAGAGAACCACCTACTCATGTGTTGAGACCAAGATATTCCAATCCAACCATTTGAAACTTAATCTCTAGCCTCCTCCCCAAACTGCTTTCCACCAAATCAATCTCTCCTACCCATGCATATTCCATGAGAGTGATTTTGTGTTGAGGAGACTATCTTTAGAAGCACAAGAGCAAGGAGTTAATTGATCTACCACATCTATTACCTTTTGGAGGGTGGTGCCTCCTAGATTGGTTAGGTGTCGCTTGGGAGCCTCCTACTTCGTGTTGTGGAGTGGAACCAAGATGTTTGTAAAGGCTAGGAGATCGTCTATTTCATGAAGATCTACCGTGAGTAAGGCTAGTCCTTCGTGGGCGGAAGCCATGGTGGAATAGACAAGGTCGCTTCTTCGTGGACCCCTTGTGGGTGGAGCCCTCCGCGGACTCTCGCACCCGTTACCCTCCGTGGGTTGAAATCTCCACTAACATGGACGTACGATAGCACCCCCTATGGGAACCATGTCAAAAATCGTCATGTCAACCTCATGCGTTTGATATCCCTACCTTACTCCTTTACTTTACACTTGCATGTTTTGCATTCCGCTGCTATACTCTTAGAACTGCATGTGTAGGGTGTACTTGACTTGTTATAACTGCCAAAGCTGCCTCTTAACTAAAATTGGGAAAAGGCGGAATTTTTATCTTGTCAAGTAGTCTAATCCCCCCTCTAGACATACTTTCGATCCTACAGCTCCTCGGGAAGGGCTTTGATGATCGGTGGGTTACCCGAGTTATGCAGATGCTCTCGTCTGGACGGACCGCGGTTAACATCAACGAGGAGGCTGGACCGTACTTCCCCACCCATTGTGGGGTTAGGCAAGGGGACCCCTTCTCCCCATTCTTGTTGAACATGGTGGTCGACGCCCTTGCCACCATCCTCGATAAGGCTAAGGCGGCCGATCATATTCATGGAGTTGTTACTCATCTCATGGGAGGGGGAGGGGTCTCCCTCCTGCAATATGCTAATGACACTATTATCATGGTGGAAGGCGCCGAGGATGACATTATCAACCTCAAATTCCTCCTCCTATACTTTCAGCGGATGTCGGGGCTCAAGATCAACTTCGACAAGAGCGAAGTATGATCCTTGGCTACTCTCCCGACGAGGCCCAACTCATCGTCGCCCGCCACAACTACTAGCTTGGGTACTTTCCCTCCTCCTACCTGGGGTACCATTAGTGACTCCCGCGTCTCCGTCGCAGACCTCCAGCCTACGGTGACTAAGCTCCAACACCGGATGGAACCATGGCAAAGCAGGTGGTTGTCCAAGGCGGGCAGGACCGTTCTCATCAACTCCTCCATGTCCATCCTTCTCATATTCGTGATGAGCTTCTACGGTCTCAGTGAGACTCTGCATCACCAGTCCAGTCTAGATTTTACTCGGCTGGTGAGGGCGATAAACAGAAATACCACATGGTCAGCTGGCCCGACATCTGCAAGCCTCGTGACCAGGGAGGTCTGGGGATCAAGTCGTCGGAGCGCATGAACATTGCATTGCTGACTAAGCGGTTGTGGAGGATTGCCAATGGTGACGGTGACCTCTGGTTGGACATCATTAGGAACAAGTACCTTCGGGGCCAGCTCACCAGGCTCTCAGGCTCTCTGGTTGGACATCATTAGGAACAAGTACCTTCTTCCAACGCTCCGCAGGCTCTCAGTTCTGGCAATGGGTCATCCAGTTGCTCCCTCTCCTATGCATTGGATCCTCCATCTCGATCGGATCCGGATCCGATACGTTGTTTTGGTATGATCGATGGGTCGGTGACTCGCCGTTTGTTGTCCGCTTCCCAGACTTATTCTCCATCACGGTGGAGCCTAGGACTTCGGTCGAGGTCGCCCTTTTGGACTTAGGGCGCCTCGCGTTCCGCTGCCCCTTCGATCCTCCTGAGATCGCTCCCTGGGATGAGATGCTGGAGTGCATCGCCTTCCACTCGCCCAATGTCGACATTGCCACGGACCGCATGTCTTGGCACCTGGAACCCTCGGGCCGCTTCTCCTCTAGGTCTTTGTACCAGGCCATCGCCCCGTCGACTGCCTGTAGGCCTTCACTGCCATGTGGGACATTAGGTTACCACTAAAAATCAGAATCTTTCTGTGACAATGGATTAGGGGTCAGGTACCTTCAGGGGTGGAGGTGCTCAAGCGCAATGGCCCTAGAGATGGGATCTGCCCTCTGTGCGACATGGTGGAGGACTCGAATCACATCTTCTTCACTTGCGTCACAGCTCAATTCCTCTAGAGTTGCTTTCACGACGCTGTCGGTGGTCACTCGTGCCATACCAATGTCCCTGACCTCTTCACGGAGATTCAGCCCGTCCACTCGTCGGCCCACCACATTAGGTGGCTCACCATCGGGGTGCTCACGTGAACTCTCTGGACTATTCGCAACAAGCTTGTGATTCAGCGTGTACCGCTCCGACGTGCCACTGACGCAGTTTTCAAAATGTGTGGTTTCATGCAGCTCTGGCGGTCGCTTAGCTGCTCCTCCGACCGAGACGCCATCAACAACATCGTCGCCAACCTTCGTTTGATGGCTCTTTGCATGGCGCCCCCGCTACCGCCACCACCTTCAGAGCCGGATTAGTCTAATGTGGCTTTTCCATCCACCCGCTATTGAGTTAGGGTGTGTGTTTCTTAGGGCTTGTTTTTTTTAGGGAAAGACAAAGCTTTATAAATCAACCACGCTCGGGCATATCGCCCGACACGCAAGAAGCCACATTGGGCGGTACAATCGAGTCCCATTCAACACAGCTATGAGCGACACACCTACTGCCTATCTGGGCTAGTTCGTGTGCAACTGTGTTCACATTGCGCTTACATACAGTGATATTCCAGTAAGCGAACCATATTTTGAGCTGGTACTTCACATCCTCGATGATTACGGCATAGGGTGAGGCATCGGCCCGGGAGACGTCCATGGCTTCCATGAGTAGTTGCGAGTCTGTCTCGAAGATAACTCTGATGGCTCATATCTCAGTAGCAGTCGTCACCGCCGCCGCTAGGGCATGAAGCTCGGCTCCAAAGGCATCCCTCACTTGCTCCTTCCTTCCTGCTCTCGCTACCAGGAGAGTACCATGGGCGTCCCGTGCCGCGATCCCCCATCCACTGTAGGAGTTACCCGGCGTGAAGGCACCATCGAGGTTGATTTTGATCAACTCATCCCGCGGAGGTTGCCAACGGTCAAGTTTACGTTTGGGTGCAGCCGGTCCTAGGATTTCGGCATATTCCATTGCATCACAACGGGCTCGTCTGACGATCTCGGTCGGCTGTGCAGAAGAATCCCCCTCTCGGATTCTATTCCGGTTGTTCCACCAGTGCCACCAGAATGTGATGATGAGAACGCGTTTCTTCTCGGCTAGCCCCCATAGGGAGTCAAGTATTGCATGCACGTCCCCAATGGATTCAAGCTGGCGTCGCTCCTGCTCCAGCCCTAGCTGTCTCCATGCTTCCTTGACCGCTTTGCATTTGATGAATAAGTGACCACCATCCTCCTCCCCCCTCCCACAGACAAAGCATGGCATAGATTCGAGCTTCATACCGCGCCTTCTTAAGTTGGTGCAGAGGGCAAGGGATTCATGGCGGAGGCGCCACACAAACATTTGTAGTTTAGCTGGGCATGGTAACCTCCATATGCGCTTCCAGGATTGATCTGAGCATCCGTCAAGCCGTCCTTCGCCCGCTGTACTCGTCCCAGGAGCTCCATTGCGCTGTTGTTTATTAATCTGGGTCAGTAGCTTATATGCACTCCTAACAGAGTGTACTCCTTTGGGATCAAAATGCCATGCGAAAAAGTCTTGCACTCCCTCCCGCAGTGGTATTTGCAAAATGTAGCGAGCATCCTCATCGCAGAATGTCTCCCGTATCAGCTGTTCATCCCAGACCCCTGTTATCGGACACAGCAGCTCATTGACATGGGTTAGCAGGCTAGCCCCCCGTGGCGTGATAACTCTCCTCGACCATGGCCTAGGGATCCATGGATCCCGCCAGATATTGATGTTTGTACCATCCCCTACTCTCCAGATATATCCCTGCTTCACCACATCGATGCCTTGAAGGATACTTCGCTAGGCGTACGAAATACCATCGTGAGCCACTGCATCTAGAGCTGAACCAGATGAGAAATAACGAGCTTTGAGGATCCTTTCGTGTTGTCTTATGCTACTTCTTTGTGTGCTTGTCTTGTGCTACTTCTTTGTGTGCTGAAGCTATGTCAAATGTTGTAACGGTTTGTTTTAGTTATAAAGCGGGAGGAAAGTCCTTTTCGGTGTCATGGGTTCTGGAAGGAAAAAACGAGTGGTCCGCAAAAAGGGGAGATGCATGATGTGCTGCACGTGTGCGGGCATCTCTGTTTTCTATTCCTTGATGCGGCAGTTTGCGTTGATGAAGAAAAATGAACATAGATGCCTGAAGCTATTCTTTTTTTCCATGGGTCAGCTGTATCTAGATGCATCCATGGTTCATGCCCTTACTTTTTGAATTGTTTGGATTGCTCACATGTGTCGCGTGGTATAGTTCATGCCCTTACTAGTCACGTTTAAAAAGAAAAGAAAAAACATCGTACAGATAAAGCACCAAATATGTACATTGATTTGATAAAATGGAATAGAAGACTACACACTAACTATTACTCCCTCCGTCCTAAAATAAGTGTCTCAAGCTTAATATAACTTTATACTAGAACTAGTATAACGTTGAGACACTTATTTTAAGACGGAAAGAGTATAATCCTCATTGGTTCCTAGACAGCAACAAGACAGAACAGAAATTTATACAGATCCAGCTCATTTATCTGGAGTGAGCTTCAGCTGCGGCAGCAAATCACTAATCACGTTGGTCCAATGAGTTCCTCAATCGGTTGCCTTGACTAAAACCATGCAGTTTTTGCAGCACAGCGCCAAACGATCAATCAATCGCGTCTAAAGGAACTGCAAAAGCAAACTGTGCTAACCAAAAGGCATCACCACAGGTAGTTCAAGTAATGATGCTGCTGCCTCCTCTTGAACTCCATGAGGCCTCCATATGTTTGATCTGCTACCCCAATATAGAAGGCCTCCGTGTCTGGGCTGAATGACAAACCAGCTATTTCACCAAAAAAGTCAATCTCATAAGATTTACCATAATCGGCAAAACAATCGTAGATATGAACGAAATCTATAGGCTCGGCTGTTGCCAAAAAGCGACCATCTGAAGAGAATTTGATACAACGTATCGAACCGAGCCTTCCACCAAGGACAGCTAAGGATTGTGATAGGTTTCTAATGTCCCACAGCCGGCACGTCGTGTCTTGACTCCCGGTAGCCAATATATAGCCATCTGGGTGCCACGCAGATGAGAATGAGTAATCCAGATGGCCTCTAACTTTACCAATCGGCTAAAGCAAAGCGGAAAGTGTTACTTGGTTAGTGTTAACCAGAAACATAAATCGCTTCAAAACTTGAGGAAAACATGCACATGCACTTACCTTGCCACTCTTGGGATCCACTACCAAGCCATCCTCGTGATCACCAAGGACAGCAAAAAGTGTTCCATCAGGGTTCACCGAAACACTCTGTTTGAAAACAAGATATTAGCAAATAAACAAAACAACAGTCCGAAATAAACAGGTCTGAGCTCTCGGTGAAAAACACAAGGTACTTACATTCACAGACCATGGGAAAACATAGCGGTTAAGTAGGTCAAAGTACTTGGTATCAAAAATTCTGACAGAACAGTCATTATTAGCAGCCACCAACCGTCGTGATCCACTGAAAATATACATTTTTGATAATATTGTTAACAACAACTTGAAAGTATTGTATATCAACTCTGAAAGCACCAAATCTTACTTGGGATCCTGGTATATCTCTAAAGAGTTGGTTATAGCATTCTCATCATCTGTAACTCTCGTGCTGAAAACAATCCCATCATCCTCCAGGCACTAATAAAACCCAAAGCAAATTATCAGGTCAGAATTGTTACTCGTCAGACTATATTGCAGAGTAGAAGGCTCTACTTGCCAACAACGTACCTTGCATATAAGCTCTCCATGGAAACCACCAACTACCATTAAATCATTATCTACCGCCATAGTTGTGAACTGGACCATTGAGACAGATTGTGAACCATGCCCTCTCTGTTAAGCAACAACAAAATGCTGATGGATGTTGTAGTCCACAGAAGATGAAGCGGAAGCAAACAATGCCAAGACATGTGATGAAGTATAACCTGTTTTGGTATAATGCAATCATCACCATTGATTAGTTCAGTGCTTATCTGGTTCAGTGATGACCAATGTGTCATTGATTGATTGTGTACTGTATAAACGTCATGCTTGGTTGTTGCCCAGACCAAATTCCTCAACTGCAACTTGAATGTCAGAACCAAAACTACTTCCTATTATCTTTATTTATTAGTGCGACCTAAGAACCATGCAATGTAGAGAATGAAATTGCACAGTACACTTACAAGAGAAATTATGACTACTTATAGGTGACAATTTAGCATTTAGGAGGCCAATATAGCTAATAAAGTGGAAAGTAGTGCGGAATTGGTATATGCAACAATCAGCAATTCATCAGGCAATTGTTTTTTTTTCCAAGAAGCAACACCTCCAGAAAAAACACCCTTAGCCTCCTCGGCACCCCTTCAGAAAAAACGCCGACATAGTTTGGTGACCGTCTTGAAGAGCCATGGAGGAAGCTCAAGGGAGAGCATATGGTAAATCGTAATCGCCGTGACCCGTGAGCACTGGTTTTATCAGGGAGAGCCTGCATGTAGTGTTAGAACATGTATATTGTATGTAACGTTGTATTGTACACTTGTGTAAACCGATCCCTATTCCTGTGGATCTACTTGCCCGCTGGCCTGCGTGCCGCCTCTTGCGGGAGCTCCCTCTCTCTCTCAAGTGTATATCTACTGTAATCTGTAACAGAAATCACAAGCCAACAATTCGTGTTTCCAACTTGGTATCAGATTACCAAGCGCAATGGCCGAGCCGCCGAACTCCTCGGCCGGCACCAGTGCCACCGCTTCGCCGGGCACCCTCTCCTCCTCGGCGCCCTCCGCCGCGACCTCCGACGCCTCTTCCTCGCCCTTCGTCTTCAGCAACGACCCATCCCATCGCAGCAGCTCCTCCACCGCCGCACCCTCCCAGTTTGCCCCCCTGTTCTCCTCCGTTGCCACCCCGCCTCCGGTGTCGTCCCCCCCCCCCCATCCCCCCCGCCCGATCTTCTCCGCTCACATTATAAACCACATAAAATTCCTCCTCAACCCGGCTGATCACAACTACCACAAGTGGAAGACCTTCCTCATGGTGCTTCTGGGCTATGGCGTCACCTACCTCCTCAACCACCCTCCCCCACCCAATGCCTCATCCCAATACCTTGAGTTGGACGCCCATGTCGCTCTCTGGATCTATGCCACCCTCTCCGACACCATGTGTGATCACGTCATCGGTGCGACCACCACCTTCGATCTTTGGCAGAAGATCAAGGACTTCTTTCTCGCCAACCGAGCCGCGCGGTTCATGGTTCTCAATCGTCGGTACCGCAATCTTAAACAGGGCGACCTCTCTGTCTCCGACTACGCCCGCCGCATGAAGCTCCTCACCGACGGTCTCGCGGACATCGACCACACCTTCGCTGAGGTGGATCTCACCACTCAATTCCTTCACAGCCTCGACAAACGGCTTGACACCATCCGCGTCGTCCTCGGCGATTAGTCCCTCCCCTTCGACACCGTCCTCTCCCGTGTCGTCCTAACAGAGGAGTCCCGGGCATAGCGCGCTGCCGAGGAGAGCGTGTCCGCGTTCGCCCTCTCTAGCTCAGGCACGTCGGGCGGTTCCTCCAGTGCAGGCAGCCGTCCTCCGTCAGATCGTTCCACCGACCGCTCCTCCGATCGCCCACCGGGCGCGTACCCCCCCCCCCCCCCCCCCCCCCCCCGCCCTCTGGTCGCCCGGTGACAGAGGGTGACCATGGGCGTGGCTGCGGTGACCACGACGGACGTGGGCATCAGCAGCAACACCCGGCTCCGTTCACTGGCTACTTTGCACCATACGGGATGGCACTACCTCCCCCCACTCCGGCTGGATCCCCCCAAGCTACCGGCGTGCTCGGCCCTCCTCCTGGCTCCCACGCCGACGCCTATCCGATGTACGCGCCAACTCCACCACCGGCTCCAATCTACCCTCCCCCACAATCCTTGTGGGACCACGTCGCCATGCTCAACACCGCCTACAGCAATGGTGGCGTCTCCAACACTCCACCTTCCGAGTGGTACCTCGACAGCGGCGCTTCCTCTCACGTCACCGTCACCCAAGGTATATTGACCTCGGCAAGTTCTCCGTTAATGCATTTACCCTCTAGTATACTTGTTGGCAATGGGCAGCATTATCCCGTTACCGCCACCAGTTCCACCACCCTCCCACCCTACGACTTCCGCCTCACTGACGTTCTCGTTTCTCCTCACGTCGTTACTAGCCTTATTTCTATTCGTAAATTCACTAAGGATAACTCTTGCTCCATTGAATTTTACCCGTGTGGTTTTCTTGTGAAGGATCTACGCATTCGGAAAGTTCTCATGGTCTCCGTTAGCAATGGTGACCTTTACCCCTTCATCGGCAATAAACCAACCCCGGCGTCGGCTCTCCTCACTACCACCGCCTCGGACTTGTGGCAACGTCGGCTTGGACACCCCGGCGTCAACACCCTTTTGGCTATCTCTTGTGATTTTCTTAGTGATTGTAATAAGGCTCCTCACTCCTC
Source organism: Hordeum vulgare subsp. vulgare (assembly GCF_904849725.1). NCBI lineage: Eukaryota > Viridiplantae > Streptophyta > Magnoliopsida > Poales > Poaceae > Hordeum > Hordeum vulgare. The sequence continues at coordinate 314,343,977 of NC_058524.1, forward strand.
ATGTAGTGCATGTCAACTTTGTCGTCAGCCCCGGCTCCCTTTTCCTTCTTCCTCTAGCAAGACTTATGCACCCTTTGATCTCATTCATTGTGATTTATGGACCTCTCCCGTTGTAAGCTTCTTTGGTTTTCAATATTATCTTGTGGTGTTAGATGATTATACTCATTTTTCATGGACGTTTCCCCTTCGCAACAAGTCTGACACCTCCACCGTACTACGTCGCTTTTTCTCGTTCATTCACACGCAATATAATGTCATCATCAAGAGCATGCAATGCGACAATGGTGGCGAGTTTATCAACTCCTCCCTTCGCAATTTCTTCTCTTCCACCGGCGTTGCTTACCGCTTCTCTTGTCCCCACACCTCTCCACAAAACGGCAAAGCGAAACGCCTCATTCGCACCACCAATGACACTGTGCGCACTCTCCTTCAAGCCAACCTCACACCTCCCTTTTAGGTCGAAGCACTCCACACAGCCACCTACTTACTAAATTGGCGTCCTTCCCGTGCTACTGCCCCCCATACGCTGTTCTTTCTCCTCCACGGTGTCCCCCCACCTATGACCATCTTCGCGTTGTCTTTGCTTTCCAAATTTACATGCCACCATGGATCATAAACTCGCCCGTCGCTCCACCCGTTGCGTGTTCCTCGGCTACCCCCTCGAACACAAAGGCTACCACTCTTACGACCTTACTTCCCGCCGCGTCATCGTCTCTCGTCACGTTGTTTTTGACGAAACGGTGTTCCCTTACACACCTGCCACACCCAACCACACCACCCCTACATCCACACCTGATCCGCATGCCCTCAGCCACCCACACCAGGATCTCTCGGATCCTTCCCCAACTACCTCGGATGGGGCCCGCCACTATCCACCAGCTGATCCGCCTCGATCGCCCACCCAACCAACTGTTGCCGCATCGCCCACTCCCTCCCGCACCGCACGCTCCCTCACGATATCCTGCTCGCTTGACGCGTCGGTCCCCTCTGTGCCCCGCGAATCCACCTCGTCCATCGATCCCGTCACGACGGCGTCGCCAACCACCGCATCGTCCTCGAATCTGACGCCCCCTAGCCCTATGCGTTCCGCTGCTGGACTCACCCCATCTCCCTCCAATTCCACGCCACCCACTACGCCGCTGCCACGTCTCCCACCCCATGCAATACCGGTTCAGCCACCCCACAATTCCCACAAAATGTGCACAAGGGCCAAAACAGGATATCTCATGCCTAAACGTCTTTTCCTCGCCGATGCCTCTTCTCCCATCTCACCCTAACCCCACACATATAAACCTGCCCTCAAGGATCCCCATTGGCGTCAAGCTATGCTAGAAGAGTTTAATGCATTAATGAGCAACTTTACTTGGTCTTTGGTACCTAAGCCTGCAGGTGCTAATGTTGTCACGGGCAAGTGGATCTTTCGTCACAAATTCAACACGGACGGCTCCTTAGCACGCTACAAAGCACGGTGGGTTGTGCATGGCTTCAAGCAACAAGAGGTTCTGGATTATGATGAAACTTTCAGTCCTGTCGTCAAGCCCGCTACCATTCGTGCCGTGTTGAGCCTTGCCACCTCCCACTCATGGCCCATTCACCAGCTTGACGTCAAGAATGCATTCCCCCATGGTGAGCTCAATGAGACTGTGTACTGCTCACAACCCGACGGTTTTGTTGACCCTTCCAAGCCAGATCATGTGTGTTTGCTCCACAAGTCACTCTACGGTTTGAAGCAAGCTCCTCGGACTTGGTTCCTTCGCTTTCAGACAGTTCTCGTTTCACTTGGATTTCGGGCCTCCAAGAGTGACACCTCCCTCTTCATCCTCCGTCATGGTAATTCCCTCGCATACATCTCCCTGAAAAAGGAATTTGCCATGACCGATCCAAGTGCCCTTCACCATTTTTTGGGCATCAATGTCACTCATAATTCCTCCGACCTGTTTCTTTGTCAGCAGCAACACACTCACGAGCTTCTTGATCGCGCAAACATGCTCAACTGCAAACCCGTCTCTACACCCGTCGACACCAGCTCCAAATTGTCATCCACCGACGGCCGGCTCCTCTCTAATCCTACCCACTATCGCAGCCTCACTGGAGCCCTCCAATACCTCAGTCTCACTCGCCCAGATATCACCTATGTTGTTCAGCAAGCGTGTCTCGTCATGCATGCCCCTCGTGACACTCATCTGCAGCTTGTGAAGCGCATTCTCTGGTACTTGCAGGGCACATCTCACTATGGTCTTCAGATTTACAAATCACCCACCACGGACCTCATCGCCTATACCGATGCGGATTGGGCCGGTTGTCCGGATACCCGCAAGTCCACCTCTGGGTTTTGTGTCTTCCTCGGCACCAACCTTATCTCCTGGTCCTCCAAGCGCCAACCCACCATCTCTCATTCCAGTGCCGAAGCCGAGTATCGTGGTTGTCAATTGTGTTGCCGAAACCTGTTGGTTGCGCCTGCTGTTGTTTGAGCTGCAGGTTCCACCAACCCGTGCTACTGTCGTCTATTGTGACAACGTCAGTGCCTCATATCTTGCAAGCAATCCGGTGCAACGCCAACGGACCAAGCACATTGAGATAGACCTAAATTTTGTACATGATCGTGTCTCCCTGAGTGAAGTGCGCGTTCTGCATGTGCCTTCCAGCTCTCAATATGCTGACATTTTCACCAAGGGATTGCCATCACTGGTCTTCACCGACTTTCGTTCCAGCCTTAACATCCATCCAAATGGAGTTCCGGCTGAGGGGGGTGTTAGGGCAAGTCCAGCAGTTCCCCTAAAATTTCTCCCCTGTATCTCAAAATAGGGGACTCCCTTAAAAAGATTCTCCCTTAAAAATTGCTCAACTCCAGCAGTTCCCCTAAACATCTCCCTTATTCTATATTTTAAGAATATTCCATAACTACCAACAGCAAGTTTCCAACGGCTAGTTTACCAACGGCTAGTATTTAGCTCCATAAATACATGATCATCCCTCATATCTCTCACAATCCTGATTCTACCTCCTCTTCTTCTCTTTGGTCATCTCTCTGTCGTCTCACCACATTGAAATGAATCATCGTCGAAGCTTGGCTCGACAATTTTGCGAAGTTTCCTCCTCCGAAGATGAGGAGCTCATGATGGTTGCAATCGTAGCAGAGGAAGAACAAGCCCGGTTGGATGCTCCACGACATGGAGGTTCACAACCGGGACGTCAATCTCTTCAACGCGTTTTTGCGGAACGCTTTCAGAACCTCCACAAGGACTATTTTGCACAAAACTGTACCTTCACCCCAAGGATGTTTCGCAATAGGTATGAAACTGGTGCATCTCTTTCTTTTTCACCATAGTAGTCACTCTTCATATCTCATTTTAGTTTTTCTTCACAGGTATAGAATGCATCGTCCTCTTTTTCTGCGCATAGCAAGTGCTATAGAGGCACATGATAGCTATTTTTCCCTAAGAAGAAATTGGGTTGGTGCTCCTGGTTTACATCCTTATCAAAAGCTGACCTCAGTATTTCGAATCCTAGCTTATGGGATAGCAGCTGATCCTACCGATGAGTATTGTCGGCTCGCAAAGTCCACCGCTTTAGAAAATCTTAGAAGATTTGTGCGTGCTGTGATCGAGGTCTTTGGTAGTCAGTACCTGAGATCTCCAAATGCTGAAGATACTGCTAGATTACTGCTAGATTATCAGGGAGAGCCTGCATGTAGTGTTAGAACATGTATATTGTATGTAACGTTGTATTGTACACTTGTGTAAACCGATCCCTATTCCTGTGGATCGACTCGCCCCGCTGGCCTGCGTGCTGCCTCTTGCGAGAGCTCCCTCTCTCTCTCAAGTGTATATCTACTGTAATCTGTAATAGAAATCACAAGGCAACAATTCTTGTTTCCAACTTGTAGTGTATAGCATATAAGTCGACCATCTCCTGGTGATACTGTCAACCAACGACTGAAGATCGCCTCTTGTTAGCACCACCAGGGTCAAAGGTAAGCCCAAGTATGTACAAGGAAACTGGGTCGATTGGCAGGGGAGGGAAGCAAGCCACCACAGCGGATTTGCGAAATCGCACACTTCTGTAAGTTGGCCTTAAGCCCAGAGGTGTCGCCAAATAAGGCCAGAATCTCCTTAATTGCAATCAGCTCGTCTGCATACAGAGAAAGGCGATGCGACACGCCCCATCTGTCAAGTGGCTCAAAAAAAACAGCCGCCTCAGCCTTGTCCGCCATTGAATTCAGCACATCCATAATCAGAAGGAACAGAAGGGCGGAGAGGGGGTCTCCCTGCCGCAGGGGGCCTGCCAAATGCAATCACCCGGTTTTCCACTGATAAGTACTCTAGCTCGCAATGATAGGGAAGGGAGTGATGTGGTAAGGTGAACAAGTATGTATCATTGGGTTGTTTTGAAGATAGTTTGTCAGGGGTGGTTGCCGAGAGAGATAATTTCCAGCCTGGGCAACCTGTAAGCACAGTGTAAATTTTGAGAATCACAAACAGGTCTTTGATTCAACCATGTAACTGCACCCACAAAATTGTTGCCTGGGAAATGTGCAGGTTGGTTTCTCCCCTGGTGCAGTCATTGCTACTTTCAGATAGCGCACCACTGGGCCTGGCAGCTACTACCTGCCCTTGGTCGTTGGGTGCTGGCTGTGCCCCTTCTGTGCAGTACGCGCGATGGTGGTATACTCGCCTCCTGAATACACGCTATTTTCAGCCGCTTGCCACTGCAGCAGTTACTAAGCCCGTCACAGATATAAATGGCTACACGTGTGGCCCAGATAGTGCTACCACATGGAGGTACGATTCATAACGTCCGTCCCTCCATTTCAAAATACTTATATTAGTTTTGTCTTAAGTCAAAAATTGTAAAGCTTGACCAAATTTATATTGGAAAATATCGACATCTATCATACAAAAATACAATATGAAATACGTTACATAATGAATCTAATGGTATTGATTTGCTATTATGAGTGTTGATATTTTTTCTATTTACTTGATAAAACTTAACAAAGTTTGACTTGAGACAAAACTAATATGCGCAAGTATTTTGAAACGATGGTAGTACTGTTTTACTATGATAAATCGTTGAATGTCTATTAAGAATTACTCACTTTTCCATCTTGGTTAAGCTATGACTGGGTATTGTTGATGTAACCATACAAGGAATAAAACACGGATCCAAATGAATCACTTGTGCGGCGGAGCGCGCCAACTACCCATGGTTGAAGTAGATGATTCAATAATTTTTAGCAGCAAGGTGAAGTTGTTCCTCCGCAATTATGTGCTAGAACAGCTATGAAATAGTCCTTGCTGAATTCATATTAAAAATACTAATCCTTGGGGGTTCACTTCGATCTAGGATTTCAGACAAAAATATACCATACATGATGGTATTCAGAATAATCTTCTAGTTTATAGCTTGTGATTTAGTTCCTTCTACATTCTATAACTTCTTTTCCGCCAATTGACCAAATCATATTCTATCTCCACAAGCCAAACACTGTGAAGAAGTTTCTCATTCATGGACATGAACAAGTTCTATTGGACAACATGATCTAATCAGTTCAAAAAGATCATCCTTAGCTGTATTTAAAGTCCATATATTTTACTGTAAGTTTGAAATGGCAACAGGTTAGGTTCAAACCTGAAAATGCACAATTGACGGCCGTGCACGCCTTGTGTTGTACTGAAAATCATAGTAAGGGCTGTCCCTCTCAACTTGTTTGCAATCCTGCAAGATGAAATATAAATAAAAGCATATTCTAAACTGGTCAGCAACCAAGCTTACGACATACATCTCTAAATATTTGCTTCTACTGTGAATCTTTGATCATAAAGACTAGACTTTGACCATAATAATAATGCTAATCAGTAGTGACACAACGAACATAATTTCTAGAGAAGTAGCACTGATAAAATCGTGTTCTAATGAGTACAAAAAATATATCATAACAGAAGCCCTACAACTAACAGAAGCAATATGGACATCTGTATATCTCACCGAACCACTAAGCATGCATGTTCAACGTAAATAGGAACCCGGATGGTACAGTTATACATCCAATCCCCCAACCAAGATAATCTGACTTCTAATATATTACAATACTAACCAAGATTGCTTCCTACATATTTCCCACAAGATAATGTGATTTCCCACATATTTCATTTCAAATATTTGCTTCTACTGCGAACTTTCGATCATAAAGCTCATCCATTTATTACAACCAAGATAATCTGACTTCCCACGTACTCCCTCTGTTCACAAATACAAGATTCGGACGTATATAGACGCATTTTAGTGTGTTTGTTCACTCATTTCTGTCCGTATGTAATCCATATTGAAATATGCAAAACATCTTATATTTGTGAATGGAGGGAGTATTTACAATAATAATACTAACAGAAGCAATCGTAGCAAGTAATGTATCTCTCACTCTTAACAATTGTAACAGTATATGTGGATTGAACTAGCTCTTTCCATCAGTTCAGACTTTTGGTTGCGTTGGCTAGTGCATGAAGCTTAACATGGTATTAGAGCTAAGGTCTTGAGTTCAAGTCCTAGTTTTCGCAATTATTTAAAAAATTGTTGGTAGCCCCCTTTGTGTCCACGTAGAGGCCTCTTGAGTCATACGTGAGTTTCACGCGCCGTCGCTCTCTTCCGGTTGCACGTGTTGACTTGTCCTCCCCGACACACGGGAGAGGGGGTGTTACAGTATATAGTATATGTGGATTGAACTAGCCCTTTCCATTAGTTCGGACTTTTGGTTGCGTTGGCTAGTGCATGAAGCTTAACAACAACCACATTTCTAGTATTGTAAAGCTGGGTCTGAAAATTTCATTCCCAGTTCCATCAGAATTATAGTTGTTGTTTCTACATGACATTACATCTCATTATGATTACGGCTTAAGTAACACTATTCAGATTCTACACTTACCAAGAAACAACAGTTTAGAACAACAACAACAACAAACAACAAATCCTTTAGTCCCAAACAAGTTGGGGTAGGCTAGAGCTGAAACCCATAAGATCTTGAAACCAACTATAAGATCTTGAAACCAACTCATGGTTCTGGCACATAGATAGCTAACTTCCAAGCACTCCTGTCCATGGCTAGTTCTTTCGTGATATTCCAATCCTTCAGATGTCAAGTGTGGTTTACCACGACCTCTCTTGACTTTAAGAGCAAGCTTTAACCGTCTGCTATGCACCAGAGGTTTAGGAGGCATGTGTTGTATATGCCCAAACCATCTCATACGATGTTGGACAAGCTTCTCTTCGACCGGTGGTACCCCAACTCTAGCAGGTCGATCATCATTCCAGACATGATCCTTTCTTGTGTAGCCACACATCCATCTCAACATGCGCATTTCCGCTACACCTAACTATTGAATATGTCGCCTTTTAGTTGGCTAATACTACGTGCCATACAATATTGTGATTCGAATCACCGTCCTATAGAACCTGCCTTTTAGCTTTTGTGGCACTCTCTTGTCATAGAGATAGCAGAAGCTTGGTGCCACTTCATCCATCCGACTTTGATTCGATGGCTCACATTTTCACTGATATCACCATCCTTCTAAAGCATTGATCCCAAATATCAAAAGGTGACCTTTTGAGGTACCACCTGCCCATCAAGGCTAACCTCCTCTTCGTCATGCCTAGTAGTACTAAAACCGCACCTCATGTACTCAATTTTAGTGCTACTAAGCCTAGAACCTTTTGATTCCAAAGTTTGCCTCCATAGCTCTAACTTGCTATCAACCCACGTGCGAATATCATTGACTAGCACCACATCATCCGCAAAGAGCATACACCATGGGATATCTCAGTGTATATCCCTTGTTACCTCATCCATCACCAAAGCAAAAAAGATAAGGGCTCAAAGCTGACCCTTGGTGCGGTCCTATTTTAATCGAAAAGTCATTAGTGCCAGCCATCACTTGTTCAAACACTTGTCGCAACATTATCATACATGTCCTTGAATGAGTATAACGTACTTTGTTAGGACATTGTGTCCCCAAGGCCCACCACATAACATTCCACCCAACAAATGACATTCCACGATATCTTATCCCAGGCCTTCTCCAAGTTAATGAACACCATATGCAGGTAATTTTTTTACTTCTTGTATCTCTCCATAAGTTGTCGAACCAAGAAAATGGCTTCCATAGGACCTCCCAGGCACGAAACCAAACTAATTTTTGGTCACGCTTGTCATTCTTCCTAAGTGGTGCTCAATGACTCTCTCACGTGGCTTCATTGCATAGCTCATCATATTATTTCCATGGTAATAGTACAGCTTTGAACATCACCCTTGTTCTTGAAGATTGGTACTAATATACTCCGCCTCCATTCTTCTAGCATTTTGTTTGCCTGAAAAATGAGGTTGAAAAGCTTAGTTAGCCACTATCGCTATCTCTCCAAGGACTCTCCGCAACTCAATGGGGATACAATCAAGGCCCATCGCCTTGCCTCCTTTCATCCTTCTAAAGGCTCCCTGTCCTTAGCCTCATGGATTTGTCGCATAAAACGCCAACTGGTATCATCAAAGGAGCTGTCCAGCTCAATGGTAGAACTCAAGGGAGGGAGTATATAGGATGATATGCAGCTAATAACTTGGTCGAATTTGAATTGTGCATGATCTCAGAGGTGATGCGTATGTAATGCACGTTCTTGTGTTTAGATACTCCATGCATATCGGTTTACAAGCTAGAGAAAAAAATTGGAATAGACGAGTATAAAGGGCCAGCGATCCCTCCATGCACCTTGTCCACCGTCAATTCCTCGTAGTGCCTATTCCTTGGGAGTCCAATTGGCACACCATTAATATCAGCTCATAGCCATCCAAGTTAGCAAACGTGTGCACAAAACGAAGCTTGCATGTCCCTCTACCTTTCCCAGCCGATGCATGCTCAAGCACAGGTGATAAGGTTGGGCATGCACCATTGCTCCGGATCGATGGAGTTTGGGCGTGTTTGGAAATCCTCCAGCTTCTAACTACACCAACCATAGATGATTTTTACCTGAACGTTTGGGCTTTAAGAAGCTAAATTCTTGAAGCTGAGCCCGGCTACAGCGTGGAAGCCTGGAGGAGCGTCGGCCTAGCTCCACCAATTGAAGAATCTGGAGTTTGCCTAATTTACATCAACATGCCACCGCCAAACATATCATTTCACCACCCCCCCCCCCCCCCCGGAAAACATACCGATCTGTTTGCCTAATAGGCAGGCAGGCCGACATCGGCTGGTTCCAGCCAGGCCATTATGGAGCTCAAACACGCCACCGATGCTGCCAGCCCATGGTGGTGACGCAAGAAGCTAGCGACGCTGCCGAACAGATTACTTTCGTTGCGTGGAGTTCGAAGCTGCGATGAGAAGCTGGATTCGAGGAGTTCGGGGAGTTGGTAGGAGATCCGAACACGCCCTTAATTAGAGAAAGAGAGGAGAGCAGGCCTGGTAGGCACACGTGGGCGAGAAAAAAGCGCAAGGAGGCGATGGATTAGTTAGAGAGAGGGGATAGTAGGCACAGGCACTAGCGCACGTGCAAGAGGAAAAATCTTGAGGAAGGGAGGCCAAAGGTTAGCACATTAAACGGACTACGTGGAGAATAAGAGAGAAAAACCTGGCCATGATGCTGCCTTGGTTACCCCGATCTTTTGGATGGCCCTATAAACTGGTGCGGAGACAGTACTGTTTAATATTGATCGAGCTGCTATACTAGTATGGGCTCATCTTTGTACCCAAAGTCACCAAAATCATACTCGTAAATGCGAAGTACAGGTATTGCAATTGTCGCTATTAGATGTCTAATATGTAGTTTAATCCAATTAACTATGCTCTGAAGTTCTACATATCAATTGGTACATGGACAGTCCAAGTTCATCCCCACCCTGTAGCTAATCCATGAGCATCAACCCTCATATATTACCATACTTCCATCTAGTACGTTGCCTTGCAGCTAAATCAGCATGTAAAAATCCCACATAAAAAACATGTGGACATGCATATTAATGTCTCCACAATACCACAAGTGGCCATTTCAGTAGAATAATTAGTCCTTGTGCCGCTGTCTGATTATCTCATAGTTCATGTGCATGCAGATGCAACCTTCCATCCATTGGTGAATGTGTCAATAAGTGAATCAGATACCTAAGAGTTGGAATTCTAAACACTTTTATGGTCCATCAGGGAGCTCAATATTTTTGCCTCTGCGCTGCAGGGAACGGGGAAATGAAAAGAGCATAAAACGTTGACTGCCCAAGAGCGGTACCTGCAAAGCATCCTCCCGGGCGTAACTGAGGTTTTGATAGTTCTTGTAGCCCTTCATCTTCATCTCCCGGTACAGATCCCTCGGGAACAGCATCTTTTCCCACGGGATCCCCTGCACGTCCTTCCCGTTCACTACGTCCTCCACGGACACATCCGGCATCAAGTTATCCTGCAAAACAAAGAGAAAAGTTACAAGTTTTGTAACTCAGATGGATCCTCAAAGCCACGGTGAGCAACGAAACATCGAAAGGGCCAACCGGAGGCGGGCGTACCTGGTCATAGTTGACGAGGTTGGCGAGGAGCTCATTCTGGTTGACCTCGCCGAAGGGATTGTTGTCCCCCTGATCCTCTATGAGCTCCTGGATGCTCTGGAGCATGAACTCTAGGTTATCCTCCAGCTCGAATTCGTCCATCTTATCCCACGCTCCAATCCAGCCAAAAAGAATCACACTGCACGACAGGAAAAAAATATCAATAATCAAACTGCCCCAAAGAATCCAACTCAGAGTTGGGCCACAAACTCAGGGTCAGGGGGGCAGACGACCGAAAAATCACCCGAATCAATACCAGCCTCTCCAAGAAGTCGCCTCGATTAGTCGGATTTAGAGGTGGCGGAACAGAAAAGCGTGAGGGGTTGGGGAATTTCTTTACCCTTTTGTGGGGTAATGCGAACTAAAAAGGGGGCGCTCGAATGGAAGGCGGCGAGACGACGCAGGCGGAGCTTGACAGCAGAACGGGTGGAACCCCGAACAACCGAAGCGCGTGATGACGTGCTAATTGCCAAACGATCTTATATTTCTTCTATTTAATCTATATATAATTATACCTTTATATCTATATTTATATTTATACTTTTTTAGATTATATCTATATACCCCTACTAAAAATAAAATAAAATGCGTAAACCAACCCGTGATTGGATGGTTAGAAGAATTGTGGTATTTTCTGCTCACGAGAGTTCAAGTTCCAGACTTGACGTTGGTGCTTGCATTTTTCTGGATTTATTTCAGGTCTTTCGGGCGTCAGTGACGACTTCGATTGTACTTTACTCAAAAAAACAAGATGCATTTTTCTAATTTTGTAATCCGTTCATCTGTATTATTATTATTTTTTTTAAAATTGACTATCCGAGATGGTACTAACTTATTGTGGTTATTTTCCCTTTGAAATGGTACTAATTTATCATAACTCTTTTGCCTTTATAATTTTCAGCCGTTCTATACTGAGATCAAACTCATGAACCCACGCACAACAAGATAAGACAAGGTCATTGTAGCTAGCATGTGTTTATGTCTCAAAGGATAGTTGGCTTATTTATGAAATAGTCCCACATCATCCTTTCACACTGAACCATATCTATTAACATGCATATAAAAATAAAAAATAAAAAGGCAAACATCTAGGACGTTTATGCATGATATGTTGTGGTGGTGTAACGCCTCAAAAAAAATTACCATACTTTTATTAATTATTTTTTTGCCATGAATATTAATTTCTATTTTATGGATCCTTGATTGGTTTCAAACCATCATTTTTCTCTAAATTCTATTTTTTTCCTTCAAGTAAAACACTTTTGAAAAATATTGTGGGACTTGAGTGTTTGCTTCAAAACATTTCATTCATTTTTTAATTCGGTGAGAAATAGTTTTATAATAAAACTTGCCAAACTTTATTTCTTTCAAATGACACTTTCTTTCCTTAGAGGGCATCTGTTGCACTAAAAACATTTTAAATATTTATTTAAAAATTCCATAAAAAATTGAAGATCTCATGTGATGCATATAGATCACTTTTATGTAAAAAGCCATCTTGATCCTTTGAAAATTTTGAGCAAACCATCCTCATTTCATTTCTGGTCCAGTTTAGTGGTTTGTACTGCAACCCTATTTTGTTTTGCCCAGATGGCCATGACATTTTTCCTACTTGTAGTCCATCCTGCCAAACCCTTAAGTCCAGGAGTTTAGCCCTATTGGAGTATTTTTAGTTCATGAATTTACTATTGGAATCAAGGCTCCGGGGCCATGGAGGTCCGAACTCTTGGCTGCGCAGGCTCTCATGCCCTGCTCTACAGCGCAACCTCGCAGCAACACTACAGCGTGATCGAGCTAAGGAGGAAGAATAATGGACACGACAGTTTACCTAGGTTCGGGCCACCTTGTGATGTAAAACCATACTCCTGTTTGTTTGGATTGATTGAGAGTGAGAAAGAGAGTACAAGGGTGGTTCTTGCTAGTCCTCGGGGCTCTCTCTTCTATGGTGGCAGCATGTTCCCTCTTATATTGGCCACGACCCTCTTCCCCCGAAAACACGCGGCGGGAATGGTCACCACAATGACCAGTTTGAAGGGGGACAGGAGTACACCCTATCCTGACTAAAGTGGTATTCGCCTGCAAAAGCTTCCTGTCGTGATGCGTTGGTGGACTCAGAGATGACCTTCGTCTTGACGAGCCTCCAGTATTGGTCTTCTTACATCGAAGGGGAAACCTTTAGGGATCGCTTTGGGAACTGGCAGTGGCCCGGCTCTCTTAGCGCAAAAGAGGAAAGCCTCCACATCTGTGTCTCCTCGTGTGGCTCCTTGCGCCGCTTGACGTGGCGCGCGTCGCCTACACGACAATGCGGGACCACGCGGCTCTGTCACGGTACTCTTGTAGCCTTCCCCACAGAGGCCTCGAGGGCAGCCTTGGGAGGCGCCTTCGTGAGGGGGCAACGTGTGGTTCCTCGCGACGTCTGCTGACATGCGCCTCAAGAGACGGGGGCCCTTCCGAGGGTCGCGCCCGTGAAGCCTGATGGTGTGCCATCCAGGGCCCATGGCATGTGTCGTGCCTTGGGCCGCATGTAGACGGGCATGGGCACCCCTAGTTCCAAAGGCCCGACAGTAGCCACCGGGTCCGCGGCGTGCACGACTCCGCTAGTGGACGGAGCAAAACGGTGTTGCCCCAACCGTTTGCGGTCCAGGCGCGACACGTGGCACATGATGGGGCGCGGGACGCCACACTTTCCCACGACGCCTCGGCAACTACCCAAGGCGACATAAAGCATGCACGCGGCGCGGGGCCGCCATCGTCGTTCTTGCACTACATCTATCCTTCTACACCTTCCTTACCATGCTAGATCTCCTACTCTTCATCGGACCCCCTGCAGCCTTCCTCACCGACGTGCCTTCATAGTGCCCCCTGGCGCGAGGAACACAACGACAGCGGCGGCGGACGAGCCACAGGTGCCGAAACCCGCCCTGGGCAAGTACACGGTGCTCAACCTCGAAGGGCTCAATAAGGTCCTCCCAATGACCACGACCGCTCCTAATGAGTGGGGTCGACCAAGACCTCGCAAGCCTCGCGACCCCTCACCAAGATGGATACCACCACGATCGCCATTCACCTTCTGCCACTCTTCTTCGGATTATTACCCACATTCTCGAACTTCTTCAACGTTGTGCTCTCGCATTACCATATTCATGCGCTGCATTTGGAGCCGAAATTCGTTCTCCTCCTTTTAGTCTCTGCCTTTTTATGCGAGGCTTTCCTGGGTGTAGCCCCCTCGATGGCACTGCTCCGACACTTCTTCTGCCTCCGTCTGACCGCACCCAACCAATGTTCCGGGTGCGTGTTGATACGTCCCACACGTATCTATAATTTATGTTTGTTCCATGATCTTTTGGCTCACATTGTTATATGTTTTGCTACACTTTCATACCTTTTTACACATATTTGGACTAACCTACTAACTCAGTGCACCGAGTGCCGGTTTCTATCTGCTGATGTCTTTTTTGCAAGGACTTTTACCCCAATTACAGAGTCCCAAAAATCCCGAGAAAAATATATATAAATCAGCATGACGGAAGCTTCACGAGCACCAAAGGTGGGCCAGAGGGGAGCTAGGGCATGCCCACGCGGCCTCCCTACGCGGCCTACCCCCTGGCCGCACCACCAGGTCGCCTGGGTGGGGCCCACCTCCTCTGACGCCCTCCTTTGGCCTATATTTACCCCTTTGATCAGAAACCCTTCCATCATATCCAGAATCATGAATTTCTCCATCATTCCGCCGCCGCAGCGCTTCCGAGATCGGGAGCGTCAGAAGACCTCTTCACGGCACCGTGTCGGAGGGAGGATTGACCTTCGGGAGCTTCTCCACGACTATGGACGCTTCCCGGACGTGTCGTGAGTAGTCCTCCTTGGACCATGGGTCCATGACTAGTATCTATGTGATGTCTTCTCTCCAATCTTGTGCTTCAGTGATTAGCCCTTGTGAGCTGCCCTACATGATCAAGGCATATATGTTATTTTCCTGCTGTTGCTATGCTTGGTTTGTTGGGATCCAATGGATTATGAGATTACGTTCAGATTGTGATGAGTTATATATTTGATTATCCTTTTATATTATGTTCTTGAGTAATTCATGCATGTTCTCCGTTGCTTTTTATTGCTTTGGCCGAGTAGTAGATTGTAACTCCAAGAGGGACCGTTGTGCATGATTGTGGGTTCATGCCCCATGATGTCTAGCTTGAGTGACAGAAACATGAGACTAGGGGATGTGTTGTTGCCACGAGGGAGAAAACAACGGTGCTTATGACCAAGGTTGCAAGGATTGTTTACCTTACGCAACGTTCATTAATGCAGTTGTCCGTTGCTTTGAGTTTACACTTTGTGTGGGGCTCGCAACTTAATACGAGCGAGATGTTTGATACGTCCATTTTGCATCATGCTTTTATGTTGATATTTATTGTTTTATGGGCTATTATTACACTTCACGGTACAATACTTATGCCTTTTCTCTCTTATTTTACAAGGTTTACATGAAGAGGGAGAATGCCGGCAGCTGGAATTCTGGCTTGAAAAAGGAGCAAGTTTGATATACCTATCCTGCACAACTCCAAAAGCCGTGAAAATCAATGAGGAATTATTTTGGAATTTATAAAAAATACTGGGCGGAAGAAGTACCAGAGGGGAGCCACCAGGAGGCCACATGCCTGCTAGGCGCGGCCTACCCCCTAGTCGCGCCTAGGGGGCTTGTGGGCTCCTTGTTGGCCCTGTGGCTCCCCTCTTTTGGTATAAGGAGGGTTTCGTTCCAGAAAAAATCAGGAGGAGGCTTTTGGGAGGAATCGCCGCTGCCACGAGGCGGAACTTGAGCAGAACCAATCTAGAGCTCCGGCAGGGTCGTCTTGTCGGGGAAACTTCCCTCCCGGAGGTGGAAATCGTCGCCATCGTCATCACCAACACTCCTCTCATAGGAGGGGACTCATCACCATCAACATCTTCATCAGCACCATATCATCTCCAAACCCTAGTTCATCTCTTGTAACCAATCTCCGTCTCGCGACTCCGATTGGTACTTGTAAGGTTGCTAGTAACGTTAATTACTCTTTTAGTTGATGCTAGTTGGATTACTCAGTGGAAGATTATATGTTCAGATCCTTGATTCTATTCAATACCTCTCTGGTCATGAACATAATTATGCTTTGTGAGTAGTCACTTTTGTTCCCCAGGACATGGGATAAGTCATGTTATAAGTAGTCATATGAATTTGGTATTCGTTCGATATTTTGATGTGTTGTATGTTGTTTTTCCTCTAGTGGTGTTATGTGAACGTCGACTACATAACACTTCACCATTATTTGGGCCTAGAGGAAGGCATTGGGAAGTAATAAGTAGATGATGGGTTGCTAGAGTGACAGAAGCTTAAACCCTAGTTTATGCGTTGCTTCGTAAGGGGCTGATTTGGATCCACTAGTTTAATGCTATGATTAGACTTTGTCTTAATTCTTCTTTCGTAGTTGCGGATGCTTGCGAGAGGGGTTAATCATAAGTGGGAGGTTTTTCCAAGTAAGGATAGCACTCAAGCACCAGTCCACCCACATATCAAACTATCAAAGTAGCGAACGCGAATCATATGAACATGATGAAAACTAGCTTGACAGAAATTCCCATGTGTCCTTGAGAGCGCTTCACCTCCTATAAGAGTTCGTCCGGGCTTGTCCCTTGCTACGAAAGGGATTGGGCCATCTTGCTGCACCTTTGTTACTTGCTACTTGCTACGAATCATCTTTTCACACAACTATCTGTTACCAATAATTTCAGTGCTTGCAGAGAATACCTTGCTGAAAACGACTTGTCAGATCCTTCTGCTCCTCATTGGGTTCGACACTCTTACTTATCAAAAGGACTACGATAGATCCCCTACACTTGTGGGTCATCAAGACTCTTTTCTGGCGCCGTTGCCGAGGAGTGAAGCGCCTTTGGTAAGTGGAATTTGGTAAGGAAACATTTATATAGCGTGCTGAAATTTATTGTCACTTGTTACTATGGAAACTAATCCTTTGAGGAGCTTGTTCGGGGTATCTTCACCTCGAACGGAAGCACAAGGAGTTGCTCCTCAACCTGCTGCACCTACTGAAAACATTTGCTGTGAATTTCCTTCGGGTATGCTTGAGAAACTGTTGGCTAATCCTTTTACACGAGATGGAACATCACATCCCGACTTGCATCTAATCTATGTAGATGAAGTTTGTGGTTTATTTAAGCTTTCAGGTTTGCCCGAGGATGAGGTCAAGAAGAAGGTCTTTCCCTTATCTTTGAGGGATAAAGCATTGACATGATATAGGCTATGTGATGATACTGGATCATGGAATTACAACCGATTGAAATTGGAATTTCATCAAAAGTTTTATCCTATGCATTTGGTACATCGTGATCGGAATTATATTTATAATTTTTGGCCTCATGACAGAGAAAGCATCGCTCAAGCTTGTGGGAGGCTTAAATCAATGTTATATTCATGCCCCAACCATGAGCTCTCGAGAGAAATTATCATTCAGAACTTCTACGATCGGCTTTCTGATGATAATCGTGCCATGCTTGACACTTCTTGTACCAGTTCTTCTATAAAGAGAGATATTGACTTCAAATGGAATTTATTGGAAAGAATTAAACGCAACTCTGAAGATTGGGAGTTTGATGAAGGTAAGGAGTCAGGTATGAATTTCATGTTTGATTGCGTTAAATCCTTTGTCGAAACAAATACTTTTTGTGAATTTAGCGCTAAATATGGACTTGACTCTGAGATAGTAGCTTCATTGTGTGAATCATTTGCTGCTCATATTGATCTCCCTAAAGAGAAGTGGTTTAAATATCATCCTCCCTTAGAAGTCAATGTAGTTAAACCCAATTTAGTTGAAGAGAAAGTCATTGCTTATAATGATCCTATTGTTCGTAGTACTTACATTGAGAAACCACCTTTCCCTGTTAGGATAAAGGATCATTCTAAAGTTTCAACTGTGATACGTAGGGGCTACATTAGAACACTTACACCCCCTGAGCAAATTATAGTTGAACCTAGCATTGCTATTATCAAAGATCTCCTGTCCGACAATGTTGATGGCCATGATATTCACTTCTGTGAAGATGTTGCTAGAATTGCTAAACCTCATGCTAGAGACAAACATAGGCATGTTGTTGGCACGCTTGTTGTTTCTGATAAGATAGGGGGTCATTGTTATCATGGTTTATGTGACATGGGTGCTAGTGTTAGTGCAATAC
This sequence comes from Hordeum vulgare subsp. vulgare, assembly GCF_904849725.1. Taxonomy (NCBI): domain Eukaryota; kingdom Viridiplantae; phylum Streptophyta; class Magnoliopsida; order Poales; family Poaceae; genus Hordeum; species Hordeum vulgare. The sequence continues at coordinate 314,361,765 of NC_058524.1, forward strand.
CTCAATCTCTATATGATGAAATTAAAGATGATATTGCACCTGTCGATATGGAACCTATTGATGTCACTATTTAGCTTGCCAATAGAGATACTATCTGCCCTTTGGGAATTGTTAGGGATGTTGAAGTCTTGTGTGGTAAAACGAAGTATCCTGCTGATTTTCTCGTTCTTACTACCACACAAGATAGATTTTGTCCCATCATATTTGGCAGACCTTTTCTCAATACTGTCAATGCTCATATTGACTGTGAGAAGCAAACTGTCATTGTTGGCTTTGAAGGTGTGTCACATGAGTTCAATTTCTCCAAGTTTGGTAGACAACCTCATGAAAAAGAGTTGTCTAGTAAGGATGAAATTATTGCTCTAGCTTCTATTGTTGTGCCTCCTACCGATCCTTTAGAGCAATATTTGCTTGAGCATGAAAATGATATGCATATGGATGAAAGGAATGAGATAGATAGAGTTATATTTGAACAACATCCTATCCATAAGAATAATTTGCGTGTTGAACTGCTTGGAGATCCACCCCCACCAAAGGGTGATCCTGTGTTCGAGCTTAAACAGTTGCCTGATACTCTTAAGTATGCTTATCTTGATGAAAAAGAGATATCCTGTTATTATTAGTGCTAGCCTCTCAGAGCATGAAGAAAAGAAGTTACTAAAAACTCCGAGGAAGCACCGTGCTGCTATTGGATATACTCTTGATGATCTTAAGGGCATTAGTCCCACTCTATGCCAGCACAAAATTAAAAACGATCCTGATTCCAAACCAGTTGCCAATCATCAATGGAGATTAAATCCTAAGATGAAGGAGGTAGTAAGAAAAGAAATACTAAAGCTCCTGGAAGCAGGTATTATCTATCATGTTGCTCATAGTGATTGGGTAAGTCCGGTACATTGCGTCCCTAAGAAGGGAGGTATTACCGTTGTCCCTGATGATAAGGATGAATTGATCCCACATAGGACTATTACTGGCTATAGGATGGTGATTGATTTTAGGAAATTGAATAAAGCCACTAGGAAAGATCATTACTCTTCGCCTTTTTATCGACCAAATGCTAGAAAGACTGTCTAAACACACACACTTCTGCTTTCTAGATGGTTATTCTGGTTTCTCCCAAATACCTGTTGCACAATCTGGTCAGGAGAAAACCACTTTCACCTGCCCTTTCGGTACCTTTGCTTACAGACGTATGCCTTTTGGCCTATGCAATGCACCTGCTACCTTTCAAAGATGTATGATGGCTATATTCTCTGACTTTTCTGAAAAGATGGTTGAGGTTTTTATGGATGAATTCTCTGTTTACGGGTCTTCTTTTGATGATTGCCTCAGCAACCTTGATCGAGTTTTGCAGAGATGTAAAGATACCAATCTTGTCTTGAATTGGGAGAAGTGCCACTTTATGGTTAATGAAGGCATCGTCTTAGGACATAAAATCTCTGAAAGAGGCATTGAAGTCGATAAGGCTAAGGTTGATGCGATCGAGAAAATGCCATGCCCTACAGATATCAAAGGTATAAGAAGTTTCCTTGGTCATGCTGGTTTCTATAGAAGGTTCATTAAGGACTTTTCTAAGATTTCTAGGCCTCTTACCAATCTCTTGCAAAAGTATATTCCTTTTGTTTTTGACGATGGGTGTGAGGAAGCCTTCAAAATACTTTAAAAGGCCTTGATAACTGCGCCTATTGTTCAACCACCTGATTGGAACTTACCTTTTGAAATCATGTGTGATGCTAGTATTTATGCTGTTGGCGATGTTCTAGGACAAAGAGTTGATAAGAAGTTGAATGTTATTCACTATGCTAGTAAAACTCTAGACAGTGCCCAAAGAAACCATGCTACTACTGAAAAGGAATTTTTAGCAGTCGTGTTTGCATGTGAAAAGTTCAGATCTTACATAGTTGATTCCAAAGTCACCATTCACACTGATCATGCTACTATTAAGTATCTCATGGAAAAGAAAGATGCTAAACCTAGACTTATCAAATGGGTTCTCTTGCTACAAGAATTTGATTTGCATGTTGTCGATAGGAAGGGTGTTGAGAACCCCGTGGCAGATAACTTGTCTAGGTTGGAGAATATTCTTGATGACCCACAACCTATTGATGACAGCTTTCCTGATGAGCAACTGAATGTCATCAATGCTTCACGTAGTACACCGTGGTATGCTGATTATGCGAATTATATCGTTGCCAAATATATACCACCTAGTTTCACATACCAGCAAAAGAAGAAATTCTTCTTTGATTTGAGATTTTACTTCTGGGATGATTCTCACCTTTATAAGGAAGGAGTAGATGGTGTTATTAGACGTTGTATACCTGAGCATCAACAGGGACATATCCTATAGAAGTGTCACTCCGAGGCTTACGGAGGACACCATGCGGGAGATAGAACTGCATACAAGGTATTGCAACCAGGTTTCTATTGGCCCACTCTCTTCAAGGATGCCGGTAAGTTTGTCTTGTCTTGTGATGAATGTCAAAGAATAGGTAATATCGGTAAACGTCAGGAAATGCCTATGAATTATTCACTTATCATTGAACCATTTGTTGTTTGGGGTTTTGATTATATGAGACCTTTTCCAAAATCCAACGGGTATACTCATATCCTAGTTGTTGTTGATTACGTTACTAAGTGGGTAGAAGCTATCCCAACTAGTAGTGTTGATCACAACACTTTTATCAGGATGCTTAAAGAAGTTATTTTCCCTAGATTTGGAGTCCCTAGATATCTAATGAGTGATGGTGGTTCACATTTCATGCATGGTGCTTTCCGCAAAACGCTTGCTAAGTATGATGTCAACCATAGAATTGCATCTCCCTATCACCCTCGGTTCAGTGGTCAAGTAGAGCTAAGTAATAGAGAGATTAAACTAATTCTGCAAAAGACTGTTAATAGGTCTAGAAAGAATTGGTCTAAGAAGCTCGATGATGCACTATGGGCTTATAGAACTGCTTATAAGAATCAGCATGACGGAAGCTTCACGAGCACCAAAGGTGGGCCAGAGGGGAACCAGGGTCTGCCCAGGTGGCCTCCCTGCGCGGCCTACCCCCTAGTCGTGCCACCAGGTTGCGTGGGTGAGGAACACCTCCTCTGATGCCTTCCTTTGGCCTATATTTACCCCTCGATCGGAAACCCTTCCATCATATCCAGAATCACGAATTTCTCCATCGTTCCGCCGCCGCAGCGCTTTCGAGATCGGGAGCGTCAGAAGATCTCTTCCCGGCACCTTGTCGGAGGGAGGATTGACCTCGGGGAGCTTCTCCACCACCATGGACGCTTCTCGGACATGCCGTGAGTAGTCCTCCTTGGACCATGGGTCCATGACCAGTAGACATGTGATGTCTTCTCTCCAATATTGTGCTTCAATGATTAGCCCTTGTGATCTGCCCTACATGATCAAGGCATCTATGTAATTTTCCTGCTGTTGCTATGCTTGGTTTGCTAGGATCCGATGGATTATGAGGTTATGTTCAGATTGTGATGAGTTATATATTTGATTATCCTTTTATATTATGTTCTTGAGTAATTCATGCATGTTCTCCGTTGCTTTTTATTGCTTTGGCCGAGTAGTAGATTGTAACTCCAAGTGGGAGCGTTATGCATGATTGTGGGTTCATGCCCCGTGATGTCTAGCTTGAGTGACAGAAACATGAGACTAGGGGATGTGATGTTGCCACCAGGGAGAAAACAACGATCCTTGTGACCACGGTTGCAAGTATTGTTTACCTTACACAAAGTTCGTTAATGGGTGGGCTCCCAACTTAATACCAGCGAGATGTTCTGGGTAGATATATCAAGGTGGATGATTAGTAAGTAGATGCTGATGAATAAACGATCTACTTGTCTTGGCGTACTACCCATTACTTTTGAGCCTCTAACTTTCTGTAGCATGATTAGCACTACGGTGCGTTTATAATTCTGTCAATTGCCCGGCTGTAATTTGTTTGCCCATGCATAGTTGTTTATCGTCTTTTGGGAGAGATACATCACTAGTGAATATCATGGGACTCTGGTCCATATTACCACCATTGTTTACACCTCCACCATTTACAACTTTTATTTACTTTTCCGTTGCAATCACTATTACTATTCCCGCTTGTGTTTTGATCCTTTGGAAACTACAAGGCCGGAGAGATTGACAACCTCTCTGTACTCGTTGGGAGCAAAGTTATTTGTTGTGTGTGCAAGTCCACGTCTTCTGCTAGCGCCAGAGCAGCGGACACCTACTTGTTGATCCTCGGAGTCCTCCTGGTTCGATAAACCTTATAGTCCCCGTGTAAGGGAAATCTGCTACTGACTACATCTCCACCTTCCACTTGGGGTAACCAACGAGGGGCGGGAAGTATATCCATCATCTCGTCATCACGTGTTTGTAACAACTAAGATACGGCTCTTTCCTTATTTGGGGGCGAGGCCTCAAAATGGGAAAGAGGCACATCTAAGTGTTTCAGAAGCACGATAAACATCGCAATACATAATGGATGGAAGAGTAATAAGATTGGGCTTACACTCGCCACAAGCTAAATTACAGAGTCACACAGTCATACATTAGTCAAATGGAAAACAGGGTCCGACTACGGACAAGATAAACGACAAAAGCCAATGCTATCCCGCCTTGCCAGTCCCACAATCACGACCAAGTGCCTCTAATCCCGGGGATATGTCATGTATAGTCTGCCACTGGCCTCGTCGAACTCCCACCTTAGTTGGGTATCCTCGGGAACGTCTGCATCTGGGGTACCAATACCTATGGGTGGTTGTAGTAAACTGTGAGCCACGTGGACTTAGCAATCTCATGACCTTGGTATTGAGTCTAACTAAGTTAGTAGGTGAGGTTGGGGTAAGTGTTAGAGTTTGCAGCATCCTAAGCATATATGGTGGCTAACTTACGAAGAATAGAAAAAATAAGTTATGGTGGTCTATGTAAGACGGTCGAGATGTAAGAATGATCACTAAGTGATCCTGAACACCTACTTACGTCATTCATAACCCCACCGTGTTCTCGATCAGAGAAGGGACTCTGAAAGAAATAGTCAGGGTTACGCACACAGTTGGCAGATTTTAGTTAAGTTACTTTAAGTTGTCTAGAACCGGATGTTAACAAAATATCCATGATTGCCACATAACCGCGGGCACAACTTTCCGAAAAGATTTAACCCTATAGAGGTGCTCCAACTAGTCCATCACAAATTACCACGGGCCGCATAGTAATCCTCGACCACGAAAGTCGTGATCTCGTCGGATTCCTTAGAGGAAAACCTCAACTCTGAGAAGAACCAACGTCTCACCGGAATCCCAATGCACAAGATATATCGCTAAGGTAAGACAAGTCTGGCAAGACCACCCGACGTGTCGACGTACCCGATAAGAGCCGCGTATCTCAGTCTCAGGACACGTCGGATTAGCGAAGCGTACAGTGGCGTGATAGAAATCACCCGAGTTGCCCCGAGTTGGCCCCGGACGGTGCTCTAGTTTGGACCAACACTCATGAGGAGCACTGACCCGGGTTGTTGATTAATTCCTCGGGGTAGCTATTCCCTATGCCTTTTATTATTAAGTTGTTAACCATTTAACACCAAAGTTGGGTCTTTCCAGACAAGCCTTGACACTAAACGATTTACCAAGAGGGTCCCCATAACTACCCCGAACGTGTTAGGAGCGCTCAGTCATGGAATAAAACACCGGTAGCCTAAACTAAGGCGACAACAGCGTAACAAATCACCTGACAAAAGGCTAGGCTTTCACTTGTTTACCAAGTATATAGGTGCATTAATTAAATAGCATTTAAATAGGATGGTATCAATTGCCCATGTTATCACATGGACCAGCTTGCACTTGCAACTAGCAACGCTAATATTAATGGTTGAGCAACCCTAACATAGCCAAACAATGTTTGTTATGAGGGGAAGCGTTTGAGGTTTCATGGCAATGTTTGATGGCCAATATATCATGTGGTAAGCAGCGGAGATATAACGATGGAAATGAATCAACTAAGCATAACAAAGCTAGAAACGGTGTCAAGGTCACGATCATCTTGCCTATGATTTCTTCAGAGTGGAAATGTTCCAGATCTTCGTGCACGAACTCACGGGACTCCTCGAACTCGGTTCCGGACTGAGTAGCTACCCAAAAGAAACAATCATCCAATAAACACCATCAAGAGATTATGCAACAATGAAAATAATGCATGCATGCACAAACTCTAAATATGCAGAGAATCAATCCTACAAAGATAACCAAGTGCCACCTCATCACAAAGTGACACTTTTATAGAACTGCCCAAATCTGTAATCCAGTGCCACCATTGGATTCGTGGGGGTTTTCTACCCCAAATCTATATATCATACTGCTATATATGCATGCAGAAAAACACCACAGAACAACAGGAAAAATCTAATCAGAATCAAACTCTACTAGTGTCAAGAACAGGAACTGTTCTTGCACCTGTCAAATATGGTGTATAGATTGGCAATTCCACTTCTGGATATTCCAAAAATGGAATTAACACAACAAACAGATAATAAAAAATGAACACACTATTGAAAGGGTGTGGGGACCCCGACTAGTAAGTCGAGATCGCCGTGCCCAGTGATCCCAAGGATCAATGCTCACTGAACACAGATACTGAATAATAGAGTCTTACATCCATACATACCGTTTGATACAATAAATGACCACTTCGGTCGAGTCTTACACACATAGGGCCTTAAAGGCCAAAGCACCAAACTAGACCAATAGCGGAATTATTGGTTGAAAGCGTGAACCAATGCCATCAGCCTTAACCTACAGGCATTCTGACTGGGAAGCGTCCTAGCTCGCAAGAACATCACCGAGTTAATCTTCACCATATCCTGCTCTTTCACACCTGGTCAATGAAATAACCAGTGGCAAGCCAATGAGTACTTTGAATGTACTCGCAAACAGCCCATGAATACGAACAATGAAAGTGAAGGATAACAGTATCATGCATCTTTAGTGTAACTCATCTGGGTGGAATGATCATGAATATGCATCAAGTTAAAGAACTACTCTTGAAGAACAGGTTACAGATATCAACATATCTGCTAAGGGCTGAACCATCCGGGTTCACCCTATATGCCAAGTCATCAGACTTGTCATAACGTCAATGCTTCAGCTGAGGGCTAAACCATCCGGGTTCACCCTATATGCCAAGTCATCAGACTTGTCATAACCTCAATGTATCAGCTGAGGGTTAAACCATCCGGGTTCACCCTATATGCCAAGTCACCGAACTTGGTCATATTATCATCTTTATAACAACACCTTTTTAACACCAAACCCACACACTCACACACACTTGGTTTATGCGGAAACGCTGGACGTAGTTTAAGCAGCACCACCCAACTGTCCTTGACCGTGGACACGGCTATTCGAATAGTTTACACTCTGCAGAGGTAGTACGCTGGACCCACGAGAAACGGAATACTTCTGTGTCATCCACGACTCGCGGTATATCACATATACCCGAGGTAAGTACCCGATCATCATCTTTCCCCTGACGATACTAGACAAAGAGATCCACTCGATTGGTACCCAGCCCACATGCTGTACGTCTTACGAGCACCGACTCTGGACTGTAACAACCATGCAGGGACCAACGGTGTGCCTGGAACTCATAATAATGGCACGTCCTACCTGGCACGACCCCATCACGAGAGTGACACCAATCACTCCCGCCACTAGTAATGTGGCTCTTTGCTAGCACCGACCAGAGTAATCAACAAAGACCCATCCCATAAAGGGGTATCATGGTCGTACTGGTAAGGTTGGGACGGTCGACACATCATAAATCTAATCCATTTCCGAAACCATACTCACACCAAAATCACCGGTGCATCACTTCACCAAAAGTGATCACCAACTCATCATCACCCTCGGGCATTAGTGGCACCTGACGGGGTTTTCATAAACTCTTTATTTAACTCATCATTATGCTTGAGATAATATGCCTTAACATTACTTGTCAACATGATAATATCCTGACCCTCACGGGGTAGGATCAAGCTCAATGCAGTGATACTACTCCACTAGTCATCATGACAGTAGCATGATCCTCGTAGATGGTAGGGTCAACTCATCATGTTTGTGCTCCGAGGAGCCATGTGAATATCACTACTACCATGCAAGTGCTTTGAAGAAGCCTTCGGTACCATCACATCAATGATGAACCGGCATCGTGGTCACATGAAATGGAAAGTACTTGCTATTCTAGCATGCATCATTTTATTTACTTAAGTCATGGAAAAAGGGCTGCTTTCCTTGCTCACGTAAGTCCTCGGGGTCTTCGAGGTCTTCCGCTCCGTCCCCGAATACTCCGTCTACCGTCAACTATCGTCGGAAACAACTATAGTAAGCCACACATCAAGCAAAAATAAAAGTGTTCTAAAAAATAGAACTTATATTTTTCTTGGACCTCTCTGGTCATAAGAAAAATACCTAAAGCTTCTCACAGGAGATTTGAATCATCAAGGATTTTTGAATAGGTGAAAGGAGCAATAGGTGGCCATTGAATAAGCCAACAGAAATCATTCTGTTAAAAATGAGTGGAGGCACCCTTTTAACACAAAATGATTTTAGAAATATTTAGGAAGTGGTTTCACTGGATTTGGAGATGGTATGAATATTCTAGAGATTTTACAATGATGAATAAATAGCAATAGGAGCTATTTATTTATTGTAACAGAAGTAAGTCACACAAAAATGTTGACCAGGGTTCTAAAAATAGAGAAGGATTTTATAAGGCTCTGGGAGTTTGAATCACTCCATTTGGAGTTGATTTGAATCCTCTAGGATTTTTGCAAGATGGAGTTTTCAATGTCCAGATTGACATTTGAAAAATAATACAACAGGAAAAGTGCTTGGAAAAATGTGCAAGGCACAGATATTGATAGACCTTGATTTTTGGGACCTGCAGAAATTTGAATCAACATTTTTGGAGTTAGAATGAATTTAATATAGAATTTTGAAGTTTTCTGATAAAACAAAAAAGGAAAGAGGGCCTCCGGAGTTGGGCTGCGCACTCGGGTTGGATAGAGATGGGCCTGCCCAGTGGCTTGGTGTGGCCAGTGGACTGGCCATGCCGAAGGCGTATTCTCCCAAGTACGCTTCCCTGGCGTGGAAGCGACTTTCGGCTAGGCCGTCTCCACTTACTAGCAGACCCAGCTCGCGTGTCACCGACCCATGGGGCCCGCATACCAGGCTTGTCTTCCTCCTCCCGCTCGATGAGAGACAGAGCAGGGGAGGCAGGGCAAGCCGGCGCAAGCGCCTTCTCCTGGCAGCATCGGCCACCTTTAGTGGTGGCCTGACCACCACTGCGCTCGGGGCGACGAACCACAGGCACGCGCCCGCCCCTTTGGCCTTGGGAACACCGAGATCTAGCACGAGGTCGGCCGAGGCGACGACACTTGACGGAGGAGATGTATGGAGTCCTCTACAAGCGGAGGAGGGGAGGGATCATGGGGAATAGATGGAGTGAGGCACGGGCGCCCTGGTGGAATCCTCGGGGTAGGGAGAGGCCATAGTGGCCGAACTGGAGAGGAGCCCGACGGGGAGGTTTCGCCATGGGGGAGGAAAGGGAGGCTTGGGGAGAGAGTAGGGAGAAGGAGAGGTGCTCAGGAGGTGCCCAAGGAAGAGGGGAAGAGAGACCAGAGCCACAGGGGCTCAGGGAAGAGAGAATAAGAGGGGGGAGAGAGAGGGAAAGCTCGGGAGCTCTCTGGAGCTCTCGGTGCATGGCCGCCACGCACGCCTGAGGGGTCTTGGAGGCTAGCTGATGGCAGGGGATGGTTTGAACGGTCAAAGGGAGCCTCTGAGACACGCTGGGGCACACTGGCTCGGCTTGGTGTGGTCTGGAGGAAGGAGGCAAGACGCAGAGCGCCCATACTACAGGCCAGAGTGGTGGTCACCACGGCCACCTGTGCCTACAAGGCCCAAACGACCAGTCAATCATGTCTGGGAGGTGGGGCATGCTACCAGGAAGGTGAATGAGGAGTTTGGAGCCAAGTGAAGAAGGTTTGAATGGGGTTTGACTGTTGTGAACAATTCAGCAGGAAACTAGGGGCTGATGCAAATGGTTTTCAAGGCAGAGAGGGGACGTGAAACCATGTCCTGGAGCATCTGGTATGGAGGGACTATACGTCTGCAAAAATTCAGCTCAAGAAAGTAAGTGTAGCTAGCACTTGTTGTACAAAGCTACTTTTCAGCCAGAAATGAACTTGAGGAGGTGCTTCTCATTTTTCCTACATGAGCATGCCATCTATTGATTTGAAATGATGCATTGAGACACTAGAGAGGCTCTGGAAAGAATTGGGGGTGATAGCTTAAGCAGAAGAATGGAAAGAGAGGTAAAACAGTGCTGCCAAGGGTGAAAATGAGAGAAAGTTACAAAGGGACCTTCTCCAATAATTGACCAATGGCCATGGGAAAGTTACTGGAGGTAAAATATGACTATGTGAGGCTGTGGTAGAAAGTTGAGCTCAAGGGTAAAAGTGGAAGGGGCAAAAGAAGCCAAATTAGTGAGTGCACACAAGGTGTTTGATCTGTGGTTGGGCTACCAGATGAATTCCAATGGCTATGAAACTTAACAGGATCAAATAATAGAGGAAAATGGGCTTGCACACCAAATTTGGGATTTGCTGGATAAGTTTTCCAATGTAGACTTGAAAAACCCTAGAAAGGGGCAGAAATGGGTTTCTGCTTAGAACCCTATTCAAATGAATTCTTACAAATCCAATATATGATGTAGGGGCATTATTTCAGCATTAAGGCATGCACAAAAAGTTTGAGGATAATTGGAGAAACTTTATAATGTAAAGTTTACCAAAGTCAGAAATCAACAGAGAGGGTTTTGAGGGTTTTAGGACAAGTTCCTCTATTCTCCTTGGTATACCAGTTGGTGTGGGTGCCTCATTGGAGTACTGGAACATGTCCACCAAATTTGAGCACAATTGGAGACACTTCACAATGTAGAGTTGCTCAAATTTGATTCTGGACAGATAGGGTTTTAGAGTGATTAGGGGAGTCAAATCAACTTGGATTGAAATGAAACTTGGCAAGATCATCAATAATATCATATATGACATGCTAGAATTTTACTGAAATTTATTGAGAATATTTCTTATAGAAATATTCCAAAAGCTTGAAATATGCAGGAATGGTTTTGAAGGGGTTTGCCCAATATTTTGAACATGACCATGTGTTGAAACTCATAAATATGGAATAAATATATCCACTGAGTATCCCTAAATTTTCTTAAATATTTTGAAGGCAATAAAAATAACTTTCCTTCATAGGAGACCATTTCTGGCCTCACAGAAGGGCTTTTGAATAAAATAATAAAATAACTTTTAAAATAATAATATGGTGGTTTTTGAAAGTCATTTTGATAATGGTTTTAAATAAAACAATTGGTGCAAAATAAACTCCCTAATTTGAGGACTTGTAGTACAAACCTCATCTCAGGGGTTTGAGAGTTTAATTCAAAGAAAAGCTTTTTGGTGAAAATAATATTTGGTAAAAATGGATATTTGTCCTAAACACATGGTATGATCATTAGGCAGGAGATCATGGAGTGAGGAGGTGATTAGGAGAGTGACAGGATCTATTAAGTATCAAACACAATCATGCAGACAAACAAGGCAAACAATAGTCACTCCAACCATCACAAGCATTCACAAAATTTTTAATTGGTCCTAAATTTTGAAATAAGTTACTTAATCAGGAAGGCCAAAAACTGGGGTGTGACAAAGGGGGCCGACTGGTCATATGCACCAGGCCCCCTAGGGTATGGCATGTGGGCCCTACACCCTACAACACAAAATTGTAAGCAGGAAAAATAAAAGGGCCAGGTGGGGGATCGAACCCACCACCTCAGCCAAACACACAACACACTCCACCACTCAGCTACTGCAGGATAGCTACACAATAGAGGGGGTTAAATTCATATAAGCAGGCTCTGCATGCATAACTCCAGGTAAAATCTAAGAAGAAAAAGGGGCGCCATGAGGGGGATCGAACCCACGACCTGCGAGCACATGCACAGTTCTGTTACCACTATGTTGTTACGGTTTGTATGTTCTACCAGAGAGAACAAACCAAAATAAACAATCCACATAACGAGCAATACAGAAGAAAGAAAAGTATGCATAATTAAAAGTGGCGCTTGGGGGGATCGAACCCAAGAGGTCTTTGCGCGAACATCGAACCAGTCGGCTATAGAGGGGGGATCCGCTCAAGAGGGGGGGGGTCCACCCTAGCTGATTACACATAGGCATCTCCCTGCTGGAGCAGTGGGACGCAGGCGAGGACCTCGTCAGTGCACTCGCACCACATACACGTGCACAGGCACACCACAAGGAAATGCAGCACGGAGGAGGCTGCTGCTGCGTTCTGCTGTGTTGCTGCTACTCAAGCTGCTGCTACTACCTCCCTATGAATGCGGCTGCTGCTGCTTCGCACTACACTCTGTCGCTGCTGCTCTATAGACTAAAACGTTGTTGTTGCCGCTTCATGTTAGCTCTAACAGCTGCTGGAGAAGACGAAGTTCAGACTCGTAGGAAGAAGTTCAGTGTCGCCTGTTTCTACAGTTAGTTTGTTTTCAGTTTCGTCAGTAGGACGACGATTTCCTTCGTCAGGTAGAATAAGCCGAGCTGCGTCTCGGTCGTAGTTTGTTAGCTCTTCACGCGGCCTTGACTTGATCGTCGGATGGCACGAAGTAGATAGTCGAGGCCGTTAGACGTGCGACGCGCGGGGATCGCTGGGATGGCAACGCTCATGACCCGGGCATCGCCTGTTTTTCCTCTTTTTCGGTTAGGTCGTTGTAAGCCTGAATAAAAGGAACTAAGCAGAAAAGCTGCAACAGTTGTAGCAGCGCAAAAGACTCTCTCTCTCTCGCGCGCGATCGCATCTCTCCACTCTTTGTTCGATCCTCGCTTCCAACAAGTGGCATCAGAGCTAGGGTTTTAGGTCCCTATGATGGCTGGTGATGGAGGCAAGAAGAAGGTGGGGGACACCAACGATGATGGTAGCAAGAGCTCGCCGAGGTACGCAGCCGGCCAAGGGCGCCAACGTGCCACCATTGACCCGCACGAACTACGCCGAGTGGAGTCTCCTCATGGAGATCAGCATGCAGGCGAGGGGGATGTGGCGCGCGATCGAGGGCGCGGAGGACCTCGACGAGGAGTTCGGCTACCGCAACAACAAGGGCGCGATGGAGTTCATCCTCCGATCCGTGCCGCCTAAGATGCTGCCCATGCTGCGCAAGCACAAGACCTCCCAGGAGCTTTGGGAGGCGATCCGGGCCATGCGTGCAGGTTCCGCGCGGGTCCGGGAGGCCAAAGCCCAAACCATGCAGGGGGAATTCGACCAGCTGCGGCACAAGCCTGGTGAGTCCATTGACAATCTGGCGATGCGCCTCACAGGGTTGTGCGCATGGCTCGGCGAGCTTGGAGATGAGACTAGCGACAAACGTGTGATCCAGAAGTGGCTGCGGATCGTCCCCAAACGATACTCGCAGCTCGCGGTCTCCATCGACAACCTGGTCGATCTGGACACGACGACAATCGAAGAAATCATTGGCCGGTTCAAGGCGGCCGAGGAGCGCTACGAGCTGGACGCTGAAGAAGAGGGCGGCATCAAGTTCCTGCTCACTCTGGACGAGTGGAATGCACGGCAAGGGCGCGGTGATCAAGGACGGTCCTCCAACGAGGGGGCCAACGGCGGGAAGAAGGCACGCGGAAAGGCTCCCGGCGACCGCGGCAAACCTGCTGCCCGCCCTGGCGGCGACAAGCCTGCTCCCAAACGCCAGGGCAACTGCCGATACTGCGGTATTAGCGGACACTGGGTTCGTGAGTGCCGTAAGAAACTGAAGGAGGAGGGCGGCGGCGGCGAGGCGCACCTTGTGGCTGCAGAAGATGAAGACCCAGCGCTCCTCATGGCGCAGCTGATTCCACTCCCTGACGAGCTCATGCAGAAGGCACCGGGCGTCGAGGTAGTGCACCTGGACGAGGAGCGCGCTGATGTGTGCCTTTGGGTCGACGGGGAAGTCAAGGAACCCCGTTGGCACCTTGACACTGGCGCATCCAACCACATGACCGGGAATCCCACTGTTTTCTCCGAGCTGGACCGGCACGTCGGCGACACTGTCCGTTTCGGCGATGGGTCGGTGGTGGAGATCGAAGGACGAGGAACGGTGGTCTTCGTTTCACACGGAGGGCGCCACCGGGTGCTCTCGAGGGTATACTACATACCGCGCCTCCGGACGTCGATCATCTCCATAGGACAGCTCGACGAGACACGGTGCACCGCCCTGATCAAGAGCGGCACGATGGTGCTGCACGATCGACAGCAGATCATCATCGCCAAGGCGGCAAGGAGTAGAAACCGCCTCTACACCGTCGAGCTGGAGATCACAAGGCCAGTATGCTTGGCGGCTACTGTTTGGGAGGATGCGTGGCGTTGGCATGAGCGCTACGGGCATCTCAACTTCGAATCCCTCCGCAAGCTGGCCCAGGGCAACATGGTGAGCGGGCTGCCGGCGGTCGAACACGTCGATCAGATCTGCGATGGGTGCCTCGTCGGCAAGCAGAGGCGAGCCCCCTTTCCTGCCGAGGCCAGTTATCGAGCCCGTGATCGCCTCGACTTGGTTCATGGAGATCTTTGCGGCTCTATCACTCCACCAACGCATGGCGGGAAGAGGTACTTCCTGTTACTGGTCGATGACAAATCTCGTTTTATGTGGGTTGTTTTGCTGAGTAGCAAAGATGAAGCCCCGTCGGCGATCAAACGCTGGCAAGCTGGAGTCGAGGTTGAGACCTCCATCAAGCTCCGTGTGTTGCGGACCGGCAAGGGTGGCGAGTTCACCTCGACAGAGTTTGGGGAATATTGCGCTGATCGTGGGATACGTCGGCATCTCACCGCTCCGTACTGACCACAGCAGAACGGGGTGGTGGAGTGGCAGAACCAGTCCGTCGTGGGCACGACGAGGTGCCTTCTGAAGTCAAAGGGGGTGCCAAATGAATTTTTGGGGGAGGCGGTGGTCACCGCCGTCCACCTACTGAACTGCGTGCCAACGAAAGCTGTGCGGGGTATGACCCCGTACGAGGCGTGGCATGGGGAGAAGCCAGCGATGGGATACTTCCGCACGTTCGGATGCATCGCCTACACCAAGATAACCCGGCCAGAGGCGAAGGAACTCGATGATCGCAGTCTGCGGACTGTCTTCATCGGCTACGAGCACGGGCAGTCCAAGGTGTGGCATGTCTATGATCCCGTGGGCAAGCGGGTTCACGTAACTCGTGACGCCATCTTCGATGAGATGGCAAACTGGGACTGGGAGGCTCCGGTACAGGCCGATGGCTCCTTCGCCATCGACTTCACCCCGAGTGTGGCCCTGCCACAGGTTGGGGATCCGGCTACGCCATCACCCACGACTGCAGCACGCCCGTCAACTCCGGTGCCCATACACACCCCTGCGCGATGCGATGAAGAAGGAGACGAAGCCAGGAGGCAGTACGCCTCTCCTCCTCCAGGAGCTACACCTAACGCGGAGTTGGGTGGCGATGAAGCGCCACGCTGTTACCGCATGCTCGATGCTGTTCTCCAGGAGGCGGAACCAAGCGCAGTGGATGCGGCCACGCTGCTCCTGGTGGCCGGCGAAGAACCGAACACGTTCGAGGAGGTGGAGCCGCACACAGCGTGGCGGGCGAGCATGCTTGATGAGATGCAGTCCATCGACGACAATCAAACCTGGACACTCACCACTCTCCCCCGGGCAAGAAGGCGATCGGGGTGAAGTGGGTCTACAAGCTCAAGTAAAACTCTGATGGGGAGATTATCAAGTACAAGGCGAGGCTTGTTGCGAAGGGCTACGTGCAGCCACCAGGGGTAGACTACGACGAAGTTTTTGCCCTGGTGGCACGGCTGGAGTCCGTGCGGTTGCTTCTCGCGATCGCTGCACAAGCGGGCTAGGAAGTTCATCATCTCGACGTCAAGTCAGCTTTCTTGAATGGAGACCTGCAGGAGGAGGTTTATGTGGTGCAACCACCTGGTTTCGAGCACGCTGGTGAAGAAGAGAAGGTCCTCCGCCTTTCCAAGGCTATGTACGGCCTTTGCCAAGCACCGCGCGCCTGGAATATCAAGTTGGACGAGACGCTGGTGTCATTCGGGTTCCAGCGAAGCCCGTCCGAGCACTCCGTCTACATGCGGCGCAACGGCGACGAGCGACTGCTGGTGGGCGTCTACGTCGATGAGATCATTATCAGTGGGTCAAGCAAGGAGGACATCCACTGGTTCAAGCAACAGATGCAGTCCACCTTCTCCATGAGTGACCTCGGGTTGCTAAGCTGCTACCTTGGCATTGAGGTGCACCAAGGAGACGATGCCATCACTCTCAAACAAGCAAGCTATGCGGCAAAGATCGTGGATAAAGGGGGGCTGACGGGTGCCATCCCATGCATGTTCCGATGGAGCCACGGCTGAAGCTGAGCAAGGAGAGTGCAAATCCGCCGGTAGAGAAGAAACTCTATCGCAACATTGTTGGGAGTCTTCGCTACTTGGTGCACACAAGGCGTGACATAGCCTTCGAAGTTGGCTACATCAGCAGGTTCATGGAGGCTCCCACGACAGAGCACTGGGCGGCTGTCAAGCACCTGCTAAGGTATGTGTCCGGAACGTTGAACTATGGATGCATATACAAGAAAGGAAGTGTGGAGCCATAGCTGGTAGGCTACAGCGATGCATATTTCTCCAGAGATATTGATGACAGGAAGAGCACATCAGGCACAGTGTTCGTCTTCGGGGGGAGCGCGATCAGTTGGCAATCTCAGAAACAGAAAGTGGTCGCCCTCTCCTCGTGTGAAGCCGAATACATGGCAGCAACCACAGCTGCGTGCACTGGTGTCTGGCTCTGGCAGATGCTTGGTGATCTTCTGGGGGAACCTCGAAGGAAGACCACGCTGCTTATTGATAATAAGTTTGCGATTCAACTTTGCAAGAACCATGTCTTTCACGACAGAACCAAGCACATTGAGACTCGGTTTCATTTCATTAGCGAGTGTGTGTAGGACGGAAGGGTTGCCGTCGACTACGTCCACACCGGCGAGCAGCTAGCTGATATTCTCACAAAGGCACTGCCTTGAGAGAAGTTCCACGAGCTACGGGAGAAGTTGGGCATGGTAAACATCAGCAACTGATTAGTGTTGGTGAACGTCACATGGGAAACAAAAAATTTCCTACGCGCACGAAGACCTATCATGGTGATGTCCATCTACGAGAGGGGATGAGTGATCTACGTACCCTTGTAGACCGTACAGCAGAAGCGTTAGTGAACGCGGTTGATGTAGTGGAACGTCCTCACGTCCCTCGATCCGCCCCGCGAACAATCCCGCGATCAGTTCCACGATCTAGTACCGAACGGACGACACCTCCGCGTTCAGCACACGTACAGCTCGATGATGATCTTGGCCTTCTTGATCCAGCAAGAGAGACGGAGAGTTAGAAGAGTTCTCCGGCAGCGTGACGGCGCTCCGGAGGTTGGTGATGATCTCGTCTCAGCAGGGCTCCGCCCGAGCTCCGCAGAAACGCGATCTAGAGGAAAAACCGTGGAGGTATGTGGTCGGGCTGCCGTGGAAAAGTCGTCTCACATCAGCCCTAAAACCTCCGTATATACAGGTGGGAGAGGGGGGCCTTTCCTTGGGGCTCAAGGAGCCCCAAGGGGGTCGGCCGAGCCAAGGGGGGAAGGTCTCCCCCCCAAACCGAGTTGGACTTGGTTTGGTGGGTGGGAGTCCTTCCTTCCCTTCCCACCTCCTCCTTTTTTTTCTTTCTCTTTGATTTTTCTTCCAATGCGCATAGGGCCCTTTTGGGCTGTCCCACCAGCCCACTAAGGGCTGGTGCGCCACCCTCAAGACCTATGGGCTTCCCCGGGGTGGGTTGCCCCCCCGGTGAACTCCCGGAACCCATTCGTCATTCCCGGTACATTCCCGGTAACTCCGAAAACCTTCCGGTAATCAAATGAGGTCATCCTATTTATCAATCTTCGTTTCCGGACCATTCCGGAAACCCTCGTGACGTCCGTGATCTCATCCTGGACTCCGAACAACATTCGGTAACCAACCATATAACTCAAATACGCATAAAACAACGTCGAACCTTAAGTGTGCAGACCCCGCGGGTTCGAGAACTATGTAGACATGACCCGAGAGACTCCTCGGTCAATATCCAATAGCGGGACCTGGATGCCCATATTGGATCCTACATATTCTACGAAGAACTTATCGTTTGAACCTCAGTGCCAAGGATTCATATAATCCCGTATGTCATTCCCTTTGTCCTTCGGTATGTTACTTGCCCGAGATTCGATCGTCAGTATCCCCATACCTATTTCAATCTCGTTTACCGTCAAGTCTCTTTACTCGTTCCGTAATACAAGATCCCGCAACTTACACTAAGTCACATTGCTTGCAAGGCTTGTGTGTGATGTTGTATTACCGAGTGGGCCCCGAGATACCTCTCCGTCACACGGAGTGACAAATCCCAGTCTTGATCCATACTAACTCAACTAACACCTTCGGAGATACCTGTAGAGCATCTTTATAGTCACCCAGTTACGTTGCGACGTTTGATACACACAAAGTATTCCTCCGGTGTCAGTGAGTTATATGATCTCATGGTCATAGGAACAAATACTTGACACACAGAAAACAGTAGCAACAAAGTGACACGATCAACATGCTACGTCTATTAGTTTGGGTCTAGTCCATCACATGATTCTCCTAATGATGTGATCCCGTTATCAAGTAACAACACTTGCTTATGGCCAGGAAACCTTGGCCATCTTTGATCAACGAGCTAATCAACTAGAGGCTTACTAGGGACAGTGTTTTGTCTATGTATCCACACAAGTATTGTGTTTCCAATCAATACAATTATAGCATGGATAATAAACGATTATCATGAACAAAGAAATATAATAATAACTAATTTATTATTGCCCCTAGGGCATATTTCCAACAGTCTCCCACTTGCACTAGAGTCAGTAATCTAGTTCACATCACCATGTGATTCCAACGAATCCAACACCCATATAGTTATGGGGTCTGATCACGTCTTGCTTATGAGAGAGTGTTTTAGTCAACGGTTCTGAAATTTTCAGATCCGTGTGTTCTTTACAAATCTTTATGTCATCTTATAGATGCTGCTACTATGTGCTATTCGGAAATACTCCAAATATCTACTCTACTATACGAATCCGTTTCACTACTCATAGTTATTCGGATTAGTGTCAAAGCTTACATCGATGTAACCCTTCACGAAGAACTCTTTAACCACCTCCATAATCGAGAAAAATTCCTTAGTCCATCAGTTACTAAGGATAAATTTTGACTGCTGCTAGTGATTCAATCATGGATCACTCTCTATACCTCTCAACAGACTTGCTGCAAGGCACACATCAGGTGCGGTACTCAGCATGGCGTACTTTAGAGTCTACGGCTAAGGCATAGAAGACGACCTTCGTCTATTCTCTTTATTCTGCCGTGGTCGGGTTTTGAGTCTTACTCAAATTCACACCTTACAACGCAACCAAGAACTCCTTCTTTGCTGATCTATTTTGAACTCTTTCAAAACTTGTCAAGGCATGCATCTCATTGAAACTTCCATTAAGCGCTTTCGATCCATCTCCATAGATCTTTGATGCTCAACGTTCAAGTAGCTCAATCCAGGTGTTCCTTTGAAAACTCCTTTCAAACAACCTTGTATGCTTTACAGAAATTCTACATTACTTCTGATCCACAATATGTCAACCACATATATTTATCAGAAATTCTATAGTGCTCCCACTCACTTCTTTGGAAATACAAGTTTCTCATAAACCTTGTACAAACCCAAAATCCTTGATCATCTCATCAAAGTGTATATTCCAACTCCGAGATGCTTGCACCAGTCCATTTAAAGGATCGCTGGAGCTTGCATACTTGCTAGTATCTTTAGGATCGACAAAACCTCATGATTGTATCTCATACAATGTTTTCTCAAGGAAACCGTCGAGGAAACAATGTTTTGACATCCTACATGCAATATTTCACAAAATAATGCAGCAACTACTAACATAATTCTAACAGACCTTTAGCATCGCTACGAGTGAGAAAGTCTCATCATAGTCAACTGTTTGATCTTGTCGGAAACATCTTTGCGACAAGTCGAGCTTTTCTTAATAGTGACTTATCACTATCATCGTCTATCTTCCTTTTAAAGATCCATCTTTACTCAATAGTCCTATGACCATCAAGTAGTTCTTCCAAAGTCTACACTTTGTTTTCATACATGGATCCTCTCTCGGATTTCATGGCTTCCAGCCATTTGTTGGAATCTGGGCCCACCATTGCTTTCTCCATAACTCGTAGGTTCACTGTTGCTCAACAACATGACCTCCAAGACAGGGTTACCATACCACTCTGTAGTAGTACGCGACCTTGTCAACCTACAAGGCTTGTAGTAACTTGATCTGATGCTCGATGATCACCATCATCAGCTTTCACTTCAATTGGTGTAGGCGCCACAGGAACAACTTCCTGCGCCCTGCTACACACTGGTCGAAGTGATGGTTCAATAACCTCATCAAGTTCTACCACCCTCCCACTCAATTCTTTCAAGAGAAACCTTTCCTCGAGAAAGGATCCGTTTCTAGAAACAAACACTTTGTTTTTGGATCTGAGATAGGAGATGTACCCAACCGTTTTGGATATCCTATGAAGATGCATTTATCCGCTTTGGGTTCGGGCTTATCAGACTGAAACTTTTTCACATAAGTGTCGAAACCCCAAACTTTCAAGAAACGACAGTTTATATTTCTCTAAACCTCAGTCTATACTGTGTCATCTCAACGGAAATACGTGGCGCCCTATTTAATGTGAATGCGGTTGTCTCTAATGCTTAACCCATAAACGATAGTGGTAATTCGATAAGAGACATCATAACATGCACCATACCAAATAGTGTGTGGCTATGACGTTCAGACACATCATCACACTATGATGTTCTAGGTGGCATGAACTGCGAAACAACTTCCACATTGTCTTGACTGCGTACCAAAACTCGTAACTCAGATATTCATTTCTATGATCATATCGTAGACAGTTTATCCTCTTGTTACGACGAACTTCACTCCTGAAACAGAATTGAACTTTTCAATATTTCAGACTTGTGATTCATTAAGCAAATACTCTAGTATCTACTCAAATCGTCATTGAAGTAAGAACATAATGATATCCACTGCGTGCCTCAGCACCCATTGGACTGCATACATCAAAATGTATCACTTCCAACAAGTTACTATCTTCTTTCATCTCAATGAAAACAAGGCCTTGCTCATGTGGTATGATTTGCATGTCACTAGTGATTCAAAATCCAGTGAGTATAAAGATCCATCAGCATGGAGCCTCTTCATGCAATTTATACCAACATGACTCAAGCGGCAGTGCCACAAGTAAGTGGTACTATCATCATTACCTCGTATCTTTTGGCACCAATATCATGAACATGTGTAACACTACGATCGAGATTCAATAAACCATTGAAGGTGATTATTCAAGAAAATAGAGTAACCATTATTCTCTTTAAATGAATAATCGTATTGCAATAAACACGATCCAATCATGTTCATGCTTAACGCAAGCACCAAATAACAATTATTTAGGTTTAACACCAATCCCGATGGTAGAGAGAGCGTGCGACATTTGATCATATCAATCTTGGAAACACTTCCAACACGTATCGTCACCTCGCCTTTAGCTAGTCTCCGTTTATGCCGTAGCTTTCATTTCGTGTTACTAATCACTTAGCAACCGAACCGGTATCCAATACCCTCATGCTACTAGGAGTACTAGTAAAGTACACATCAACATCATGTATATCAAATATACTTCTTTCGACTTTTGCCAGCCTTCTTATCTACCAATTATCTAGAGTTGCTCCACCTCAGTGACTGTTCCCCTCATTACAGAAGCACTTAGTCTCGGGTTTGGGTTTAATCTTGGGTCTCTTCATTAGTGCAGCAACCGTTTTTCCGTTTCACGAAGTATCCCTTCTAGCCCTTGCCTTTCTTGAAACTTAGTGGTTTTTCAAACCATCAACTATTGACGCTCCTTCTTGATTTCTACTTTCGTAGTGTCAAACATCGCGAATCACTCAAAGATCATTGTATCTATCCTTGATATGTTATAGTTCATCACGAAGCTCTCACAGCTTGGTGGCAGTGACTTTGGAGAACTATCACTATCTCATCTGGAAGATTAACTCCCACTTGATTCAAGCGATTGTCGTACTCAGATAATCTAAGCACACGCTCAACGATTGAGCTTTTCTCCTTTACTTTGTGGACAAAGAATCTTGTCGGAGGTCTCGTACCTCTCAATAAGGGCACGAGCAAGAAATCACAATTTCATCTCTTTAGAACATCACTTATGTTCCGTGACGTTTCAAAACGTCTTCGGTGCCTTGCTTCTAGGCCATTAAGTATTTTGCACGGAACTATCGTGTAGTTATCAGAAACGTGTATGTCGGATGTTCAGAGCATCCACAGACGACGCTCGAGGTGCAGCACACCGAGTGGTGCATTAAGGACATAAGCCTTTTGCGCAGCAACGAGGACAATCCTCTTCAAAGTTTGCTACTATCAACTTTCAACTAAATTTTCTCTAGGAACATATAAAACAATAGAGCTATAGCGCAAGCTACATCGTAATTCGCAAAGACCATTAGACTATGTTCATGACAATTAGTTCAATTAATCATATTACTAAAGAACTCCCACTCAAAAAGTACATCTCTCTAGTCATTTGAGTGGTACATGATCCAAATCCACTATCTCAAGTCCGATCATCACGTGAGTCGAGAATAGTTTCAGTGGCAAGCATCTCTATGCTAATCATATCAACTATACGATTCATGCTCGACCTTTTGGTCTCATGTGTTCCGGGGCCATGTCTGCACATGCTAGGCTCGTCAAGCTTAACCCGAGTGTTCCGCGTGTGCAACTGTTTTGCACCCGTTGTATGTGAACGTTGAGTCTATCACACCCGATCATCACGTGGTGTCTCGAAACGAAGAACTGTCGCAACGGTGCACAGTCGGGGAGAACACAATTTCGTCTTGAAATTTTAGTGAGAGATCACCTCATAATGCTACCGTCATTCTAAGCAAGATAAGGTGCATAAAGGATTAACATCACATGCAATTCATAAGTGACATGATATGGCCATCATCATGTGCTTCTTGATCTCCATCACCAAAGCACCGGCACGATCTTCTTGTCGCCGGCGTCACACCATGATCTCCATCATCATGATCTCCATCAACGTGTCGCCATCGGGGTTGTCGTGCTACTCATGCTATTACTACTAAAGCTACGTCCTAGCAATATAGTAAACGCATCTGCAAGCACAAATGTTAGTTTAAAGACAACCCTATGGCTCCTGCCGGTTGCCGTACCATTGACGTGCAAGTCGATATTAACTATTACAACATGATCATCTCATACATCCAATATATCACATCACATCGTTGGCCATATCACATCACAAGCATACCCTGCAAAAACAAGTTAGACGTCCTCTAATTTTGTTGTTGCATGTTTTACGTGGTGACCATGGGTATCTAGTAGGATCGCATCTTACTTACGCAAACACCCCAACGGAGATATATGAGTTGCTATTTAACCTCATCCAAGGACCTCCTCGGTCAAATCCGATTCAACTAAAGTTGGAGAAACCGACACTTGCCAGTCATCTTTGAGCAACGGGGTTACTCGTAGCGATGAAACCAGTCTCTCGTAAGCGTACGAGTAATGTCGGTCCAAGCCGCTTCAATCCAACAATACCGCGGAATCAAGAAAAGACTAAGGAGGGCAGCAAAACGCACATCACCGCCCACAAAAACTTTTGTGTTCTACTCGAGAAGACATCTACGCATGAACCTAGCTCATGATGCCACTGTGGTGAACGTCGCATGGGAAACAAAAAATTTCCTACGCGCACGAAGACCTATCATGGTGATGTCCATCTACGAGAGGGGATGAGTGATCTACGTACCCTTGTAGACCGTACAGCAGAAGCGTTAGTGAACGCGGTTGATGTAGTGGAACGTCCTCACGTCCCTCGATCCGCCCCGCGAACAATCCCGCGATCAGTTCCACGATCTAGTACCGAACGGACGGCACCTCCGCGTTCAGCACACATACAGCCCGACGATGATCTCGGCCTTCTTGATCCAGCAAGAGAGACGGAGAGGTAGAAGAGTTCTCCGGCAGCGTGACGGCGCTCCGGAGGTTGGTGATGATCTCGTCTCAGCAGGGCTCCGCCCGAGCTCCGCAGAAACGCGATCTAGAGGAAAAACCGTGGAGGTGTGTGGTCGGGTTGCCGTGGAAAAGTCGTCCGAAATCAGCCCTAAAACCTATGTATATATAGGTGGGAGAGGGGGGCCTTGCCTTGGGGCTCAAGGAGCCCCAAGGGGGTCGGCCGAGCCAAGGGGGAAGGTCTCCCCCCCAAACCGAGTTGGACTTGGTTTGGTGGGTGGAGTCCTTCCTTCCCTTCCCACCTCCTCCTTTTTTTTCTTTCTCTTTGATTTTTCTTCCAATGCGCATAGGGCCCTTTTGGGCTGTCCCACCATCCCACTAAGGGCTGGTGCGCCACCCTCAAGGCCTATGGGCTTCCCCGGGGTGGGTTGCCCCCCCGGTGAACTCCCGGAACCCATTCGTCATTCCCGGTACATTCCCGGTAACTCCGGAAACCTTCCGGTAATCAAATGAGGTCATCCTATATATCAATCTTCGTTTCTGGACCATTCCGGAAACCCTCGTGACGTCCGTGATCTCATCCTGGACTCCGAACAACATTCGGTAACCAACCATATAACTCAAATACGCATAAAACAACGTCGAACCTTAAGTGTGCAGACCCCGCGGGTTCGAGAACTATGTAGACATGACCCGAGAGACTCCTCGGTCAATATCCAATAGCGGGACCTGGATGCCCATATTGGATCCTACATATTCTACGAAGAACTTATCGTTTGAACCTCAGTGCCAAGGATTCATATAATCCCGTATGTCATTCCCTTTGTCCTTCGGTATGTTACTTGCCCGAGATTCGATCGTCAGTATCCCCATACCTATTTCAATCTCGTTTACCGTCAAGTCTCTTTACTCGTTCCGTAATACAAGATCCCGCAACTTACACTAAGTCACATTGCTTGCAAGGCTTGTGTGTGGTGTTGTATTACCGAGTGGGCCCCGAGATACCTCTCCGTCACACGGAGTGACAAATCCCAGTCTTGATCCATACTAACTCAACTAACACCTTCGGAGATACCTGTAGAGCATCTTTATAGTCACCCAGTTACGTTGCGACGTTTGATACACACAAAGTATTCCTCCGGTGTCAGTGAGTTATATGATCTCATGGTCATAGGAACAAATACTTGACATGCAGAAAACAGTAGCAACAAAATGACACGATCAACATGCTACGTCTATTAGTTTGGGTCTAGTCCATCACATGATTCTCCTAATGATGTGATCCCGTTATCAAGTAACAACACTTGCCTATGGCCAGGAAACCTTGGCCATATTTGATCAACGAGCTAGTCAACTAGAGGCTTACTAGGGACAGTGTTTTGTCTATGTATCCACACAAGTATTGTGTTTCCAATCAATACAATTATAGCATGGATAATAAACGATTGTCATGAACAAAGAAATATAATAATAACTAATTTATTATTGCCTCTAGGGAATATTTCCAACAATTAGGGGGGAGAGTGTTAGCTCTAACAGCTGCTAGAGATGACGAAGTTCAGACTCGTAGGAAGAAGTTCAGTGTTGCCTGTTTCGACAGTTAGTTTGTTTTTTGTTTCGTCAGTAGGACGACGATTTCCTTCGTCAGGTAGAATAAGCCGAGTTGCGTCTCGGTCGTAGTTTGTTAGCTCTTCACGTGGCCTTGATGTTGGGGAACGTAGCATAAATTCAAAATTTTCCTACGCATATTCAGATCTTCCTATGGAGAGACCAGCAACGAGAGAGGGGTAAGAGCATCTTCATACCTTTGAAGATTGCTAAGAGGAAGCGTTGCTAGAACGCGGTTGATGGAGTCGTACTCGCAGCGATTCCGATCTAGTGCCGAACTACGGCACCTCCGCGTTCAACACACGTGCAGCCCGGTGGCGTCTCCCGCACCTTGATCCAGCAAGGAGGAAGGAGAGGTTGGGGAAGAACTCCAGCAGCATGACGGCATGGTGTCGATGGAGAGACGAGGTCTCCCGGCAGGGCTTCGCCAAGCACCGGCAGAGAGGAGGAGGAAGAAGGGCAGGGCTGCGCCGAGGGAGAGGCAAAAATCTGATCTCCAATGGCCAAAAGTGCCCACTATATATAGGGGGAGGGGAGAGGGGGTGCCACCCCTAGGGGTTCCCACCCTAGGGGGTGCGGCAGCCCCCCCAGATGGGAGGTGCGGCGGCTAGAGGGGGGAGGAGGGGGTGGCGCACCATCTGGTGGGCCTTAGGCCCACCTAGCTTAGGGTTTGCCCCCCCTTTTCTCTCCCCTGCGCATTGGGCTGAGTGGGGAGGCGCACCAGCCCACCTAGGGGCTGGTTCCCACCCCACTTGCCCCACCTTACCTCCCAGGGTCGTTGCCCCCCTTCGGTGGTCCCCCGGGGCCACCTCCGGTGGTCCCGGTGGTCCCGGTACGTTACCGGTGATGCCCGAAACACTTCCGGTATCCGAAACCATCCGTCCTATATATCAATCTTTACCTCCGGACCATTCCGGAGCTCCTCGTGACGTCCGGGATCTCATCCGGGACTCTGAACAACTTTCGGTAACCTCGTATAACAATTCCCTATAACCCTAGCGTCATCGAACCTTAAGTGTGTAGACCCTACGGGTTCGGGAGACAGGCAGACATGACCGAGACACCTCTCTGGCCAATAACCATCAGCGGGGTCTGGATACCCATGGTGGCTCCCACTTGCTCCAGATGATCTCATCGGATGAACCACGATGTCAAGGATTCAATCAATCCCGTATACGATTCCCTTTGTCTGTCAGTATAGAACTTGCCCGAGATTCGATTGTCGGTATACCAATACCTTGTTCAATCTCGTTACCGGTAAGTCTCTTTACTCGTTCCGTAGCACGTCATCGTGTGACTAACTCCTTAGTCACATTGAGCTCATGATGATGTTCTACCGAGTGGGCCCAGAGATACCTCTCCATCACGGAGTGACAAATCCCGATCTTGATTCGTACCAACCCAACATACACTTTCAGAGATACCCGTAGTGCACCTTTATAGTCACCCAGTTATGTTGTGACGTTTGATACACCCAAAGCACTCCTACGGCATCCGGGAGTTGCACAATCTCATGGTCGAAGGAAAAGACACTTGACATTAGAAAAGCTTTAGCATACGAACAATACGATCTAGTGCTATGCTTAGGATTGGGTCTTGTCCATCACATCATTCTCCCAATGATGTGATCCCGTTATCAATGACATCTAATGCCCATGATCAGGAAACCATGATCATCTATTGACTAACGAGCTAGCCCACTAGAGGCTTGCTAGGGACACATTGTGATCTATTTATTCACACATGTATTACTGTTTCCTGTTAATACAATTATAGCATGAACAATAGACGATTATCATGAACAAGGAATTATGATAATAACCATTTTATTATTGCCTCTAGGGCATATTTCCAACACTTGACTTGATCGTGGGATGGCACGAAGTAGATAGTCGAGGCCGTTAGACGTGCGATGCGCGGGGATCGCTGGGATGGCAACGCTCATAACCCGAACATCGCCTGTTTTTCCTCTTTTTCGGTTAGGTCGTTGTAAGCTTGAATAAAAGGAACTAAGCAGAAAAGCTGCAGCAGTTGTAGGAGCGCAAAAGATTCTCTCTCGCGCGCGATCGCATCTCTCCACTCTCTGTTCGATCCTCACTTCCAACACTTCACACACCTGCCGGTGCAACTCCGGCAAGCTCGAACCTACTCCCGCTGCAACAGATCGAGGGAAACACGGAGGGGAACCGGGCTGTGCCCTAGGGTTCAGAGATGGAGATCCATGCGACAAGGAGGAGGAAACGACGACGAGCCGCCGCAGAAGGTTCGCTGGAGTTGAGGAAGAAGCCTGCCGTCGTGGACGTCGAGGGAGGAGTCTTTGCGCCCGATCTCTCCGAGAATGGAATCCTCGTCGTGTTCTCTTGCTCCTGGTAGCGTCGGGGAGGAGGACGTCGCTGGATCACCATGGCCCCAAGCTCGCACCTGAGCCGACCATGGTGGGGCGCAGCTCGGGGTCTCGCCACGGCGACGCTAGGAGGGGAGAGGAGGGAAGAACGAGGCGCGTCTAGGGCAAGGGGAGTTGCTCGTGCGGCTAAATAGCCTCGATGCTCACTCTGCTGGCCACCCGATCTGTGGAGAGAGGGATCGGTGGCTCTCCCTGGCGCCGTATACACGTGACGCACGCGAGGAAGAAGAGGGATGCGACTCTGGGCTCTGGGCCGAAGCAATTAGGCATGGGCCTGGCTCTCTCTCTCTCACGTTTGAAACCCTTAACAAAAAAAATTCACTTAGAAATAAAAGCCACATGCAAAAGGAAAATAATTAGACAAAAATAAAAATACTTTTGGGCTCCTAAAAACATGCTTTAATTTATAAAAAATAAATTGGGCATTTTTTAAGAGTAAAATTTAAATGCCTTTTATTTAAAGAAGACTTTGTTTTAAAACAAAACCAAAATGGAAACTAATCATAAAACCAGAGGGGTTGCCTCCAAAATTACAAGAAGTATTTTAGAAAAGGAGGAACTTTTTTATTGGGTCAAAACAAACGGTTTTAAACTGCCACAAAATAATTGGAAGGGAGGGGGAGTTTTGAAGTCATGGTGCAACAAGGTTTTTTTGAGATGAACCTTGTTACACCCACACCACATAACCATCACATGCCACTCTCACACAATGCACTCCATTCAAACACCAAGGTGCAAGACAAGCAACACAAGACAAAGACAAATGATGATGCCATGCATGATGCCATGATGCACATGAAATGATGACACCATTGAGCTGAAACCACTTGACATTAACATAGCAAGGTTGCCTTACAAGGACAGATTTACAAGGGGGGGGGGGAGGAATTGCATTGGGGCTGTCACAACTCTCCCACACTACAAGAGGATTTCGACCCGAGATGTAGGACTGGAAGAACTCTGGGAGTCCGGAACGGAGGTGGTCCTCGCGCTCCCAAGTGGCTTCTTTGTCTGAATGATGTGACCATTGCACTTTGAGGAACTTGATTGACTTATTGCGGGTCTTGCGCTCAGTCTCTTCAAGAATTGCTATAGGATGCTCATGGTAGGTTAGGTCAGGTTGGAGATCAACTGTGCGCTTGGGAGTCTTGAAGCATCTCCGGAGCTGAGAGACATGAAACACATCATGCACATTGGAGAAGTTGGATGGAAGCTCTAACTGATATGCAATATGACCTCTCTTGCCAACAACTTTGAAAGGACCAACGAAGCGAGGAGCGAGCTTTCCTTTGATGACGAAGCGCTGAGTGCCCTTCATGGGAGACACTTTGAGATACACAAAATCATCGAGCTGAAAAGTCATGTCATGATGTTTGCTATCATAGTAGCTCTTCTGAAGGGACTGAGATGCTTTGAGTTTATCCCGAATGACACGTCACATTTGCTCTGCTTGAGCAATCATGTCATTCCCAAGAATCCGATGCTTACCAGTCTCTAACCAATTGAGCGTGGTACGACACTTCCTGCCATATAGAATCTCGAATGGAGCCTTGCCTGAGCTTGCTTGAAAGTTGTTATTGTATGAGAACTTGGCAAATGGTAGGCAATCTTCCCACTTCATGCCAAAAGAAATCACACAAGCTCTGAGCATATCTTCAAGGATGGAAAGTTGTACTGAAACAGATCTTAGTACCCATCGCAGACTGAAAGGAATCCCACAACCTAGAAGTGAAGATGCTTCCACGATCTGAAGAAATGAGCGTAGGAACACCATGCAAAGAGACTATCCTTGACGTATACAACTTTGCAAGCTGAGCTGCCGAGGTAGACTCTTTGACCTGGAGGAAATGAGCAACTTTGGTCAACTTGTCGATGACGACGAAGATGGCATCGTTGCCTCTCTTGAACTTCGGAAACCTAGTGAAAAATCCATTTCCACATGATCGAATTTCCACTCGGGAATAGGCAAGGGATGAAGAAGGCCTGCTGGACGTTGATGCTCCGCCTTCACTCTGCGACACACATCACACTCGTTCACGAACTTAGCAATTTCACGTTTCATGCGAGTCCACCAGAAGGTCTGCTTCAGATCCTGATACATTTTGGAGCTTCCTGGATGTAGCGAGAGGAGGGAATTATAGGCTTCATCCATGATAAATTTCCCAAGCTCTCCTTTCGGAACGACAAGGCGGTCCACGAAGAACAAGGTATCTTTGTCATCAACACGGAAGCACCTATATTTTGGAATGCTCTTTGCCAAGCCAATCTGAAATTTCTTCACCATCGCATCAAGAAGTTGAGCTTGTCGGACTTGGTCTTCCAAGGTAGGAGAAATTTGGAGATTAGCAAGAAATCCGCAAGGTACTATCTGAAGGTTGAGTTTCCTGAAATATTCACAAAGATCAGGCTAGAGAGGCTTCACGATGAGTGTGTTGCAGTAAGCCTTTCTGCTCAAAGTATCTGCAATGACTTTTGCTTTTCCTGGAGTGAACACAATGCTCGGATTATAATCTTGCATCATTTCTACCCAACGAGTTTGCCGAAGATTGAGACTTGGTTGGGTGAAGATGTATTTGATACTTTTGTGATCGGTGTAGACTTCAACCTGTCTGCCCAACAAGAGGTGTCTCCAAGTCATCAAAGCATGGACCACTGCCGCCAACTCAAGATCATTAGGGGGGTAGTTCTTCTCACTTGGCTTCAATCACCTCGAGGTATAAGCTACCACTTTCTTCTCTTGCATCAGGACTGCACCAAGACCTTGGCGAGAGGCATCACCGAATACTTGATAAGGCTTGGAATCATGAGGAGGAGTCAAGACTGGAGTTGAGGTGAGCTTCTCTTTGAGTGTATCGAAAGCCAATTGACACTCTAGAGACCAGACAAACTTCACACTCTTCTGAAGAAGGTTGGACAGAGGCTTAGCAATCTTGGAGAAGTTCTCAACGAACCTTCTGCAATAGCTTGCAAGCCTGAGATAGCTTTGAAGCTGCTTCACATTCTCAGGAGGTTCCCACTCAACAATGGCCTTCACCTTTGTAGGATCAAATTTGATGCCCTCGACAGAGATGATGTGCCCAAGGTACACAACTTCCTTCAACGAGAATTGACATTTGGAAAACCTAGCATAGAACTTATGCTCTCTTAGCTTATCAAGCACAAGCCGAAGATGTTCTTCATGCTCTTCCTTAGTTTCAGAAAAGACCAGAATGTCATCAAGATACACCAAGACAAATTTATTCTTGAATGAGGAGAAGATATAATTCATCATACGAGAGAAGGTCGAAGGAGCATTGGCGAGACCAAAAGACATCACTGTGTACTCATAAGAGCCAAAGCTTGTCCTGAAAGCAGTCTTTGGAATATCTTCTTCACGAATGCGGATCTGATGATAGCCCATCCGGAGATCAAGCTTAGAGAAAATCTTGGCCCCTTTCAGTTGCTCGAACAATTCATTGATGTTGGGAAGTGGATACTTGTTTCTGATTGTCTTCTTATTCAATGGACGGTAATCAATACAGAGTTGGTCTGTGCCATCCTTCTTTTTTACAAACAGAACACCACAACCCCAAGGAGATGAACTTGATCTGATCATACCTAGATGTTCTTGCTCATCAAGCTGCTTCTTCAACTCTTTCAGCTCTTCGGGACCAAGTTTATACGGCCGCTTGCAGACCGGTTCAGTTCGAGGTTCAAGCTCAGTTACGAACTCAACTGGCTAGTGTGGAGGCATTCCTGGCAATTATTCTGGGAAGACATCTTCATACTCACAGACCATTGGAACTTGAGAAATGGGCGAGATTTCACCCTTCTCATTGAGGGAAAACAAACGAATCGTTTCATCGCAAGCATCGAAAATGATCACGCCCTCCGAAGGATGAGTCAACTTGACTTCTTTTGCTTCACAATCAATAGACGCCTTGATCATCGCTACCCAATCCATGCCAAGGATCAAATCAATATCCGAATTGCCAAGGACATAAGGAGATGCCAGAAAGGAATAATTGCCCATCTTGACAGAGACCTCCGGAACCACACAATTGGTTCTCGTTTGAACTCCCGGAGAAACAATACCCAACGGTCTATCCAAATTTGCAGAAGGGAAATCATGCTTGATGAAAAATGGCATTGACATAAAACAATGCAATGCACTAGAATCACACAAGACCTTTGAAGGAATAGAATTAAGCAAGAGATTACCCATGATTACATCTGAGGAGTTCTCTGCTTCAGCTGTATTTACCATGTTCACCCTTGCAGTCTTGGAGTTGAACTTCACCATTGCATTGCCTGGGGGCCTGACTGGAGAAGGAGGTGGAATATGCTGCTGGTTGGTGCACTTGTTAGAGTAATGACCCTTCTAACCACACCTGTGACAAGTCACCTCCGACAGCGGACGGAATTGCACTTGAGGATTCCCTTGCTTCTGCTGTTGAAATCTCTGCTGGAAAGATGGGTTGGGTGGGTGGGAAGAACCACGACCACCAGACTGCTTGGACTGTTGAGGCTGCCGAGAAGGAGGAGATACCCAATATTTTGGTTGCTTCTGAACCACCCGAGTTAAGGGTGAGGAACTAGAATCTCTGCAACGCTTCCTCAGGTTCTCAACTTTGAGCAAAGACGCCTCAGCCCTGTGAGCCAAATTGTAAAACTAGTCGAACTCGAGAGGATCGTGCAAGGCAAGGACCAGCTGCAAGTCTTCCTTCAGACCACCTCGGAACTAATAAATCTTGCTCTTCTGATCTGGAATGTCATGTTTAGCACAACGAGCCAGCTCCTGGAACTCCACATTGTACTTGTACACAGACAAACCTCCTTGCTTCAAGCGCCTGAATTTCTCACGCATCTCTTTCACAAAACTTGCTGGAACATAGTGAGCCCTGAAAGCCATGCAGAAACAATCCCTGCTGATCACTCTGTCGCCTCTAGAATCCTTCAATTGCTGCCACCATTCCGCTGCCTGCCTCTTGAGCTTAAATGTTGCAAACTTGACAAAGTCCTCTGGTCGCACATTACTGCACTCGAAGTGCTTGTTCATGTCACGAATCCAGTCATCTGCATCGAATGGCTGGTCATAGGAGGTGAAGGACTTCGGCTGGTTTGCCACGAATTGATTCAGAGTTGCAAACTGCTGTCCACCATTGTGAAATTACACTGATGTTGTTGGTTCCTCCCTTGCAACAACTGAAGTAACATCTGAGTGTTTGCATTGTTTGCCGCCATCACAACTTGCCATGCCTTTGGAGGAGCAGGCGGTGGCGGAGGGGGTGGTGGAGGGACAACATTCTCATGACCCGGATTCTAGCGAGTTGGTGGAGCCATCTTGGAGACGGACAATAACGTTAGACCAGAGATGAAAATTGAAAGATTAAGCTGATTCAATGGACAAAAATATCTGAACAAGAATTCTTAGCAATTGCACTCGAACTACAATTAGTAAGAATGCTTCCTCAAAATAACTGCCGACAACATCTGATTCAAAGCCACTTGTAAATGCCAAGTATGAGCTAGGATTGCTCGGAACAAATGTATATTCCCAACATACATCTGATGAAATAATTCCTAGGTTACTAATGGAATTCCCACCTAAGAACTTCCGAAATTTATGGTCATGCAATCTAGTCCATGGATACAAGGAGAAATCATCAATCAACTCCTATACTAACCCGTCGAGTGTATCACATCCATGAACACATAACCAGAATCTTGGAACTTCATCTATCTCAAACCCTCGTAATCACAACGATACTAAGTATGGCGGTACCCCCAAACTCTCTGCACCAGTACTGGGGATGCCGGGCTTATCGCGCCACTACTAGTATTGAAGCAATTTCGAACATTTTCCGTCCCGAGATACTAAGAAATCTGAATGATAACGATGTGCTCAAGAATACCGTGGAGCTGAACTCCCCGGAATAAAATCAACATAGCAAGAGGCACCAAGACAGAACTCCGTCACATCGATATCATATAGATTCCAAAATATCCGCGTGATCCTAAAACAATTTGAGTGAGAAGAGGAGCAGAATTAAAATTTCCTAAGTCATGAACCTCACGAGAGCATAGAAGAGGTGAAATAATAAACCTACTCTCCGATATAACTAGGACTCAAAATAGTTTTTGCTAGACTCGACTCGTCCAAGTTTGATCAATCGAAGGCTCCTATGGTCGTAAGGCTCTGATTACCAACATGTAACGACTAAGATACGGCTCTTTCCTTATTTTGGGACAAGGCCTCAAAAGGGGAAAGAGGTGCATCTAAGTGTTTCGCAAGCAGGATAAACATTGCAATACATAATGGATGGAAGAGTAATAAGATTTGGCTTACACCCGCCACAAGCTAAATTTTAGAGTCACAGAGTCATACATTATTCAAATTGAAAGCAGGGTCCGACTACGGACAAGATAAACTACAAAATCAAATGCTATCCTGCCTTGCTAGGCCCACGATCATGACCAAGTGCCTTTAATCTTGGGGATACGTCACGTATAGTCTGCCACTGGCCTCGTCGAACTCCCACCTCAGTTGGGTATCCTCGGGAACGTCTGCATCTTGGGTACCTGTACCTGTGGGTGGTTGTAGTAAACTATGAGCCACGGGGACTCAACATCTCATGACCTTAGTATCGAGTCTAACTAAGTTAGTAGGTTAGGTTGGGGTAAGTGTTAGAGTTTGCACCATCCTAAGCATATATGGTGGCTAACTTACGAAGAACAGAAAGAATAAGTTATGGTGGTCTACGTAAGACGGTCGAGATCTAAGAATGATCACTAAGCGATCCTGAACACCTACTTACGTCATTCATAACCCCACCGTGTTCTCGATCAGAGAAGGGACTCTGAAAGAAATAGTCAGGGTTACGCACACAGTTGGCAGATTTTAGTTAAATTACTTTAAGTTGTCTAGAACTGGATGTTAACAAAATGTCCATGATTGCCACATAACCACGGGCACGGCTTTCCGAAAAGATTTAACCCTGCAGGGGTGCTCCAACTAGTCCATCACAAATTACCACGAGACGCATAGTTATCCTCGACCACGAAAGTCGCGATCTCATCAGATTCCTTAGAGGAAAACCTCAACTCTGAGAATAACCCAAAGTCTCACCGGAATCCCAATGCACAAGGTATATCGCTAAGGTAAGGCAAGTCTAGCAAGACCACCCAACATGTCGACGTATCTGATAAGAGCCGCGTATCTCAATCTCAGGACACGTCAGATAAGCGAAGCGTACAATGGCCTGATAGAAATCACCCGAGTTGCCCCGGGTTGGCCCCGCATGATGCTCTAGTTTGGAACAACACTCATGAGGAGCACTGGCCCGGGTTGTTGATTAATTCCTCGGGGTAGCTATTCCCTATGCCTTTTATTATTAAATTGTTAACAATTTAACACCAAAGTTGGGTCTTTCCAGACAAGCCTTAACACTAAACGATTTACCAAGGGGGTCCCCATAACAACCCCGAACGCATTAGGAGCGCTCAGTTATGGAATAAAACACCGGTAGCCGAAACTAAGGCGGCAACAACGGAACAAATCACCCGGCAAAAGCCTAGGCCTTCCGCTGTTTACCAAGTATATAGGTGAATTAATTAAATAGCATTTAAATAGGATGATATCAGTTGCCCATGTTATCACATGGACCAGCTTGCACCTGCAACTAGCAACGCTAATATTAATTGTTCAGCAAGCCTAACTTAGCCAAGCAATATTTGCTAGGAGGGGAAGCGTTTGACTTTTCATGGCAATGTTTGATGGCCAATATATCATGTGGTAGGCAGCAGAGATATAACGATCGAAACGAATCAACTAAGCATAACAAAGCTAGAAACGGTGTCAAGGTCACGATCATCTTGCATGTGATTTATTCAGAGTGGAACTGTTCCCGATCTTCCTGCATGAACTCACCGGACTCCTCGAACTCGGTTCCGGACCCAGTAGCTACCCAAAAGAAACAATCATCCAATAAACAGTAGCAAGAGATTATGCAACAATCAAAATGATGCATGCATGCACAAACTCTAAATATGCATAGAGCCAATCCAAGAGAGATAACCAAGTGCCACCTCATCGCAAAGTTACACTTTTGCATAATTGCCAAAATC
Organism: Hordeum vulgare subsp. vulgare; assembly: GCF_904849725.1. Lineage (NCBI taxonomy): Eukaryota > Viridiplantae > Streptophyta > Magnoliopsida > Poales > Poaceae > Hordeum > Hordeum vulgare. The sequence continues at coordinate 314,398,190 of NC_058524.1, forward strand.
TGTAATCCAGTGCCACCATTGGATTCCTGGGGTTTTTTTACCCGAAATTCATATATCATACTTCTATATATTCATGCAGAAAAACACCACAAAACATCAGGGAAAATCTAATCAGAATCAAACTCTACTAATGTCAGGAACATGAACCATTCTTGCACCTCCCATATCTGGTGTATACCAGATTAGGCAATTCCACTTATGGCTACTCAAAAAATGGAATTAACACAACAAAGAAATAATAAAAAAATCAACACACTTTTGATAGGGCGCCCACTGGTCATATGCACCAGGGCCCCTAGAGTATGGCATGTGAGCCCTACACCCTACAACACAAAATTGTAAATAGGAAAATAAAAGGGCTTGGTGGGGGATCGAACCCACCACCTCATCCACACACACAACACACTCCACCGCTCGGCTACTACTTGATAGCTGCACAACAGAGGGGGTTAAATTCAGATAAGCAGGCTTTACATGCATAACTCAGGTAAAATCTAAGAAGAAAAAGGGGGCGCCAGGAGGGGACTCGAACCCACGACCTGGGGCACAGGCACAGTTCTGTTGCCACGGTGTGTTTGTTCTACCAGAGAGAACAAACCAAAATACACAGTCCAATAACGAGCAACACCGAAGAAAGAAAAAATACGCATAATTAAAAGGGGCGCTTGGGGGGATCAAACCCAAGACCGAAAGGTCTTTGCGCGCACATTGAACCAGTGAGCTACGGAGGGGGGATCTACTTGAGAGGGGGAGGGTTCCACCCTAGCTGATTACACATAAGCGTGTCCTTGCTGGAGTAGAGGGACGCCGACGACGACCTCGTCTGTGCACTCGCACCACATACATGCGCATAGGCACACCACAGGGAAACGCAACAGGGAGGAGGCTGCTGCTGCGTTCTGCTGTTGGGGAATGTTGCACGGGAAACAAAAAATTTCCTACCCACATGCAATACCTATCCATGGTGATGATCATGTACGAGAGGGGAGAGTGAATCTACATACCCTTGTAGATCGCTGAGCGGAAGTGTATATAACGTGGTTGATGTAGTGGAACATCTTCGCGATTCAAATCGCAGCCCGTCCCGTGATCTCATCATGATCCATCCCGATCTAGTGCCGAATGGACGACACCTCCACATTCAGCACATGCACAGCTCGATGACGATCACCGCCTTCTTGATCTAGCAAGAGGGGAGGAGAGGTAGATGATTTCTCTAGCACGGCGGCATGGTTGTATTGGTGGTGATCTAATCTAGCAGGGCTTCGCCTAAGCACCGCCGAATTAGACTAGAGGAGAAACAGATCTAGAGGGAGAGAGAGGCAGACGTGGTTGATTTATGTGTGTCCAAAAACCCTCAATACCTCTAGTATATATAGGAGGAGGTAGGGAGGAGGCTGCGCCCTAGGGTTTGCCCCTTTGGGTCGGCCGAAGTGGGGAGTAGAGGAGGAGTCCTCCTCCAATCCTAGTAGGATTAGGATTCCTTCCTTCCCAGTTGGAAACTGTTTCCACCTTTGGCCTTTTTGACTTATTCCTCCACTCGAGCCGCATGGGCCCTTAGGGGAGGCTTCGGCCAGCCCACTAGGGGCTGGTCTACCACCTCTCTCATAGCCCATGAATCCTTTGGGTCGTCACACCCCTCCCGGTGGTCCCCTGGTACCCTCCCGGCATTCCCGGTACACTATCGATGAGTCCGAAACTTTTCCGTTGACCAAAATAGGACTTCCTATAAATCAATATTTACCCACGTACCATTTCGGAGCTCCTCGTGACGTCCATGATCTCATTAGGGACTCCGAACAACCTTTGGTCACCAACACCTATAACTCAACATTACCGAAACGTCACTGAACCTTAAGTGTGCAGACCCTGCGGGTTCGAGAACTATGTAGACATGACTTGAGACATTCTTCGATCAATAAGCAATAGCAGGAAATGGATGCCCATATTGGCTCCTACATATTCTATGAAGATCTCTATCAGTTGAACCTCAATGTCAAGGATCGAGTTAATCTCGTATGTTGTTCCCTTTGTCCTTCGGTATGTTACTTGCGCGAGATTCGATCATCGGTATCTCCATAACTAGTTCAATCTCGTTACTGGAAAGTCTCTTTACTCGTTCCATAATATAAGATCCAGTGCCTAACTCCTTAGTTACATTGCTTACAAGGCTTGTTGTGATGTTGTATTACTGAGTGGGCCCCGAGATACTTCTCCGTCACATGGAGTGAAAAATCCCAGTCTTGATCCATGCCAACCCAACAGACACCTTCGGAGATACCTGTAGAGCACCTTTATAGTCACCCATTTATGTTGTGACGTTTAATACACACAAGGTATTCCTCCGGTGTCTGGGAGTTGCGTGATCTCATGGTCATAGGAACAAATGCATTGACATGCAGAAAACAGTAGCAATAAACTCACACGATCACATGCTATGTTCATAGTTTGGGTCTTGTCCATCACATCATTCTCCTAATGATGTGATCCCGTTATCAAGTGACAATGCTTGTCTATGGCCAAGAAACCTTGACCATCTCTGATCAACGAGCTAGTCAACTAGAGGCTCACTAGGGACATTGTGTTGTCTATGTATCCACACATGTATTTGAGTTTCCAATCAATACAATTCTAGCATGGATAATAAAGGATTATCATGAACAAAAAATAAAATAATAACCAATTTATTATTGCCTCTAGGACATATTTCCAACAATCTCCCACTTGCACTAGAGTCAATAATATAGTTCACATCACTGTGTGATTGTAATGAATCTAACACCCATACAGTTGTGGGGTTCGATCATGTCTTGCTTGTGAGATAGGTTTTTAGTCAACGGGTCTGAACCTTTCAGATCCGTGTGTGCTTTACAAATATCTATGTGATCCTATAGGTGCTGCTACCACGCGCCATTTCGAACTATTCCAAATGTCTGCTCCACTATACGAATCCAGTTTACTATTCAGAGTCATCCGGATTAGTGTCAAAGCTTCCATCGACGTAACCCTTTACGACAAACTCTTTTATCACCTCCATAATTGAGAAAATTCCTTAGTCCACTAGTTACTAAGGATAACTTTGACCACTGGCGAGTGATCCATTCCTCAATCACTCTAGTACCCCTTGACAGATTCATGGCAAGGCACACATCATGTGCGGTACACAACATAGCATACTATAGAGTCTATGGTGAAAGGATCGATATGGTTGACTAGAGGGGGGTGAATAGGCAACTATCATTTTTAGCTTATCTTAATAAATTAGCTGTAGCAACAAAATTTTCTCTATATGAACGACTAGGTGAGCAACATATATGATTCTAACTACAAGGATAATAAGTGCAACCAAAGAATACACCACAACAACAACAAGTATAAAGTAAAGGTAAGAGATAACCGCAAGTGGAACCGATGAAGACGAGGATGTGTTACCGAAGTTCCTTCCCTTTGACAGGAAGTACGTCTCGGTTGGAGCGATGTGGAGGCACAATGCTCCCCAAGAAGCCAATAGGGCCACCGTATTCTCCTCACTCCCTCACACAATGCGAGGTGCCGTGACTCCACTATTGGTGCCCTTGAAGGCGGCGATCGGACCTTTACAAACAAGGTTGGGGCTATCTCCACACAAAACTTGGAGGCTCCCAACAAGACAGCGAAGCGTCACCACAATGGAATGTGGCTCCAAGGTGACCTCAACCGTCTAGGGTGCTCAAACACCCAAGAGTAACAAGATCCGCAAGGGATTAGTGGGGGAATCAAATATCTCTTGCTCGAAGTGTAGATCAAGGCCCTCTCAAGAAATCCCCAGAAAATCAACAAGTTTGATTGGCTAGGGACAGAGATCGGGCAAGAATAAGCTTATGGAGCAACAATGGAGCTTGGAGAGGTTAAAGGTAAGCTCCTCGAAGGAGAAGATACCTTTATATAGTGGGGGGCTCAGATCCAACCGTTGCCCACGCACCACAACAATAGTCAAGCGGTACTACCGCTGCTATGAGCGGTACTACCTCTCCTAAGAGTGGTACTACCACTTTGCATCTCACTAATAACGCTAGTAATAAATTACTACCGTGCCTACTACTGCGGGGAAAAGTATGCATAAAAGTCCATCGGAGCGGTAGTAGAAAATTACTACCGCACTCAGGGCGGTAGTACCGCTCTTGGAGCGGTAGTAAAAAATTACTACCGCTGTGCGAGCGGTACTACCGCTGCCCCTTTTGCATAGGTATTAAAGATGGGTACGGAGCTCCATTGTAGCTAAAGAAAAGGTGGTGCACTAAGTGTACGTGATGATTCCACCCAAACCTTTCCGACGCGGACCCCCTCTTAATAGTACGACTTTCCTACGCTTCAAAACCACCAAAGAGAAACGTAGAAAGCAACCCTTTTTGAGAGATTCCGAGGGGCATCGAATAGTCTTGTGCCTAGATATGAATTATATGAAATGCTCATTGCACACGATTAGTCCGCACATGCATTGTCATCAATCACTAAAACCACTTAGGGAGAAATATGCCCTAACAATCTCCCCCTTTTTGGTGGATTGATGACAATACATGATTTGCACATAAAGGATATAGAGAAGGCATATGCAGACCCCAAAATCTACAAACTAGGGACAAGCTCCCCCTGGGTGTGTGCATACGAACACAAACCAAGGAAAAAGCACCCCTAGATTTTATAGACTAAGCAATCCTTGCTACATAAGAGAGTAGATATTTATAAATGGAAGCAAGGCATAACATGTGAGCATGAAGATAAAGGCACAAGATAATAAGACTCACAAGCTATTAATAAAATAGATAATAATGAGATAACGGATAGGGAAGATATAACATATGTCTCACACGATATGATAAAGTCTCACGTCCCATAGTTTCACCCATAAAGCAAAGACAACTAGTAAAAGCAACTAAAGTTCAACAAACCAAACAACCACGAGAACGAGAAAACGAGCAAATCCTACACTCTCTCCCCTTTGGCATCGGGACACCAAAAAGGCAGAGAGGACATCTACGCCATAGGTGGTAGCTCGAACTAGAGAGAATATAGCCATCAGTCTCCGGTCTCCTCCTGAACATACTCCTCATCTGAGTCATCGTCGGTCTCCTTCACAAAGCCCTGGCCAGACGTAACCCACTACATCTTGTTCTTTTGCATCCACTTAGCCTACGGGGTGATCTCTCGCTCAGATCCACTAGAGATGTGCATGTCAAGCTTCCTCATGATCATCTTGTCACGCTGACGACTCTCCTTATGAGCGACATGGGTCCTGTACTGTCCCTTGGCCTGCATGCAGAACAAGGTCTTCATCCTGTCGGTGAGCTTTTTGGCCCATGACGGCTCGACAGAGGAAGGCATACGTGACTCTGGAACAACCTCATCCTCAGCAACAGCCACATCCTCATCAAAATCCCTAGGGGCATCAGGTGAAGTGGAGGTGTTTTCCCATTTGTCCTTCTGGCGTAGTTTGATGAGCTCATGTCGAATACAATTAGGAGCAAGAAACTCAACAACTGGAAATGCCTTGGCCCAAGTCATCTTGATGAAGTAAAACAGATACGGACCGTAGATTGGGACCTTACGGTGGAAGACAACGGAGTACAACTCGTTCCACATAACACGAGAGACATCGAGTGGTCCAGAGGGGCGAGTCCGCCCCTTCTGACACATGATAAGCATATCTACCAGGTATAAGTGGACCTGGTCCTTGTTGCCAACTCTAGGAAACAATGTGTTGCAAAAAATGTGGTGCATCACATCCAGAAAAGGGTCCATAACATAGAAGACCTCACCAGCTGGGGTTTTCTTCACAATATATAATGGTAGCAACTTCTCCTTGGCAATAGTAGTAGGGTTGGCATTTGGGTGCAAGCCAACTGGGTGGTGAAGCCCCTCATCCTGGACATGAAGAAGATCCATGAAGTCCTTCCACTTAGCAGACAACACTTCCCCATTTGTCAGCTAGATCATGGTGTGATCATCATCAGTGTGAAAGTGAACAGTAGCGAAGAAGTGTGCCACTAACTCGTAATCAAAACCTTGCTGAAAAGTGATGAGCTCCTCAATCTGCAGCTGTTCCACTATTGACAGAGCCTCACGAAAGTATGCAATGTCTTTCTTCAGATAGTTGATATCAATCCATTGCACAGGAACATACATATTCTTCTTTGTTTTGATGACATCTTCAAAAATAAGAAACTCGTCTTTGTTCCAGAACATTTCACCTCCAGGGAGCTGTTCCCTATTGCTGTTGTAGGGGTTGAACTTGCGGCGCAATTGAAACTCTATAGGTGGCATGGTATTCCAGTCAACAGTGTTCCTGGGCTTTTGAGAAGTCTTCTTGAAATTGCGCTTGGGTGCTTTAGAACATTCGGGGACATCTGATGAGCGGGGACGCTTAGAGCTGGCATCCCAAGGTGGGTTAGAGCGCCTGGAACCACCACACGCAGAACCGAATCTCTTGATGGAGAGAGGGCGGTGGCCGAAGCCACCAATGTTTGAGTCAAGTGGTATGACACCGCGAAGAATTATCCTTGGGTTCATGACCACAACTCGTCTTTGAAGCACAAGTTCCATCAACAATGGATAGTGTGAAATACCTGGTCAATTTATGCATAATAGGGGGAGGAGAAGTTCATTGAGAGAACAACACTCCCCTATGTCCATGCCTACATCTAGAGCAAAATATAATGATGAGTGAGGTGTGTTGTGCCTGGTTTCAATCTACATTACTTGAATCAATGATATTTAGCTCATGCCTTAACTCGCGAAACCTTGCTTCATCTAGAGGTTTGGTGAAAATATCTGCAAGTTGCTCATGAGTGTTGATGAAGAGGATCTCAATATCTCCTTGCTTGATATGATCTCGAATGAAATGATGACGTATATCAATATGCTTGGTCTTGCTATGTTGCACTGGATTAAGGGATATCTCGATAGCACTCTCATTGTCACACAGAAGAGGCACTTTGTCACAAGTGACATTGTAATCCTTTAAAGTTTGCCTCATCCATAATATTTGAGCACAACAACTTGCAACAGCTACATACTCAGCTTTAGTGGAAGAAAGTGACACACAGTTTTGCTTCTTCGAAGACCAACTTACCAAGGAACGACTAAGGAATTGGCATCCTCCAGAGGTTGACTTCCTTCCAACACAGTATCCAACCCAATCTGAGTCGGAGTAACCTACTAAATTGAAGCTTGCTCCTTCGGGGTACCATAAGCCAAAGTTTGGGGTATGAGCCAAATATCAAAAGATTCGTTTGACCGTCGCATAGTGGATTTCCTTTGGTGCGGATTGAAACCGTGCACATATTCTCACACTCAGCATGATATCGGGTCTATATGCACAAAGGTAAAGCAAGGATCCAATCATGGAGTGATATACCTTTTGATCCACGACTTTACCATTGGGATCATTATCGAGCTTGCATTTGGTTGGCATGGGAAATTTGAATGGCTTGACATCCTTGAGCTCGAACCTCTTGATCAAGTCTTGAGTGTACTTGGCTTGTTTGATGAATGTTCCTTCTTTTCCTTGTTTGATTTCAAACCCGAGAAAGAACTTCAACTCTTCCATCATCGACATCTCAAACTTCTCGGTCATTAATGCAGCAAATTCTTCATTGAAAGATTTGTTAGGAGAACCAAATATAATATCATCAACATATAGTTGGCATATGAACAACTCCCCTTTGACCTTCTTGGTAAAAAGAGTGGGATCAATTTTCCCAATCTCAAGCCCACGGTCTTGCAACAACTCAGTAAGGTACTCATACCACACACGTGGGGCTTGTTTAAGACCATAGAGTGCCTTCGTGAGTTTGTATACATGAGTGGGGAACTTGGGATCCTCGAATCTTGGGGGTTGTTTGACATATACCAACTCATTTAACAGACCATTAAGAAAAGTACTCTTCACATCCATTTGTTGCAATTTAAAGTCATGATGAGAAGCAAAAGCAAGTAACATGCGAATAGATTCAAGACGAGCGACAGGAGCAAAGGTTTCACCGTAGTCGATACCCTCGACTTGGGAGTAGCCTTGCGCCACCAGTCTTGCCTTGTTTCGAATGACCACACCATTTGCATCCTGCTTGTTCTTGAAGATCCATTTGGTTCCAATGACATTATCTTCATCCATTGGTCTTGGCACTAAATCCCAAACTTGATTGCACTCGAAGTTGTTAAGTTCATCATGCATGGCTTCAAGCCAATCCTCATCATCAAGAGCATCATCTACCTTTTGTGGTTCAACACACGACACAAACACGTGATGCATACAAAAGTTTGATAATTGTTGACGAGTGGTTACCCCTTCATTGAAGATACCAAGCACATTCTTGAAGATGTGTTGTCGAACTCGGAGTTTGTTGGCTATCTTGGCAGCACGGCGCTTCATAATTTCCATACTTGATATTGTAGGGTTTTTTGCTTGAACACTTTGAGAACCGTCTTGAGCTTCCTCACTAGATTGCCCTTGATCTTGTGGAAGCACTTGATCTTGAGGTTGCACTAGATCTTGAGCAGGCTCGGAATCTGAAGCATGATCTTGGACATCATTTGGTGCGACACCATCTTCATGAGGTTGATCTTGTCCTTGATCAGGTTCATCGGGTTGAGGGTCTTCACTTTGTTCTTCGGAAGCGTGAGGGTCTAGCGAGGGTGATGGCTCCACTTGAGTAGAGCATTGTCTTTCTCCTTTAGCCACAAGGGGTTCCTCAATGGGGAGTATTTGACCAATTCCCATTCTTCTTATGGCTTGTGGAGGAATTTCATCACCTACATCACAAAGACCACTTTGCTCCACCTGGGAGCAATTATTCTCATCAAACTCCACATTACACATCTCCTCAATGAGTCCGGTGGACTTGTTAAGAACACGGTAAGCATGGGAGTTTGTAGCATAACCAACAAATATGCCCTCTTGAGCTCTAGCTTCAAATTTAGACAAACAAACATTTTTCTTGAGTATGAAACACTTACAACCGAACACCCGGAAGTAGTTGAGGTTGGGCTTGTTCTTCGTAAGAATCTCACACGGAGTTTTGTTCAAGCCTTTGCAGAGGTAGAGCCGATTGGATGCATGACACGCGGTGCTAATGGCTTCAGCCCAGAAGTTGTACGGAGATTTGAATTCCACCATCATGGTTCTTGTCGTGTCCATCAATGTCTGGTTCTTCCTTTCCGCAACACTGTTCTCTTGGGGGGTATAGGGTGCTAAATATTGATGCTTAATCCCCTCAGCACTAAGGACCTCATTTAAGGTGTAGTTCTTGAACTCAGTGCCCTTGTCACTTCTAATCATCAATATCTTTGCTTCATGTTGATGTTGAGCTTCATTAGGAAAGTCGATGACAGTTTGTTGAGTCTCACTCTTCTTCTTGAAGAAACATAGCCAAGTGTACCTTGAGTAGTCATCCACGATCACCAAGCAATACTTTCTTCCCCCAAGACTATCAAAAGAGGGAGGTCCAAAGAGATCCATGTGAAGGAGCTCCAAAGGCCTTTTAGAGTAGATGACAGTTGTGGAACGGTGAGTTGTTTCATGAAGCTTTCCTTCAATACAAGCACTGCAAGCACGGTATCTGGCAAAACTCACATTTGCTAGTCCACAAACATGGTCTCCTTTGAGGAGACTTTGCAAAGATCTCATATTGACATGGGCTAGTCGGCGATGCCATAGCCAACCCATATCAACCTTAGCCATTAGGCAAGTCGCGGTCTTAGTAGGTCGCTCTGAAAAGTTTACTACATAGAGACCATTCTCGACATATCCAACAAAGGCTACTTTAAGAGTCTTGATCCATAAAAGGGCCACGATATCAAGATTAAAGAATGTGGCAAAGCCCATAATTTCAAGCTGATGAACGAAAGCAAATTGTAGGCAAGGGACTCAATGAGCATGACCTTCTCTATAGATAAATCCTAAGAGATGACCACCTTACCAAATCCCATTACCTTAGATGTTGAGGCATCAGCAAATTGGACATGGGTGGGCATAGATGGAATTGGATGCACATCCACCACCAAGTCCTTGCTCCAGATCATATGATTTGTTGCTCCACTATCGAGCAACCATGACACTCCACCGGAAGCAAACTCCTGCAAGAGATCAATGATTGGATTTAGGTACCCATTTTTGAATGGATCCTTTGATGTTAGAAACAAGGGTCTTAGGGACCCAAATAGCCCACTCAATGAACTCATAATAATAACCAACAAATTTGGCATAAACATGCCCATCACTAGAATGACATTAAACATAAGAGGGGTTAAAATCGCCTGCAGTGTTGGTGGGAGTGGTTTTTCCCTTCTTGACATTGTCACCCCCTTCCTTGTTCTCCATTTTTTATGAGTACTCTCACCCTCTTTGACAAAGATGTCCTTAAGAGAGGAAGATGACTTGGTCTTGTTTTTCCTTCTCTTCTTAGACTTGGTTGCCTACACAAGTCATTTCTTTCCTGCAACTTCCTTTTGATTAGTCAATAGATCATTTAGATTTTTCTCTCCTTGAATGCACGTAACGAGGCCCTTCTCAAAATGTTCTTTCAACTTGGCATTCTCCTCCACAAGATGCACATGCTCACAACAAGGGTTAGTAGCACAAGCATTATCAACTAAAACAAACGGAGCACAAGTAGAAATCTCCTTGGTTAGTTTTACTTGGAGTTGATGATGAGACTACTTAAGGGAGGAGTGAGCACTTTTCAAGACCTTGTGAGCCTTGTCAAGGACATCAAAATCTTCCTTGAGTCTATCATGGACAATCCCAAGTGCAACCTTCTCAGATTTAAGCACACGAGTAAGAACACTAGCATGATCAAGATCTTTTCGTAATTTAGCACGATCAACGTTGTGTGACTCCTCAAGAGCCAAACGAAGACCACACTCTTCTTCTAGAGCAATTGATAGTTCTGCTATCTCATTGGCCTAATCACAACAATGTTCTTGCATCTTGGAGGTAGTATCCTCATGAGTCTCAATGAGATCATTGGCTTCACCAAGTTGTTCCAAAAAAGCAACAAAGTGTCTTTTGGTTTCTCCCTTGATCTTACACAAGAATTTATCAAATTCATTTTCATCAAGTTCTGCTACCTCACTATTATCAACACAGTCTAATAATGAAGGAGAGGTAGTGAGAGTGGTCTCGGTGCTAGGGGTTACCTTATCGATACCTTTGGCCATGAGGCACTTGGCGATACGGTTCTCGTTGGTGGCGCCGAAGAGAGATACCTTGGGGGATGAAGTGGCAATGGCGACGGTGGCTGTTGCCATCCCCTCACGACTGTCAGCGTTCTGGGAATGGGGGTACCCACACCTGCCTGCCCGCGGGCCAGGGCTGGCCCACTTCATCGACCAAAACCAACGGGCCCGAACCCCTCAAGGCAAGGCCCTCGTGAGGGGCCAAGCCTCGCGAGGAGGAGCAGTTTCAAGACCCGCAGGGGGCCTCATCAGGCCCCCCAGAGCAACGGAGATACCGAGGCAAAACCCGGCCTCAGGAGCAAGGACGTACCAGGGTTCCCAAGGTATCTTCCAAAGGTTTCCCTTCTGGTGTAACAAACCCGTCGCCGCCCGCCAGCAGAACGGGCGTCATCCCTGGACAAGACCCTGTTGCGCTGACAGTCACTTTGTAGGAGAAGACCACCTTTGGGCAGGGGGAGCATGTTCCCCTGTTCCCCTTCAAAATTGGCCATCGTGGGATCCCATCCTGCCTAAACGATAAGGGAAGAGCACCCGAGCCGCCACTATATATAGAGGATAGGATACTTCATAGAGAAGGACGGGGATTCATTCATTTGCCCACCGGCACCACACATAGCCCACCTAGCCTCAAGAGGCCCTCGAACATTGTACTAGTTCATCCACCATCCTCCACGAGAGGCAATCCACGAAAGCAAGAGTAGGGTATTATGCTTCCCAGCGGCCCGAACCTGGGTAAACTGCCGTGTTCTATGTCTTTCTCACCATCGAGTGAGTTCTTTGCCATCCCCGACAACTAGCAAGTTAGGTGGAGCAAGCTTACGAGAGATCTTCATACACGCCCGTGAGTTCGAATCTTAAGGGTTTTTGCAGAGCCCGAAATCTGACATTTGGCACGCCGGGTAGGGGCGTGTCAAGGTTTCCTCCATGCTCCGCTCTCACCAAGCTTCGCCGCTCCGATGGCTGACGCTCACCGGGCTCGCGCCTAGCGCCGCGCCACCCGTGTTGCTCAAACAACATCCGCAGGCCCCGTAGGCATGCATCGGTCACCATCACCGGTGGTGAACGCCTCCACGGGCCTCGATGCCCAGGAACAGTAAGGCTCCTCGTAGCCGGCTACCGAGCAGGCCGACGGCCGCACTGCCACTCCGTCGCTCGTCCGGGCTTTCGGGTCAGCCTTACGCATCCGGCCAGAGATGCCGCATGGCCGACGCACGCTTGCCATGGCCACCGAGCTGCTCCGTTACCGGCCCGCCCCTAACCGCCACAACGACTTGCTACAACGCATCGAGGAGCTCATCGCGGCTGCCGATGAATCCGTTGTGTTCTCCTGCTCGCTCCAACCCCAACTGTCCCTGGTGAACGATGTGGAGCAAGACGCGCCAACCTCACCTCCACGGCGCGGCGTGAAGCCCGAGCCCAGGCAGGAAGCACGTCCCCGTGACCGGCCTCGCAAACCCAGGGCGAAGCCGGGGGATGAAGCAAGCTGCTAGGTGGTTCCTCGGCCGTGCGCCGACGTGTGTGCGCTTCCGGCGCTACAAGTCCCGTGCCGCGAGCGTGACCCGCTCGAAGCAGACCCAGTGGAGCACCAGGATTAGGTCGCCCCCGCGCCCGCTACACCCGTCGGGACGGTAGGGCGCCTCGCCATCTCCCCTGAGCTCTACCCAACCGCGTGGCCCTGCAAGTTCAAGCCTGACCTACCCCTGCGCTACGACGGCACCCTGGACCCGGCCGAGTTCTTGCAACTCTACACGTTGAGCATTAGGGCGGCAGGAGGAGGCAATAAGGTCATGGCATGCTAGTTCCCCAAGGCGCTCAACGACGACGCGCTCTCTTGGCTCCTCAACCACCAAAAGGCATGCATCACCTCGTGGGATGGTCTACGCAAACTCTTCATTGCCAACTTCCAAGGCATCCGCGACCGTGCTCCCACTATGCACGACCTGCGGCGCATCAAGCAGCAAGAGGGGGAGACCCTGCACAAGTTCATACAACGCTTCAGGGTCATGCGCCTCCAGATCCCCAAGGCGTCGGACGAGGCCGTCATCTCGGCCTTCTCCGATGGAGTCACCGACTTGAAGGTGAAGGAGGAGCTCGCCATGAGTGATGAAATGAGCACTGCATTGGCGATGTTCGACCTGGCAAACAAGTGCGCCAGGGATAAAGAAGGTCGCATGTCACTCCTCGGGCCTGAGGCGACGGACCCAGAAGAGAAGAAGGCCAAGGACAAGGAGGCGAAGCGCAAGGCTCCTACGGTGCTCGTAGCCGAGCCTGAGACGAAGTACGACCGAGGAGGAGAGCGTCCATCAGGAGGGGTCCCAATGTGCATCTTCCATGGCACCAGCGGCCATGATACCTCCGAGTGCCAAGATCTTCGACTGGCCCGTGCCGAGCACTTCAGCACGCGCCTGGACAGGGAGACAGAGGCCCCCCGCGCGGCGGTGGTCGTATTGGGGGCCGCTAGGACGACCGGGAGTCGCGTCAGGGGTGGCATGAACAGCCTCATGAAGACCGTTGACGCGGCCAGCCTCAGGAGGACCGCTGGCATGGCTAGGCTCAGGAGGATCGCTTGCGCGACAATCCTCAGGAGGGGCAACGACGCGGTCAGCCCCATGTGGTTCGCCCTCGTGAGGCCGGGCTGCCTCCGCCGCCCAGAAGGAGGGATGAAGACAGGCAGGACAATGGGACTGGGGGCTTCCAGGAGGTTAGGGCGGTGGCCTCCATCCTAGACGGCGCCCAGACCCCGGCCTCCAATCGTGCCTTCAAGCAGTTCGCACGGGAGGTGAATGCCGCTCTCCCGAAGCCTGAAGCGATGCGCCCTCTCAACTGGTCCCAGACCACCATAACCTTCGACCCAAGCGATCAGCTCAGGTGCTCGTTCACGGCCGGCAAGCTCCCCATGATGTGCACCCCGACCATCAGCAACGTCCTCGTCACCAAGACACTTATCTATAGTGGAGCGGGGCTCAACGTCCTCTCGGTCGAGACCTTCGAGAAACTCCAGCTGCTGTACGAACAAATCATGCCGACCAAGCCCTTCTTAGAAGTTAGGGAGGGGTCCACCGTGCCCATTGGGCAAGTGCATCTGCCAGTCACCTTCGGCGAGCGCAAGAACTACAACACTAAGATTATCGTCTTCGACATCGCGCACATCCACCTGCCGTATAACGTGATCCTTGGGTACCTGTCTCTCGCCAAGTTCATGGCAGTGACCCACCATGGCTACAATGTCCTCCAGATGCCAGGGAGCGGCGGCGTCATCACCATCGCCTGCGACGAGAAGGATGCCCTCTGTACTCTTGAGTGCGCCTACCGCACAGCGGCGGTGGAACACTCAGACTACGAAGAAGACGAGCTACCTCGCGAGGACCCGCGCAAGAATAAGAAGCATCTCCTCCCCATGGAGCGCCCCGGGGCTTCGGGCTCCGTGCCTGGGGACGGGGTCATGCCTCCCATCGCATAGGAAGGCGCGCTCGGCGCCCCCCTTGGGTCAGGGCTGGTGGCTCCCACCGGGGAGGTCCCTGGCCTGACTAGTGAGGTGAGGGTGGCACTCGAGCACAACCCGAGGGTGCACTCGGGCGTGCGTGAGTCCATCATTGGAGCAATCCAAGAACTTCGAGAGGCCCAGGTTGTGCGAGACGGGGACTGCCCTGCACCACCAATCACAGTCGCTGTCGTCGGCGCGGCCGATCAGCCCCGCATCTGCATCAACACTCTCGCAATCGACAGCGCCATGGCACAAGGCCCCTTTTGGCCCGCGCGAGCTAACCATCGTTAGGTATGCCCAGGCGGCGGTACCCCCATGCCCTTCGGGCTGGGGAGCGCCGCTGCTACCTACCCGGGGCTCCAGCGGGTCATGCTCATGCCTTGCCTGCTGTGGCGTGGTGAGGAAGAGGAGGAGATGCTCGGGCCAAGCGAAGGTCCTGAGCCTCGGGAGACGGGGACCCATGAGGGTCGCGATCGTGGAAGCAGTAGATCGGGCGAAGGCGGCGCCCTCGGCACTTCAGTGGCATTGCCGCCAGGTGATTTTTGGTTGGCTTCTGCCACGTAACTTTTTGGCTCACTCCATCCGAGGGCGCCCACAGGGCAGTGTGGCCTCTAGGAGTTTAGGGCATTCCCTAGCTGCCACTTTCATTTAAGTTGTTTCTGTCGCACCCACTTGAAACCCTAACGTTCTACCTTGCTTGCGTCTTTGGGCGGTCGGTCCCCGCTTGGGGGCTCCGGTCGAAGCTTATCCTTGCAGGCCTCCTGAGGCAGCAGGCACCCAAAGAAGAAGTCAGCAGGCTTTACCAATGACCCAGAAAAGCTCAGGCCCCAATGCCTCGGGGATAGGGACACTCGCGAGGCCAAAGAGTCCTCGCGACCTCCCAGATACACCCCCACCGTGACACTCTCACATAATAATGAGCCGAGGCTGTATACGCTCGGGGCCCCCCGAGGACGTGGAGGGGTCCATCCCACGCCTAGTGGAAGCCCTATGCTCCGCGCTCGGTAGAAGCTCATGCCCCCATGCCTCAGGGGTAGGGACACTCGCAAGGCCAAAGCGTCCTCGCGACCTCCCAGATACATCCCCACCGTGACACTTTCACGTAATAACGAGCGGAGGCTGTATATGCCCAAGGCCACCAGAGGACGCGGAGGGGTCCATCCGACGCCTAGTGGCAGCCCTACGCTCCACGCTGGGGAGAAGACGGAGGCAATCAACTGAGTCCGCCAATGACTACGCCCGCAGCTGGCCAGGAAATCAACTCAGTCCGCCAATGGCTATGCCCACAAATGGCAAGGATATCAACCCACTACACCTTCCACTATGCCCACGCCGAGTGAGGGGGTCAGACAACTGGAGGTACGGAGCCGCTCGTACGTCAAGGGGGACCCTTGAGCATCGCGACTCAGGGGCCTAACTACGCCCGTAGCCCCTTCCCTCTTGGGCCGTCCTGGTTTCCGGTCGGTTCAACGACAGCGAAGGAACGCGCGGGGTGGGCCTTGCCGACGCAGAGCCTAGCACACTCGAAAAACCACTTAAAATCTCTCACGGATAACGCTGGAGTCACTCGTACGTCAAGGGGGACTCCAGAGCATCGCGACTCAAGAGCGTGAACTGTGCTCGTAGCCCCTTCCCCCTTTGGGCCGTCATGGTTTCCGGTCGATTCAATCGCGGCGGAGGTACGTGCGGGGCGGGCCCTGCCAACGCAGAGTGCCGAAGGAGTTCGAGAATCTCAAATTGACATTTTCTTAGGAGGGACATTGGAGTCGCTCGTACGTCAAGGGGACACCTGAGCATCGCAACTCAGGAGCCTAAACTGTGCTCGTAGCCCCTTCCCCCTTTGAGCCGTCCTGGTTTCTGGTCGGTCCAATCACAACCCACGTACGCGCGGGGCGGGCCCTACCGACCCAGAGTGCTGAAGGTGTTCCGAAGTTTCAAAATCCTCGTTGCGTTCCCCTCATGGGGGATGCTCACACGTCAAGGGGGACCCCTGAGCATCACGACTCAGGGGCCTAACTGTGCTCGTAGCCCCTTCCTCCTGTGGGTCGTCCTGATTTCCGGCCGGTTCAGTCGCGACGGAGGTATGCGCGGGGCGGGCCCTGCCGACGCAGAGTATCACAACAAACATGAAAGAAACAAGGTGAAGAGACCATTCAAGCAGTCAACTAGTTGTTACAAGCCTCAACAAGTTCTTCAAAACGCAAATAAGTTTGACACCTACACGAGACATGATGTGCATTGGACGGAAAAACAGGGAGAAGAAACCAGGAGGAGCCGCCGCTGCCGGCCACTCCATCTTCAGGGGTCTTGTCATCGGCGTCAAAAGTATCGTCCTCCCCATCGTCGCCTTCAGCGGCATATGGAGATGAAGGGGCTGCGACGTGGGCGAACCTCTTCACCAACGCCTCCACGGGGCCCTTCACCACCTCCCTGGTGTTGTGGCGGACCACGGTGGGGACTCGCAGGATCACGAAGCCAAAGTCAAACCCCAGATCATGAAGATGGAGATGACTGAAGACGCGTGTCGCGACCTCGAAGAAGAGGTCGCGATACTCGCTGTCCAAGATCTTGTCCACCTAGACGACGGCGTTCTCCAACGCCACGACAAGCTCCACTGCGAGCACGGCGAAGCCACTCTCTGGGGTGGCCACAGGCTTGCCGAACCTGTCCTGACAGAGGGTGCGGAGCACTGTGCGGAGCCTGAGATCAACATCCGGGAATCTGACCAGCTCCGCAGCTTTCTTCTTCTCGGCCCCTTTAAGGGCCTCCTCCTTGGCATCGAGAAGGGTCCTCCACGAGGCGATCTCCTTCTCCTACTCGTCCAAGCGCGCCTGCTTTGCACCCAGGCGATTTTCCCCTGGGACAACTCCTCTTCCCGAGAAGCGAGCTTGGCCTTGCAGGGCGCGAGCCCTTCCTCCCGCGGGTGAAGCTGCTTGGTTAGCTTGGTTTGCTCCGCTTGGAAGGCCTTCAAACGAGCCTCCGCCCCTTTGCAGCGTTTGGCACCTACCGTAGCTTCCTCCAGCGCCACCTCGCGTGCAGCACGAGCGGCCTTGGCTTCCTCCTCACCCTTTAACATCACGACCGCGATCTTGCTCAGGGCGGTGAAGGCGTTGTTCAAGACGCCCTGGGTGAACACTGAAGTCTTTAGAATCTCCTCCCAAGGAGCTTTTAGTGCTACTGCGGGGTGTGCCGTTAGGGAGGCATCGTCACGAAAGACAGGGGCTCTGGAGGCTGCTTGGATATGGCGAGAATTGGCGCATCGGTAGACCGAGGGGCCTCAAGAGTCTGCCCCTCAAGCAACGGTGCCATCGTGACCACCTCAGGATGCTTCGGGGGCTTGGCGACCAAGGCTAGAGAGGTCGCCCTGCGAGCCCCCCTTCCTGATCGGCGGGATGCGACGCGTTGGGTGAAGCCGACGGTGCATCAGGAGTCGCCTTCGGCTTGACGCCCACCTTCTTCTTCTTCTCCCCAACAAAACAACGTCCCTGGGCATCAGGCGAAAAGAGGATCAGCCATGCACAGACGACGAGCGCGCAGAGCATGCCAAGACGAGTCACTTACTCTCCAACATCGCGCCATCTCTTCCACCTCTCCGCCCCGGTGACGGCAGGGGCGATAGGGCCCCCCACGGAGGGGGTTGAGCTCGACGCCTTAGATCCCCCGCCGGCAGAGGCGGGACACGCCAAGGACGTCTTAGCACCGTGCCTCTAGGGGGCGAGCATGCACACAGACCGCGTGGCGGGCGGGGCCGATGCGGATCCCCTGGAGGCCCTGGTCGGACGCGAGGAGATCACCACGGAGACCTCGCTTGTGGCGTCATCATCTTCAAGCTCGTGCAACAGGATGTCCGGCGACGGGGGAGGCGTGTTTGCGGGACAGTCTTCGACGGTCTTCCCCGAGTCCTCCCCGCCAGAGGCGTCATCCGACGATACCTCCACCGGACCAGAGCCCTCGTCCGGGAAGAGACCTCGCTCATCGAAGACATGCATCACGGTGATCAGATCGGCCCGGTCGTTGCGACGGTACAACGGACCCAGAGCCTCGGGCAGTTCTCCAGGGTCACCGCCCAGCAAGATTGCCACGGCTTTGTTCAACTCCTCGGTGGGAAGATCCTGGGACCAGAGCCTGAGCTCCTCGTCACCGGTCCGGTAGTACCACAGGGCCTGGAGTGGGCCTGAAGGTGCGCCAAGTGCTGCGCCAAGAACTCCTTCACTATCATTCCCCCAGTCAGCCTCCAGGCACTGATGTCGCGGGAGAAGCGCTCCAGGATGGGCATGGCCCGAGGGTCGGAGAGCGTCGCCGAGCCCCACGCGGAAGTCTTCTTCGGCAGCCCCTTCGGCTCCTCCAGCCGAGGGTTGGCATCCCTGAGACTCATGAGAACCCAGCGGTGCGTGAAGTTTTCCACCTTCTTCCCGGCCTTCAGGAGAAAATTGCCGCTCTTGGCCGCTACAAAGGAAACATACGCCGACAAATGGGCGCCATCGTGCACGCATAGGCTGAAGAAATGACAAAAGAGGGCTACACCCATGAAGGCTTCGCGGTAGAAAGAAAAGACAGGCATAAGCAAGATGGTGTTGGGCTCGAGATGAAGGGCTTGGATCCCATGGTGATTTAGGTTGGCGGTGAACAATGAGGAGAAAGGCGCACCAGCCCGACAAAGACACTATGGAGGAAGAAGGGGTATACCACTGTTGGTGTACTAGAGACCGGGGTCCCTTGTGCCCCAGACTTGTGCACGGACATCAGTAACACCCCTGACGGAAGTGCACCGAGAAGAATAGCAAAAAGGCAATCCAAGACCCACCAAGGCCAGGCCCTTCCCTCTCTTTGTGGAGGGTGGAGTACAAGGGCACCAGATGCGAGGCCCCGTCAAGCCCTCCTTGCCGGGAAGATTCCCAAGGCCCTGGCAAGCCCACTTCGCTTATAAGACTCCCGAAGATTAGCAAGACCCCGACAAGCCTCCCTTGTTGGGAAGGCTCACACAGACTAGCAAATCCCCCGACAAGCCCTCCTTGCCGGGAAAGTGTTTAAAGCCCCCGGCAAGCCCTCCTTGCCGGGAAGGTGACCAAGTCACCCAACAGAGACTCGAGGCCAGCAAGCCCCTTTCGCTTGCTAGGTGTCCTCTAGGAACCCAGACTTACGAGTCGAGATCGTCGAATGAACGTGCTCAGTGATCCCAGAGATCAATGCTCATCGAACACACATATACTGAATAATAAGAGTCTTACATCCAAGTAACGAATTATTACATCACGTGACTGAATGGTCAAGTTCACAAGGTAGGGCCTATAAGGCCAAATCACACTGATACAACTAGTAGTGGAAATCATAGGGCTAAGTGGGTGCCCATGCTATCATCCTACACCAACAGGCATTCTGACTGGGAAGCGTCCTAGATCGCAGGGGCGTCTCCGAAGACGTACTCATCTCCAAACTCCGGTCCTTGCATGTCTGGTCAATAATATAACCAGTGGCAAGCCAATGAGTACTTTTGAATGTACTCACAAACAGCCCATGATATGAACAATGCAAGTGAAGGATAACAATAACATGCTTCTTTGGTGGGTATCTACTTGGTGGTAAATAAACATGATCATAGATATGCATCATAAGTAAAACTACTTTTGAAGAACATGTTACAGATATCAATATATCCGCCACGGGCTGAACCACACGGGTTCACCCTATATGCGAAGTCACCAAACTTGGTCATATCATTACTTTCATGATAACACCATTTAACACATACGCACACACACTTGATTTATGCGAAAACGACTGGACGTAGTTTAAGCAACACCACCCAACTGTCCTTGACCGTGGACACGTTTATTCGAATAGTTCTACACTCTGCAGAGGTAGTACGCTGGACCCACGAGATCCGGGAAACATCCGTGTCAACCACGACTCGCGGTATATAACATACCTGAGGTAAGTACCCGATCAATGCCTTTCCCGTGACGATACTAGACAAAGAGGACCACTCAATTGGTACCCAGCCCACATGTTGTACGTCTTACGAGCACCAACTCTGGACAGTACCAACCATGCGGGGACCAACGGTGTGCCTGGAACACGTAAAAACGACATAGTCGCCCTACCTGGCACGACCCCATCACAAGAGTGACCACACATCACTCCCACCACTAGTAATGTGGCTCTTTGCTAGCACCGACTAGAGTAATCAACACAGCCCCATCCCATAAAGGGGTAACGTGGTTGTACATGTAAGGTTGGGACGGTCGACACATCATAAATTTAATCCCATTTCCGAAACCATACTCACACAAATACCCGGTGCACCATTTCACCAAAAGTGGCCACCTAACTCATCATCACCCTCGGGCATTAGTGGCACCCGACGAGATTTTCATAAACCTTTGATTTATGCCAATAACATGCTCATGCTAATATTACTCTAACTTTACTTGTCAACATGATATTAGCATGACCCTCATAGGTGGTAGGATCAAGCTCAATGTATGTGCTCCGAAGGAGCCATCGGTAACATCACTTTAATGATTTACCGGTACTTATGATCATATGCAACTAAAATATTTGCTACACTAGCATGCATCATAACATATGCTTAGTCATGGTCAAAGGGCTGCTTGCCTTGGTCAGCTAGGTATCCGGGGTCTTCGAGGTCTTCCGCTCCAATTCCTTCGTCACACGGGTTTTCTATCATCGTAATAATGTTAAAATAATAAGTAGCTCACTCCAAAATAGATCACAAAGTCATTTTAAAAATGTTGGTTATTTTTGATAAATCCATGTTGTTATTTTAAAAATATTTGCTTCTGTTTCTAATGAAGGAATATTTTTAAAATCAATTGAACAGAA
Source organism: Hordeum vulgare subsp. vulgare (assembly GCF_904849725.1). Taxonomy (NCBI): domain Eukaryota; kingdom Viridiplantae; phylum Streptophyta; class Magnoliopsida; order Poales; family Poaceae; genus Hordeum; species Hordeum vulgare. Next base: position 314,419,728 of record NC_058524.1, read on the forward strand.
GCAAAACTATTCTAAATTAATCCTTTTTATTATCATAAAACAGAATAGTTGCTGCAAAAATTCAACCTATGGTTCTATTAAATACTACACATTTTTAGAAGAATAACAGTGGAAAAATTATATTTTTACACTGGTTAAATCTTTTTATAAAAATCATTGAAAGTCAAGTTTTAAAATAAAAGAAAAAGGGCTACAGCCCCTGGCCTGGCTTGGCCTGGGACTGGGCCGGCCCAAAGGCCAGCCAACTAGCCTGCCCAAGCGCGCGCGTTGTCAGGTTTGAACCTAACGTGCGGGCCCCTGCGGTCAGCGGCTGCGGGCAGCGAGGGAGAGAGAGATGGGCCACCGACAGGTGGGGCACACATGTCGAGGTCATCTCCTACCTCTGGCCAGAGAGGAGGAGGACCACGTCGGCGTGGCTACCGACGTCCCCGGGCCCCAACGAAGACGGAAATGGGTCCGACTCGTCGTCGCCTACGTGTTGGTAGTCGAGACAATGACGGAGATGCTCAGGTTCACCGGCAACGAGGAGGTTGCGGTGGAGGAGCTTTGGGCGAAGGTGGAGGGGGTAGCTAGGGGCACAGATTAGCTTGGGAAAGTTGGGGGAAAGATCCCTGGGGTCAAGGGGAGTGGTTTGGTGGGCAGAGGGAGGCAGGAGCCGACGTGTAGTCGGAGATCGATCGGAGCTCCAAGGCGGAGGGGCCTCGGTCGATCTCGAGCACCGGGGCTATGCTAGTTTGCTGGGGTGGCTAAGGAGGTGCTAGAGGTTGCTATGATGCTGTCTGAGGGGCGCAGGAGCGAGGGGGATGCTATTTATAGGCTCACGACGGTGAGCCTATTCGGGAGCGTAGGTGACTCACCGTGGCGTGCATGGGGGTGCAGAGAGGAGCTGGGGTCAAAACCACGGTCTCAGGACATGGTTTTGGACTGCCAGAACTTACTACGGGGAAGGGAGAGAGGGGAGACGAACATCCGTGGCCGCGCATCTCTGGCCGGTTCTGGTGCACGCGGTCACGCGTCGCACCAACTCTTGGCTTGCGAGAGGAGGGGCCCTGGTGGTCGCCTGATGTAGAGGGGTTGTCGGGGAACAAGTTGGACACCTCGGGGGAGGCTGGAACTGGCCGAGAGCGTCGCCCCCACCTCGGTGGCTTCCTGAAGCGCACCCAGAGCATAGTTTTGGCATGCCACGGCATGCTGGCGCGCTCTGGGGTGCTTTGGACGTGTCTAGCATGTCCTGGGCACTGGCTGGGATGAGGCTAGCCGTTGGAGTCCCGTGGGAGCTTCGGCTGGTCAAGGGAGACAAGAGAAACATGTGCTGTTAGCCTTGAGCTGAAGCTTAGAATGGGGATTTTGGCATTTCTACTTGGAACCAGAGAGGGGCCAGTTATCTGGGGCTGTGTATTGATACTAGCAACCTAATCTGAGAGTTTGGGGCAAAGGGATTGGGTTTAGCTAAGGTTAGAGGGGCTTTTACCCATATGTCAGAAGGTGCTCGATAGTGGTTTGGGGTGGTTGCATCCCACCACTAGTTCTGCAACTTAATAGGATTGGTTTTGGTGCTAAAACATGGGGTTTCACCAAGTTTGAGCTCCATTGGACAAGTTTAGCTTTGTGAACTTGAAAACTTCACCATTTGACCAGATCTGTTCCTTCCAAAGAGAGTGTGGGAAAACTACGTCCCACAAATCCCATTTTTAGTGTGGAACCCTCATTTGAGGTATTATGCACTCCTGCAAAGTTTCAACTCCATTGGACAAACTTTTCTATGTAGAGTTGCTCTAACTCCAATCTGGACAGAAGGGGTTTTGCAATTATTTGGTGTCCTTAATCACCTTGGATCAAGGTGAAATTTTATGTGGACACCAAATATGGCTTAGGGATACCACTAGAATTTTCTAGGATTTTATTGAGAATATTTCCTTTAGAAATATTTGAAAAGGTCAAAACAGACATATATGGTTTTCAGCGTTTTACTCAAAATTGTAAAAATACAAATATGGGTTAAAAATCTTATGTATGGAAAATGTATGTCCTTCTCACCATCTCCAATTTTAATCAGATTTTTCTAAGGCAGAAAAGTATTTTTCCATATAGGAATACCATTTCTGGCCTCAGAAATGGATATGCAAATAAATTAGAAATGTAATTCACAAAATAATTATTTTGTGGTTTTGGTGCACTAAAATAGTGCTAGAATCATCAATGGCTTGTAGTGCAACTCAAAGCAGGGTTTTACTTTAACCATAATTAAGAAAAGGGTTTTGAAAATAATTTGATCTTGAGAAATGTGGTTTTTATCATGACATGATCAAGAATACAAGCATACAATGACAATCATGGCACTCACAACATTAGTTTGAAAATGTTCTAATAAACTCAGTTTCTTTAATTATAGAAAAAGTGGTAGTGAAAAGAGGGTGTGACATGTCCTCCCCCGCTTCTACCACAATCCGACTGCTCCAACACATCCCTCATGTGCGAGCACAAGACCCAGGTGTCGATTCACCCGGTTACGTGTTGCGACCACCTTGCGGCAGGTTAGGGGTCAGACAAGGCATTTACTGCCCCTGACACCACCGAAGAAGTAGAGCAGTGAATATTGTTCACTATTCACCCCGTGAGCACACTGTTGGTGACCCCTTTGCCTATAAAAGGAAGCCCAAGGCTCATTCTTATGGGTTGGACCTTTTGGGATTCGAGACTCCCTAATCACCTACTAAGTTACTGTAGCAAATCACCCTACAGTAAGCACATAATACAAACTAAGCAGGAGTAGGGTTTTACGCGCCAAGCGGTCCGAACCTAGGTAAAAGACCTTGCCGGTGTTGATCGCTAGCTCCGCTCTCGATGCCATACCTCTCTGTCCCCTCCGAACGATCAAGGGACTCCTTGAGTTTCCCATAGGTGTCGGTTTTCCCGACATCTTTGGTGCGCCAGGTAGGGGGAGTGGTGGTTGAGAGCTTTTTCGCGGATTCAAGCAAGTTCTGCGTCAGATCTTGGGAAGTTGAGTGCACCATTGCGGTCCCTCGAAGCAAGGCGCATCGGTGGTCGCTCTACTCCGCCACGACTTCCTAACGCCTGCGCGGGCGCCTTGCTGCGCGAAGTCAGGCTAGGGAGACAGAGACCTCAAGCTCGAAGGCATCAGACTGACGCATTGCTCCGGGATAGTGCGCTGTTGTCGAGGGTGTTCCTGGGGGCTCCGGTGATGCCTCCGGCGCATACTCCGGTCGTCGCACCTCCACGAAGAGGTGCATAGCCGTCGAGAATGCGCCTGCGGGCCCCGAAACCCAGGCACACACTCCAGCCGAAACGCTTCCCCCCCGAAAGCACCACTTCGTCGCCAAAGGTGCGCTCGGGGGCTCCGTCAGCACGGCCTGGCAAAACAGGAAAAGGAGTTATGCTCCGGCAACCCCCCTTCTGTACGATAGTCAAGAATTGTCGGCAAGTACCTGGCCGGAGGGGAAGTTGCCGGGAAGGTATAGTCTCCTGCTTGTCGGGGACCTGAGGCCCCGACAAAGGACCCAAGCGCCGCGGGGAGAAGTGCCGCGGCACGACAGATAGGTGATAAATATTTCAGATGAGATTTTAGAGTAGATAGGTTGTTTCCTTTCTGGAAGATCCCAAACCTTGTTTGAGAAACCTGCGTGTAGATGGAACCTTGTCAGGATCAGTGCGCCTTAGTTCTGTTTTGAACTAGTTCAACGACCTCAACAGCCACACAGTGCGTTCACACTATTTGAACCTGTTCAACAGACTAAGCGGCTACACAACACCTTATTTCGCCTCGAGCTGTGCTCGACGATCTAACGGTTGCACTAAGTGTGGCAAGGAGCCTTGCCGGTAATGACCCCTCAAGCGAACTACTAAGGATCCGTTCCTCAAAGCACTAGCGGCAGGACTAGTCACGCCGGCAAGCTTCAGAAAAATGCAAAAGGCATACCATACAAGGGGAAAGATCAGACGCAAAGGAAACAACATTTCATTCATTTGTTTGAAACAAACTCAGACATATTACATGAATGATTTTTTGCTACTCTAACCTACGGCACTGTCTTTTGGTGAGGGACATGCTCGTAGACAGAAGTTCGAGAAGAAAAAAAGCGGCAAGGCCCCCAGCGCGACCAGTGCTAGCCCTTCCTGGACCAGCATTACGAAGTGGAGAATGGGGCCTAAGGGGACGGCGGAAACGAGAACCAGGCGCTCCTGCAATATGCGGGAACGTCAGTTCTTCCGGCTCGTCGGTCCCGGCTCGGGAGGAACAGGATCGCGGACTGACGGTGATGGTGCGACCGACGGTTAGTCCGAGGTCAGATCCTCATACCCGGGCTTAGCCTATCGAGGGTCTAACCCATACTCGTCGTCGCTACCATCTGATCCGTCTCGTCGCTCTCGCGCGAGGAAGGGCTGTCAGTCCCGCTCGAGCTTTCGTCACAGTAGGCGAGGCGCGCAGCCGAGCTCCCGTATATCTGAATGGAGAGCAGGTTGTCCGCCGTCATATTGAAGCGAAGAACGTGCCCATCCTAGAGGTTATGGGCACGGGCGAAGCTCTTCCACCTGCGGCCGAGGAACAGGAGCCGAGGCCCCGGCTGCTCCACGGTCACCGGGACCGCGTCGTTGCCGCAACCATGCACCCGAAGCCGCAACATCGGGGGATTCTCATCGCTCATAACCTTGGCGAAGGCAATGGGGAGTTGAAGCTGGGTCCGAATACGACCTTGCAGTCTGACAAGAAACTCCAACAGAGTCCTTTCAACGTGAGTCCCCGTGGGAACAAGCCTAGGAGAAGACGGAGGTGCTGGGGTAGCACTCCGCCTCCCCCGGCCACGGCCTCCGCGGCCCCTTGCCCCTCTACCACCACGAGCGCTCGTGCCGCCCTCTGCAACTGCGACCCCTGAAGCTATGGCATGATCTGAGTAGGATCCCCTTGCCGCCCTCATGGCCGATGGTGGCCTCCCTCATCCACTAGCCATGGTTAGGGGCGAGCGCCACCTGGAACTTCGGAAGATTCTGCAGATGCAAGCTGGGGGTGGTGAATGTTTTAGGAGTTGATGGATGAGCAAAACCCCCTTGCAAACTTCCTAATTTATATGGCGAGGTGCGGGGGGCTAGCACCCTTCACTCCAGAAACCACCGCCCCTCTCGCCCAATCACCCATGATCACGGGCGAACAGGGAACCGTCCCGCTGCACCAATGCATGCGGGGGCGGGCCCTGCCATGAGTGCGGCCTTTATGGCCACGAAAGCCACTTGCCTGACCATTACTGCGCATGCTTCACGCATGGCAGTAACGCGTCAGGAGGCGGGGAGGCTATTGTATGCGCACTTCTCCACACCGCGCCCTTGATGCGCGACGTGGGGGGAGGGCCGTCTACAACGGCTCCGAAGCTACAGAGTCCCGTGCCAAGGAAGCTCGCGCACTACTTTGGGCTTGGCCCAGCAACGCCCCGCGCGCGTGCATGGCCCAGTCCCGGGGGATCTTGTCGGTGCACTCGAGACTGGGCTCCCTTGTGCCCCAGACTTGTGCACGGGCATCAGCAACACCCCTGACGGCAGTGCACCGGGAAGAACAGCAGAAAGGCAATCCAAGACCCACCAAGGCCACACCCTTCCCTCTCTTCGTGGGGCGTGGAGTACAAGGGCTCCACATGCGAGGCCCCAACAATACCTCCTTGCCGGGAAGATTCCCAAGGCCCCACGAAGCCCACTTTGCTGGGAAGACTCCCAAAGATTAGCAAGACCCCGACAAGCCTCCCTTGCCGGGAAGGCTCGCACAGACTAGCGAAGCCCCCGACAAGCCCTCCTTGCCGGGAAAGTGTTCAAAGCCCCCGGCAAGTCCTCCTTGTCGGAAAGGTGACCAAGTCACCCAACAGAGACTCCAGGACAGCAAGTCCCTTTCGCTCGCCAGGTGTCCTTCCCCGCTTCTACCACAATCCGACCGCTCCAGCACATCCCTCATGTGCCAGCACAAGACCCATGTGTCCGATTCACCCGGGTACGTGTCACGACCACCTTGCGGCAGGTGAGGGGTCAGACAAGGCATTTACTGCCCCTAACACCACCGAAGAAGTAGAGCGGTGAATATTGTTCACTATTCACCCCGTGAGCACACTGTTGGTGACCCCTTAGCCTATAAAAGGAGGCCCAAGGCTCATTCTTAAGGGTTGGACCTTTTGGGATTGTAGACTCCCTAATCACCTACTAAGTTACTATAGCAAATCACCCTACAGTAAGCACATAATACAAACTAAGCAAGAGTAGGGTTTTTACGCGCCAAGCGGCCCGAACCTAGGTAAAAGACCTTTCCGGTGTTGATCGCTAGCTCCTTTCTCGACGCCATACCTCTCTCTCCCCGCCAAACGATCAAGGGACTCCTTGAGTTTTCCATAGGTGTCGGTTTTCCCGACAACCACCTTCGACGCTGATCGCTTCTCTATGGCGCCAGGCCAGATCAGGGTCCGCCCGTGCTCATTGGACTCGGCCCGGTCCATGGAAGCACGGGGGCGAGATCCACATCCTTGGAGAGGGCGCACTCTAGGAGTGGAGGAGCCGGGGCAGGACCTTGCGCCTCTGGCTTCTGCTTGCTGGCGGGCGCCATCGCTGAATTGGCAAGGGAGCGGTGCGATGCTAGATCTGGGAGACGCCGGTCGGAGTTGGAGACCGTGGAGGAAGAGCAAGTGTAGGAGAAGGGAAGCAATAATGAACCAACATAACAAGTCAGACTCCTGATAACTCGAGCGGAGACAAAAGTCAAGGGGAACCCAACATCAGCCGTGTGACGCGCGCTAGACCTGGCCCACAGGTGTTAAGGGCCCGCGGCGCTTCGGGCCGCCCTCAAGGCTTCGCCGGGAAGCCAGCCCAGGCGCGCCTTGGGCTCGGGGGCTACTGTCGGTGTTCTTGGAATGGGGCTACCCAGAACTACCTGCATGTGGGCCAGGGCTGGCCCACTTCATCAGGAAAAACCAATGGGCTCGACACCCCTCTAGGCAAGGCCCTCACGAGGGGCCAAGCCTTGTGAGGAGGAGCAGTTTCAAGACCCGCAGGGGGCCTCCAGAGGGCCCCTCCGGAGTGGCGGAGATACCGAGGCAATACCGGCCTCAGGAGTCAAGGATGACGTGTAGGAAGGACAGGCGAGCAATAGGCAGTAGGGTGGAGCGGTTTCCCCTTTAGTGCAAAGGGGGTAAGGACGTTCCAGGGTTCCCAAGGCATCTTCCAAAGGTTTCCCTTCTAGTGTAACAAAGCCGTCGCCGCCCACCAGCAGGACGGGCGTCATCCCTGGACCCGACCCTGTTGCGCTGACAAACACTTTGCAGGCAAAGACCACCTTTGGGCAGGGGGAGCATGTTCCCCTGTCTCCCTTCAAAATTGGCCATTATGGGATCCCTTCATGCCGAAACGATAAGGGAAGAGGACCCGGTCCGCCACTATATTAAGAGGGTAGGATACTTCATAGAGAAGGATGGGGATTCATTCATTTGCCCACCGGCACCACACATAGCCCACCTAGCCTCAGGAGGCCCTCGAACACTGTACTAGTTCATCCACCATCCTCCACGAGAGGCAATCCACCAAAGCAGGAGTAGCGTATTACGCTTCCGAGCGGCCCGAACCTGGGTAAACTGCCGTGTTCTATGTCTTTCTCACCATCGAGTGAGTTCTTTGCCATCCCTGGCAAGTAGCGAGTTAGGTGGAGCGAGCTTACGAGAGATTTTCGTACATGCCCCTGAGTTCGAATCTTAAGGGTTTTTGCGGAGCCTGAAATCCAACAACAACCTATATCGTCTTCATCATCATCGGAGATGTACTCTTCATGGGCCACCAAGCCCCTTGGATGAGTCTTCTTGGTGAAGGTGATCTTGTTAGGGAAGGACTTGGGCATATCCTTGCAAATGAGTTTGCCACCGTTGTCCTCCCTCTTCTCATAGGGACAATCTGCAACAAAGTGACTCACATTGCCGTAGTTGTAGCATGTCCATACTCGTTGTTTGTTCTTGGACCCAGTTGACTTGTCTTTGGAGAAGTTGGGTCTTGAGTTTTTTTTTGTTTCCCCAAAACTTCCTTGAAGCAAGAGCCATGTGCTCATGATAAGTGTATTTTGTGTCTTCGGGGCAGCCATCTTCTTCCTCTTCTTCTTCATCAACAATGGCCTTGGTCTTTAAGGCAAGGTTGGGTGATGCTATTTTTGACCGAACACGAGCAAGTGCATTGTCGGCGGTCTTGTTCATAATATCCATAGCAAACTCATCCAACACTTTGCTTGAGGACAAGGAGTGAAAATCTGGTCTTTGCCGAATGATGGAAGACATGGCTTTGTTGAAAGGCATGATGGCCTTGAGAAACTTGCGCTTGATCCATGTGTACGCCCCCATGATCTTGGAGAGCAACAACGAGGGCAGTCACTCTCCGATAGAGATCATGGGGGTCCTCATCTTCTAGAATCACAAACTCATCAGCCTGATCAAGGACCACTTCAAAGTTTGACCATTGAGTGCTTGAGCTTCCCTTGTATAGCACCATGATGTGCTCCCAACACTCCTTTGCACGAGTGAAGGGTCGCAGGTGAGGAAGATCTTCTAGTGGAACTGCGGATTGAAGGATGAACAATGCGGAATGATTGTATTGGTTGTTCGCCTCTTCTCTTGGGGTAAGGTTCCTTGGATCATGAGGATAATAACCTTGCTCGATGATTCTCCAAAGATTTGTTGAACTGTGATTCAAATGAGACTTGATAGAAAAAACCCAATTAGCGAAATCACCTTTAACAAGCTTTGGAGGAGGTCCTAGGTTATTAATATGCGGGGTAGGAACCTGTCCTCCATAGACCGGGGAGGGGGAACCGAGGCAAAAGTCCCCGTCCCATTCTTGTCATGAGGGGAGGAGGTTTGATTACCTTTAACCGCCTCCTTATCAGAATTGGCCTCCGACACCGATGAGGTGGGTTTAACCACAAGCAACGGGTTGGGAGAATTTCTCATCCCCTCAAGTAATTCTATAAGCATGGATTTGACTTCTGTAGTCACGGACGTCTTGAGTGAAGCCATGGCCTCATTCAAGTCGCCCCGTGTGACCGAAACCACCTCCACGGCCTCCGACCCTTCGGGCCGAACCTCACCATCATCAACCATACTCTTCGGGTGGTGAAACCCTTAATAATGAGACGTGGCTCTGATACCAATTGAAAGGATCGATATGGTTGACTAGAGGGGGGGGGGGTGAATAGGGAACTACCAATTTTTAGCTTATCTTAACAAATTAGCATTAGCAACAAAAGGTTCTGTATATGAACGACTAGGTGAGCAACCTATATGATGCTAACTACAAGGATAATAAGTGCAACCAAAGAATACACCACAACAAAAACAAGTATAAAGTAAAGGTAAGAGATAACTGCAAGTGGAAACGGTGGAGACGAGGATGTGTTATCGAAGTTATTTCCCTTTGACAATAAGTACGTCTCCGTTGGAGCGGTGTGGAGGCACAATGCTCCCCAAGAAGCCACTAGGGCCACCGTATTTTCCTCACGCCCCCACACAATGCGAGGTGCCGTGATTCCACTATTGGTGCCCTTGAAGGCTGCAACCGGACCTTTACAAAAAAGTTTGGGGCTATCTCCACACAAAGCTTGGAGGCTCCCAACAAGACACGAAGCTTCACCACAATGGAATGTGGCTCCGAGGTGACCTCAACCGTCTAGGGTGCTCAAACACCCAATAGTAACAAGATCCGCAAGGGATTAGTGGGGGAATCAAATACCTCTTGGTGGAAGTGTAGATCAAGGCCCTCTCAAGCAATCCCTAGAAAATCAACAAGTTTGATTGGCTAGGGAGAGAGATCGGGCAAGAATAAGCTTATGGAGCAATAATGGAGCTTGGAGAGGTTAAAGGTAAGCTCCTCGAAGGAGAAGATACCTTTATATAGTGGGGGTCAGATCCAACCGTTGCCCACCCACCACAGCAATAGTCAAGCGGTACTACCGCTTTGGGAGCGGTACTACCGCTGCTATGAGAGGTACTACCGCTCTGCATCTCACCAACCACGATAGTAATAAATTATTACCGTGCCTATTACTGCATGGGGAAAATTATGCGAAAAAGTCGTCGGAGCGGTAGTAAAAAATTACTACCGCACTCAGGGCGGTAGTACCGCTCTTGGAGCGGTAGTAAAAAAATTACTACCACTCTGAGAGCGGTACTACCGCTGGCCCTTTTGCATAGGCATTGAAATGGGTATGGAGCTCCATTGTAGCTAAATAAAAGGTGGCGCACTAAGTGTACCTGATGATTCCACCCAAACCTTTCCGTCATGGACCCCCTCTTAATAGTATGGCTTTCCTACGACTCAATACCACCAAAGAGAAACGTAGAAAGCAACCATCTTTGAGAGATTCCGAGAGACATCGAATCGCCTTGTGCCTAGATATGAATTATGTGAAATGCTCAATGCACAAGATTAGTTCACACATGCATTATCATCATTCACTAAAACCACTTAGGGAGAAATATGCCCTAACATATGGCTAAGGCATAGGGGGCGTCCTTTGTCCTTTCTCTTTCTTCTTCCGTGGTCGAGTTTTGAGTCTTACTCAATATCCAAACCTTACAACATAGCCAAGAACTCCTTCTTTGTTGATCCATTTTGAACTCCTTCAAAACATTGTCAAGGCATGCATGTCATTGAAAGTTTCTTCAAGCATCTTGATCTATCTCTATAGATCTTGATGCCCAATGTTCAAGTAGCTTAATCCAGGTTTTCCTTTGAAAAACACTTTTCAAACAACCCAATATGCTTTCCATAAATTCTACATCATTTCCGATCAACAATATGTCAACTACATATACTCATCAGAAATTCTATAGTGCTCCCACTCACTTCTTTGGAAATACAAGTTTCTCATAAACTTTATATAAACCCAAAAACTTTGATCATCTCATCAAAGCGTATATTCTAACTCCGAGATGCTTGCTCCAGTCCATAGAAGGATCACTGGAGCTTGCATACTTGTTAGCATCCTTAGGATCTACAAAACCTTCTCATTGTATCACATACAACCTTTCCTCAAGGAAACCGTTGAGGAAACAATGTGTTGACATCCTATCTGCAAGATTTCATAAATAATGCAGTAACTGCTAATAAAATGCCAACAGACTTTTTTGCATCGCTACGAGTGAGAAAGTCTCATCGTTTTCAACTCTTTGAACTTGTCGGAAACATCTTTGTGATAAGTCGAGCTTTCTTAATGGTGACTTTTAACCATCATCGTCTGTCTTCCTTTTAAAGATCCATCTGTACTTAACAGTCTTACGACCATCAAGTAGTTCTTCCAAAGTCTACACTTTGTTTTCATACATGGACCCTCTCTCGGATTTCATGGCCTCCAGCCATTTGTCGGAATCTGGGCCCACTATCGCTTCTCCATAGTTCGTAGGTTCATTGTTGTCCAACAACATGACCTCCAAGACATGGTTACCATAATAGTACGAGACCTTGTTGACCTACTAGGTTTGTAGTAACTTGATCCGAAGCTTCATGATCACTATCATCAACTTCCACTTCAATTGGTTTAGGCGCCATAGGAACAACTTCCTGTGCCCTGCTACACACTGGTTGAAGTGACAGTTCAATAACCTCATCAAGTTCCCCCATCCTCCCACTTAATTCTTTCGAGAGAAACTTTTCCTCGAGAAAGGACCCGTTTCTAGAAACAAACACTTTGCTTTCGGGTCTGAGATAGGAGATATTGTTGGAATTATGCCCTAGAGGCAATAATAAATGTATAGTTATTATTATAATTCCTGTATCAAGATAATAGTTTATTATCCATGGTATAATTGTATTGAATGAAGACTCATTTACATGTGTGGATACATAGACAAAACACCGTCCCTAGCATGCCTCTAGTTGGCTAGCCAGTTGATCGATGATAATCAGTGTCTTCTGATTATGAACAAGGTGTTGTTGCTTGATGACTGGATCACGTCATTAGGAGAATCACGTGATGGACTAAGACCCAAACTAATAGACGTAGCATGTTGATCGTGTCATTTTGTTGCTACTGTTTTCTGCGTGTCAAGTATTTATTCCTATGACCATGAGATCATATAACTCACTGACACCGGAGGAATGCTTTGTGTGTATCAAACGTCGCAACGTAACTGGGTGACTATAAAGATGCTCTACAGGTATCTCCGAAGGTGTTAGTTGAGTTAGTATGGATCAAGACTGGGATTTGTCACTCCGTGTGACGGAGAGGTATCTCGGGGCCCACTCGGTAATACAACATCACACATAAGCCTTGCAAGCAATGTAACTTAGTGTAAGTTGCGGGATCTTGTATTACGAAACGAGTAAAGAGACTTGCCGGTAAACGAGATTGAAATAGGTATGCGGATACTGACGATCGAATCTCGGGCAAGTAACATACCGAAGGACAAAGGGAATGACATACGGGATTATACGAATCCTTGGCACTGAGGTTCAAACGATAAGATCTTCGTAGAATATGTAGGATCCAATATGGGCATCCAGGTCCCGCTATTGGATATTGACCGAGGAGTCTCTCAGGTCATGTCTACATAGTTCTCGAACCCGCAGGGTCTGCACACTTAAGGTTCGACGTTGTTTTATGCGTATTTGAGTTATATGGTTGGTTACCGAATGTTGTTCGGAGTCCCGGATGAGATCACGGACGTCACGAGGGTTTCCGGAATGGTCCGGAAACGAATATTGATATATAGGATGACCTCATTTGATTACCGGAAGGTTTTCGGAGTTGCCGGGAATGTACCGGGAATGACGAATGGGTTCCGGGAGTTCACCGGAGGGGGGCAACCCACTCCGGGGAAGCCCATAGGTATTTGTGGGGGTCACACCAGCCCTTAGTGGGCTGGTGGGACAGCCCACCAAATCCTATGCGCCAAGGAAGAAAAAAAATCAAAGGAAGAAAAAAAAGGAGGGAGAAGTGGGAAGGGGGAAGGACTCCCTCCCACCAAACCAAGTAGGACTCGGTTTGGGGGGGGGAGAGTCCTCCCCCCTGGCTCGGCCGACCCCTTGGGGTTCCCTTGGACCCCAAGGCAAGGTCCCCCTCCCTCCTCCTATATATATGGGGCTTTTAGGGCAGATTTGAGACGACTTTCTCACGGCTGCCCGACCACATACCTCCATAGTTTTTCCTCTAGATCGCGTTTCTGCGGAGCTCGGGCGGAGCCCTGCTGAGACAAGATCATCACCAACCTCCGGAGCGCCGTCACGCTGCCGGAGAACTCTTCTACCTCTCCGTCTCTCTTGCTGGATCAAGAAGGCCGAGATCATCGTCGAGTTGTACGTGTGCTGAACGCGGAGGTGCCGTCCGTTCGGTACTAGATCGTGGGACTGATCGCGGGATTGTTCGCGGGGCGGATCGAGGGACGTGAGGACGTTCCACTACATCAACCGCGTTCTCTAACACTTCTGCTGTATGATCTACAAGGGTACGTAGATCACTCATCCCCTCTCGTAGATGGACATCACCATGATAGGTCTTCGTGCGCGTAGGAAATTTTTTGTTTCCCATGCGACGTTCCCCTACAGTGGCATCATGAGCTAGGTTCATGCGTAGATGTCTTCTCGAGTAGAACACAAAAGGTTTTGTGGGCGGTGATGTGCGTTTTGCTGCCCTCCTTAGTCTTTTCTTGATTCCGCGGTATTGTTGGATTGAAGCGGCTTGGACCGACATTACTCGTACGCTTACGAGAGACTGGTTTCATCGTTACGAGTAACCCCCTTTGCTCAAAGATGACTGGCAAGTGACGGTTTCTCCAACTTTAGTTGAATCGGATTTGACCGAGGAGGTCCTTGGATGAGGTTAAATAGCAACTCATATATCTCCGTTGTGGTGTTTGCGTAAGTAAGATGCGATCCTACTAGATACCCTTGGTCACCACGTAAATCATGCAAGAACAAAATTAGAGGACGTCTAACTTGTTTTTGCAGGGTATGATTGTGATGTGATATGGCCAATGATGTGATGTGATATATTGGATGTATGAGATGATCATGTTGTAATAGAAATATCGACTTGCACGTCGATGGTACGGCAACCGGCAGGAGCCATAGGGTTGTCTTTATACTAACATATGTGCTTGCAGATGCGTTTACTATTTTGCTAGGATGTAGCTTTAGTAGTGATAGCATAAGTAGCACGACAACCCCGATGGCGACACGTTGATGGAGATCATGATGATGGAGATCATGGTGTCGCGCCGGTGACAAGAAGATCGTGCCGGTGCTTTGGTGATGGAGATCAAGAAGCACGTGACGATGGCCATATCATGTCACTTATGAATTGCATGTGATGTTAATCCTTTTATGCACCTTATTTTGCTTAGAACGACGGTAACATTATGAGGTGATCTCTCACTAAAATTTCAAGACGAAATTGTGTTCTCCCCGACTGTGAACCGTTGCTACAGTTCGTCGTTTCGAGACACCACGTGATGATCGGGTGTGATAGACTCAACGTTCACATACAACGGGTGCAAAACAGTTGCGCACGCGGAACACTCGGGTTAAGCTTGACGAGCCTAGCATGTGCAGACATGGCCTCGGAACACATGAGACCGAAAGGTCGATCATGAATCATATAGATGATATGATTAGCATAGGGATGCTTACCACTAAAACTACTCCCGACTCACGTGATGATCGGACTTGGGATAGTGTAGGTGGATCATGAACCACTCAAATGACTAGAGAGATGTACTTTTTGAGTGGGAGTTTAGCATGTAATTTGATTAAGTTGAACTCTAATTATCTTGAACATAGTCTAAGTCCACTTTGAATATATTTGTGTTGTAGATCATGGCTCACGCAAGTGTCATCCTCAATTTTAATACGTTCCTAGAGAAAGCTAAGTTGAAAGATGATGGAAGCAACTTTGTAGATTGGGCTCGTAATCTTAAGCTAATCTTACAAGCTGGAAAGAAGGATTATGTCCTTAATGCTGCGCTAGGAGATGAACCACCCGCTACGGCTGATCAGGATGTTAAGAACGCTTGGTTAGCGCGTAAGGAGGACTACTCAATAGTTCAATGTGCAGTCTTGTATGGCTTAGAACCGGGACTTCAACGTCGCTTTGAGCATCATGGAGCATTTGAGATGTTCCAGGAGTTGAAGTTCATCTTTCAGAAGAACGCCCGGATCGAGAGGTATGAGACCTCCGATAAATTCTATGCTTGCAAGATGGAGGAAAACTCGTCTGTCAGTGAACATGTGCTCAAAATGTCTGGGTACTCAAACCGTCTAGCTGAACTGGGGATTGAACTCCCGCAAGAAGCTATCACTTACAGAATCCTTCAATCACTGCCGCCAAGCTATAAAGGCTTTGTGTTGAACTACAACATGCAAGGGATGAACAAGTCTCCCGGCGAGTTGTTTGCGATGCTGAAAGTCGCAGAGTCTGAACTCCGTAAAGAACATCAAGTGTTGATGGTGAGCAAGACCACTAGTTTCAAGAGAAACGGCAAAGGCAAGAAGGGCAATTCGAAGAAGAGCGGCAAGCCTGTTGCCAATCCGCCGAAGAAACCCAAGGCTGGACCTAAGCTTGAAACAGAGTGCTTCTATTACAAGGGTATGGGTCACTGGAAGCGCAATTGCCCCAAGTATCTGGCAGATAAGAAGGCGGGCAAAGAAAAATCAGGTGTATTTGATATACATGTTATTGATGTGTACTTAACCAGCTCTCGTAGTAGTGCCTGGGTATTCGATACCGGTTCTGTTGCTCACATTTGCAACTCGAAGCAGGAACTGCGGAATAGACGGAGGCTGGCGAAAGACGAAGTGACGATGCGCGTAGGAAACGGTTCCAAGGTTGATGCAATCGCCGTCGGCACCGTGTCACTTCAACTACCATCGGGATTAGTGATGAACTTAAATCATTGTTATTTAGTGCCTGCGTTGAGCATGAACATTATATCTGGATCTTGTTTATTGCGAGACGGTTACTCTTTTAAGTCTGAGAATAATGGTTGTTCTATTTCTATGAGTAACATCTTTTATGGTCATGCACCGAATGTGAGAGGATTGTTCATATTGAATCTCGATAGCGATACGCATATACATAACATTGAGACCAAAAGAGTTAGAGTAAACAATGATAGCGCCATATTTTTGTGGCACTGCCGCTTGGGTCATATTGGTGTAAAGCGCATGAAGAAACTCCATGCTGATGGACTTTTGGAGTCACTTGACTTTGATTCACTTGACACTTGCGAACCATGCCTCATGGGCAAGATGACTAAAACTCCGTTCTCCGGAACAATGGAGCGTGCAAGTGACTTATTGGAAATCATACATACCGATGTGTGTGGTCCGATGAGCGTGGAGGCACGCGGCGGATATCGTTATTTTCTCACCTTCACTGACGATTTGAGTAGATATGGTTATGTCTACTTAATGAAGCACAAGTCTGAAACATTTGAAAAGTTCAAGCAATTTCAGAGTGAAGTAGAAAATCATCGTAACAAGAAGATCAAGTTCCTACGGTCTGATCGTGGGGGTGAATATCTGAGTTTCGAGTTTGGTGCTCACTTAAGACAATGTGGAATTGTTTCGCAGTTAACACCGCCTGGAACACCACAGCGTAATGGTGTGTCCGAACGTCATAATCGTACTTTATTAGAAATGGTGCGATCTATGATGTCTCTTACTGATTTGCCGTTATCGTTTTGGGGTTATGCATTAGAAATAGCTGCATTCACTTTAAATAGGGCACCATCGAAATCCGTTGAGACGACACCATACGAACTGTGGTATGGCAAAAGGCCAAAGTTGTCGTTTCTTAAAGTTTGGGGATGTGATGCTTATGTCAAAAAGATTCAGCCTGAAAAGCTGGAACCCAAAGCGGAAAAGTGCGTCTTCATAGGCTACCCAAAATAGATAGTTGGGTACACCTTCTATCTCAAATCCGAGGGCAAAGTGTTTGTTGCTAAAAACGGAACTTTTTCTCGAGAAGGAGTTTCTCTCGAGAGAATTGAGTGGGAGGAAGATAGAACTTGACGAGGTTGTCGAACCTCTCATCCCTCTGGATGGTGGCGCAGGGCAAGGGGAAACCCCTGTGATTGCGACGCCAGTTGAGGAGGAAGTTAATGATGATGATCATGAAACTCCAGTTCAAGTTTCTGTTGAACCACGCAGGTCGACGAGATCACGCGCTGCTCCAGAGTGGTACGGTAATCCCGTCTTGACAATCATGTTGTTAGACAACAATGAACCTGCAAATTATGAAGAAGCAATGGTGGGCCCAGATTCCAACAAATGGCTAGAAGCCATGAAATCCGAGATAGGATCCATGTATGAGAACAAAGTATGGACTTTGGAGATACTACCTGAGGGCCGCAAGGCTATTCAGAACAAATGGATCTTTAAGAAGAAGACGGACGCTGACGGTAATGTGACCGTTTATAAAGCTCGACTTGTGGCAAAGGGTTTTTCACAAGTTCCAGGAATTGACTACGATGAGACTTTCTCTCCCGTAGCGATGCTTAAGTCCGTCAGAATCATGTTAGCAATAGCTGCATTTTTCGATTATGAAATTTGGCAGATGGATGTCAAAACGGCGTTCCTTAACGGTTTCCTTAAGGAAGAGTTGTATATGATGCAACCCGAAGGTTTTGTCGATCCTAAAAATGCTGACAAGGTGTGCAAGCTCCAGCGATCCATTTATGGACTGGTGCAAGCATCTCGGAGTTGGAACAAACGCTTTGATGAGGTGATCAAAGCATTTGGGTTTATACAAGTGGTTGGAGAATCTTGTATTTACAAGAAAGTGAGTGGGAGCTCTATGGCGTTTCTAATATTGTATGTGGATGACATATTACTGATTAGAAACAACGTAGAGCTTTTGGAGAGCATAAAAGGTTACTTGAATAAAAGTTTCTCTATGAAGGACCTAGGAGAAGCTGCTTACATTCTAGGCATTAAGATCTATAGGGATAGATCAAAACGCCTGATAGGACTTTCACAAAGCACATACCTTGATAAAGTTTTGAAGAGGTTCAAAATGGAACAGTCCAAGAAAGGGTTCTTGCCAGTGTTACAAGGTACGAGATTGAGTAAGACTCAGTGCCCAGCAACTGATGAAGATAGAGAGCATATGCGCTCCGTCCCCTATGCTTCAGCCATAGGCTCTATCATGTATGCGATGCTGTGCACTAGACCAGATGTTAGCCTGGCCATAAGTATGGCAGGCAGGTTCCAGAGTAATCCAGGAGTGGATCACTGGACAGCGGTCAAGAATATCCTAAAGTACCTGAAAAGGACTAAGGAGATGTTTCTCGTGTATGGAGGTGACGAAGAGCTCGCCGTAAAAGGTTACGTCGATGCAAGCTTTGACACAGATCCGGACGACTCTAAGTCCCAAACCGGATACGTATTTATTCTTAATGGGGGTGCAGTAAGCTGGTGCAGTTCCAAGCAAAGCGTCGTAGCAGGTTCTACATGTGAAGCGGAATACATGGCTGCCTCGGAGGCGGCTAAGGAGGGTGTCTGGATGAAGCAGTTCATGACGGATCTTGGAGTGGTGCCAAGTGCACTGGATCCAATAACCTTGTTCTGTGACAACACTGGTGCCATTGCCTTAGCAAAGGAACCAAGGTTTCACAAGAAGACCAGACACATCAAACGACGCTTCAACCTCATCCGCGACTACGTCGAGGAGGAGGACGTAAATATATGCAAAGTGCACATGGATCTGAATGTAGCAGACCCGCTGACTAAGCCTCTTCCACGGCCAAAACATGATCGACACCAGAACTGTATGGGTGTTAGATTTATTACAATGTAGTTCACATGGTGATGTGAGGGCTAGATTATTGACTCTAGTGCAAGTGGGAGACTGTTGGAATTATGCCCTAGAGGCAATAATAAATGTATAGTTATTATTATAATTCCTGTATCAAGATAATAGTTTATTATCCATGGTATAATTGTATTGAATGAAGACTCATTTACATGTGTGGATACATAGACAAAACACCGTCCCTAGCATGCCTCTAGTTGGCTAGCCAGTTGATCGATGATAATCAGTGTCTTCTGATTATGAACAAGGTGTTGTTGCTTGATGACTGGATCACGTCATTAGGAGAATCACGTGATGGACTAAGACCCAAACTAATAGACGTAGCATGTTGATCGTGTCATTTTGTTGCTACTGTTTTCTGCGTGTCAAGTATTTATTCCTATGACCATGAGATCATATAACTCACTGACACCGGAGGAATGCTTTGTGTGTATCAAACGTCGCAACGTAACTGGGTGACTATAAAGATGCTCTACAGGTATCTCCGAAGGTGTTAGTTGAGTTAGTATGGATCAAGACTGGGATTTGTCACTCCGTGTGACGGAGAGGTATCTCGGGGACCACTCGGTAATACAACAAGCCTTGCAAGCAATGTAACTTAGTGTAAGTTGCGGGATCTTGTATTACGGAACGAGTAAAGAGACTTGCCGGTAAACGAGATTGAAATAGGTATGCGGATACTGACGATCGAATCTCGGGCAAGTAACATACCGAAGGACAAAGGGAATGACATACGGGATTATACGAATCCTTGGCACTAAGGTTCAAACGATAAGATCTTCGTAGAATATGTAGGATCCAATATGGGCATCCAGGTCCCGCTATTGGATATTGACCGAGGAGTCTCTCAGGTCATGTCTACATAGTTCTCGAACCCGCAGGGTCTGCACACTTAAGGTTCGACGTTGTTTTATGCGTATTTGAGTTATATGGTTGGTTACCGAATGTTGTTCGGAGTCCCGGATGAGATCACGGACGTCACGAGGGTTTCCGGAATGGTCCGGAAACGAAGATTGATATATAGGATGACCTCATTTGATTACCGGAAGGTTTTCGGAGTTGCCGGGAATGTACCGGGAATGACGAATGGGTTCCGGGAGTTCACCGGAGGGGGGCAACCCACTCCGGGGAAGCCCATAGGTATTTGTGGGGGTCACACCAGCCCTTAGTGGGCTGGTGGGACAGCCCACCAAATCCTATGCGCCAAGGAAGAAAAAAAATCAAAGGAAGAAAAAAAAGGAGGGAGAAGTGGGAAGGGGGAAGGACTCCCTCCCACCAAACCAAGTAGGACTCGGTTTGGGGGGGGGAGAGTCCTCCCCCCTGGCTCGGCCGACCCCTTGGGGTTCCCTTGGACCCCAAGGCAAGGTCCCCCTCCCTCCTCCTATATATATGGGGCTTTTAGGGCAGATTTCAGACGACTTTCTCACGGCTGCCCGACCACATACCTCCATAGTTTTTCCTCTAGATCGCGTTTCTGCGGAGCTCGGGCGGAGCCCTGCTGAGACAAGATCATCACCAACCTCCGGAGCGCCGTCATGCTGCCGGAGAACTCTTCTACCTCTCCGTCTCTCTTGCTGGATCAAGAAGGCCGAGATCATCGTCGAGCTGTACGTGTGCTGAACGCGGAGGTGCCGTCCGTTCGGTACTAGATCGTGGGACTGATCGCGGGATTGTTCGCGGGGCGGATCGAGGGACGTGAGGACGTTCCACTACATCAACCGCGTTCTCTAACGCTTCTGCTGTACGATCTACAAGGGTACGTAGATCACTCATCCCCTCTCGTAGATGGACATCACCATGATAGGTCTTCGTGCGCGTAGGAAATTTTTTGTTTCCCATGCGACGTTCCCCTACAGATATACCCAACTGTTTTGGGTATCCTAGGAAGATGCATTTATCCACTTTGGTTTTGATTTTATTAGAGTGAAACCTTTTCACATATGCATCGCAACACAAAACTTTTAAGAAATGACAGCTTAGGTTTCTCCAAACCATAGTTCATACGGTGTCATCTGAACGGAATTACGTGGTGCCCTATTTAAAGTGAATGCGGTTGTCTCTAATGCCTAACCCAAGAACGATAGTGATAATTCGATAAGAGACATCATAGTATGCACCATATCCCATAGGGCGCATTTATGATGTTTGGACACACCATCACCCCATGGTGTTCCAGGTGGCATTAGTTGTGAAACAATTTCCACATTGCCTTAACTGTGTACCAAACTCGCAACTCAGATATTCATCTCTATGATCTTATCATTGACATTTTATCCTCTTGTCACGAAGATCTTCACTCTGAAATAGCTTGAACTTTTGAATATTTTAGACTTGTGATTCATCAAGCAAATACTCCTATATCTATTCAAATCGTCAGTGAAGTAAGAACATAACGATATCCACTGCGTGCCTCAACACTCATTGGACTGCATACATCAAAATGTATTACTTCCAACAAGTTACTTTCTTGTTCCACCTCATTGGAAAACAAGGCCTTCAGTCATCTTGCCCATGTTGTATGATTTGCATGTCTCAAGTGATTCAAAATCAAGTGAATCCAAATGATCCATCTTCATGGAGTTTCTTCATGCGTTTATACCAATAGACATGCTTCACATGTCTCAAACCTTTCAAAAATGAGTAAGTGGAAAGATCCATCAGCATGGAGCTTCTTCATGCGTTTTATACCAATACGACTCAAGTGGCAGTGCCACAAGTAAGTGGTACTATCATTACTACTTTGTATCTTTTGGCATCAATATTATGAACATGTGTGTCACCACAATCGAGATTCAATAAACCATTCATTTTAGGTGCAAGACCATTGAAGGTATTATTCAAGTAAACATAATAACCATTATTCTCTTTAAATGAATAATCATATTGCAATAAACACAACCAATCATGTTTATGCTCAACGCAAACACCAAACAACAATTATTTAGGTTCAACACTAATCCCGATGGTAGAGGGAGCGTGCGATGTTTGATCACATCAACCTTGGAAACACTTCCAACACATATCGTCATCTCACCCTTAGCTAGTCTCCGTTTATTCCGTAGATTTTATTTCGAGTTACTAACACTTAGCAAACGAACCGATACCTAATACCCTGGTGCTACTAGGAGTACTTGTAAATACACATCAATATCACATATATCCAATAAACTTTTGTCGACTTTGCCAGCCTTCTCATCTACCAAGTATCTAGGGTAGTTCCTCTTTAGTGTCTGTTCCCCTCATTACAGAAGCACTTAGTCTCGGGTTTGGGTTCAACCTTGGGTCTCTTCACTAGAGCAGCATCTGGTTTGCCGTTTCATGAAGTATCCCTTCTTGCCCTTGCCCTTCTTGAAACTAGTGGTTTTACTAACCATCAATAATTGATGATCCTTTTTGATTTCTACTTCCGCGGTGTCAAACATTGCGAATAGCTCAATGATCATCATATCTATCTCTTATATGTTATAGTTCATCATGAAGCTCTAGTAGCTTGGTGGCAGTGACTTTGGAGAACCATTACTATCTCATCTGGAAGATCAAATCCCACTCGATTCAAGCGATTGTAGCGCTCAGACAATCTGAGCAGATGCTCAACGATTGATATTTTCTCCCTTATTTTGTAGACAAAGAATCTTCTCGGAGGTCTCATACCTCTCAACAAGGGCACGAACCTGAAATCCCAATTTCATCCCTTGGAACATCGCATATGTCCCGCGATGTTCGAAGCGTCTTCTGCGCCTTAATTGTAAGCCGTTTAAGCATTATGCACTGAACTATCATGTAGTCATAAAAAACGTGTATGTGAGATGTTCACAACATCCGCAGGCGACGCTCGAGGTTCAGCACACCGAGCGGTGCATTAAGGACATAAGCCTTTTGCGTAGCAATGAGGACAATCCTCAGTTTACGCACCCAGCCAACATAATTGCTACTATCATCTTTTAACTAAATTTTCTCTAGGAACATATCTAAAACAGTAGAGCTACAGTGCAAGATACAACATAATTTGCAAAGACATTTTGACTATATTCTTGATAATGAGTTCAATTAATCATATTAATTAAGAACACCCACTCAAATAGACATCCCTCTAGTCATTCGAGTGTCGCGTGATCGAAATTGACTAACTCAAGTCCGATCATCATGTGAGTTGAGTTTAGCTTCAATGGTGAACATCTCCATGTTGACAATATCAACTATATGATTCATGCTTGACGTTTTGGTCTCTTGTGTTCCGGGGCCATTTCTGTACATGCTAGGATCGTCAAGTTTAACCCGAGTGTTCTGCATGTGCAACTGTTTTGCACCCGTTGTATGTGAACATTGAGTCTATCACACCCGATCATCAGGTGGTGTCTCAAAACGACGAACTGTCGCAACGGTGCACAATCGGGGGGAACACAATTTTACCTTTAAATTTTAGTGAGGGATCACCTTATAATGCTACCTCGTCCTAAGCAAAACAAGGTGCATGAAAGGATTAACATCACATGCAAATCATAAGTGACATGATATGGCCATGAACTTGTGCTTCTTGATTTCCATCACCAAAGCACCGGCATGATCTCCATCGTCACTAGCGCCACACCATGATCTCCATCATCATGATCTCCATCATTGTGCTGCCATAGAGGTTGTCGCGCTAACTATGCTGTTACTACTAAAGCTACTACTAGCGATAAAGCAAAGCATCTCCAAGCGCAAAAATAATTAAAGACAACCCTATGGCTCCTGCCGGTTGCCGTAGCATCGACTTGCAAGTCGATATTTAACTATTACAACATGATCATCTCATACATCCAATATATCATTTCATGTCTTTGGCCTTATCACATCACATGCATACCCTGCAACAACAAGTTAGACGTCCTCTAATTTGTTGTTGCAAATTTTACGTGGCTGCTATGGGTATCTAGTATGATCGCATCTTACTTACGCACAACAACAACGGTGATATGCAAGTTGCTATTTAACCTTCTCCAAGGATCGCCTCGGTCAAATACGATTCAACTAAAGTTGAAGAAACAAACACCGAGAGTCATCTTTATGCAACAAGTTGCATATTAGTCGATGAAACCGGTCTCTCGTAAGCGTATGAGTAATGTTGGTTCGGGCCGCTTCAATCCAACAATTCCGTCGAATCAAGAAAAGACTAAGGACCGCAGCAAATTGAAAATCCACACCCACAAACTCCTTTGTGTTCTACTCGAGATGGCATCTACGTATAGACCTAGTTCATGATGCCACTGTTGCAGAACGTTGCATGGGAAACAAAAAAATTCCTACACACACGCAATACCTATCCATGGTGATGATCATCTACGAGAGGGGACAGTGAATCTACATACCGTTGTAGATCGCTAAGCGGAAGCAAATATAATGCGGTTGATGTAGTGGAACATCTTCGCGATTCAAATCGCAGCCCGTCCCGCGATCTCATCACGATCCATCACGATCTAGTGCCGAACTTACGACACCTCCGCGTTCAGCACATGTACAGCTCAATGACGATCATCGCCTTCTTGATCCAGCAAGAGGGGCGGAGAGGTAGATTAGTTCTCCAGCACGACGACATGGTGGTGATCTAATCGAGCAGGTCTTCGCCTAAGCACCGCCGAATTAGACTAGAGGAGAAACAAATCTAGAGGGAGAGAGAGGCAGCTGTGACTGATTTCTGTGTGTCCAAAAACCCTCAATACTTCTAGTATATATAGGAGGAGGGAGGGAGGAGGCTGCGCCCTAGGGTTTTCTCCTTTGGGTCTGCCGAAGTGGGAAGGGGAGGAGGAGTCCTCCTCCAATCCTAGTAGGCTTAGGATTCGTTCGTTCCCACTTGGAAACTCTTTCCACCTTTGGCCTTTTTGCCTTATTCCTCCACTCCACCTGGATGGGACCTTAGGGAAGGCTTAGGCCAGCCCACTAGGGGTTGGTCTACCACCTCTCACAGCCCATGAAGCCTTTGGGTCGTCACACCCCTCCCGATGGTCCCCCGGTACCCTCCCGACACTCCGTGTACACTATCGATGAGTCCAAAAATTTCCCGGTGACCAAAACACGACTTCCTATATATCAATATTTACCTATGGACCATTCCGGAGCTCCTTGTGACATCCAAGATCTCATCCGGGACGCTGAACAACCTTCGGTCACCAACACCTATAACTCAACTATGCTGAAACGTCACCGAACCTTAAGTGTGCACACCGTGCGGGTTCGAGAACTATGTAGACATGATCTGAGACATTCTCCGGTCAATAACCAATAGCGGGACCTAGATGCCCATATTGTATCCTACATATTCTACGTAGATCTCTATCGGTTGAACCTCTATGTCAAGGATTCAGTTAATCCCGTATGTTGTTCCCTTTGTCCTTTGGTATGTTACTTGCCCGAGATTCGATCGTTGGTATCTCCGTACCTAGTTAAATCTCATTACTGGCAAGTCTCTTTACTCGTTTGGTAATACAAGTTCCCGTGCCTAACTCCTTAGTCACTTTGCTTGGAAGGCTTGTTGTGATGTTGTATTCCCGAGTGGGCCCCGAGATACCTCTCCGTCACATGGAGTGACAAATCCTAGTCTTGATCCATGCCAACCCAACAAACACCTTCGAAGATACCTATATAGCACCTTTATAGTCTCCCGGTTACGTTGTGGCGTTTGATACACACAAGGTATTCCTCCGGTGTCCGGGAGTTGCATGATCTCATGGTCATGGGAAAAGCTACATTGACATGCATAAAACAGTAGCAATAAACTGACATGATCATATGCTACGTTCATAGTTTGGGTCTTGTCCATCACATCATTCTCCTAATGATGTGATACCGTTATCAAGTGACAATGCTTGTCTATGGCCATGAAACCTTGACAAGCTCTCATCAACGGTCTAGTCAACTAGAGGCTCACTAGGGACAGTGTGTTGTCTATGTATCCACACATATATTTGAGTTTACAATCAACACAATTCTAGCATGGATAATAAAAGACTATCATGAACAAGGAAATATAATAATAACCAATTTATTATTGCCTCTAGGGCATATTTCCAACATCTGCTGCGCTACTGCTACTCAAGCTGGTGCTGCTACTGCTACTCAAGCTGCTGCTGCTACCTCGCTATGAACGCGGTTGGTGCTGCTTCGCACTACACTCTGCCGTTGCTGTTCTACAGACTAAAATGTTGTCGCTGCCGCTTTGCACACCTGCTGGTGCAACTCCAACAAGCTCGAACCTACTACCGCTAGAACAGAGCGAGGGAAACACGGAGGGGAACGGGGCTGCGCTCACCTAGGGTTCAGAGATGGAGATCCGCGCGTCGAGGAGGAGGAAATGGCGACGAGGTGCCGCTGAAGGTTCACCGGAGTTGAGGAAGAAGCCTGCGGTCGTGGACATCGAGGGAGGAGTCTGTGCAAAAATGGAACCCTCGTCGTGTTCTCTTGCTCCTCGCAGTGTTGGGGAGGAGGACGTCGCTGGGTCACCACGACCCCAAGCTCATACCCAAGCCGGCCATGGTGCGGTGGAGCTCGGGGTCACGCCCCGGTGGCACTGGGAGAGGAGAGGAGAGGAGGGATGAACGAGGCACGGCTAGGGCAAGGAGAGCTGCTGGTGCGGCTAAATAGCGTCGAGGCTCGCGCGGGTGGCCACCCGATCTATGGAGAGAGGGATCGGTGGCTCTCCCTCGCTCCGTACACAGGTGACGCACGCGAGGAAGAAGATGGACGCGACTCTGGGCTCTGGGCCGAAGCAATCACGCATGGGCCTAGTTCTCTCTCTCTCTCTCTCTCAGGTTTAAAACCCTTAACAAAAAAACAAAGAAACAAAGAGCGGACTTAGAAATAAAAGCCAGAGGCAAAAGGAAAAGAATTAACAAAAATAAAAATACTTTTGGGCTCCTGAAAACATGCTCCAATTTATAAAAATAAATTGGGCATTTTTGAAAAGTAAAATTTAAATGCCTTTTATTTAAATAAGATTATGTTTTAAAACAAAACCAAAATAGAAACTAATCATAAAACTAGAGGGATTGCCTCCACAATTACAAGAATGATTTTTAGAAAAGGATGACCATTTTTGGGGTCAAAATATAAGGTTTTAAACTACCACAAAATAATTGGAAACGGGGGGGGGGGGGGTGGGAGTTTTGAAGTCATGGTGCAACAAGGGGGTTTTGAGATGAACCTTGTTACACCCACACCACATAACCATCACATGCCACTCTCACACAATGCACTCCACTCAAACACCAAGGTGCAAGACAAGCAACACAAGACAAAGACAAATGATGATGCCATGCATGATGCCATGATGCTCATGAAATGATGACACCATTGAGCTCAAACCACTTGACATTAACATAGCAATGTTTCCTTACAAGGAAAGATTTACAAGGGGGGAGGGGAGGAATTGCATTGGGATTGTCACAGTGTTGCTCCATGACGTGGGTGCGACAGCGGGCGAATGCATTTACATGGATCTCACACCCGAAATGGAGGTTTTTCATGCGGTAGTGGGTGTAGATGGATGCATCTCAGTACACCCCCTACTATCGATTCTGTCATCTCCGGCGGTGCCGAGCTCCTGATGGGGGCACGAAAGGCTCGATGACCCGAGGCTGCCACGAGTGATGAACAGGTTGGTCGCCTTGAGGGATTTAATGGTACCGGCATCAATGGTCATGAGGGAGTTCCTAGGCCGGTGGATCACCCCCCTCCAGCGCCATTCTCGCCCGACGTGGGCCTTCATAGGTCAGGCTGACCCCATGCGCCTCCGCGCGGCTCGCCTGCCACCCGACGTGCTAAGTGATACATCTCCAACGTATCTATAATTTATGAAGTATTCATGAAATGTTTACAATAATTTTATATGATTTTCGTATGATTTGATTAGAACTAACCCGGAAGGACGCTGTTTTCACCAGAACTACCGTGGTGTTGTTTTTGTGCAGAAATAAAAGTTCTCAGAATGAGCTGAAAATTTACGGAGAATATTTTTGGAAAATAGAAAAAATACTTGCGAAATAATCAATCGGAGGGGGTCCACCACCTGGCCACAAGCCAGGGGGCGCGCCCCTGTCTTGTGGGCCCCTCAGGCACCTCCTTGACGTGAGACCGACGCAAAAAATTCCTATAAATCAAGAAACCTCTAGAAAGAAACCTACATCACGAGTTCCGTCGCCGCAAGCCTCCAAAGCAATGAAAAACCAATTGGGAGCCCGTTCCGGCACCCTGTCGGAGGGGGAAACCATCACCGGAGGCCATCTTCATCATCCCAACGGTCTCCATGACGAGGAGGGAGTAGTTCACCCTCGGGGCTGAGGGTATGTACTAGTAGCTATGTGTTTGATCTCTCTCTCTCTCTTACTCGTTCTTGAGATGGCACGATCTTGATGTACCGCTAGCTTTATTAATATAGAGTAATCATATGGAGTTTTCCCCTCTCTATCTTCTTGTGATGAACTGAGTTTTCCCTTTGAAGTTTTCTTATCGGATTGAGTCTTTAAGGATTTGAGAACACTTGATGCATGTCTTGCGATGGGATATCCATGGTGACAATGGGATGTTATATTGATCCACTTGATGTATGTTTTGGTGATCAACTTGTGGGTTCCGTGACCTTGGGAATCTATGCATAGGGGTTGGCACACGTTTTCGTCTTGACTCTTCGGTAGAAACTTTGGGGCACTCTTTGAAGTTCATTGTGTTGGATTGAACATGATGAATCTGAAATTGTGTGATGCATATCGTATAATCAAGCCCATGGGTACTTGTGATGACATTGGAGTATCTAGGTGACATTAGGGTTTTAGTTGATGTGTGTCTTAAGGTGTTATTTTAGTACGAACAAGATATAGGTATAGCTCATAAGATTGATCGGAAAAGATAACTTTGAGGTGGTTTCGTACCCTACAATAATTTCTTTGTTAGTTCTCCGCTATTTGTGACTTTGGAGTGAACTCTTTGTCGCACGATAGGTATTTATATATGATTCAACTATGGTAGTATTGTTGAGAGAACTTGCACTAGTGAAAGTATGAACCCTAGGCCTCGTTTCTAAGCATTGCAATACTGTCGTGCTCACTTTTATCATTAGTTACCTTGCTGTTTTTATATTTTCAGATTACAAAAACCTATATCTACCATCCATATTACACTTGTATCACCATATCTTCGCCGAACTAGTGCGCCAATACAATTTGCCATTGTATTGGGTGTGTTGGGGACACAAGAGATTTCTTGTATTTGATTGCAGGGTTGTTTGAGAGAGACCATCTTCATCCTACACCTCCCACGGATTGATAAACCTTAGGCCATCCACTTGAGGGAAATTTGCTATTGTCCTACAAAACTCTGTGCGTGGAGGCCCAACACGAGTCTACAAGAAGAAGGTTGCGTAGTAGACGTGAAGCTCTTTTCTGGCGCCGTTGCCACGGAGGTGAGTGCTTGAAGGTATATCTTTAGATCTTGCAACTAAATGTTTTAGTTTCTTGTTTTCACTAGTTTGGTTTTATAAAATTAAACTACAAAAAATGGAGTTTAGGTTGCATCATTTGTATCGTCTTTATAATGTCTTTCGGGAAAATAAGGATTCGGAAAATTGTGCTCAACTGGTAGAGGAAGAAATTATGAAAAATACTTGATGAGCCTTCCTTGAATGATGAGCATGATACGAATATTGTTAGTATGAATTCTCTGAGTATTCATGATGCTAATGATATGCAAAGCCACAAGCTTGGGGATGCTACGTTTGATGAATATGATATTTTTACATCCCCAAGTTGTGATGAGCAAAACTATTATGATGATAGCATGCCTCCTATATATGATGATTATTGCGATGACATGTATGCTATAAAGAGTGATAGTAACCATGAAACTTGTTATCATGATTTTAATATTCAAAGTGGTTATGTCAATCAAGTACCCAATGATAGTTATTTCGTTGAGTTTGCTCCACTATTATGAATGAGAAGAAGTTTGCTTATGTGGAGAGTGATAAGTTTTCCTTGCTTGTAGATCATGAAATGAATGTTGTATGTGATAGTTATATTGTTGAATTCCTTCATAATGCTACTGAAAATTATTATGAGGGAGGAACATATGCTTGTAGGAATTGCAATAATATCAAGTTTCCTCCCCATGTGTTCAAAGTTTGGAGTTATGCTTGTTTTCCCTTCCTATGCTAGTTGATTCTTGCTCCCATAAATTGTTTTTTCACAAAATCCCCATGCATAGTAAGTGAGTTAGACTTAAATATGCTTGTCATGAGATTCATGATGCTCTTTTGCATGTTATAATTATTTTTCCTATTTGAGCATCATTGAAATCATCATGCCTAGCTAAAAGGCTTTAAAGAAAAGCGCTTGTTGGGAGACAACCCAACACTTTTAATTTATGTTTTTGGTGTTCACATGATTAAGCTACTCTATTAATCATGTTTTATGACTTTTATTTCAATAAAGTGCCAAGTAAAGCCTTGGGGATAGTGTGGATGATAGTTGACTTGATTCTGTGCAAAAACAGAAACATTTGCTCTCAGTCCAGGAATTTTGCAAATTCATAGGATTGTTGTTTTGATCTCAATTTCTTACACATTATTTATATACAAATTTCCTGGATTTTCCTAATTTTTCATAATTTTTAGAGACAGGGAAGTATGGTTACACTACAGATCTTCATAGACTGTTATGTTTTTGGGAGATTCTGTGTTGCATGCATAGTTTACTTGTTTTAGTATTCCCATAGCTTATATTCGGAGATATATATTATGGTAATAGTAGAATACAGTAGTTCTCATGTGGAAACAATTATGAATCTTGTCTTGATAGTACCTAAGTGAATGATCACTATTTATTATACTAACCCATCTCACGAAGTTCCGTTAAGTTTTGTGTGATTGAAGTTTTCAAGTTTTGGGCGAGACACCGATATGAGGATAATAAGGAGTGATAATAACCTAATATTTGGATTCCCATGGCACCCCCAAGTTGATATCCAAGGAAGACTCAAGTGCCTAAGCTTGGGGCTGCCCCGGAAGGCATCCCCTCTTTCGTCTTCAACATTAGCGGTATATCTTACTTGGAGCTATATTTTTATTCATCACATAATTAGAGTTTCGCTTGGAGCATCATTTTATTTTGTTTTTCTCAGTTAGGTGTTATTTATAATCTTGTTTTCCAATAAAAATTTCCAAGAATTGCATTAGGATGCTTGCATTGCATGCTTTGATTGGTGCTGTGTAAAAACAGAAACTGGTGCTGTAGTGTTTGAATTTCCATATTTTACTCGAACGTGAAAAGTTTCTGAGATTTCTACACAGTGTTTTCATAGAAATTTTATAGCATTTCCTAAATTTTAGTAATGTTTTGAATTACATAAGTACACTATTTTCATAAATTTATACAGACTGTTCTGTTTGGACAGAATGTTGTCATAGTTTTGTTATCTACTTATCTTATAGTTTCCATAGCCTATATTGATAGATATAAATTGTGGAAATGATAGTAAACAGTAGATGATGTTTGAAATTATTATGCAACTTGTCTTGGCAGTACATAAAGAGTTGATTTCTTATTATGTGCACTAACCTATCTTACGAGTTCTTTTCAAGTTTTGTGTGGAAAAACTGGGATATGAGCGGATTGAACAAGATACAAAAGCTCCAGCTTGGGGATGCCCAAGGCACCACCAGTAAATATTTTAGGAACTCTCAAGCATCTAAGCTTGGGGATGCTACGGATCCCACCTATCTTCGTCAATTATCGGTTAGCCTATGTTGAGCCTAAATTTTTATTCGTTCACATGATGCGTCCTATTCTTGGAGTGCTATTTTTCTTTTGCTTGCTATTTAAATAAAATACTCAGATCTGAAATCTTTATCAAGAGAGAGAGATAAAGTCCTCACATAGCTACTTAATTGTTTGACTACTCATTGATCTTCACTTATATGTTTTGGAGTAGTTTTTTCATTTACTTTCGTGCTTCACTTATATCCTATGAGTAAATGGTTGAATGAATTAAATATCATAAATCTGAAATTAAATATGCTTAATATACTTATCCCATGGGGAGCAATGAGTTCACACATAATAAGTATAGGTGGTAAAATTTATAGAAAGTTAGCAAACACCGAAATGGTCACTTGAACATTTCATGAAAGAATATTGAACGAAGAGAGATTCCACATATAAATATACTATCTTATACATCTTCTATGATTGTGAGCTGATTAATTATTTTCAAACTCAAGTAAATTAGCTAAAATTGGACAAGGAAGATAACTTAATGAGTTATGTTTGGGTATATTTGTATAGAAGTTATATTGTTATGGATCCTCCAACATGCGGTGCTTGCTTCGACCTCATACTAGCCAAAACTTTCGCATCAAGTGGAAATACTACTTGTGCATCCAAACACCCTTAAACCAGTTTTGCCATGAGAGTCCACTATACCTACCTATGGATTGAGTAGGATCCTTCAAGTAATTTGTCATCGGTGCAAAAGCAATAAAATTGCTACTAAATATGTATGATCTTTTATTGTAAGGGAAAATAAGCGTTGTACGAACTTGTGATGGTAAATAAATAAAAGCAATAAACTGCATAATAAAGGTTGCTATCACAAAGGGCAATACAACGTGACGTTCCTTTGCATTAAGGGTTTGCACATCCAAAAACAAAAAGCGCATGACAACCTCTGCTTCCCTCTGCGAAGGGCCTATCTTTTACTTTCTAATACTTACCTTTATGCAAGAGTCATGGTGATCTTCACCACTTCCTATATTTTGCCTTTTTCTCTTGGCAAGCGTCATTTGTTGGGGAATGATCTAGACATATATATCCACACAAATATATTTGATCATGAATTTTTATTGTTGACAATTATCTATATGATAAATAAGTTGGGAGGCGAAACATTTAGCCCCTATCTTTCTCTATGTTCGATGGATGCTATTTGTTCTTAAAATATGCTTTGAGTGTCAATAATCATGGAAGACTATATGATAGTTGAGTCTATGGAATTTGCTAAATCAAAGCTCTTACATAGACCCTTCCTGAAAATAAGTTGAATTGCAATTTTTTGATGACTAGGATTATGGTTTGTTAGTTTTCAAGAAACTTTTTGGTCTATACTTTAACATGTGAATAGCTTGTTACTTGATCATGAGAAGTTTTATGAGATGAGCTACTGTTTATGGTTTATATTGAGGCTAGAAAAAGTGATTGGAAGTATCATTGATCAAACTTGTGCACTTGCTAGCATTCACACTTCATGAATTATTTCTTTTATCATTTACCTAATCGAGGACGAGCAAGAATTAAGCTTGGGGATCCTGATACGTGTCCAATGTATCTATAACTTATGAAGCATTCATGCCATGTTTACAATAACTTTATATGATTTTGGTATGATTTGATTAGAACTAACCCGGACCAACGTTGTTTTCAGCACAACTACCATGTTGTTGTTTTTGTGCTGAAATAAAAGTTCTCGGAATGAGCTGAAAATTTACGGAGAATATTTTCGGAAAATATAAAAAATTATAGTGAAAGAATCAACCGGAGGGGGTCCACCACCTAGCCACAAGCGGGCGCAACCCCCCTAGGGCGTGCCTCGTGTCTTGTGGGCACGTTAGGCACCGCCTTGATGTGAGACCGGCGCCAAAAATTCCTATAAATCAAGAAACCTCCAGAAATAAACCTAGATCGGGAGTACCGCCACCGCAAGCCTCCACAGCCATGAAAAACCAATCGGGAGCCCGTTTCGTCACCCTGCCGGAGGGGGAAACCATCACCAGAGCCCATCTTCATTATCCTGGCGGTCTCCATGATTAGGAGGGAGTAGTTCACCCTCGGGGCTGAGGATATGTACCAGTAGCTATGTGTTTGATCTCTCTCTCTCGTGTTCTTGAGATGGCACGATCTTGATGTACCACAAGCTTCATTAATATAGATGAATCATATAGAGATTCCCCCTCTCTATCTTCTTGTGATGAATTGATTTTTTCCTTTGAAGTTTTCTTATCGGATTGAGTCTTTAAGAATTTGATAACACTTGATGCATGTCTTGCGATGGGATATCCCTGGTGACAATGGTATGTTCTATTGATCCACTTGATGTATGTTTTGGTGATCAACTTGCGGGTTCCGTGACCTTGGGAATCTATGCATAGGGTTTGACACACGTTTTCGTCTTGGCTCTCCGGTAGAAACTTTGGGGAACTCTTTCAAGTTCTTTGTGTTGGATTGAACATGATGAATCTAAAATTGTGTGATGCATATCGTATAATCAAGCCCATGGGTACTTGTGGTGACATTGGAGTATCTAGGTGAAATTAGGGTTTTGGTTGATGTGTGTCTTAAGATGTTATTTTAGTACGAACTCTAGGGCTGTTCGTGACACTTATAGGGATAGCTCATAAGATTGATTGGAAAAGATAACTTTGAGGTTTTTTCTGCTACCTCTTGAGATTGCGTTGGTTTTCCGTTGAAGAGGAAATGGTGATGCAGTGAAGTAGATAAGTATTTCCCTTAGTTTGTTGAGAACCAAGGTATCAATCCAGTAGAAGGAACAAGCAAGGCCCCAATCATAGTACCTACACAAGCAATCAAACACTTACACCAAACGCTGAAAAGGGGTTGTCAATCCCTTCAGAGTTACTTGCAAGGATGAGATCTGATAGAGATAGATAAAAGATTGCTAGAACTAAAAGTAAAACAAAAGTAAATAAATAGCAACAATATATTTTTGGTATTTTTGGTTTATAGATCTAAAAGTATAATATGGAAAATAGACCTGGGGCCATAGGTTTGACTAGAGGCTTCTCTCATGAATGAAAATAATATGGTGGGTGAACAAATTACTGTCAAGCAACTGATAGAAAAGCGAATAATTATGAAGATATCCAAGGCAATGATTATGCATATAGGCATCACGTCCGTGTCAAGTAGACCGAAACGATTTTGCATCTACTACTATTACTCCATACATGGACTGACTCCTGCGTGCATCTAGAGTATTAAGTTCATGAAGAACAGAGTAACACATTAAGCAGATGACATGATGTAGAGGGATAAACTCAAGCAATATGATGAAAACCCCATCTTTTTTCCTCGATGGCAACAATGCAATACATGCCTTGCTACATGATGAGGACATCAACACCATTGTTACACCCACAACCCAGCTGCTATACATACTGGACTAGTTACTAGATTTCGCGCACGCCAATTGAATTATCATGTACTTTCGTTTCTTAGAAATACTTCTAATGTTCATGAACATATGATGCTGCCTAAGTTAGTTACTTTTTTTTGTACTTATGAATGAAGGACCTAGCATGGACAAGAAGGATATCCGTTGGAGCGGGATCAAGCATGGAGAAGAAGGTGCACGCACGGGAGAGAACAATGGAGCTTCCCCTGGTGATTTTCGTACTATCAAGCCACCATAAGGAGAGCATGAAGGCTTTGGACGAAATATTCAAGACGCCACTTTATAAATTTTCTCCATTGGCTATTATAGGTGTTGCATCACCTTATTTTTGGGCCAGGCCCATGTAATTTCGAAATACCATAATATAGGCTGTTTTTAGAGTCCGTATGTGTGGGCAAACCGAGTGGGCTGTTTTCAGACCCCTCCTCCAAGGGTCACGCTCATATATACAACCCTTAGGGCACAATTTAGACTTGGGTTTTGTTTAGCTTACAATTTCTCCATAGCTGCAACTTAGCGTTCTTCGTTTGTGTTCCACGACCAGACAAAGGCGTCAAAGAACCCCACCTTCATCAATAAAGCTTTCCTCTTATATTCGCAATATCTTGATTACAATCTTGGTTTCTTGCTTGTTCTTCGTTTGCGTGTAGGAAACAGACCTTTGTGGTCAAGTTGATCGTGCTCCGGTGTGATCAATAACCTCTCGGAGTCTGGCACACTTTTTAGAGCACTTTTTAGGCCAAAATTTCGAGGAGTGAAAAAAATCCCTATAGTTTTGTTAGGATTTTGTCACTCCCAAGATGCGACCCTATCCTCAATTTGGCACGAATGCCTCGTCAGGGATAGAAGCGCATCTCGTCGTGTCGCAAGAATGGATATCGTTACAAGTACATGTACTGAAAAGAAGAGATATATATATATATATAGAATTGGCTTACACTCGCCACAAGCTACATCAGAGTCACATCAGTACATTACATAATCATCAAGAGTAAGAGCAGGGTCCGACTACGGACGAAAACAAACAAGAAAAGAAGAACGACGTCCATCCTTGCTATCCCAGGCTGCCGGCCTGGAACCCATCCTAGATCGAAGAAGAAGAAGAAGAAGAAACAACTCCAAATGAACAATCAACGCGCTAGCGTCGAGTAATCTTTACCTGTACCTACAACTGGTGTTGTAGTAATCTGTGAGCCACAGGGGACTCAACAATCTCATTTCCAAAGGTATCAAGACTAGCAATGCTTAATGGGTGAGGCATGGTTAAGTGGTGAGGTTGCAGCAGTGACTAAGCATATGTGAGGTGGCTAAACTTACGAGTACAAGAAATAAGAGGGGGAATATCTACGCATAGCGTACGTGACTACTGATGATCAAATGAATGATCTTGAACACCTACCTACGTCAGTCATAACCCCACCGCATCCTCGATCGGAGAAGGAACTCACGAAAGAGACAGTCACGGTTACGCACACAGTTGGCATGTTTTAATTATGTTAACTTCAAGTTATCTAGAACCAGTGTTAAACAAAGTTTCCACGTTGCCACATAACCGCGGGCACAGCTTTCCGAAAAGATTTAACCCTGCAGGGGTGCTGCAACTAGTCCATCACAAATTACCACAAGCCGCATAGAAATCCTCAATCACGAAGCTCGCGATCTCGTCCGATTCCCTAGTGGAAAACCTCAACTCTGAGATTACCCAAAGCATCACCGGAATCCCGATGCACAAGATATCTCGTCAAAGGTAAAACTAATCCAGCAAGGCTGCCCGACGTGTCGACGATCCTAATAGGAGCTGCGTATCTCGTTCTCAGGACACGACGGATGAGCGATGGTTACCACGCCAGACGCCAAGTTGCCCCGGTTAGTGTTAGTAAGCTGCTCTATTTTTGGACCAGCACCATATCACTGGCCCTCCCTGTATTATGTAGAATTACTCCTCGGGTTCATGACGCCCTATGCTTTCAATATTAACAAAATTATTATGTTGGGCAAATGTAGAACCAATGTTGGGCCTTGCCAGACCAGCTTTAATCTAAAACGAATTATCAAGGGGGTCCCCATAACAACCCCGATCGTGTTAGGAGCGCTCAATTATGGAACATAACACCGGTAGCCGAAACTAAGGGGGCAAAGGTGGAACAGAACACTAGGCTAGAAAGGCCGAGCCTTCCACCTTTTACCAATTATATAGGTGCATTAATTAAATAGCATTAATATGGTGATATAACAAGGAACCCATGTTTTCACATGGAAGCAATGCACCTGCAACTAGCAGCGCTAACACAGGGTTAAGCAAGCGGTAACATAGCCAATCAGTGGTTTGCTAGGATGAACAGGTTGAAGGTTTTCATGGCATTGTTGAGAGGGTGATATTTAACATGTGGTAGGCAACGAGACATAATTGGTAGCAACGGTAAAACTAGCATGGCAATGATAGTAATGGTATCTGGGGAAATGGTCATCTTGCCTGAGATCCCGCTGAGAAGAAGAATGACTCCGTGAAGCAGACGAACCGATGTAGTCGAACGGGTCCTCACATCCGACACGCTTGCGGACTCTAGCGAGACGGAGGAAAACCGGAAACAAGCATCAACACACGAGATTCACCACACGATGCACAACACATATGATGCATGAGCAGCTGAATACATGCAAGACACAACATGACAATTCACGACAAACCAACACTACACATTAAGTGAAGTTCAATATGCAACGAGTTGCATATTGATGAAACTCCATGTTTAATTATTTAGGTCTATCCCGATTAGGTACACGACAATATTAAATGTTATTAAACATGGCAAGGGGTGAAGCACAAATTAAACTACCTATCTAGGCATTTTAAATGAGGCCGGAAACGACATATAGCATCTCCGAAACGACCCCACGTGCTAAATCTTAATTCTGTCCAGATTTCTCCTAATCACATTTTAGGTTTGTTAAACGGCAAAAAAAGTGGTTCACGTGATTCTACTCGTCGTTTTGGTCCATTTACATACATGGCACATCTCCAACGGAGCTACGGACATATAGTTACGACCTAAACCGTTTTCAACATGTCGACACGCAACCGATGCAAACAGCACACTAAACAGTTCTAATTATGCACGAGAGTTGGTTTTTGAGAAACTACGGAAAATTCTAAGCAACTCACATTTTGAAATCATTTTAATCCGGTGCACGGTTTAGAAACTACGCTCGTTTGAAAAACAATGCCTTTTTCTGAAATATGCATGTGTTCGAAAATGCCCAAAATCTACACAAGGCGAAAAAAATAAAATAAAATAAAATAAGGGCAGCTCTCGTCTCGAACTTGAGACCTCCTACTTGATAAGTAGCCTGGCTAGTCAACTCGTCTACTAGCGGAGATTGATAAGCAGTGGAATAAAACTGCACCGATAAAAGCTATCGCTAACTGGCACAAATGAAAACAGAAAAGACATGGCAAAAAGAACCTGGGGCGGCTGGGATTCGAACCCGAGTCCCCTCGGTTTAGCACACGCAATGGTAAACATTTCAGCTAAAACACATATGTGAATGAATATGGCGGCATGACTAGATATTATGCATATTCCAGAATGGATCTCGGCCAAATAAAAGGCTTTCGCCATGGCGCTGTGCTCCTCACCTGTGACGAACTGGAAGGAACAGGCGATGCCGTCGGGTGGCGCGGCCGGTAAGAGGGGAATCCACCACATCCGGAGATAGGGAACCCATTCCTGGAGGTGGGGAACTCCGATTTGAGGCACGGAGGAGGAGCTCTGCTCGGTCTCGAGGCATCCATGGCAGGGCATGGGACTTGGGGATGGCAGAGAGCGGCGGCTCTGGTCCATGGCAGCGCTGCATCAAAGCCAGGGGCGTTCATCGCGTCAGGTCTGCACCTGAACGAGCATCGGGGCCATGGCTGGAGCAGCATGGGTGGTAGGCTACCGATCTGAACCTGTCACGGGGAAACGAAGGAGAGAGGAGAGATTAGAGGAGGAAGGGGAGCAAGAAGGAGATGGGGAGGGGAGAGGATCTGGCCTGGAGCGGCTCCTAGCGGCGTAGGGTCGCGGTGAGGTTTGGTTCTCCGGCGGCTGCTGCTGCTCGACGAGTGGGGCATGAGGGCGCACGAGGCTGCTGCGACAACTCCTGCAGATGAAGGCTGCGGAGGATTGGATCAGGGGATTCGAGTGGCTGTGAGGGGATTAGTCAGGCACACAAAACAAGGCAGGTGGAGAGCGGCGGCAGCTAGGAGGATCCCTAGAAAGTAGGGTTTGGTTGGGTTCGGACCCTTCGATCTCGATCAGATGGTCGAGAAAGATAGGTTCGGTGAGCCAATGGACACAATGATGACGTTTTGCGGTATTACGGGGTTGATCCGGATCCAACGGTAATGACCGCCCGGCTCGGGTCCGGGGAAGTTTTGGGCTAGGCTGCGGGTAGGGTCGGTGCACTGTGCAGAGGGGCTAGGCGGGGATGAGAGGGAATACGGGCAACCCAACGATAGAGTTTGAAATATCGAAACGCCCGACAATTAAACTGGCTATAGTGCCGCTATATAATAAACGGTACGGTTATCAAACGAGTTCCGATTGCGAGGAAAATTGGCAGACGACCTACCTACAATATATAAAGACTGCACGCCAAGTTTGAACCCAATCCGACCATATTTTATACACACTTTTAAAAACAATATTTTTTAGCGGTGCCGCGGGCGCGTGCGTGTGTGGTCGGGCTCAACACGGGCAACGACGAACACGGAGAGAACAGGCAACTAACAATGGATGCAAGTTTTGAACACTGGCGGCAACGGAGTGCCGATGCAACGCTGATGATGCGCATGATGCAATGATGATGCGACAAAAGAAAAATAACCATACGACAGAAACGGAATGGAAGGGGAATCTTCTAGGGCGTCGGCATCGGGCTGTCACAACTTTTTAGAGAGTTTTGAGACACTCGCCATCATAGTGATTTTTGTCGCAATTTTTGGTCGTTGCAGCCCCGAATTGCTTCGGAAATAATAATAATAATTTGTCAATTTTTTTCCCGTGCCTATCCTGTTTTTGGTCCTTGGGAAGAGTTTTGAGACATTCGCCATTATAGTGATTTTTTGAAACAAAAAAGAGCGCAAAAAAAAAAGCAGAGTGGCTCTTCCCTTGGTTAGTACGTGTCATCCTGACTTTTGTTGGTGTTCTAGGCTCGCGTGTCTTGTACGGTCTAGCCCAGGACCGGCATGATACCGTCGTTGAGCGTCTTTTCAACTTTGCATCTCAAAACTGACTATTGCTGATTCTTCTTGCTACCATATTATAAGCCTTCCTAGCTCCACATACATCTACATCGTGTGTTTGACACCACGTGGCAATCTCTCTATCCAAGCTTTGAGAGTTTTGACTACACCGGTTGCTGATCGCCACCTGCTACTGGGTAAGAGTTGGTAAGAAATTGAGATTTGCTTGACGGATTTGTGACACACCACCACCACCACCACTTCCTAGTAGTGTGTAGGTTCATTTTCTTTTGTGTTCCTATTGCTTCTAACCATGCCAGGATCACACGACGAGGAGATCGACTGGGAGAAACTAACCAACCGGGAGCCCCATGAGAAATTTCACCAAATGATGTCTGACCAGGTACAGGATTTCGTGACCACCTTTGGAGAGGCCATGGACAAGATCGAAGGTATGGAGAAGAAATTCGACACCAAGATGAACGCCAAGTTCAATGAGGTGCTTGCCTGTTTACCACCACCAGCTGCAGGTTTTGTCCCTCTTCAACCAGAACAACAACAACACCTACGAGCACGACGTGTGCTTGTCGGCCAAGTTCAGAATTTTGGTGTTGTTGCTCCTACTGCTGCTACTAATGCTGCTGCTCATCCTGCTGCTACTACCGAGGTTTATGTGGCTGAGTAGAATGAGGATTGTGATGGTGATTATGATGATGATTACGATGACGAGGGAGAGGTTGCTCCAATTCATCACTAGGAACAACAACCACCATGACAAGCCGCCGGTCGTCCACATGGATACAATCACAACAGTAGGGATGCACCACATGTTGGAAATATGCTCCAAAGGCAATAATAAATTAGTTATTATATTTCTTTGTTCATGATAATCGTTTATTATCCATGCTATAATTGTATTAATTGGAAACACAAATACATGTGTGGATACATAGACAAAACACTGTCCCTAGTAAGCCTCTAGTTGACTGGCTCGTTGATCAAAGATGGTTAAGGTTTATTAACCATAGACAAGTGTTGTCACTTGATAACGGGATCACGTCATTAGGAGAATGATGTGATGGACAAGACCCAAACTATAAACGTAGCGTATGACCATGTCAGTTGTGCATGTCAATGTATCTATTCCTATGACCATGAGATCATGCAACTCCCGGACACCGGAGGAATACCTTGTGGGTTATCAAACGTCGCAACGTAAATGGGTGACTATAAAGGTGCTCTACAGGTATCTCCAAAGGTGTCTGTTGGGTTGGCATGGATCAAGACTGGGATTTGTCACTTCGTGTGACGGAGAGGTATCTCGGGGCCCACTCAGTAATACAACATCACAATAAGCCTTGCAAGCAGTGTGACTAAGAAGTTAGTCACGGGATATTGTATTACGGAACAAGTAAAGAGACTTGTCGGTAACGAGATCGAACTAAGTATAGAGATACCGACGATCGAATCTCGGGCAAGTACATACCGAAGGACAAAGGGAATAACATACAAGATTATATGAATCCTTGACATAGAGGTTCAACCGATAGAGATCTTCGTAGAATATGTAGGAGCCAATATGGACATCCAGGTCCCGCTATTGGTTATTGACTGGGGAGTGTCTCAGCTCATGTCTGCATAGTTCTCGAACCCGCAGGGTGTGCACACTTAAGGTTCGGTGACGTTTTGGTATAGTTGAGTTATATGTGTTGGTGATCGAAGTTTTGTTTGGAGTCCCGGATGAGATCTCGGATGTCACGAGGAGTCCCGAAATGGTCTGGAAACGAAGATTTATATATAGGAAGTTGGTGTTTGGATTCCGGAAGGTTTTTGGGCATTGCGGGCAGTGTACTTGGAGTGACGAATGGGTTCCGTGGGCCCACTGGGTGGGACCACCACGCCCCAAGGGGTCCACATGGTTTTATTGGATGCTCAATAAGGTATAATGGGCTGACAAAGTCATCCAAGGAAAGCCCATGAGGAAAAAGTGGAAAATCCAAAAGAGGTGGG
This sequence comes from Hordeum vulgare subsp. vulgare, assembly GCF_904849725.1. Lineage (NCBI taxonomy): Eukaryota > Viridiplantae > Streptophyta > Magnoliopsida > Poales > Poaceae > Hordeum > Hordeum vulgare. The sequence continues at coordinate 314,461,997 of NC_058524.1, forward strand.
AAAATAAGGAAGGAGTCCTAATCCAAGTGGGATTGGAGGAGGACTCCTCCCTTCCCCACTTAGGCCAACCCAAGGAGGTCTTCCTTGGAGCGCCAAGGCTGTCCCTCCCCTCCTCCTACATATACTAGAGGTTTAGGGCTTTTGAAAGACAACTTTGCCACGTGCTTCCCTCTCCTCTAGATCATACTTCTTCCTCTAGATCGGTTTTCTGCGGAGCTCGACCCGAGCCCTGTAGGAATAGATCATCACCATCACCGGCGCGCCGTCACGCTACCGGAGAACTCATCTACGTCCCCGTCTATCTTGCTGGATCAAGAAGGCAGAGATCAACATCGAGCTGTACGTGTGCGGAACGCGGAGGTGCCGTCCGTTCGGCACTTGATCGGGATGGATCACGAGACGATTCGTGGGACGGATCGTGAAGACGTACCACTACATCAACCGCGTTTATTAATGCTTCTGCTTAGCGATCTACAAGGGTATGTGGATCTGATCTCCCTCTCATAGATGAACGTCACCATGATAGGTCTTCGTGTGCGTAGGAATTTTTTTGTTTACCATGCAACGTTCCCCAACCCCACACCCTCAGGTACGGGATCATGACCATCTCCCTAAACTTAAATTTAATATTCCTACTTTTGATGGTCGATATGTTCCTGATATATATCTTACTTGGGAGTTAGAAACAGAGCAACGTTTTGCATGCTTGCAATTTCCTGAAGATAGACGTGTTGCTGCTGTTATTTGTTCTTTCACTAGTTTTGCTTGTGTTTGGTGGTATGAATATTGTCGAATACATCATGCTAATATTCCAACTACTTGGCTTGCTTTGAAAACTGCTATGCGTACTCGTTGGGTTCCACCATATGATCAACGTGAATTACTTCAAAACTTGCAGCGTTTAAAACAAGGAAAAAAGTCTATAGAAGAATATTATCAGGAATTACAAACTTGCATGATTAGATGTTGTATTGTTGAGAACAATGAAGCTATGCTTGCACATTTTATGGGTGGATTAAATAGAGATATTCAGACTATTCTAGAATATAAGGATTATAACACTATCACTCGTTTATTCCATCTTGCTTGCAAAGCTGAACATGAAGTGCAGGATCGACACACATTGACGAGAACTAATTTTTTTGCAGGTCGCACTTCCTCATGGACGCCACGAACCACATCTACTTCCACACGTCGTCCTGCATCAACACCACCTCCTTCAGCCGCCAATTCCACCATAGATAGCAGGAATCAGGCCGCTGCACCACCCTTCGCCAAGAGCACACCTTCCAGGCCCGCACAAAGCTCTTCTTCATCCATGGCAACCACAGGTCAAACACATGAGGTTATTTGTCATTGTTGCAAGGTTGGAGGTCATTATGCAAGAGAGTGCCCATCCAAACGCGTGATGATTATTACTGAGGATGGTGGATATGACTCCGCCAGTGATTATGACGAGGAGACTCTGGCTCTTATTGCAAGTGAAGAACGAGGTGTTGATGATAGTAAACAAGAGAAACATTACATGGCTGCTGACTACGCTGATAGGTATGAGAGCTTAGTTGCTCAACGTGTTTTAAGTGTGCACATAACCCAGGCTGAGCAAAATCAGAGGCACAACTTGTTCCATATAAAGGGAGCTGTAAAGGAACGTTCTGTTCGCGTCATCATTGATGGAGGGAGTTGCAACAACTTAGCTAGCATGGAGATGGTGGAGAAGCTGTCTCTCACCACTAGACCACATCCTCATCCTTATTATATCGAGTGGTTCAACAACAGTGGCAAGGTTAAGGTAACGTGTACTGTCCGTGTGCATTTTAGCATTGCTACAGATTCTGATTTTGTTGATTGTGATGTGGTACCCATGCAAGCATGCTCCGTTTTACTTGGTAGACCATGACAATTTGATAAAAATTCTGTACACCATGGTAGAACAAATCAGTATACTCTTATTCATAAGGATCAAAATATAACTTTGCTTCCTATGCCTCCTGAACATATTATGAAAGATGACATTGCTAGAGCTAGTAAAGCAAAACAGGACCTACATAAGAGTGAAAATCAGATTGTAGCAAAGGAATTTGAGCAACACAATACGCCTCATAAATCATCATCTAGTGTTGCATCTAAAATCAAACTGAAGAGTGGTTGTTTACTTGCCACTAAATCTGATATTACTGATTTGGATATTACTACATCTGTTTGCTATGCTTTCGTATGCAAAGAGGTATTATTTTCATTCGAGGACATGCCACCCTCTTTGCCTCCTACTATCATTAACATTTTGCAGGAGTTCGCTGATGTGTTTCCACAAGACGTGCCACCGGGATTACCACCTATTAGAGGGATTGAGCATCAAATTGACTTAATTCCCGGTGCATCGCTGCCCAACCGTGCACCATACCGTACCAATCTAGAGGAGATGAAGGAGATTATGCGTCAAGTACAGGAGCTGCTCGACAAAGGTTATATACGCGAGTCTCTTAGTCCTTGTGCTGTTCCTATTATTCTAGTGCCGAAAAAGGATGGTACATCGTGTATGTGTGATGATTGTAGAGGCATTAATAATATTACTATTCGTTATCGTCATCCTATTCTTAGGCTAGATGATATGTTTGATGAATTAAGTGGCTCTACAATTTTCTCCAAAGTTGATTTGCATATTGGATACCATCAAATTCGCATGAAATTGGGAGATGAATGGAAAACAACATTTAAAACTAAGTTTGGCTTATATGAGTGGTTAGTTATGCCTTTTGGATTGACTAATGCACCTAGCATTTTCATGAGATTAATGAATGAGGTTTTACGTGCTTTCATTGGACGATTTGTGGTAGTCTACTTTGATGATATACTGATTTATAGTAGATCTTTGGAGGAACACTTGGATCATTTGCATGCTGTTTTTATTGCTTTACGTGATGCACATTTGTTTGGTAACCTTGGGGAATGCACCTTTTGCACCGACCGAGTATCTTTTCTTGGCTATGTTGTTACTCCACAGGGAATTGAAGTTGATAAAGCCAATATTAAAGCTATTGAGAGTTGGCGGCAGCCCAAATCGGTCACACAAGTGAGGAGTTTCCTTGGACTCGCCGGGTTTTATAGGCGTTTTGTGAGAGATTTCAGCACCATTGCTGCACCTCTCAATGAGCTTACGAAGAAGGATGTTCCTTATTCTTGGGGTACCGCACAGGAAGAAGCCTTTACAGTTTTGAAAGATAAGTTAACACATGCTCCTTTACTCCAACTTCCTGATTTTAATAAGACTTTCGAGCTTGAATGTGATGCTAGTGGAATTGGATTAGGAGGTGTCTTATTACAAGATGGTAAACCTGTTGCATACTTTTATGATAAGTTAAGTGGGCCTAGTCTGAATTATTCTACTTATGATAAGGAATTATATGCTCTTGTTCGGACTTTGGAAATATGGCAAAATTATTTATGGCCCAAAGAATTTTTCATACATTCTGATCATGAATCTGTGAAACATATTAAAAGTCAAGCAAAACTGAACCGTGGACATGCTAAATGGTTTGAATTCATTGAGACTTTCCCATACATCATTAAACACAAGAAGGGTAAAGAAAATGTTATTGCTGATGCTTTGTCTCGTCGTTATACTATGCTTTCACAACTTGACTTTAAATATTTGGTTTGGAGACCATCAAAGATCAATAAGTGCATGATGCTGATTTCAAAGATGTGTTGGAGAATTGTAAAGAAGGGAGAACATGGAACAAGTTCAACATTAATGATGGATTTGTGTTTTGTGCTAACAAGCTATGCATTCCAGCTAGCTCTGTTCGTCTTTTGTAGTTACAGGAGGCGCATGGAGGAGGATTGATGGGAAACTTTGGCGTAAAGAAGAAGGAGGACGTACTTGCTACACATTTCTTTTGGCCAAGGATGTGATGGGATGTTGAGCGTTTTGTGGCTCGCTGCACGACATGTCAAAAAGCTAAGTCACGACTCAATCCTCATGGTTTATATATGCCTTTGCCTGTACCTAGTGTTCCTTGGGAGGATATATCTATGGACTTTTTTTAGGTTTACCTCGAACAAAGAAGGGGAGGAATAACATATTTGTTGTCATGGATAGTTTTTCAAAAATGGCACACTTCATACCATGTCATAAAAGTGATGATGCCGCTAATGTGGCTGATTTGTTATTTCGTGAAATTATTCGCTTGCATGGTGTGCCAAATACAATTGTTTTAGATCGTGATGCTAAATTTCTTAGCCATTTTTGGCGATGTTTATGGGCTAAGTTTGGGAAAAAATTGCTTTTTAGTACTACATGTCACCCCCAAACTGATGGACAAACTGAAGTAGTCAATAGATCTTTGTCTACTATGCTTAGGGATGTTTTGAAGAACAATCTGAAACTGTGGGATGAATTCTTGCCTCATATTGAATTTTCTTATAATCGTTCGCTGCATTCTACTACAAAGATGTGTCCTTTCGAAGTTGTGTATGCTTTCCTACCTCGTGCACCTATTGATTTGTTACCTCTTCCATCTTCGGAGAAGGTTAATTTTGATGCTAAAGAACATGCTCATTTGATATTAAAGATGCATGAGTTAACTAAGGAAAACATTGAGTGCATGAATGCTAAATATAAACTTGCTGGAGATAAGGGTAGATAACATGTTGTCTTTGCACCCGGAGATCTTGTTTGGTTGCATTTGCGTAAGGATAGGTTTCCTGATTTTCGCAAGTGTATGGTCTGATGCCGCGTGCTGATGGTCCTTTCAAAGTGTTAGAGAAAATAAATGATAATGCATATAGACTTGAGCTCCCTATAGATTTTGGGGTTAGTCCCACTTTTAACATTGCAAATTTGAAGCCATACTTGGGGGAGGAAGAGGAGCTTCCATCGAGGACGACTTCAGTTCAAGAAGGGGAGGATGATGGGGACATCAACACCATTGTTACACCCACGACCCCAGCTGCTATACATACTAGACTAGTTACTAGAGCTCGCGCACGCCAATTGAATTATCAGGTACTTTCATTTCTTAGAAATACTTCTAATGTTCATGAACATATGATGCTGCCTAAGTTAGATACTTTTGTTGTACTTATGAATGAAGGACCTAGCATGGACAAGAAGGATATCCGTTGGAGCGGGATCAAGCATGGAGAAGAAGGTGCACACGCGGGAGAGAACAATGGAGCTGCCCGTGGTGATTTTCGTACTTTAAACCACCATAAGGAGAGCATGAAGGCTTTGGACGAAATATTCAAGACGCCACTTTATACGTCCATAGGCTATTATAGGTGTCGCACCACCTTATTTTTGGGCCAGGCCCATGTAATTTCGAAATACCATAGTATAGGCTGTTTTTAGAGTCCGTATGTGTGGGGAAACCGAGTTTAGGGCTGTTTTCGGACCCCTCCTCCAAGGGTCACGAAATGCCTCCCTATTCCCTCATATATACAACCCTTAGGGCACCGTTTAGACTTGTGTTTTTTTAGATTACAAGTTTGCCATAGCTGCAACTTCGCGTTCTTCGTTTGTGTTCCACGACCATACAAAGGCGTCACAGAACCCCACCTTCATCAATAAAGCTTTCCTCTTATATTTGCAATATCTTGATTACAATCTTGGTTTCTTGCTTGTTCTTCGTTTGCGTGCAGGAAACAGACCTTTGTGGTCAGGTTGATCATGCTCCGGCATGATAAATAACCTCTCGGAGTTGGTTTAGCGATTGCGAAGGCGCGACGTCCTCACACGTTCGTAGTTGGATCGTCAAAGTCTACTCCACCAAAATGATACCCACGATCTCATTGAAATACAAGGACACCTTCGCCTCTATCACTACCCCTACTTTGTCACTAGGTGAGGACACCATAAGATTGAACCTAAAACTAAGCACTTCTCCCATTGCAAGAATTACCAATCTAGTTGGCCAAACCAAACCAATAACTAGAAGAGACTTGCTAAGATATTAAATCATGCATATAAGAATTCAGAGAAGATTCAAATAATATTCATAGATAATCTAAACATAAACCCTCAATTCATCGGATCTCTACAAACACACTTCAAAAGAGTATTACATCGGATAGATCTCCATGAAGATCATGGAGAACATGGTATTAAAGAACAAAGAAAGAGAAGAAGCCATCTAGCCACTAGCCGTGGACCCGTAGGTTTGTGGTGAACTACTCACGCATCATTGGAGAGGCCATGGAGTTGATGTAAATGCCCTCCGTGATCAATTCCTCTCCGACAGATTACTGGAAAAGGCTGCCAAATTGGATCTCATGGGAACAGAGGATCCCGATAGTAGAAAAGTATTTTTTGTGAGATCCAATCTGGTCTGTCTATAAATCACGTGTAGAAAGTTATCCCTACAAAATCATATGGTGTGGCCATGCTCCATCTTCACCACACAAAGTATCTACATAATGCACAACCCCGATGAAAGTCAAGCAATTGTTTCACACTTTTTATGTTCTCAAACCTTTTCAACTCTCATGCAATACATGAGCGTGAGCCATGGATATAGCACTATAGGTGGAATAGAATATGGTGGAGGTTGCAAAAAGAAAGAGGAGAACATAGTCTCACATCAACTAGGCGTATCAACGGGCTATGGAGATGCCCGTCTATAGATATTAATGTCAGTGAGTAGGGATTGCCATGCAACAAATTCACTAGAGCTATAAGTGTATGAAAGCTCAAAAGGAAAACTAAGTGGTTGTGCAAATGGTGAAATTCCACTAGTTATATAAAAGTGACAAAATAGGAGACTCTCTATGAAGAACATGGTGCTACTTTGAAGCACAAGCGTGAAAAAAGATAGTAGCATTGTCCCTTATCTCTTTCTCTCATTTTTTGGTGGGCATCTTTGGCCTCTTTTTTTTGTGGGCTTCATGCCTCTTTTATTTTTTTGTAAAGTCCAGAGACTCATCCCAACTTGTGAGGGAATCATAGCTTCCATCATCCTGTTCTCACACGGCACAATGCTCTAATAATGCAAATCATCACACTTTTATTTACTTACAACTCAAAAGATTACAACTCGATATCTAGAACAAAATATGACTCTATATGAATTTCCCGAGTGGTGTACCGGGATGTGCAATGATCTAGCATAGAATGACATAAAAAAGGACAAGCCATGAAAACATCATGCTAGCTATCTTACGATCATGCAAAGCAATATGACAATGATGGTGCGTGTCATAAAAACGGGACGGTGGTGTATATCTCGGAATGGCTATTAAAATGCCATCACAGGTAGGTTTGGTGGCTGTTTTGAGGAAGGTGGGTTTAGTGTACCGGCGAAAGTTGTGCGATACTAGAGAGGCTAACAAAGGTGGAAGGGTGAGAGTGCGTATAATCCATGAACTCAACATTAGTCATAAAGAATTCACATACTTATTTCAAAAGCATATTAGTTATCGAAGCAAAGTATTAGAGCATTCTCCTAGGAGAAGGGTTGGTAGGAGTTAACCATCGCGTGATCCTAACCTCCACACAAAGGTGGACAATCATTAAACAAGTCGTGCTCTTACTTCATCACACAATGGTTCACCATACGTGCATGCTACAAGAATCAGAAGCTTTAACACAAGTATTTCTTCCAATTCACAATTACTAACTAGCATGACTCTCATATTACGATCTTCATATCTCAAAAATATATGCAAGGAATCAATCTTCTCGTCATATTTAATGCACTAATATGAAAGTTTTTATTATATCCCTCTTGGATGCCCATTATATTAGGACTAAATTCATAACCTAAACCAATTACCATGCTGTTTAAAGAACTCTTAAAATAATATAAGTGAGGTATGAGAGTTTAATAATTTCTATAAAATAAAACACCGCCGTGCTCTCAAAGATTTAAGTGAAGCACTAGAGCAACATTGCCTAGCTCAAAACATATAAGTGAAACACATAGAGTATTCTAATAAATTCATGATTCAGCGCGTGTCTCTCAAAAGATGTTTGCAGCAAGGATGAGTGTGGCAAACTAAAAAGTAAAGACCCATATCATACAAGACGCTCCAAGTAAAACACATATCATGTGGTGAATAAAAATATAGCCTCAAGTAAATTTACCGATGGATTGGAGACCAAAGAGGGGATGCCTTTCGGAGCATCCCCAAGCTTAGGCTATTTGGTATCCTTGAATATGGCTTGGGGTGCCTTGGGAATCCCCAAGCTTAGGCTCTTTCCACTCCTTATTCCATAGTCCATCAAATCTTTACCCAAAACTTGAAAACTTCACAACACAAAACTCAACAAAAAACTGATGAGATCCATTAGTATAAGAAAAATAAATCACCACTTTAGGTACTATTGTGAACTCATTCTTTATTTATATTGATGTAATATTTACTGTATTCAAATTTCTCCATGGTTCATACCCCCCGATACAACCCATAGATTCATCAAAATAAGAAAACAAGACAAAGAAAACAGAATCTATCAAAAACAGAATAGTCTGTAGCAATCTATAAACTTTGAATACTTATGTAACTCCAAACATTCTAAAAATAGGAAAGTATAGAAGATTTGTATATAAATCTTGTGTATAAAATTCAGATCAAAAGCACGTTCCAGTGAATTTACAATATTCCTGGACTAAGAGAGAAAGTTTCGGTTGTTCAGCTAAATCAACTTGCAAACACCGTAGACCACCCCAAAGGTCTTACTTGGCTCAAACACTAATTATAACAAGAAAACACAATTATTTTAGAGATAATAAAGTGAACTGAGCTCACTAGAAATTGGTTCATCATAGTTTGGTCTTTTGTAAATATTAGCAAGTGGATGAGGATCCATATCATTAGATTTTTAGCAAGCGAAGATGCAAGAAAATAGAAGACACATGGCAACACAAGCAAAGATAGAAAACAAGAAAAAAGGCAAACGGAAAAGAGGGCGAAGTAAACAGATTTTTTTTGTGAAGCGGGGGAGATGAAAACGAGAGGCAAAAGGAAAATAAATTAAATGCAAGAGATGAGTTTGTGATGGGTACTTGGTACGCTCTTGCTATGTATCCTCCCCGGCAACGACGCCATAAATCCTTCTTGCTACCTCTTGAGCTTGCGTTGGTTTTCCCTTGAAGAGGAAAGGGTGATGCAGCAAAGTAGATAAGTATTTCCCTTAGTTTGTTGAGAACCAAGGTATCAATCCAGTAGGAGGAACAAGCAAGTCTCCAATCGTAGTACCTACATAAACAATCAAACACTTGGACCCAATGCTAAAAATGGGTCCCTTCAGAGTTACTTGCAAGGACGAGATCTGATAGAGATAGATAAAAGATTGCGAGAACAAAAAGTAAAACAAAAGTAAATAAATAGCAGCAATATTTTTTTGGTTTATAGATCTGAAAGTATAATATGGAAAATATACCCGGGCCCACAGGTTTCACTAGAGGCTTCTCTCATGAAGGAAAATAATACGGTGGGTGAACAAATTAGTGTTGAGCAATTGATAGAAAAGCAAATAATTATGAAGATATCCAAGGCAATGATTATGCATATAGGCATCACGTCCTTGTCAAGTAGACCGAAACGATTCTTCATCTTACTATTACTCCACACATCGACCGACTCCTGCCTGCATCTAGAGTATTAAGTTCATGAAGAACAGAGTAGCACATTAAGTAAGATGACATGATGTAGAGGGATAAACTCAAGCAATATGATGAAAACCCCATATTTTTATCCTCGATGGCAACAATGCAATACGTGCCTCGCTACCCCTACTTTGTCACTTGGTGAGGACACCACAAGTTTGAACCCAAAACTAAGCAGTTCTCCCATTGCAAGAATTACCAATCTAGTTGGCCAAACCAAACCAACGAAGAGATTTGCTAAGATATGAAATCATGCATATAAGGATTGAGAGAATATTCAAATAATACTCGTAGATAATCTGAACATAAACGCACAATTCATCGGATCTCGACAACACACAACAAAAGAGTATTACATCGGATAGATCTCCATGAAGATCATGGAGAACATGGTATTGAAGAACAAAGAGAGAGAAGAAGCCATCTAGCTACTAGCTATGGCCCCTTAGGTCTGTGGTGAACTACTCACGCATCATCGGAGGGGCAACAGAGTTGATGTATATGCCCTCCGTGATCAATTCCCTCTCCGACAGATTACCGGAGAAGGCCCCCAGATTGGATCTCACGGGAACAAAGGCTCCCGACGATAGAAAAGTATTTTTGTGGCTCTCTTCGGTAATGGGGGAATATTTGGGAATTTATAGGCCAAGTATTAGGGTTAGGAGAGCTGCAGGGGGCCCACAAGCTAGGAGCGCCCCCCTAGGGCGCGCCCTGCAGGCTTGTCGCCTCCCAGCAGGTCTCCTGCCCCCTTCTCCAAGTCTGGCACGTGTCTTTTGGTCCAAGAAAAATCATTCTAGAGATTTTATTCCGTTTGGACTCCGTTTAATATTCCTTATCTGAAATACTCAAAACATGGAAAAACATAAACTGGCACTAGGCTCTAGATTAATAGGTTAGTCCCAAAAATAATATAAAATAGCATATTAATGCATATAAAACATCGAGAACAGATAATATAATAGCATGGAACAATCAAAAATTATAGATACATTCGAGACGTATCAGTTTTGTACCCTACAATAATTTCTTCGTTAGTTCTCCGTTGTTTGTGACTTTGGAGTGAACTCTTTGTCGCACGAGAGGTATTTACATATGATTCAACTATGTTAGTTGTCACACCCTGTTTTTACTACCACTTCTTTGTAATGCAAAAATCTGAGCTTGTTAAAACTTTTTCAAAACTAATGATGTGAGTGCCATGATTGTCATTGTATGCTTGCGTGTTTGATCATGTGATGATAAAAACCCCATTTCACAATATTGAATTATTTCCAAAAACCTTTACTTGTTTGTGATCAAGGTAAAACCCAACATTGAGTTGCACTACATGCCCTTGATGGCAAGGAGTGTTTCTACCCAAAGTTGGTGATCTACTTTTAACTTCATTTTAGTGCTCCAAAACCACAAAATAATTATTTTTAGAATTATTTTCCTAATTAAATTACATGTCCAATCCCGAGGCCAGTAATGGTATTCCTACATGGAAAAATACTTTTCTGCCTTAGAAAAATCTGATTAAATTTGGAGATGATCAGAAGGACATATATTTTCCATACATCAGATTTTAAACTCCTATTTAAATTATAATTGTTTGAGTAAAACTATTTCTCTCTGTTTTGACCTTTTGAAATATTTCCAAAGGAAATATTCTCAATAAAATCCTAGAAAATTCCAGTGGTATCCCTAAGCCATATTTGGTGTCCACATAAAGTTTCACCTTGATCCAAGGTGATTAAGGACCCCAAATAACCCTAAAACCCCTTTTGTCCAGATTGGAGTTAGAGCAACTCTACATAGCAAAGTTTGTCGTATGATGCTGAAACTTTGCAGGAGTGCCTAATACCTAAAATGAGGGTTCCACACCAAAAATAGGATTTGTGGGACTTAGTTTGCCCACACTCTCTTTGGAAGGGACATATCTGGTCAAATGGTAGTGTTTTCAAGTTTACAAAGCTAAACTTGTCCAATGGAGCTCAAAATTGGTGAAACCCCATGTGTTAGCACCAAACCCAAACCTGTTAAGTTGCAACACCAGTGGTGGGGTGCAACTACCCCAAACCACTTTCGAGTACCTTTTGACAGATGGGTAAAAGCCCCTTTAACCCATAGCTAAACCCAACCCCTTTACTCCAAACTCTCAGATTAGGTGGCCAGTATCAATGCCCAACCCCAGTCAACTGGCCCCTCACTGGTTCAAAGTGGAAATGCCAAAAACCCCAATCTAAGCTTCAGTTCAAAGCTGACAGCACTAGTATTCCTTGTCTCTGTTGACCAGCCGAAGCTCCCACGGGACCACAACGGCTAGCCTCACTCCCGGCTAGTGCCAGGACATGCTAGACAGGTACAAAATGCCTCAGAGCGCACCAGCATGCCGTGGCATGCCAAAACTGCGCTCTGGGCGCGCTACAGGAAGCCACCAAGGTGGGGGAGATGCTCTCGGCCAGTTCCAGCCTCCCCCGAGGTGTCCAACCTATTCCCCGACAACCCCTCTGCATCGAGCAACCATTAGGGCCCATCCTCTCCCGCGCTAGAGCTCGTGTGACGCGTGCCCGCGCGCACCCGAACCGGCCAAGGTTGCGCGGCCACGGATGCTCGACTCCTCTCTCTCCCCCTCTGTTGCACATGGTTCTGGCAGTCCAAAACCACATCCTGAGACCTTGGTTTCGACCCTAGGCCCTCTCTGCACCCCCATGCGCCACGGTGAGTCACTGGCGCTCCCTAATCGGCTCACCATCCCGGGCCTATAAATAGCCCTCCCCTCGCTCCATCACCCCTCAGACAGCTTCGCCACGACCACTAGCACCTCCCAAGCCACCCCATCAAGCCACGAGAGCCCCAGTGCTCGAGATCGACCGAGGCCCCTCCGCCTCGGAGCTCCGGTCGATCTCTCGCTACACGACGACTCCTGCGTCCGTCGACCCACCAAACTGATCCCCTCGACCTCAGGAAGCTTTCCCCCAACTTTGCCAAGCATTTCCGTGCCCCTAGCTACCCTCTAGACCACCTCCCGAAATTCCTCCGCCACGGCCTCCTCTGTTGAGGAACGTTGCATGGGAAACAAAAACTTTCCTACGCACACGAATACCTATCATGGTGATGTCCATCTACGAGAGGAGATTTGGATCTACGTACCCTTGTAGATCGCACAACAGGAAGCATTAAAAAACGCGGTTGATGTAGTGGAACGTCTTCACATCCCTCGAACCGCCCAATGAACCGTCCCACGAACCGTCCCGCGATCCGTCCCACGATCCGTCCAACGTACCGTCCCGTGATCCGTCTCACGAACCGTCTTGATGATCCGTTCCGATCTAGTGCCGAACGGACGGCACCTCCGCGTTCAGCACACGTACAGCTCGATGACGATCTCCACCTTCTTGATCCAGCAAGAGGGGGTGGAGAGGTAGAAGAGTTCTCCGGCAGCATGACGGCGCTCCGGTGGTGGTGACGATCTAATCCCGTAGGGCTCCGCCCGAGCTCCGCAGAAATACGATCTAGAGGAAGAACTATGGTGTCTAGATCTGAGTTGCACATGGCAAAAAGTTGTCTCAAATCAGCCCTAAATCACCACTATATATAGGAGGGAGGGAGGGGAGGAGGCATCCTCAAAACCTCAAGGTTTGTCCGAAATTGGAGGTGGAGGAGTCCTACTCCAATACTACTTGGAGTAGGATTCCACCTTCCCACTTGGAAACTCTTTCCACCTTGTGTTTTTTCCTTCTCAAACCTTATGGGCCTTAATGGGAACTTATTACAGCCCGCTAGGGGATGGTTTATCTCTTCCCATAGCCCATGAGACCCCTTGGGGTGTGACTCCCCTCCCGATGGTCCCCGGGACCCCTCCCGACACTCCCGGTACACTACCGATGAGCCCGAAACTTTTCCGTGACCAAAACAGGACTTCTTATATATTAATCTTTACCTCCGGACCATTCCGGATCTCCTCGTGACATCGTGGATCTCATCCGGGACTCCAAACAACTTTCGGTTACCAACACCAATAACTCAACTATACCGAAACATCACCGAACCTTAAGTGTGCAGAACCTCCGAGTTCGAGAACTATGCAGACATGACCTGAGACATTCTCCGATCAATATCCAATAGCGGGACCTGGATGCCCATATTGGATCCTACATATTCTACGAAGATCTTATCGGTTGAACCTCTATGTCAAGGATTCAGTTAATCCCGTGTAATGTTCTTTTTGTCCTTCGGTATGTTACCTACCCGAGATTCGATCGTCGGTATCTTCATACCTAGTTCAATCTTGTTACTGGCAAGTCCCTTTACTCGTTACGTAATACAAGATCCCGTAACTAACTCATTAGTCACATTGCTTGCAAGGCTTGTTGTGATGTTGTATTAACGAGTGGGCCCCAAGATACCTCTCCATCACACGGAGTGACAAATCCCAGTCTTGATCCATGCCAACCCAACAGACACCTTCAGAGATATCTATAGAGCACCTTGATGGTTACCCAGTTACGTTGCGACGTTTGATACACACAAGGTATTCCTCCGGTGTCCGGGAGTTGCATGATCTCATGGTTATAGGAACAGATACATTGCCATGCAGAAAACAGTAGCAATAAACTGACACGATCATATGCTATGTTTATAGTTTGGGTCTTGTCCATCACATCATTCTCCTAATGATGTGATCCTGTTATCAAGTGAAAACACTTGCCTATGGCCAGGAAATCTTGACCATCTTTGATCAACGAACTAGTCAACTAGGGGCTCACTAGGGACAGTGTGTTGTCTATGTATGCACTCATGTATTTGAGTTTCCAATCAATACAATTATAGCATGGATAATAAACGATTATTATGAACAAGGAAATATAATAATAACTAATTTATTATTGCCTCTAGGGCATATTTCCAACATTCTCGTCGCTGGCAAACCCGTGCCTCTCCGTCGTTGTTCCGAACACCAGCACGTAGGCGGCGACTAGCCGAACCCATTTCTGTCCTCGTTGGGGCTTGAGAACATCGAAAGCCTCACCGGCATGCTCCTCCTCCTCTCTGGCCATAGGTAGGAGACGACCCCGACAGGTGTGCCCCACTTGTCGGTGGCCCAACTCTCTCCCCCTCGCTGCCCGCAGCCACTGACCGCATGGCCCCGCACGTCAGGTTCAAACCTGACGGCGCGCGCGCCTGGGAAGGCTGTCGGCTAGCCTTGGGCTGGCCGAGTTCCAGGCCGAGCCAGGCCAGAGACTTAGCCCATTTTTCTTTTGTTTTTAAAATCTGATTTCAAAGATTTTTATAAAAATATTTAGCCACTGTAAAAATATAATTTTTCCACTGACATTCTTCAAAAAATATGTAGTATTTAATGAGACCATTGGATGAATTTTTCAGCAACTATTCTGTTTTACAAAAATAAAAGGACTAAATTGGAATAGTTTTGCTTCTGTTTGGTTGATTTTAAAAATGTTCCTTCATTGGAACCAGAGGCAAATATTTTTCAAAATAGCCAGTTAGTTTTGCTTCTGTTTGGTTGATTTATCAGTAATAACGAACATTTTTAAAATGACATTGTGATCTGTTTTTGAGTGAGCTATTTATTATTTATTCTTTTGACGATGATAGAAAATCCGTGCGACGAGGGAATCAGAGCGGAAGACCTCGAAGACCCCAGATACCTAGCTGACCAAGGCAATCAGCCCTTTGACCATGACTGAGAAAATGTTATATTGCATGATAGTGTAGCAGATATTTCCGTTGCATATGATCATAAGTGCCGATAAATCATTGAAGTGATGTTACCAATGGCTCCTCCGGAGCACATGCATTGAGCTTGATCCTACCCCTTTTGAGGATCATGCTAGTATCCTGTTGACAAGTAAAGCTAGAGTAACAGTAGCATGAGCATGTGTTGGTATAAATCAAAGTTTTATGAAAACCCCGTCGGGTGCCACTAATGCCCGAGGGTGATGATGAGATAGGTCGCCACTTTCGGTAAAGTGGTGCACAGGGTATTTGTGTGAGTATGGTTTTGGAAATGGGAATAGATTTATGATGTGTTGACCATCCCAACCTTACATGTACGACCAGGTTACCTCTTTATGGGACGGGGCTATGTTGATTACTCTGGTCGGTGCTAGCAAAGAGCCACATTACTAGTGGCGGGAGTGATATGTGGTCACTCTCGTGATGGGGTCGTGCCAGGTAGGGCGACTATGCCATTTTTATGAGTTCTAGGCACACCGTTGGTCCCCACATGGTTGATACTATCCAGAGTCGGTGATTGTAAGACGTACAACATGTGTGCTGGGTACCAATCGAGTGGACCTACTTGTCTAGTATCGTCAGGGGAAAGGCATTGATCGGATACTTACCTCAGGTATGTTATATACCACGAGTCGTGGATGACACGGAAGTTTCCCGGATCTCGTGGGTCCAGCGTACTGCCTCTGCAGAGTGTAAAACTATTCGAATAGCCATGTCCACGGTCAAGGACAGTTGGGTAATCCTTCTTAAACTACGTCCAGTCGTTTCCGCATAAACCAACTGTGTGTGAGTTGTGATAAAAGGAGTTATTATGAAAGTAATGATATGACCAAGTTTGGTGACTTGGCATATAGGGTGAACCTGGATGGTTCAACCCTCGACAGATATGATGATATTTGTAACCTGTTCTTCAAAAGTAATTCTTTAACTTGATGCATATTCATGATCATTCCACCACGATGAATTCCACCCAAGATGCATGTTATTGTTATCCTTCACTTTCATTGTTCATATCATGGGATGTTTGCGAGTACATTCAAAAGTACTCATTGGCTTGCCACTGGTTATATTATTGACCAGACATGGAAGGACCGGAGTTTGGAGATGAGTACGTCTTCGGAGACACCCCTGCGAACTAGGACGCTTCCAAGTCAGAATGCCTGTCGGTTTAGGCTTGGTGGCATGGACACCCTCTTAGCCCCTATGATTTCCGCTATTAGTTGTATCAGTATGATTTGGCCTTAGGCCCAACCTTGTGAACATAATAGTTCGGTCATGTGATGTAATAATTCGGGTACTTGGATGTAAGACTCTTGTTATTCAGTATCTATGTGTTCGGTGAGCATTGATCTCTAGGACCACTGAGCACGTTCATCCGGCGATCTCGACTTGTAAGTCGGGGGTCCCCACAGAGCTAGTATCAGAGCCATCCTGACTATAGGAAGCCTGAGGTAGCATGGACGGTAGTCGAGACGACTAGTGCACTTAGACCCTAACCTGAGATTCTGCACGCACTAAAAACTTTCTAACCCTCTCCTCTACACCTTTTAGAAGGCCGTCGTACCTGAGATGCTTCTGGAGACGGGCTTTCCTCTACTTTTGAGTGATAGCCTCGAGAAGTGCCAAGTACGCCGCACGCCCATTTTCCTCTACCACGAGCACTAAGTCAATGCCGACACCAAGGAATATCACGTGGACGTGATAGTGAAGGCAAACGACTCCCCGACTAGCTGGTTCTTTGAAGGACTACAGATGGAAGATCTGATGTTGGCAGTGGAGACAGCAGCACGAGAGGCGCTCGTGTGACCCCGCGACATCCTTCGCGAGATGGCTGATGAGCCAGCTACTCGTCACCTACCCTTTGTTAAGGATGGGATAGACGAGAGTTGGACAATCAACCCATCATCCAAGGATGGGACACCACTGAGGTTTTAGACCTACTTCAGTCTCTCCTCCGACACTTTGACACACCTTTTGATCAAGGAGTCAACAAAGATTCGCCAAGAGCTGTACCAAGTCAAGGATCTTCTTCGCATGGAAAAGATGAAGAACTGCAAGGTGAAGAAGGAAGGAGCACCCGTTGGACCATCTGGCATCGCTTTCCAAGGAGGAATACCACCGCTTCAGGCCACTCCCCTTCAGAGTCGTCGCGTGATTGCGGAAGAGTACACTGAACTCTTCGCTACCTCGCCACCCAAGAGATGCCGTGATGGACCGCTTCCTTCCCCTACTCCTTCAAAGAAAGGAAGCACTCATGAATATGAAGATGAAGATGAAGACAAAGAGCTCGTAGAACCCGCCTATGAGACCGCGCAGTCTGTCGCTTAGTATTAGCAATGTAGGCAATTAGGATTTACTCCCCGAGCATAGGAGTTCATGTATCAGTTCATGTGAACCAAGAGTGTTGTGTAAGCATGTTGGATGCAAGTCGCATTGTGCCTTAGGCAGCTTGTGAGCGACTAGATTTCTTTTTTTAATCTAATGCATTAGCTCTTTCAGAAACCATTGGCTTAAAAAAATTCACACCAGCACAACACCATACCCCCCTCTTTACTAGAGCATCGTACCTCTTGATTTCGGCCGGTTTGGAAAATTGACCTGTCTACTCCCCTGACAGGATGGTGAATGCTACTCGCAACAGCACCTTCGGCAACCCCGGCTCTGCCTCTTCAGGTCAGCAGCAGGGAACCGGAGGGGAAGCTCAAGCTGAAGATCACCACGAGCAGCAAGACGATGTTCCACCGCCACCGCCTCCTCCCGAAAGCTTGACTATGGCTCAGTTCCTTCAAGCTCTTCGAGAGGAATGTCAAGCCAACAATGCCGCTAGTCTGCAGCTGGCTCAAACCTTGGTGAACAACCTGTCGCAGAACGGGAATGGCAATGGTCGCTCTACTCTCTCTGAGTTCATGCGAACTACGCCACCCATATTCACGGAGACGACTGAACCATTGGATGCCGATGACTGGATCCGTACTATCGAAGACCTCCTTGCGCTGGTCAAATGCACCGATGATCGTGAGAAATTCCTCTATGCTTCTCACTGTCTCGGAGGCACATCCAAAGCTTGGTGGGATGGATTTCAGATCATGCGAGCAGGACAAGTCATCACTTGGGCTATGTTCAAAGATGGATTCCGCGCTGCTCACATTCGTCCTGGAACGATCACATTAAGAAGCGGGAATTTCTAGCCTTAAGGCAAGTGGATCCGTCAAGGAGTATTTGCAGAAGTTCAACCTCCTGTCAAGATATGTACCAGAAGACGTCAACAGTGAGGACACCAAAGTGGAATGCTTTATGGAAGGACTGCAACATCACTCCTGTATTAGGTGGTTGTTTGTGAATGCCGGACCTTCAGCGATCTGGTTAATAAGGCCCTTATGTTGGAGGATAAGCGTCGTGCTATGGACGACACCCGTAAGCGCAAGCTAATGGGTAGTGGAGGACTGAGTAACCCGAAGCCACGCCCATGGCAGTCAGTACCAGCAAGACCCAACTATCAACAACAGCAGTACAAGACTCCAACATTCCGCCAGAACTACCAGCCTGAGAAGCAAGTCAACACTAAGCCAGCAATCAATCCACCGAACAACAGTGGAGTCAAGACCAATCTTCCAGCACAAGTTACCTGTTTTGGACGTGGGCAGACATGGCACTATTCCAGGCAGTGTCCCAACAAGAAGCCCGACGCACCGCGCCCCAATGCGCCAAATCAAGGCCAAGGAGCACCAGGCAGGAACCAAGCTCCCCGCAATGAGCAATCTCACAGCAGGGGGCAGATTAATCATATCTCCGCAGAAGAAGCACATGAAGACCCAGACTGCATTCTGGGTACGATCCTCGTCAACTCCACCCTAGCAACAGTATTGTTTGATTGTGGTCCTTTGCATTCTTTTGTTACACAAAGATTTGCAGAACAATGTGGTTTAAAACCTACCCTGCTTCGCGGGCAAATGGCAGTTCAAACCCCGGGAGCAGTGTTGAGGACCAACCTAGGATGTAGGAAGGTCGGGATAGTTATCAATGGGATGAGCTTCACTGCGGATCTCATTGTGCTTAAGTCACAAGGCCTAGAAGTAATTCTTGGCATGGACTGGTTGGCCAAGCATCAAAGCATCTTGGACTGTGCTAACAGGGCCATTACCTTGACAAGCGACCAAGGGGTCAAAGTCAAGTATGTCTGTGAGCCAGTACCCGCTCGAGTACCACGGGTCAATAGCCTGTCAGAGGTAGAACTCGATCGAGTGCCAATAGTCTGTGAGTACCCGGACGTCTTTCCTGATGAGCTACCGGGAATGCCTCCTGACCGAGACATCGAGTTCATCATTGAGCTCATGCCCGAATCAAGGCCTATCTATAAGAACCCTTACAAGATGGGATCCGAAGAGCTAGCAGATCTGAAGAAGTAGCTGGATGAGCAACTCAGGAAAGGGTTCATTCATCCAAGTGCGTCACCTTGGGGATTGCCTGTTTTGTTCGTGTCCAAGAAGGATGGGACTATCAGACTCTGTGTCGATTACTATTCTCTCCATGAGACCACGATCAAGAACAAGTATCCACTCCCCAAGATTGAAGACTTGTTTGATAAGCTAAATGGAGCTAAGGTATTTTCCAAGATCGATCTCGGTCTGGATATTACCAACTGAAGATTCGACCTGAAGACATACCCAAGACTGCGTTCGTGACCCGGTACGGTCTGTACGAATGCACTGTCATGTATTTCCGGTTGACTAATGCCCCAGCTTACTTCATGTACCTCATGAACAAGGTCTTCATGGAATACCTGGACAAGTTTGTCGTTGTATTCATTGATGACATATTAATCTTTTCCAAGTTCGAAGGAGAGCATGAGCAACACTTGAGGTTAGTGTTGGAAAAGCTTCGAGAGCACCAACTTTATGCCAAACTCAGCAAGTGCCAATTCTGGCTGAAGGAAGTTGGATTCTTGGGTCATATCATGACAGCAAGAGGATTGGCAGTTGATCCCTCCAAGATTACTACGGTAACCAATTGGGAATCGCCAATTGATGTGAAGGAAGTCACGAGCTTCCTCAGACTCTCGAGATATTACCGCAAGTTTGTAGAAGGATTCTCCCGCATCGCTCGACCTATGACTCAACTCTTGAAGAAAGGCAAGAAGTTCGAATGGACGCCGGAGTGTGAAGCAAGCTTCCAAGAATTGAAGAAGAGATTAACTACCGCCCCGGTATTGGCCACTCCAGATATCAGCAAGGAGTTTGTGATATATTGTGATGCCTCCAGAACCGGGTCGTTGGGTTCTAATGCAGGACAACAGAGTTGTGCCATACCTGTCACGACAACTGCGCCCGCATGAGGAGAATTATGCCACCCATGATCTCGAATTAGCAGCAGTAGTGCATGCCTTGCAGACATGGCGACATTTCCTTCTCGGGAAACGATGTGAAATATACACTGACCACAAAAGTCTGAAGTATATCTTCACCCAAAGGGAATTGAATATGAGGCAACGAAGATGGTTGGAGTTAATCAAAGACTACGATCTCAGCATTCAATATCACCCCGGTAAGGCCCATGTAGTGGCTGATGCCTTTAGCCGGAAGACCAGCACCTTGAACGTCATGCTCAAGGAAAGGCAACCTGCCTTGTATGAAGAATTGGAGAACTTTGGATTGGAGCTAGTAGAATCAGGATTCCTAGCTAACCTCGAAGTCAAACCAACGCTGGTTGCGATATCAAGGAGGCCCAGAAGGGTCATAAGAGCATTGAAGGCATCAAGAAGAAGATTCAAGAAGGCAAGGCCCTAGGATTCTCGATGGATGAACGGGGAGTAGTGTGGTTTGGGAAACGTTTATGTGTACCCAACAAGGCTGAACTCAAGGATTTGATCCTACAGGAAGCTCATGATACACCCTACTCTATTCACCCCGGTGGTACCAAGATGCATCAAGATCTTCAAGAAAGATTCTGGTGGCATGGCATGAAGAGGGAAATAACGTTTTATGTTGCCAAGTGCGACGTGTGCCAGCGAGTCAAGGCTGAGCATCAGCGACCTGCTAGATTGCTACAACCTCTCCAGGTGCCAGAATGGAAGTGGGACAAGATAGGCATGGACTTTGTTACCGGCTTACCAAGGTCTAGCAGAGGCCATGACTCCATATGGGTCATTGTCGACCATCTGACCAAGGTGGCCCATTTCATTTGAGTCAACACCACTTATGATGGGGACAAGTTGGCTAGTCTCTATATTGAGCGTATTGTGAGCCTTCACGGAGTTCCCAAGGAGATTATATCTAACTGAGGCACGCAGTTCACCTCAAGATTTTGGAAGAAGTTCCAAGAAGCCCTCGGAACAAAGCTCTCTTCCAGCACCGTTTCCATCCGCAGACGGGCGGACAAACGGAAAGAGTGAATCAGATACTCGAAGATATGCTCCGCGCTTGTGTCTTGGCACATGGTGCCAAATGGGAAGACTGTCTGTCATTCGCTGAGTTTTCATACAAGAAGAGCTACCAGTCGAGTCTCCAAATGGCCCCATTTGAAGTGCTGTACGGACAGAAGTGCCGCACCCCACTCAACTGGTCTGAAACCGGTGAAGGGCTTATTTCCGGGCTAGAAGTTTTGCACAAGGCAGAAGAGAAGGTGCAACTTGTCCGAGAAAATCTAAAGGCAGCCAAGTCGCGACAAAAGAGCTATGTGGATTCTCAACGTAGGGAATTGGAGTTTAACCTTGAAGACCAACTGTACCTCCAAGTCACAGCTCTCAAGGGAACCAAGCGTTTCCATGTTAAGGGGGAACTCGCTCCAAGGTTCATTGGACCTTTTAAGATCACGACAAGGCGTGGAGAAGTTGCTTATCAGTTGGAGCTACCTTTGGAACTTTCGGGTGTGCACAACGTATTCCACGTGTCACAACTCCGGAAGTGTCTTCAAGTGCCAAACCGTTCTGATCTTTACAAGGACATTGACCATCAGGCCATCGATCTTCAGCCGGATCTCACCTACCGCGAGAAGCCGATCCACATTCTGGATGAAGCTGAGAGTTGCACCAGAAGCCGCACCATCAAGTATTTCAAGGTTCAGTGGAGCAACCACACCGAAGCCGAAGCAACATGGGAGCGTGAAGACTATCTCCGATCCGAGTTTCCGGACCTTTTTAGCACCTAGCTTAGGAATCTCGGGGAAAAGATTCTTGTAAGGGGAATAGGTCTGTCACACCCTGTTTTTACTACCACTTCTTTGTAATGCAAAAATCTAAGCTTGTTAAAACTTTTTCAAAACTAATGATGTGAGTGTCAAGATTTTCATTGTATGCTTGTGTGTTTGATCATGTGATGATAAAAACCCCATGTCACAATATTGAATTCTTTCCAAAAACCTTTACTTGTTTCTGATCAAGGTAAAACCCTACTTTGAGTTGCACTACATGCCCTTGATGGCAAGGAGTGTTTCTACCCAAAGTTGGTGATCTGATTTTAACTTCATTATAGTGCTCCAAAACCACAAAATAATTATTTTTAGAATTATTTTCCTAATTAAATTACATGTCCAATTGTGACGCCAGAAATGGTATTCCTACATGGAAAATTACTTTTCTGCCTTAGAAAATCTGATTAAATTTGGAGATGATCAGAAGGACATATATTTTCCATACATAAGATTTTAAACTCCTATTTATATTATAATTGTTTGAGTAAAACCCTGAAAACCATTTCTGTCTGTTTTGACCTTTTGAAATATTTCCAAAGGAAATATTCTCAATAAAATCCTAGAAAATTCCAGTGGTACCCCTAAGCCATATTTGGTGTCCACATAAAGTTTCACCTTGATCCAAGGTGATTAAGGACCCCAAATAACCCTAAAACCCCTTCTGTCCAGATTGGAGTTAGAGCAACTCCACATAGCAAAGTTTGTCGTATGATGCTGAAACATTGCAGGAGTGCCTAATACCGCAAATGAGGGTTCCACACCAAAAATAGGATTTGTGGGACATAGTTTGCCCAAACTCTCTTTGGAAGGGACAAATCTGGTCAAATGGTGGTGTTTTCAAGTTTACAAAGCTAAACGTGTCCAATGGAGCTCAAACTTAGTGAAACCCCATGTTTTAGCACCAAACCCAAACCTGTTAAGTTGCAGCACGAGTGGTGGAGTGCAACTACCCCAAACCACTTTCGAGCACCTTCTGAGAGATGGGTAAAAGCCCCTTTAACCCATAGCTAAACCCAACCCTTAGCCCCAAACCGTCAGATTAGGTGGCCAGTATCAATGCCCAACCCCAGTCAACTAGCCCCTCCCTGGTTCAAAGTGGAAATGCAAAAAACCCCAATCTAAGCTTCAGTTCAAAGCTGACAGCACGAGTATTCCTTGTCTCCCTTGACCTACCGAAGCTCCTACGGGACCCCAACGGCTAGCCTCACTCCCAGCCAGTGCCAAGACATGCTAGACACGTCCAAAGTGCCTCAGAGCGAACCAGCATGCCGTGGCATTCCAAAACTGCGCTCTGGGCGTGCTACAGGAAGCCACCAAGGTGGGGGCGACGCTCTCCGCCAGTTCCAGCCTCCCCCGAGGTGTCCAACCTCTTCCCCGACAACCCTTATGCATCGAGCAACAATCAGGGCCCCTCCTCTCTCGTGCTAGAGCTCGTGCGACGCGTGCCCGCGCGCACCCGAGCCGGCCAAGGTTGCATAGCCACGGATGCTCGACTCCTCTCTCTCCCCCTCTCTTGCAGATGGTTCTGGCAGTCCAAAACCACGTCCCGAGACCATGGTTTTGCCCCTAGCCCCTCTCTGCACACCCATGCGCGCCACGGTGAGTCACCGGCGCTCCTGAATCGGCTCACCATCGCGGGCCTATAAATATCCCTCCCCCTCGCTCCAGCACCCCTCAGACAGCTTCGCCGCGACCACTAGCACCTCCCTAGCGACCCCAGCAAGCCAGCAGAGCCATAGTGCTCGAGATTGACCGAGGTCCCTCTGCCTCGGAGCTCCGGTCGATCTCCGGCTACACGACAGCTTGTGCGTCCCTCGACCCACCAAACTGATCCCCTCAACCTTAGGAAGCTTTCCCCCAACTTTCCCAAGCATTTCTGTGCCCCTAGCTGCCCTCTCGACCACCTCCGGAAACTCCTCCGCCGCGGGCTCCTCGTCGTCGACGAACCCGTGCCTCTCCGTCGTTGTTCCGACCACCAAATATAGTCACACACTTGGTTCTGGACAGAAAGGGTTTCGAAATTATTTGGTGAATCAAATCACCTTGGATGGAGGTGCAACTTGGCATGATCACTAAATATGGCATGTGGGACATGCTAGAATTTTCTGGGAATTTATTGAGAATATTTCCTTTGGAAATATTTCAAAAGGTCAAAACATACATAATTTGTTTCCAAATGTTTGCTCAAATATTTTGAACAACACTATGGGTTGAAACTCTTATGTATGGAAAATATATGTCCTCTGAGTAATCCCAAATTTTCTCAGATTTTTCTAAGGTAGACAAATAATTTTTGTCCGAGAAATACCATTTCTGGCCTTAGAAAAGGACATATAAATAAAATAGGAAAATGACTTTTAAAAATAATATTTTCATGGTTTTCAAGAGTTATAGTAATATTAGAATCAAAATACAATCTTTGGGTGATGGCACTCCCTTAAATTCACGGACTTGTAGTGCAACCCCACAACAAGGTTTCGGTTTACCAAAATAACTAAGAAGAGTTTTTGTGGAAATAATACTTTATGAAAGCTGTTTTTAGAGATCTACTCACTGGCACACATACAAAAATGACAATCAAGGCACTCATGGCATTCACTTAAAAAGTTTTAACTTATACCAAAATTTGGAAGGAAGACAAAGTGAAGTGAAAACAGGGCGTGACACCTCCTCTGATGTAGGAAGATGCTCTGATTACCATGTTTCCTTGTGCTGACTTCCTGGATCTTGTATCACTTTTATTTCATGGATCTAGAAGATGTGTGATCTGGAGACTTGTTCTTGAGTTTCGCTCTTGGCCTCTCCTTACCCCCTCTAAGTGTGACAAGGTCGACCGCATCGGGTGTGCCCCGTATCATATTGGTATCATGAGCCAAGGTTGATTCACCCTTTAGAGTCTCATCCTCTACTTTTTACCCATTTTTTGTTTTGATTTGACATATTTTCAAAATTTTCACAAAAATATCCATACCAAAATTTCCTAAGGTGTTTCGGCTACTTAGTAGTTGTTCTACACTGACATCGTAGCTCAAGGCCTCGGATCATCACTAACTAACTCTCCGTTGACACTTGACCATAAGCATGGACGGTAACTGCAGTGAAACTCTTGACTTATACCCTTGCCATTGCATTGTTACCCCGAGCCTATTTGCATTACTTGTCTATCCAGACTAGCCATTGAGTATTGCCGGGCTATGCTACTTGTGCACTTTAGTGATACATACTCCGCATAGCTTCAATTGCGTGCAGATATCATAGTATCATCTTTTGAGTTACAATAGTACCCGCATACATAATTGCTATCTTGGTGTGCACATCCTGCATAGTGACCATACAAAATATCATTGCCAAAAGAAAGAGAAGCAAATATTTTAAGCAAAGAGAAATGGAGAAATAGCATCGCCAATTTTGCATATCCTATTTGATCATCTTGGATCACTTGAGTGAGACATCATGCCTCGTACATAACAAAATCGAGAATAGAAAGATGACATGTTTAGTTTCATATAGGTTGTGCACAGGTTCATATCACGCCCATTTGAGCAATCATGCTAGCGTCTCTCTAGTGTTGTGCAACACGAGCGTTTTCCGTGGCTTCCACATTTTGTGCTCATTCTTTGGTTGCACAATCCCACTTTTTATATCTCTGTGTGTGTTTCCATATATACTCATTGCTATTGATCTAGCTTGTATTACTTGCAAATTTGTGAATCTATTTTCATCATTATTATATCTTATATTCGAATTACTTGAATTTTGTGCCACCATCCTAACCAAGCTACTCCATAAGCCTTTGTTTGTAGGTGTGAGAGGACGATTTCCAGTACCAATTCTACTATTTTCATATTTGCACATTGAGTGATCTTCGATCCATTGTCAACTTTGGGAACGGTAATCGGTGTTGTCTTCTCATTATTCCACTTATATCTACTTGAGTTATATGGATAGGTCAACCATGTTGATCCCAACATTTGAGGAGCAAGACGACGACGTGAACAACTACGTCACCAAACTACACTTTTTCGGTGCACAAAAAACTGCACGCAAATCACAAGAGGTCTTGCATGACCGCATCGAACAACTCACCACGGAATTGCGCGAATCCGAGGTGCGCATGCGGGACTACCTCGATGACAGCTATCAATCCACATGGACGAGATCCGCACTTTGATGGCGAGCCGTGCATCCTCAACATCTACTTCTACAAGGCGGTGGCTCTCAAGTCGGCACTCCTTCGAGTACTCCTCCGATGCAAGTCCACCTCGAGCTCGACATCACCAATGTTATGACTATCACCATCACCAACAATCGGACAATCCTTTCCATGGCAATGGACTACAAGATCGACTTGTGAGCATGACCGACATTACCAACAAGAACAAGATGCTTTGGAGCAAGAACGACTACAACAACACCATGAAGATGATCGTTGCCGCGAAGAACAAGCAATTGAAGCACAACATGCTTTTGACGAAGCAACACGTGCCTTGGAAGAATGCAACTACCAAGTGCGCGAGGAACAAGAAGCACTCCAACATGAACTCCAAGAAGAAGCCGAGCGGCAAGAGGACCACCAAGAACAACGGAACTGGGTGCGAGGACCTCGCCAACAACCTCAAGCAAATCACGTCCACAACAATGATGATGAATCCCCAAGGCAAGATTAACGTCAATTCGACAACAAAAATGATGCAAATCCTCCATGACAAGGGCATCGCCAAAACAATCACAATGAAGAACAATGCTTGGGCAAGCTCAAGTTCAACATGCCTAAGTTTTTTGGAAGCAATGACCCCGAATACTATCTATCATGGGCACTCAAAATTGACAAGATCTTCCACCTACAAAACTTTGACGAGGAGAAGAAGATTTATATGGCTTCGCTTGAGTTCCAAGACTACATTATCATTTGGTGGGAAAAAGTGATTGCGCGATGAAGATAAAGAGGTGAACATCTTGGGAACAAATGAAGGACGTCATGAGAGCTCCCTTCGTGCCAACCCACTACAACCCTGATATCTTCAAGAAGCTACAACTCCTCAGGAAAGGCACCAAGTCGACAGAATACTACTACCAGGAGATGGAAATGACCATGATTAGATCCAACGTCAAGGAAGATGACGGGCAAACAATGGCACCCTTATTGAATGGCCTAAACTACCAAGTCAACAAGATTGTGGATTTCCAACCCTACTCCAACTTACTCGAGCTAGTGCATCAAGTAACCAAGGCGGAAGGCCAAGAGCAAGATGACTATGAGTGCTCCAAGTTCTCTTCCAAGACCTACAGTTCAAATGCTCAAGCTTCTCCGACTGTGACGCCTTCAACTACGGAATCTACTATGACTAACGATGACAATTCAAGTTGCAAGAAAATAACGACATCATGAAGTAGCCATCCTACTGCAAACCACTACAAGCCAAGATCTCCATCCTCTACACCAACATCGGATGCTACCGCTAAATCAAGATCCATCAAGTGTTTCACATCTCAAGGCCGAGGCCACAAGACCTTCGAATGTCCAACATGACGCACCATGATCCTTCAAGACGATGACACATATGACTCTATGAGCGATGACGAGATGGAAGCTTTGGAGCACGTGGCCATGCACCGACAAATCTATGAAGATGAAGATGGACAAATCTATTGTGACAATGATCCAAGCTCCGCTCTTGTTGTTTCCAAGGTTTTGACGCTTCAACAACAACAAGATGAGGACCAACATTGCCACATCTTCCATACCAAGGCGGGCATCCAAGGAAAATACTTCAAGGTCGTCATCGACGGTGAAAGTTGCCATAATTTGGCAAGTGAGGACCTTTGCTATAAGCTACAATTGGTCAAGAAGAAGCATCCATGCCCCTAAAAGGTCCAATTGTTAGTGATTCCAACACCCTCCAAGTGGACCACACCGTGCAACTATCCTTCAAGATGGGCGCTTATGAAGACACCATGGAGTGTGATGTGGTTCCCATGTCCATTTGCCATATTCTCCTTGGGAGACGTTGAAAATTCGATCGTGGCATGATTCTCAATGGTCGGACCAATCACTATAGCTTCAAGATGAAGGGCAAGTGATATGTGCTTCAGCTTATGAATCCAAGCCAAGTCATGCCGACAAGAAAGCTAAATCCCATCATGGACACAAAAGTGAGAGAGCGGTCCACTTAAAAGAGAGTGAGAGCCACAAGACATAATTGAGCGACTCCATGATGAGGGACAAGAAATCACTACAGGAAATCAATTTTTGGCTGTCTGCCAAATCTTTGTCGTCTGCTGGCTGATGGCAAAGAGTGTCTTTACCGTCAGCTCCCAGAAAGCAGACGACAAAGAATTGGCTGATGGCAAAGAAGGTCTTTGCCAGCAGTGAATTCTTTGTCGTCTGCCGCAGACGGCAAAGAAGGGGCCAACAGATGGCAAAGATGCTCATCTGGCCGGGGAAACATTAGGTCAAACTACGCCCTTCTTTGCCGTCTGCTGGCGGACGACAAAGATGCGAGAGGCAGACGACAAAGAGTATAGACCCTTTACCGTCCGCCAACAGTTGACAAAGTTCATGAATCTACTAACGGCCGTCCCGCCCCCACCCCGACCCTCTCTCTCTCAAACGGCCACTCTCTCTCTCTCTCCTCCCCCGACCCCCACCGCCGCCACCACCGTCGCGCTGCCGCCCCCGTCGCCGCCCCGCAGCACCCAGGCGCTGCCCCGGTGCCCACAGCCCCCCGGCAGCGCCCCCCACCGCCCCTGGCACCATCGCCCCGGTGCCCACAGCCCCCCGGCAGCGCCCCCCCGAGTGCCCCCTTCTCCCCGTGACCCGCCGCTGGAGCTTGCCCCTCCTCCTCCCTGCGACCCCCTCCTCCACCACCGCCCCTCCTCTCTGTGCCCCTGCTCCACCACCACCCTGGTGCCCTCCTCCCCGCGACCCCTGTCATCCACCATTGCACCACCCCTCGCCCTGGTGCCCTCTCCTCCCTGCGACCCCCTCCTCCACCAGCTCCGGCCAGGTCACCCACCGCCCCGACCGTCACCCGCCCCGGCTGCCCACTACTAACCAAGGTGATTTATTTCTTTTTTTGCTAATTAATAGATTTAGTGGTATATATAGTTTAGTTGGTAGCTTAGTTAGTTAGTAGATTTAGTGGTAGTTTAGTTAGTTGCTAGATTATGTTTAGTTAGTTGGTAGATTTAGTTAGTTAATTAGTAGATTTAGTAGGTAGTTTAGTGGTAGATTCTGTTTTGTTAATTAGTGGTAGCTAGATTCTTTTTTGGTTACTTAGTGGTAGATTATGTTTTTGTTATTTTTTGCTGTTTAGTGTTGTATAGGTTTAGCGATAGGTTTAGTTAGCTTGGTTAGTTAGGTTAGTTAGTTAGTTAGCTTAATACAAAGAAGAGGAAGAAGTAGAAGAAGAGGAGGAGGAGAAGAGGAGAGGAGGAGGAGGAGGAGGAGGAGAAGAATAAGAATTAGAAGAAGAAGAGGAGAAGAAAAAAACAAGAAGGAGAAGAAGGGAAGAAGAAGAGAAGAAGAAGAGAAGAAGAGAAGAATACATAATTAGCCCATTTAGCTCCAAAATGCCATAATAAGTCCAAAATGGCATAAGAACCTTGGTTAGCTCATGAATATTTTATTCTTAGTTTTTTTCCTCTAAAATGACATAATTAGCCCATATAGCTCCAACAAGACATACTTAGATAATTTAGCTCCAACAAGAGGAGAAGAAATAGGAAAAATGAAAAGAAAGAAGAAGAAGAAGAGAAGAAAAATACCTTCTCCTTCTTCTCCACCTCCTCCTTCTCCTTCTTCTTGATTTCTTCTTCTTCTCCTCCTCCTCCTCTTTATTCTCCTCTTTCTTATTCTCCTTACCTTATTTTCCCCAACAATGAGATAATTAGCCCATTTAGCTACAAAATGGCATAAAAACCTTGGTTAGCGCATGAATATTATATTCTTAATTTGTTTTCCTCTAAAATGACATAATTAGCATATTTGTGTTGATCGGGTGGATTTACATGTGATAGTTGTCTCGTCGCTGTGAGGTCTGCTGTGCGAAGACCTCCCCGTGCGTTGTACGAGATCGCCCCTGCATTCGTGGGTCAGTACGAATTTCATCTCCTCCTCGCCCCTTCATTTACTGTGGCTCGGTTTCCGGATGAAACTTTCTAGATTTAGGTAATTAAATTAATTTATCAGTATGCGTGACGAGTATGCGTCTCCCGTTCGAAAGGGCGACATCTATAAATATGCATGACTTTGCATATTTATAACCTCCATCCTTTCGAATTGTCCAACATTATCCATGGACAGCCCGAGTATGTGTAGATTGGGTTTGTTTTCCCGTATGCTGTACTCTGGATCCAATGCGGAATATCATCAGTGCCTCCCTGTTGTTCTCCGGATGCACATCCTCTCTGTTTATTGCGGAGACGTGTATCAGGAGAATAACGGGGAGGTGCTGCCGAAATTTTGCGTTGGATCTGGAGCATAGCATGGGAAAACGAACCCAATCTACACATACTCGGGTGGGATTAGGACCTATCTTTACCTATTAGTGTGTAGGTTGCCTGGACGTAATAAAAATGGCGAACCTGATTAACCGATGAATATAAATGCTAAATTATATATAAATATATTTCTTCTGTCTTTAGTAGCTAGGCAAGATGAGTGATCGTGCGTGGATGTATACCGGTCACACTAGTCAGAAAGAGATGACGAAAGAATGGTTTGTAAAAACAAAGGAATTTGTGAAAGCCGCATTCGCAAATGGCCAGGAAAGAAACTATTGCCCCTGTCCTGGATGCGACAACTATAAAAATACGACAACGGCTGTAATGATTAAACACCTGCAGAGGAGGGGTTTTAATCCTAATTATACGGTGTGTACATTTCATGGTGAGTCTATACAACACACAAGAGCTGACGTGGGCTGTCGTCACACCGACGAGCATGGTACCGGGATCGAAGACATGGTGCAAGACTTTGATGATGCTCGGGATTCGGAAGATGAGATGGAGGAATCTGCAAAGGCCTGTTATGAAATGTTGGAGTATTCAAAACATCCTCTCCATGAGCACACCGAGCTCTGTCAGCTGGATGCAATTGCACAAGTAATGGCTCTGAAGGCTCAGTTCAACTTAGGAAGAGAATGCTACGACGCGATGATGACACTATTTGGACGCTTCCTACCCAAAGGCCATGTGATGCCTGCAAACCTGTACCAGTCGGACAAAATACTTTGTGTACTTAGGATGCCCTATGAGAAGATAGATGCATGTGAGAAAGGATGTGTCTTATTTAGGAAGGAGTATGCACACTTGGACTATTGTCCCAATTGTGAGTCTTGCAGGTATCTTGTGGTAGACAACGGTATGGGTGAGAAGAGGCAGACTAAAATCGCAGTTAGTGTTCTTCGGTATATGCCAATCGTACCAAGACTTCAACGTCTTTTCATGGTCGAAGAGACAGCCAAACAAATGACATGGCATAAATTGGTCAAAAGAACCGAACTAGATGCGGATGGGAATAAGATGGTGGTACACACATCAGATGGGGAAGCGTGGAAACATTTTGATGGATTGCATCAAGATAAAGCGGCAGATCCAAGGAATCCTCGAGTCTGCATCGCCACGGATGGTTTTCATCCCTTCGGCATGACGACAACCAAATATAGTTGTTGGCATGAAGGTTCCCGTGCCCCCAATGCAAGGCAGCTCTTTAGTTTCATTGGTTGTAGGAGGGTCGGAAGTATTCTTGCTTTGACTTGCATAGATAGTTCTTGGATCCTGACCAACAGTTCAGAAAAGACAAGAAGAACTTTACGAAAGGTAAACTTGTCAAAAACTTGGCACCACCTACATTCACAGGCCAACAGATCCTGGAGCGTGATCCAGAGCGTCCAGGGTATCTCAAGGGGTATAATTCAAAACACGCCTGGACTCACAAGCCATGCTTCTGGGATCTGCCTTACTTCAAAGACCTCCTTCTTCCACACAATATCGACATGATGCACACTGAAAATAATATCGGAGAGGCTATTTTTGGTACATTGTTGGGCATATATGGGAAGACAAAGGATAATACTAAGGCTAGAGTCGATCAAGAGACACTATGTCATAGACCGTTACAAAACATGCGAGAAGGCAAAGGAAAGCAGAAGTGGTCGAAGCCAAAGGCCTGGTTCAATCTTGGAAGGCCAGTTATGAGGGAAATTATGTTGTGGGTCAAAATGCACTTGATGTTCCCCGATGGGTATGCAGCGAATCTAAAGAGGGGAGCGAGTCTTGAAAATTAAAAATCTTTGGTCTCAAGAGTCATGATTTGCACATATGGCTAGAGCGGGCAATGCCGGTGATGTTACGTGGCTTAATTCCTGAGGATGAATGGCTAGTACTGGCGGAGCTGAGCTATTTCTTCTGTGTTCTTTGTGCGAAAGAATTGTCGCCTGGCGTGGTAGAAGACATGGAGGAGTTTGCACCGGAGTTGTTGTGCAAGTTAGAGAAGATCTTTCCACTGGGCTTCTTTAATCCAATGCAGCATTTGAGTTTACATCTACCGACCGAGGCAAGATTGGGTGGGCCCGTGCAAGATCGTTGGTGCTATGCAACTGAGAGGATGCAGAAGACCCTTCAAGCTAAATGTAAAAATAAGCGTAGAATTGAAGCATCGATGGTTGAGGCATTCATTACTGAGGAGGTGGCAAACTTTGTGACAGCACACTAAGAAGCCAAAAATCATCATTTGCATAATCCGAAGCCTCGGCACAATGATGCATACCCTAAAAAAGGTGGGTGTGCGGATAAAAATCATCACAGGCATAGCGCTCAAAATTATTTCTAATAACTTACAGGTGCCCCCGAGATGGTGTGCGGATAAGATGGATTGTTGGGAGGCGTTGGTTGATGAGTGGTGCATAGGCAACTGGCGAGCCGTCCACGACAATGCAAAGGATCGGCGTAGCCAAATGGTTGGTGTGCCACACCATCATGGCAGCGCCAACTTACTTCAGTTCGGACGAAACTGGGTATGTGATTTGCTTCATGATTCATGCAATTCATTCTTCATGCTAATATTTTGTTCCTCTCTTTTAGGCGCATCACGATAAGACGGAGATGCCACACTTGTACGACCTTTATGGCATGGCCCATACTGCCTCATACAAGAAGGCGAAGGCATTCTCTGATTCTGACCTGGATGATCCAAATAACTTCACCAACATATCATCCCACCACAAGCTCGTGATATACAGGGACACGGGGAAGGCTACGAAAGGGGATGACTTTAACCCGAGCCAGGAACCTTTGGATCCAGAGCTGGTGATGATATCTGGTGGCGGGAGGCCCCATGGCTCGATGGCCATTGGAGATGGGATAATACGTTGTCCACTCACTCTCCCGGAGATCAAGGCGCGCCAGTCAAGCAGCTGTCCTGAGATAACGCGTTGTCCACGGCCAGTCGATCTTGCCATCGAGGTTAGTTGTACGGACTCAGAAAACTTTCATCCATTTCATTATGTGTGTCACCATAGATCATTACTTTGTAAGCTTTTGAGATTAATAGAAACATGTTACCATTTGATTTCGACCACATGAAACTCTTATTTGGCATTCTGACCTGTTGACACTTGGTAACAAGGAATGGTGTTTCAGGCTGCTCTTCAGAAAGAGAGAGCGGCAAACCAGGCTGCTCTTGAGAAAGAGAGATTGGCAAGCCATGCTGCTCTTGATGAGAGGGACCAAACCATGACACGATTGATTTAGGAGGAGAGGGACCGGGATGAGGCAGGTCAACGGGCCATGTACGAGCTTTTTGTGGTAAGTTTTTTTCACATTAGCCAAATCATGTGTGTAATGTCTGTTTCATTACTAACTAATACGACCCACTCTTCAGGGTTTGTGCGAAAAGAGCGGTCAAGTCCCTCCGCCGATGCACGTCTTCTCTTCGATTGACACGGTGAGTTTCATTATAAACTAGTATTAATAATTGAGTGTCATCATACTAACTGAGACATTGCAAAATATCTTTACTGCAGAATAACTCCCGAGCGGCATCGCACGACCCTTCACCAGGTGTTTCTCCTCCTTGATGACAACTACGGTAAGTTTCTCTTCTCCTCTTTCATATTCTCCTTGCCTTAATTTCCCCAACAATGACATAATTAGCCCATTTAGCTCCAAAAAGACATTATAAGCTCAAAATGGCATAAGAACCTTGGTTAGCTCATTAATATTATATACTTAGCTTGTTTTCCTCTAGCCCATTTAGCTCCAACAAGACATAGTTAGCTAATTGAGCTCCAAGAAGAGGAGAAGAGGATAAGAAATATGAAAAATGAAAAGAAAGAAGAAGAAGAAGAACAAGAGAAGAAGGAGAAGGAGGAGGAGGAGAAGGAGGAGAAGGCCAAGGACCTTCTAGTCCTTCTCCTCCTCCTCCTCCTGCTCCTCCTTCTTCTTTATTTCTTCTTCTTCTTCTCCTCCTCCTCTTTCTTCTCCTCTTTCATATTCTCCTTGCCTTAATTTCCCCAGCAATGACATAATTAGCCCATTTAGCTCCAAAAATACATTATAAGCTCAAAATGGCATAAGAACCTTGGTTAGCTCATTAATATTATATACTTAGCTTGGTTTCCTCTATAATGACATAATTAGCCCATTTAGCTCCAAAAAGACATAGTTAGCTAATTTAGCTCCAAGAAGAGGAGAAGAGGAGAAGAAATAGGAAAAATGAAAAGAAAGAAGAAGAAGAAGAAGAAGAGAAGAAGGAGAAGGAGGAGGAGGAGGAGGAGGAGGAGAAGAAGGAGAAGGCCAAGGACCTTCTAGTCCTTCTCCTCCTCCTCCTCCTTCTCTTCCTTCTTATTTATTTCTTCTTCTTCTTCTCCTCCTCCTCTTTATTCTCCTCTTTCATATTATCCTTGCCTTAATTTCCCCAACAATGACATAATTAGCCCATTTAGCTCCAAAAAGACATTATAAGCTCAAAATGGCATAAGAACTTTGGTTAGCTCATTAATATTATATACTTAGCTTGTTTTCCTCTAAAATGGGATAATTAGCCCAATTAGCTCCAAAAAGACATAGTTAGCTAATTGAGCTCCAAGAAGAGGAGAAGAGGATAAGTAATAGGAAAAATGAAAAGAAATAAGAAGAAGAAAAAGAAGAGAAGAAGGAGAAGGAGGAGGAGGAGGAGAAGGAGGAGAAGGCCAAGGACCTTCTAGTACTTCTCCTCCTCCTCCTCCTTCTCCTCCTTCTTCTTTATTTCTTCTTCTTCTTCTCCTCCTCCTCTTTCTTCTCCTCTTTCATATTCTCCTTGCCTTAATTTCCCCAACAATGACATAATTAACCCATTTAGCTCCAAAAATACATTATAAGCTCAAAATGGCATAAGAACCTTGGTTAGCTCATTAATATTATATACTTAGCTTGTTTTGCTCTAAAATGGGATAATTAGCCCATTTAGCTCCAAAAAGACATAGTTAGTTAATTGAGCTCCAAGAAGAGGAGAAGAGGAGAAATGTAAAGGAAGAACAAAAAGAAGAAGAGAAAGATAAGAGAAGGAGGAGGAGAAGAAGAAGAGAAGAAGGAGAAGGAGGAGGAGGAGGATGAGAAGGAGGAGAAGGCCAAGGACCTTCTAGTCGTTCTCCTCCTCCTCCTCCTTCTCCTCCTTCTTTATTTCTTCTTATTCTTCTCCTCCTCCTCTTTCTTCTCCTCTTTCATATTCTCCTTGCCTTAATTTCCCCAACAATGACATATTTAGCCCATTTAGCTCCAAAAAGACATTATAAGCTCAATATGGCATAAGAACCTTGGTTAGCTCATTAATATTATATACTTAGCTTGTTTTCCTCTATAATGACATAATTAGCCCATTTAGCTCCAAAAAGACATAGTTAGCTAATTTAGCTCCAAGAAGAGGAGAAGAGGAGAAATGAAAAGGAAGAATAAAAAGAAGAAGAGAAAGAGAAGAGAAGGAGAAGGAGAAGGAGGAGGAGGAGAATAAGAAGAGAAGAAGGAGAAGGAGGAGAAGGAGCCCTCCTTATTCTCCTTCTTCTTCCCTCCTTCTTCTCCTCTTCTTCTCCTTCTTCTTCTCCTATTCTCCTCCTCCTTCGCCTTCTCCTTCTCCTCCTCCTCCTCCTCCTCCTGATTCTTGTTTTTTCTTCTCCTTCTTCTCTTCTTGCTTCTTATCTTTTTTCTTCAGTTTAGCTTATTTGTCATATATATGTTGTTGTTGTTCTTGTTCCGACTTTCTTATTCCCATTTTGCAGATTGGATGTACTACATGCATGGAAGCTGGCATTGGAGTGCTTTAGTTCCCGTTTTATTTGAGTTGATGAACAATGTGGAACTATATGTTTATGTATATATGGATGAACAATATATGTGCAACTATATGTATGTATATATGGATGAAACTTTGTATGTGTTGGTTCTTTTGATATATGGGATGTACGTTGATGAACAAATGGCATTGATGAGCTTTATATGTATATCATATATGTGTTGTGACCTATTTATCATAGATGTGCTATGAATTATATATATATATGTGTGTTGTGAAATTTAAAAAATAAACAAAAATGTGACAATATAGGCTCTTTGCCATCGGTCAGCTGATGGCAAAGGCCTTTGCCAATAGCTGACCGACGGCAAAGGTGCCACATGGCACCCAGCTGTGCTCCCTGGGTGTCCATATAGTCTCTTTGCCATATGCTTCCGGGGGGGGGGGGGGGCAGACGGCAAAGAAGAGGGCACAGAGGAGGGGGAGGAGGGGTAGGCAGACGACAAAGAGTGGAGGGGGGTAGGAGGTGGAGGCAGACGGCAAAGAGTGGAGGTGGAGGCAGACGACAAAGAGTGGAGGGGGAGGAGGTGGAGGCAGACGGCAAAGAAGAGGGCGAGGCAGACGGCAAAGCCTCCGTTAGCCCCTAACGGAGGCAATGCTTGTCGGCTGCCGTCTCGACATCTTTGCCGACTGCTCTTATGAAAAGCTGACAGCAAAGCTCTTTGTCGTCTGCTTCGGTGAGGCTGACGGCAAAGATGCTACAATGCCGTCGTAAGCTGACACATAATTTTTGCCGACAGGAGTTTTCTTTGCCGTTTGTGTATTACTCTTTGTCGTCGGTAGATTACTCTTTGCCGTCTGTGATGGCAGACGACAAAGAAGCTAATTCCTGTAGTGAATACCTAGTTCTCTTAGCTACCAAAAGAGATTTGGGGGATGTGACTCAGAGCCCATAAAGCATTCTTCACTTTGTACTTGTGCAAAGATGAAGTTGTTCTAAGTAATGCTTCACAATGTCTAGCTTTTGTGTTGTCTCATTTGTTACAGGAATTCAAGTATGTCTTTCCCGATGAGATACCTCCCGGCCTACTACCAAAACAAGGGATCGAACACCACATCAACCTCAGATGCGGCGCACCACTTCCAAATAAGGCACCCTACCGTGTCAATACCGAAGTAACTAAGGAGATACAAAGTCAAGTCCAGAAACTCCTAGATAAAGGGCATGTATGTAAGGGCTTAAGTCCTTGTGCGATTCAGGTGACACTAGTGCCTCAGAAAGATGGTATCATGGACATGTGTTCGGATTGTTGCCCTATACATGCCATAACTATTAGATATCGCCACCCTATTCCTCGCCTTGATGATATGCTTGATGAACTTAGCGGTGCCACTATATTCTCTGAAATTGATTTGAAAAGTGGTTACTACCAAATACGCATGCAAGAGGGCGATGAGTGGAAAAGGGCCTTCAAAACTAAGTTTGGTCTCTATGAATTGCTAGTGATGCCAATGGGTTTATCCCAAGCACCGGGTACA
Organism: Hordeum vulgare subsp. vulgare; assembly: GCF_904849725.1. Lineage (NCBI taxonomy): Eukaryota > Viridiplantae > Streptophyta > Magnoliopsida > Poales > Poaceae > Hordeum > Hordeum vulgare. The sequence goes on from NC_058524.1 coordinate 314,500,337, forward strand.
TTTATGCGCGTCATGCATTAATCTCATTGGATATTGCGTTGTGGTGTACTTTGCGACATTCTTATCTTTAGTGAAACTCCACAGGAGCATGCTAAACATGTTAGGGAAGTATTGCAAGTTCTTAGGAATGAGAAACTTTATCCAAACATGGAAAAATACACTTTTGGTGTTGACAAGGTTTTTTTCCTAGGATTTGTGGTATCTTCTAAAGGTGTGCAAGTTGGTGAAACTAAAATTCATGCTACTAAAACTTGGCCTACACCTAAAAATTTGCAACAAGTGTGTAGTTTCCTTGAACTAGTCGGCTTTTACTGTTGCTTTGTTAAGGACTTTAGCACGATTGCATCCCCTCTATATGCTTTAAGCAAGAAGAACACACACTTTGTGTGGGGACCATCGCAAGACACCGTGTTCCATGAGATTAAAAATTTGCTTACTCATGCACCATTGTTTGCCTTACCCAACTTTGACAAAACTTTCTAAGTGCATTGTGACACTAGTGGGAATGGCATAGGTGGCGTGTTAATGCAATATAAGCGCCCACTTGCGTACTTTAGTAAGAAACTTTATGGCGCTTAAATTAACCATCCCATATACGACAAACAATTGTATGCTTTAGTGAGAGCATTACATATTTGGGAGCATTATCTGTGTCCTCATGAATTTGTCATTCATACCGATGATAAACTCTTAAGTATCTTAAGGGTCAAACTAAGTTGAACAAACGACATGCTAAACAGAGTGAATTCATTGAGTCTCTTCCTTATGTCTGTTGGAAATATGCCCTAGAGGCAATAACAAATTGGTTATTATTATATTTCCTTGTTCATGATAACCGTTTATTATCCATGATAGAATTGTATTGATTGGAAACTCAAATACATGTGTGGATACAACGACAACACACTGTCCCTAGTGAGCCTCTAGAGGACTAGCTCGTTGATCAAAGATGGTTAAGGTTTCCTGGCCATCGACATGAGATGTCATTTGATAACGGGATCACATCATTAGGAGAATGATGTTATGGACAAGACCCAAACCATGAACGTAGCATACGATCGTGTCAGTTAATTGTTACTATTTTCTACATGTCAATGTATCTGTACCTATGACCATGAGATCATGCAACTCCTGGACACCGGGGGAATACCCTGTGTGTATCAAACGTCACAACGTAACTGGGTGACAATAAAGGTCCTCTACAGGTATCTCCGAAGGTGTCTGTTGGGTTGGCGTGAATTAAGACTCGAATTTGTCACTCCGTGTGATGGAGAGGTATCTCGGGGTCCACTTTGTAATACAACATCACAATAAGCCTTGCAAGCAATGTGACTAAGGGGTTAGTAACGAGATCTTACATTACAGAACGAGTAAAGAGACTTGCTGGTAATGAGATTGAACTAGTTATAGAGATATCGACGATCGAATCTCGGGCAAGTAACATACCGATGGACAAAGGGAATAGTATACGGGATTAACTGAGTCCTTGACATAGAGGTTAGACCGATAAATATCTTGGTAGAATATCTAGGAGAAAATATGGGCATCGAGGTACTACTATTGGTTATTGACCAGAGAATGCTCAGGTCATGTGTGCATTGTACTCAAACCCGCAGGGTCTGCACACGTAAGGTTCGATGAAATTTCAGTATTATTGAGTTAGGTATGTTTGTGACCGAAGGTTATTCGGAGTCCCGGATGAGATCATAGACGTCACGAGGAGCTCGAGATTGGTCCGGAGGTAAATATTGATATGTAGGGAAGTTGTTTTTGAATTCCTGAAAAGTTTCAGGCATTTCCGACAGTGTACCGGGAGTGACGAATGTGTTCCGGGGGTCCACCAGGTGGGCCCACCCACCTCAAAGGGTCTCATGGGACGTGGGATGATGTGGACCAGCCCCTAGACTACTGGAAATCAGTTTTTTGCCATCTGCCAAATCTTTGCCGTCTGCTAGCTGATGGCAAAGAGTGTCTTTGCCGTCAGCTGCCACAAAGCAAACGACAAAGAATTGGCTGATGGCATAGAAGGTCTGTGCCATCAGCCACTTCTTTGCCGTCAGCCACAAATGGAAAAGGGCCGCACAACAGACGGCAAAGTTGTAGAGGGGGGGGGGCACCTAACCGCGGGGACGGTAGGTCAAACTGGAGTCCCTTCTTTGCCGTCTGCTAGCAGACGACAAAGAGGCCAAAGGCAGACGGCAAAGGCCTAACGTCTACTAACGACCATCCCGCCCCACCCTGGCCTCTCTCTCTCTCTCTCTCTCTCTCTCTCTCACCCCGACGCCCACCGCCGCCACCACTGCCCCCTGCCGCCGCACTGCCCCCCACCGCCACCACCACAGCCCCCATCGCCGCCACCACTGCCCCCCGCCACCGCACAGCCCCCCACCGCCGCCACCACTGCCCCCCACCGCCGCCACCACTGCCCCCGCCGCCGCACAGCACCCCACCGCCGCCACCACTGCCCCCCGCCGCCACCACTGCCCCCCGCCGCCGCACTGCCCCCGGTGACGCCCCACTGCCCCATCGCACCCATCCTCCTCGCCGCCCCGACGCCCCAGCCGCCCCCGCCCATGAGTCCCCCCATTTTTACTTTGTTTTTCCTTATTTTTATTTATGTTAAATTAGTAGTTTTTTAGTTTATTAGGTTAGTTAGGCTAGTTAGTTAGGTTGTTAAATTAGTTAGGTTAGTTAGGTGGAGGAGGAGAAGAGGAGAAGAGGAGGAGGAGGAGGACGAGAAGAAGAAGAGGAGGAGAAGAGGAGAAGAAAGAGGAAAAATAAAAAGAAGGAAGAAGAAGAAGAAGAAGAGGAGGAGGAGGAGAAGAAAAAAATAAGAAGGAGAAGAAGAAGAAGAAGAGAATAAAAAAGAAGAAGAAGAAGAAGTAAAGAAGAACAGAAGAAGAAGAGAAGAATAGAATAAGAAAAAAATAAGAAGGAGAAGAAGAGAAAAAAGAAGAAGAAGTAGAAGAAGAGGATAAAGAAAAATAGAAATAGAAATAAGAGGAAGAGGAAGAAGAAGAGGAGAAGAGGAGGAGGAGGAGGAGGAGGAGAAGAAGAAGAAGAAGAGGAGAAGAGGAGAAGAAAGAGGAAAAATTAAGAGAAGAAGAAGGAGAAGGAGGAGGAGGAGAAGGAGCCCTCCTTCTTCTCCTTCTTCTCTCATCCTTCTTATTTCTTAGCTTGTTTAGCTAATTATCCTCCAAAATGACATAATAAGCTAAAAACTTAGTTAGCTCATGAATATTATATTCTTAGCTTGTTTTCCTAAAAATGACATAATTAGACATAATTAAAATATTTGTGTTGATCGGGTGGATTTACATGTGATAGTTGTCTCGTCGCTGTGAGGTCTGGTGTGCGAAGCCCTGCCCGTGCGTTGTACGAGCTCCGCCCCTGCATTCGTGGGTCAGTACAAATTTCATCTCCTCCTCGCCCCTTCATTTATTGTGGCTCGGTTTCCATATGAAACTTTCTAGATTTAGGTAATTCAATTAATTTATCAGTATGCGTGACCAGTATGCGTCTCCCGTTCGAAAGGGCGACATCTATAAATATGCATGTCTTTGCATATTTATAACCGCCATCCTTTTGAATTGTCCAACGTTATCCATGGACAGCCCGAGTATGTGTAGATTGGGTTCGTTTTCCCGTATGTTGTGCTCTGGATCCGATGCGGAATTTCGTCAGTGCCTCCCTGTTGTTATCCGGATGCACATCCTCTCTGTTTATTGCGGAGACGTGTATCAGGAGAAAAACGGGGAGGTGTTGCCGAAATTTTGCGTTGGATCCGGAGCAGAGCATGGGAAAACGAACCCAATCTAGACATACTCGGGTGGGATTAGGACCTATCTTTACCTATTAGCGTGTAGGTTGCCTGGACGTAATAAAAATGGCGAACCTGATTAACCGATGAATATAAATGCTAAATTATATATAAATATATTTCTTATGTCTTTAGTAGCTACGCAAGATGAGTGATCGTGCGTGGATGTATACCGGTCACCCTAGTCAGAAAGAGATGACGAAAGAATGGTCTGTAAAAAAAAGGAATTTGTGAATGCCACATTCGCAAATGGCCAGGAAAGAAACTATTGCCCCTGTCCTGGATGCGACAACTATAAAAAGACGACAGAGGCTGTAATGATTAAACACCTGCAGAGGAGGGGTTTTAAGCCTCATTATATGGTGTGGACATTTCATGGTGAGTCTATACAACGCACAAGAGCTGAGGTGGTCCGTCGTCGCACGGACAAACATGGTACCGGGATCGAAGACATGGTGCAAGACTTTGATGATGCTCGGGATTCGGAAGATGAGATGGAGGAATCTGCAAAGGCCTTTTATGAAATGTTGGAGTCTTCAAAACGTCCTCTCCATTAGCACACTGAGCTTTGTCAGCTGGATGCAATTGCACAAGTAATGGCTCTGAAGACTCAGTTCAACTTGATAAGAGAATGCTACGACGCGATGATGACACTATTTGGACGCTTCCTACCCAAAGGCCATGTCATGCCTGCAAACCTGTACCAGTCGGACAAAATACTTCGTGTACTTAAGATGCCCTATGAGAAGATAGATGCATGTGAGAAAGGATGTGTCTTATTTAGGAAGGAGTATGCACACTTGGACTATTGTCCCACTTGCGAGTCTTGAAGGTATCTTGTGGTAGGCAACGGTATGGGTGAGAAGAGGCAGACCAAAGTCACAGTTAGTGTTTTTTGGTATATGCCAATCGTACCAATACTTCAACGTCTTTTCATGGTCGAAGAGACAGCGAGCCAGATGACATGGCACGAATTGGGCAAAAGAACCGAACTAGATGCGGATGGGAATAAGATAATGGTACACACATCGGATGGGGAAGCGTGGAAACATTTCGATGGATTGCATCAGGCTAAAGCGGCAGATCCAAGGAATCCTTGAGTCTTCGCCAACACGGATGGTTTTAATCCCTTCGGCATGACGGCAACCCAATACAGTTGTTGGCCTGTATTTGTCATTCCACTCAATCTCCCCCCCCCGGGCAAATTATGCAAAGAAAGAACATATTTCTGACGTTGATAATTCCAGGGCCCAATTATCCGGGGAAGAATATGAATGTGTACCTGCAACCGCTTAAGGATGAATTGGAAGAAGCTTGGGATAATGGGGTCAAGACATACGATGCCGCTAGAAAAGAAAACTTCAAAATGCATGTGTGGTACATGTACTCTATGCATGACTTGCCAGCGTATGCGCTATTCTCTGGATGGTGTGTGAATGGAAGTTTCCCGTGCCCCCAATGCAAGGCAGCTCTTCAGTTTCATTGGTTGCAGGACGGTCGGATGTATTCTTGCTTTGACTTGCATAGACAGTTCCTGGATCCTGACCATCAGTTCAGAAAAGACAAGAAGAACTTTACCAAAGGTAAAGTTGTCAAAAACTTGGCACCACCTGCATTCACAGGCCAACAGATCCTGGATCAGTTAAACGCCCTCGAGCCTGATCCAGAGCATCCAGGGTATTTCAAGGGGTATAATTCAAAACACGCTTGGACTCACAAGCTATGCTTCTGGGATCTGCCTTACATCAAAGACCTCCTTCTTCCACACAATATCGACATGATGCACACTGAAAAGAATATCGGAGAGGCTATTTTTGGTACATTGTTCGACATAGATGGGAAGACAAAGGATAATAATAAGGCTAGAGTCGATCAAGAGACACTATGTCATAGACTGTTACAAAACATGCGAGAAGGCAAAGAAAAGCAGAAGTGGTCGAAGCGAAAGGCCTGGTTCAATCTTGGAAGGCCAGCTATGAGGGAAATTATCTTGTGGGTCAAAATGCACTTGATGTTCCCCGATGGGTATGCATCGAATCTAAAGAGGGGAGCGAGTCTTGAAAAATTAAAAACCTTTGGTCTCAAGAGTCATGATTGGCACATATGGCTAGAGCGGGTAATGCCGGTGATGTTACGTGGCTTTATTCCTGAGGATGAATGGCTAGTACTGGCGGAGCTGAGCTATTTCTTCTGTGTTCTTTGTGCGAAAGAATTGTCGCCTAGCATGGTAGAAGACATGGAGGAGTTTGCACCGGAGTTGTTGTGCAAGTTAGAGAAGATCATTCCACCGGGCTTCTTTAATCCAATGTTGCATTTGATTTTACATCTACGGACCGAGGCAAGATTGGGTGGGCCCGTGCAAGATCGTTGGTGCTATGCAACTGAGAGGATGCAGAAGACCCTTCGAGCTAAATGTAAAAATAAGCGTAGAATTGAAGCATCGATGGCTGAGGCATTCATTACTGAGGAGGTGGCAAACTTTGTGACAGCACACTACGAAGCCAAAAATCATCATTTGCATAATCCGAAGCCTCGACACAATGATGCAGACCCTAAAAAAGGTGGGTCCAACCTCAGCCTATTCAAAGGGAAGCTCGCACCAGCTAGTGCTTCAAAACCAATAACGTTGGATGTCAAAGAATGGCGGAACATTTCGTTGTATATCTTCAACAACCTAACAGAAGTGCGGCCGTACATCGAGTGAGTTCTCGGCACATTTTCCCTAACTTCTAATTCATTTGAACTTCTCTTATTCCCGGATATTTCAAACAGCCGTTACGTCGTCAAATTCTCGGATGGAGCGGTGATCGAAAATGATTCCGTCGAAGAGTATGAGCTTCTGTCAAAGACAGGAGGCGGCTATCCCGGTTTCATCTCTTGGTTCAAACAAACGGTAATTATCAATAATGGACCATTTCATTCTTGGTCTAACTTGCGGCTAATGCAACAACCGTTTCGTATTAAACTTGTGGGCTAATTCAGAGTCTATGGACGCTGAATTGAGACAAGTCGCTAATGGTTTTGACTATAAGGTCCGTTCATTTGAGAAATACAACATCAACGGGTATCTCTTTCGTACCTTTGGAAAAGAGCTATCTATGCCCGACCGGAAATCTACAAATTGTGGTGTCTCTGCTATCGGCGAAGGTGTTATCGAGTATTATGGAAGAGTTGAAGCAATTTATGAACTTCAATTCTATGGTGAAAACCCACCGAACGTCGTAGTCTTCAAATGTTATTGGTTCCAGCCAAAAAAGATTAGAAGGACTCATAAACATATAGGACTAGTCTAAATCAATCCAAACACCCATTTAGATGTTCCCGATGTCTATATTACGGCTCAACAGGCGACCCAAGTTTTCTATCTACCGTGGGCATGCCAAACGGATAAGAATCTGGAAGGTTGGTATGTTGTTTATGAAGTGCCGCCACATGTCAGACCACCTCTCCCAAATGAACAAGATTATGAACCTCACATTAACCCAGACACATATGATGGAGAATTCTTCCAAGAAACATGTCTTTCCAAGAAATGTTTCAAGAACCGCCGTGCTTCACCCAAGAACATGGAAGTAGACAGCGCCAATGAATCCGATTCCAGCCCTGAGCCGGAACCAGAAGGCCTAGAACTCGTAGAGGTTACTGATGCGGATGACCTGTCAATGCTTCAACGATTAAAGGAAGGCCTTTCACAACTTCACGCCGTTGAACCCGACGAGCACGTCATTCATGAAGACATGCGTGATAGTGATGATGATGATGCATTTATTGATGATGATTATTAGTTTGTAAGATTCACAACTTAAATTATATATATTTTAATCTTTATTATTCATGTACATATTATTATTCATGTCAGTTATTCAATTTTTTTATGTTGTACTAATTTCTTTTAATCTTTATCATGGCAGGTCACCAGGTGTAGGAAGATGGTGGGCACTGGTCCAGAATTCTCGACGGGTTCTTCCTAGGCGCCCCGCACGAGGGGTGGTACTTCCCTTCCACCCCTATCTCTCCATAGAGCCTTGGCAGATAGTCTGTCGACACCACTCGTGGGTTCTTCTTCGTCGGCGGCATTGCCCACTGGGAGAGGTGCTGGTCAGGTAGGGAAGAAGGAGAAGGGTACAGGGAGAGGTGGTGGCCGCGGAAGATCCACGAGGACTGTTGAGCCTTCCTCGCCACCACCACCAGCTCATTCACCCGAGTATAGGACTACTATGGTCGACCCGTTTGCTGAGGAGGCTACGGGGACTCCGTTCCAGGAGCCTGTTGTTGACGGGCATTCGTCCCATGAGACTCCGGTCCAGGAGCAGCCTCGGGTCGAGGTGCATTCGGCACAGGAGCAGCCGAAGGAGACTACGGTTCCGGAGGCTTCACCCGAGGTGGAGAGGCCCGGATGGGAGACCTGGCCAGATCGTACCGAGTTGTCGGATTGGACCGAGGGTCCGGGTGGCTCAGGGGGCGGCGATGGCGGGGATGAGCTTACGGAAAGTGAGGGCGATGTGCAGGTGGACGGGGCCACCGTGTACAAGCGTGGTAGTACACGTCTCCCGGTCGCGCCGGCTACCCGCGAACAGAGGCCGGTGATTAAACCTGAAGGAGATAGGTAAGTACATTTACTCTTTTTTTAGCTTTTCCCTTCAAGTTTGTTCAAAATATCTAATGCGTTGACCTTATCATACTGCAGGGGATGGGTACACCCTCTTGGAGTCCGCAGGCCGAACTCCGTCCTTGGTGTGCTTTGCCGGACAAATTTCCCAGGGTTTGTCACGTTGCCTGGTGAGGGTCAGGTTCCTACACTAGGATTTTCCCGGGAGCACTACCAGGCTGCGCAGGCCCCGCCGGAGGAGATTATAGATGGTGTCTTGTGCCACACAAGGGCCGAGATGGTGATCAAGAGCTTTTGGGTAAATTATCCTTTTACACAATCTAAAATTAACAATATAGCTAATTATTGTACTAATCGGTGTTTTCACGTTTGATTGCAGACCTTCTATAGGTGTGAGGATGGATATGAGGAGGAGGCGGCCAGGGTTCACGAGGCCGAGTGTAGGCGGTTACAACAGAACTTGCACCACGAGGCTCGGCCGCAGGCTATTTGAGATTACTATGCCACGCATGGTATTAAGAAGCAGAAGAAGGATTGCCGCGGAAAGTTTCTGAAGAAGGAGCAATACATGAAGGTAATTACCTATTCTTAAGTCCTTCTACGTAGTTTTCTTGATTTAATTCATAGGCGTAGCGCTGAAAATTCTTTCTAATAACTTACAGGTGCCCCCGAGATGGTGTGCGGATAAGATGGATTGTTGGGAGGCGTTGGTTGATGAGTGGTGCACAGGCAGCTGGCGAGCCGTCCACGAGAATGCGAAGGATCGGCGTAGCCAAATGGTTGGTGTGCCACACCATCAAGGCAGCGCCAACTTACTTCAGTTTGGACGAAACTGGGTATGTGATTTGCTTCATGATTCATGCAATTCATTCTTGATGGTAATATTTTGTTCCTCTCTTTTAGGCGCATCACAATAAGACGGAGCTGCCACAATTGTACGACCTTTATGGCATGGCCCATACTGCCTCGTACAAGAAGCGAAGGCATTCTCCGAGTCTGACCTGGATGATCCCAATAATTTCACCAACATATCATCCCACCAGAAGCTCGTGGCATACAGGGACGCGGGGAAGGCTACAAAAGGGGATGACTTTAACCCTAGCCAGGAACCTTTGGATCCAGAGCTCGTGATGATATCTGGTGGCGGGAGGCCCCATGGCTCGATAGCCATTGGAGATGGGATAATACGTTGTCCACTCACTCTTCCGGAGATCAAGGCGCGCCAGTCGAGCAGCTGTCCTGAGATAATGCGTCGTCCACGACTAGTCGAACTTGCCATCGAGGTTAGTTGTATGGACTAAGAACACTTTCGTCCATTTCATTATGTGTGTCATCATAGATCATTACTGTGGTAACGAGGAATGGTGTTTCAGGCTGCTCTTCAGAAAGAGAGATTGGCAAACCAGGCTGCTCTTGAGAAAGAGAGATTGCCAAGCCAGGCTGCTCTTGAGAAAGAGAGATTGGCAAGTCAGGCTGCTCTTGATGAGAGGGACCAGACCACGACACGATTGATTGAGGAGGAGAGGTCCCGGAATAAGGCGGGTCAATGGGCCCTGTACGAGCTTTTTGTGGTAAGTTTTTTTTCACATTAGCCAAATCATGTGTGTAATGTCTGTTTCATTACTAACTAATACGACCCACTCTTCAGGGTATGTGCGAGAAGAGAGGTCAAGTCCCTCCGCCGATGCCCGTCTTCTCTTCGATTGGCACGGTGAGTTTCATTATAAACTAGTATTAATAATTGAGTGTCATCATGCTAACTCAAACATTGCAAAATATCTATTCTGCAGAATAACTCCCGAGCGGCATCGCACGATCCTTCTCCACGTGTTTCTCCTCCTTGATGACCACTACGGTAAGTTTCTCTTCTCCTCTTTCATATTCTCCTTGCCTTAATTTCCCCAACAATGACATAGTTAGTCCATTTAGCTCCAAAAAGACATAATTAGCCCATTTAGCTCCAAAATGCCATAATAACCTCAAAATGGCATATGAACCTTGGCTAGCTCATTAATATTATATACTTAGCTTGTTTTCCTCCAAAATGAGATAATTAGCCCATTTAGCTCCAAAAATACATAGTTAGCTAATTTAGCTCCAAGAATAGGAGAAGAGGAGAAGAAATAGGAAAAATGAAAAGAAAGAAGAAGAAGAAGAAGAAGAGAAGAAGGAGAAGGAGGAGGAGGAGCAGGAGGAGGAGGAGAAGGAGGAGAAGGCCAAGGACTTTCTAGTCCTCCTGCTCCTCCTCCTTCTCCTCCTTCTCCTCCTTCTTCTTGATTTCTTCTTATTCTCCTCCTCCTCCTCTTTCTTCTCCTCTTTCATATTATCCTTGCTTTAATTTCCCCAAAAAGACATAATTAGCCCATTTAGCTCCAAAATGCCATAATATCCTCAAAATGGCATAAAAACCTTGGTTAGCTCATGAATATTATATACTTAGCGTGTTTTCCTCTAAAATGAGATAATTATCCCATTTAGATCCAAAAATACATGGTTAGCTAATTTAGCTCCAAGAAGAGGAGAAGAGGAGCAGAGGAGAAGAAATAGGAAAAATGAAAAGAATGAAGAAGAAGAAGAAGAGAAGAAGGAGAAGGAGGGGGAGGAGGAGGAGGAGGAGGAGAAGTAGGAGAAGGCCAAGGACCTTCTAGTCCTTCTCCTCCTTCTCCTCCTTCTTGATTTCTTCTTGTTCTCCTCCTCCTCCTCTTTCTTCTCCTCTTTCATATTATCCTTGCTTTAATTTCCTCAAAAAGACATAATTAGCCCATTTAGCTCCAAAATGCCATAATAACCTCAAAATGGCATAAGAACCTTGGTTAGCTCATGAATATTATATACTTAGCTTGTTTTCCTCTAAAATGAGATAATTAGCCCATTTCGCTGCAAAAAGACATAGTTAGATAATTTAGCTTCAATAAGAGGATAAGAAATAGGAAAAATGAAAAGAAAGAAGAAGAAGAAGAAGAGAAGAAGGAGACGAAGGAGGAGGAGGAGGAGGAGAAGGAGGAGAAATCCAAGGACCTCCTAGTCCTTCTCCTCCTCCTCCTTATCCTCCTTCTTCTTGATTTCTTATTCTTATCCTCCTCCTCCTCTTTCTTCTCATATTTCATATTATCCTTGCTTTAATCTCCCCAAAAAGACATAATTAGCCCTTTTAGCTCCAAAATGCCATAATAACCTCAAAATGGCATAAGAACCTTGGTTAGCTCATGAATATTATATACTTAGCTTGTTTTCCTCTAAAATGGGATAGTTAGCTCATTTAGCTCCAAAAAGACATAATTAGGTAATTTAGATCCAACAAGAGGAGAAGAAATAGGAAAAATGAAAAGAAAGAAGAATAAGAAGAAGAGAGGAAGGAGAAGGAGGAGGAGGAGGAGGAGGAGGAGAAGGCCAAGGACCTTCTAGTCCTTCTCCTCCTCCTCCTTCTCCTCCTTCTTCTTGATTTCTTCTTCTTCTCCTCCTCCTCCTATTTCTTCTCCTATTTCATATTATCCTTGCTTTAATTTCCCCAACAATGACATAATTAGCCCATTTAGCTCCAAAACGCCATAATAAGCTCAAAATGGCATAAGAACCTTGGTTAGCTCATGAATATTATATACTTAGCTTGTTTTCCTCTAAAATGGGATAATTAGCCCATTTAGCTCCAAAAAGACATAATTAGGTAATTTAGCTCCAACAAAAGGAGAAGAGGAGAAGAAATAGGAAAAATGAAAAGAAAGAAGAAGAAGAAGAGAAGAAGGAGATGGAGGAGGAGGAGGAGGAGGAGAAGGCCAAGGACCTTCTAGTCCTTCTCCTCCTCCTCCTTCTCTTCCTTCTTCTTGATTTCTTCTTCTTCTACTCCTCCTCCTCTTTCTTCTCCTCTTTCATATTATCCTTGCTTTAATTTCCCCAACAATGACATAATTAGCCCATTTAGCTCCAAAATGCCACAATAAGCTCAAAATGGCATAAGAACCTTGGCTAGCTCATGAATATTATATACTTAGCTTGTTTTCCTCTAAAATGGGATAATTAGCCCATTTAGCTCCAAAAAGACATAATTAGGTAATTTAGCTCCAACAAGAGGAGAAGAAATAGGAAAAATGAAAAGAAATAAGAAGAAGAAGAAGATGAAGAGAAGAAGGAGAAGGAGGAGGAGGAGGAGGAGGAGGAGAAGGCCAAGGACCTTCTAGTCCTTCTCCTCCTCCTTCTCCTCCTTCTCCTCCTTCTTCTTGATTTCTTCTTCTTCTCCTCCTCCTCCTATTTCTTCTCCTCTTTCATATTATCCTTGCTTTAATTTCCACAACAATGACATAATTTGCCCATTTAGCTCCAAAATGCCATAATAAGCTCAAAATGGCATAAGAACCTTGGTTAGCTCATGAATATTATATTCTTAGCTTGTTTTCCTCAAAAATGGGATAATTAGCCCATATAGCTCCAAAAATACATAATTAGGTAATTTAGCTCCAATAAGAGGAGAAGAGGAGAATAAATAGGAAAAATGAAAAGAAAGAAAGAAGAAGAAGAAGAAGAGAAGAAGGAGAAGGAGAAGTAGGACTAGGAGGAGGAGAAGACCAAGGACCTTCTAGTCCTTCTCCTCCTCCTCCTCCTCCTTCTCCTCCTTCTTCTTGATTTCTTGTTCTTCTCCTCCTCCTCCTCTTTCTTCTCCTCTTTCATATTATCCTTGCTTTAATTTCCCCAACAATGACATAATTAACCCATTTAGCTCCAAAATGCCATAATAAGCTAAAAATGGCGTAAGAACCTTGGTTAGCTCATGAATATTATATTCTTAGCTTGTTTTCCGCTAAAAATGACATAATTAGCTCAACAACATCATATTTTGTTCTTCTTCTGACTTTCTTATTCACATTTTTGCAGATTGGATACTACATGCATGGAAGTTGGCATTCATGGAGTTGAACAATGTCGATGGATGAACTTTATATGTATATCATCTAGTTTTCATTTGAGTTGATGAACAATGTCGAACTATATGTATATGTATATATGGATAAACAGTGCAATACTTTGTATGTTGGTTCTTTCGATATATGGGGATGTACATTGATTTATATGTATATCATATATGTGTGGTGAATTATATATATGTGTTGGCAAGTCTATGTGTGGTGAACTATATATCATATATGTGTGGTGAATTATATAAATGTGATGTCAAATATATATATATGTGCTGTGAAATAATATAAAACAAAAAAACAGGTACTATATGGGCTCTTTGCCGTCTGCCAGCTGATGGCAAAGACCTGTGCCATCAGCTGGCAGATGGCAAAGGTGCCACATCGCACCCAGCTGTGCATCCTGGGGTGTCTATATAGGCTCTTTGTCGTCTGCCTCCAGGTTGGGCAGAAGGCAAAGAAGAGGGCACAGAGGAGGGGGGAGGAGGAGGTAGACGGCAAAGAGTGGAGGGAGGGGGGAGGAGGAGGAGGCAGACGGCAAGGAATAAGGGGGAGCAGACGGCAAAGAATAAGGGGGAGGAAGACGGCAAAGCCTTCGTTAACCCCTAACGGAGGCAACGCCTATCGGCTGCCATCTCGAGCACTTTGCCGACTGCTCCTATGGAAAGCTGACGGCAAAGAGCTTTGCCGTCCGCTTTGAGGGGACAGACGGTAAAGAAGGTCCTCTGCCGTCGTAGGCTGACGCAAAATTTTTGCCGGCCGTGAGATTCTTTGCCGTCTGTGGTATTCTCTTTGCCGTCCGGGATTTAGTCTTTGCCGTCTGTGATGGCAAACGGCAAATAAGCTGATTCCTGTAGTGCTAGTGGGCAGGCCGAACCCCCCACTAAGGCCAAATGCGACTAGGATGTGGGAAGGAAAGAAACCCAAGTGGGGAAGGGAGGAATCCTACTAGGAGTAGGATTGGAGGTGGACTCTTCCACCTCCTCCACTTTAGCCGAACCCTTTGAGGGTTTTTGAGGTTGCCTCCTTCCCTCACTCCCTCCTATATATATTAGAGGATTGTAGGGCAGCCCTAACCCTAATAAACCACGTGTTGCCCTCTTTCCCTCTAGATCGTTTTCTCCTCTAGATTAGTTTAGCAGATCTTGGCAAAGCCCTGCTGGATTAGTTCACCACCACTACCACCACGCCACCGTGCTGGAGAACTCATCTACCTATCGGCCCCTTTTGCTGGATCAAGAAGGCGGAGATCAACATCGAGCTATACGTGTGATGAACGCGGATGTGTCATCCGTTCGGCACTAGATCGCGAAGAATCATGATGAGAATGCGGGACGGATCGTGATGAGATCGCCGAACCAATCGTGATGGGATTGCGAGATGGATCATGATTGTATCGGGATGACGTACGACTACATCAACCGCATTTTATACGCTTCCGCTTATTGATCTACAAGTGTATGTAGATGCACTCTCCCCTCTTATAGATGTTAGTCTCCATAGATTGATCTTGGTTAGCGTAGGATTTTTTTGTTTCCCATGCAACATTCTCCAAGAGTGGCATCATGAGCTAGGTCTATGCATAGATGACATCTCGAGTAGAACACAAAGGAGTTTGTGGACGTTGATATTCAGATTGCTGGCCTCGTTAGTCTTTTCTTGATTCGATTGTATTGTTGGATGAAGCGGCTCGGACCAACATAACTCGTACGATTACGAGAGACCGGTTTCATAGACTAACATGCAACTTGTTACATAAAGATGACTGGTGGGTGTGTGTTTGTCCAACTTTAGTTTAATTGGATTTGACCGAGGCGGTCCTTGCAGAACGTTAAATAGCAACTTGCATATCACCGTTGTGGTTTTTCGTAAGTAAGGTGTGATCATACTCGATACCCATAGCAGCCACGTAAAACATGCAACGACAAATTAGAGGACGTCTAACTTTTTTTTGCAGAGTATGTTGTGATGTGATATGGCCAAAGACATGATATGATAAATTTGATGTATGAGATGATCATGTTGTAATAATTAAATATTGACCTGCATGTCGATGCTACGGGAACCGGCAGGAGCCATAGGGTTGTCTTTAATTATTTTGCGCTTGGTGATGCTTTGCTTTATCGCTAGTTCAGTAGCATTAATAGAAATAGCATAGTTAGCGCGATAACCTCGATGGCAGCACAATGATGGAGATCATGGTGTGGCGCCAATGATGATGGAGATCATGCCAGTGCTTTGAAGATGGAGATCAAAACCACAAGTTCATGGCCATATCATGTCACTTTATGATTTGCATGTGATGCTAATCCTTTTATGCACCTTATTTTACTTAGGACGACGGTAGCATTATAAGGTGACCCTCACTAAAACTTCAAGATAAATTGTGTTCTCCCGAGTGTGCACAGTTGCGGAAGTTCGTCGTTTTGAGACACCACATGTTGACCAGGTGTGATAGACTCTACGTTCACATACAACAGGTGCAAAACAGCTGCACACGCGGAACACTCGGGTTAAACTTGGCGAGCCTAGCATGTAGAGACATGGCCTCGAAACACAAGCGACCGAAAGGTCGAACATGAGTCATATAATAGATATGATCAACATAGAGATGTTCACCATTGAAGCTAACTCAACTCACGTGATGATCGGACTTGAGTTAGTGAATTTGGATCATGTGTCACTCAAATGACTAGAGGGACGTCAATTTGAGTGAGAGTTCTTAAGTAATATGATTAATTGAACTTATTATCATAAACATAGTCAATATGTCTTGAAAAATTATGTTGTAGCTTGCTCTATAGCTCCACTGTTTTTTGATATGTTCCTACAGAAAACCCTAATAAGATGATAGTAGCAATTATGCGGACTCGGTCCGTAAACTGAGGATTGTCCTCATTGCTGCATAGAAGGCTTATGTCCTTAATGCACCACTCGGTGTGCTACCCCCGCCCCCCCGAACGTAGTTTGTGGATGTTGTGAACATCTGACATACAAGTTTTTGATGCCTACGTGATAGTTCAGTGAGTAATGCTTAGCAGCTTAGAATTGAGGCACCCAAGAAGTTTTGAACGTCACAGAGCATATGAGATGGTCCAAGAGTTGAAATTAGGATTTCAGACTCGTGCCCGTGTTGAGAGGTATGAGACCTCCAACAAGATTATTTACCTAAAAAGTAAGGGAGACAAGCTCAATTGTTGATCATGTGCTCAGATTGTATGGGTGCTACAATCGCTTGAATCGAGTGGGAGTTTGTCTTCCAGATAAGATAGTGATTGACATAGTTCTCCAAAGTCACTGTCACCAAGCTACCGAGCTTCGTGATGAACTATAACATATCAGGGATAGAGATGATGATCCCTAAGCTATTCGCGATGTTTGACACCGCGAAAGTAGAAATCAAGTAGGAGCATCAATTGTTGATGGTTAGAAAAACCACTAGTTTTGAGAAAGGCAAGGGAAGAAGGGATACTTCACGAATGGCAAACCAGTTGGTGCTATAGTGAAGAAACACAAGGTTGAACCCAAACCTGAGACTAAGTAATTCTATTATGAGGGAACGATCACTGAAGTGGAACTACCCTAGATACCTGGTAGATAAGAAGGTTGGCAATGTCGACAAAAGTATATTGGATATACGTGATATTGATGTGTACCTTACTAGTACTCCTACTAGAACCGGGGTATTAGATACCGGTTCAGTTGCTAAGTGTTAGTAACTCAAAATTATAGCTACGGAATAAACATATACTAGCAAGGGTGAGGTGACGATGTGTGTTGGAAGTAATTCCAAGGTTGATGTGATCAAACATCGCACGCTCCCTCTACCATCAGGATTAGTTTTGAACCTAAATAATTGTTATTTCGTGTTTGCATTGAGATAGACATGATTAGATTGTGTTTATGGCAATACGGATATTAACTTAAAGAGAATAATGGTTACTCTGTTTACTTGAATAATACCTTCAATGGTCTTGCACCTAAAATGAATGGTTTATTGAATCTTGATCGTAGTGATACACATGTTTGTAATATTGATGCCAAAATATACAAAGTAGTAATGATAGTACCACTTACTTGTGGCACTACCGCTTGAGTCATATTGGTATAAAATGCATGAAGAAGCTCCATGCTGATGGATCTTTGGTATCACTCGTTTTTGAATCGTTTGAGACATGCGAACTATGCCCATTGGTGTAAACGCATGAAGAAACTCCATGCACATGGATTGTTTAGACTCACTTGATTTTGAAATCACTTGGGGCATGCAAATCATGCCACATGGGCAAGATGACTGAAGGCCTCATTTTCAATGAGATGGAACGAGCAAGTGAATTGTTGGAAATAATACATTTTGATGTATGCAATCCAATGAGTGCTGAGGCACGCAGTGGAGATCATTATGTTATTACTTCGCTGATGATTTGAGTAGATACCAGTATATTAGCTTGATGAATTACAAGTCTGAAATATTATAAAGTTCAAGCAATTTTAGAGTGAAGTTGAAGATCGTCGTCACTAGAGGATAATATGTCTACAATGTGATCGTAGAGGTAAATATATATGTGAGTTGCGAGTTTGGTAAACATTTAAGACAATGTGAAAATTGTTTCACAACTCGTTCCACCTCAAACACCATAGTGTGATGGTGTGTCCGAACATCATAGACGCTCCCTATTGGATATGTTGCATACTATGATGTCTCTTATGGAATTACCACTATTGTTTTTGGGTTAGGCATTAGAGACAACATCATTCACTTTAAATAGGGCACCACGTAATTCAGTTGAGATGACACCGTATGAACTATGGTTTGGAGAAACCTGAGCTGTCATTTCTAAAAAGTTTGGGGCTACGACGCATATGTGAAAAAGTTTCAGCCTGGTAAGCTCGAACCCAAAGCAGATAAATGCATCTTCATAGGATACCCAAAACCGTTGGGTACCTCCTATCTTAGATCCTAAAGCAAAGTGTTTGTTTCTAGAAAAGGGTCCTTTCTCGAGGAAGAGTTTCTAGGATGGTGGAACTTGATGAGGTTATTGAACCATCACTTCAACCAGAGAGTAGAAGGGCACAGGAAATTGTTCATGTGGCTCCTGCACTAGTTGAAGTGGAAGCTGATGATGGTGATCATAAAGCTTTGGATCAAGTTACTACCAAACCTAGTAGGTCGACAAGGACGCGTACTGCTCCAGAGTGGTACATTAATCCTATCTTGGAGGTCATGTTGCTGGACAACAATGAACCTATGAGCTACGGAGAAGTGATGGTGGGCCTGGATTACGACAAATGGCTCAAGGCCATGAAATCCGAGATAGGATCCATGTATGAAAATAAAGTGTAGACTTTGGAAGAAGTACTTGATGGTCGTAATGCTATTAAGTAGAAGTGGATCTTTAAAAGGAAGACGGATGATGATTGTAAATGTCACCATTAAGAAAGCTCTAGTTGCCACAAAGATGTTTCCGACATGTTCAAAGTGTTGACTATGATGATACTTTCTCACTCGTAGTGATGCTAAAAAGTCTGTTGGAATTATGTTAGAAGTTGCTGCATTGGATGTCAAAAGATTGTTTCCTCGATGGTTTCCTTGAGGAAAGGTTGTATGTGATACAACCAGAAGGTTTTGTCGATCCTAAGGATGCTAACAAGTATGCAAGATCCAACGATCCTTCTGTGGACTGGAGCAAGCATCTCGGAGTTGGAATATATGCTTTGATGAGATGATCAATGCTTTTGGATTTATACATGGTTTATGAGAAACTTGTGTTTCCAAGAAATTGAGTGGGATCACTATAGAATTTATGATGAGTATATGTGGTTGACATATTGTTGATTGGAAATGATATAGAATTTCTGGAAATCATATATGGTTGTTTGAAAAAGTGTTTTACAAAGGAAAACCCGAGTTAAGCCTGCTTGAACGTTGAGCATCAAGATCTATGGAGATAGATCAAGACGCTTGATAAAACTTTTCATGAATGCATACCTTGACAAGTTTTTGAAGAAGTTTAAAGTAGATCGGTCAAACAAATAGTTCTTGGCTTTGTTGTAAAGGTGTGAAATTTGAGTATGACTCAAAGCTCGACCATAGAAGAAGAAAGAGAAAGGACGAAGGTTGGCCCCTATGCCTTAGCCATAGGCTCTATAATATGCCATGCTGTGTACCGCACCTGATGTGTGCCTTGCCATGAGTCTGTCAAGGGGTACAAAGAGTAATCCAGGAATGGATCACTGGACAGCGGTCAAAGTTATCCTTAGTAACTATAGTGGACTAAGGAATTTTTCTCGATTATGGAGGTGATAAAACAGTTCGTCGTAAAGGGTTATGTCGATGCAAGCTTTGACACTAATACGAATAACTCCGAGTTGTAAACCGGATTCATATAGTAGATCAGTCATTAAAATTGTTCCAAGTGAAGCGTGGAAGAAGGATCTAGAGTATGACATAGAGATTTGTGAAGTACACACGGATATGAACATTTCGGACCCGTTGACTAAAAACCTCTCTCACAAGCAAGATATTATCAAACCCCAAAACTGTATGGGTGTTAGGCATAGTGATGTGAACTAGATTATTGACTCTAATGCAAGTGGGAGACTGCTGGAAATATGCCCAAGAGGCAATACTAAATTAGTTATTATTATATTTCCTTGTTCATGATAATATTTTATTATCCATGCTTGAATTGTCTTGATTGGTAACTCAAATACATGTGTGGATACATAGACAACACACTGTCGCTAGTGATCCTCTAGAGGACTAGCTCGTTGATCAAAGATGGTCAAGGTTTCCTGGCCATAGACATGAGATGTCGTTTGATAATGCGATCACATCATTGGGAGAATGGTGGGATGAACAAGACCTAAACCATGAACGTAGAATATGATTGCGTCAGTTTATTGCTACTATTTTCTACATGTCAATGTATGTGTTCCTAAGACCATGAGATCATGCAACTCCCGGACACTGGAGGAATACCTTGTGTGTATCAAATGTCACAACATAACTGGGTGACTATAAAGGTGCTCTACAGGTATCTCCGGAGGTGTCTGTTTGATTGACGCGAATTAAGACTGGGATTTCTCAGTCCGTGTGAGGGATAGGTATCTCGGGGCCCACTTGGTAATACAACATCACAATAATCCTTGCAAGCAATGTGACTAAGGGGTTAGTCACGGGATATTGTATTACAGAACGAGTAAAGAGACTTGCCGGTAATGAGATTGAACTAGGTATAGAGATATCGACGATCGAATCTCGGGCAAGTAACATACCGATGGACAAAGGGAATAGTATATGGGATTTAATTGAATTCTTGACATTGAGGTTCGAACGATAAAGATCTTCGTAGAATATGTAGGAGCCAATATGGGTGTCCTGGTCCCGCTATGGCTTATTGACCGGAGAATGTTTGAGGTCATGTCTACATAGTTCTCGAACCCGCAGGGTCTGCACACTTAAGGTTCGGTGACGTTCCGGTATTATTCATTTGTGTATGTTGGGGAACGAAGGTTGTTAGGAGTCCGGGATGAGATCCTGGACGTCACGAGGAGCTCCAGAATGGTTCGGAGGAAAAGACTGATATATAGGAAAGTGGTTTTTGAACTCCAGAAAAGTTTCAGGCATTTCTGGAAGTGTACCGGGAGTGACGAATGGGTTCCGGGGGTCCACTAGGTGGGCTCACCCACCCCAAAGGGTCTCATGGGCTATGGGAGAACGTGGACCAGCCCCTAGTGGGCTGGCCGAACCCCCCACAAAGGCCCAATGCGACTAGGAGGTGGGAAGGAAAGAAACCCAAGTGGGGAAGGGAGGAGTCCCACTAGGAGTAGGGTTGGAGGTGGACGCTTCCACCTCCTCCACTTCGGTCGAAACCTTTGAGGGTTTTTGAGTCTGCCTCCTCCTCTCCCTCCCTCTTATATATACTAGAGGATTTGAGGGCAGCCCTAACCCTAATAAGCCACGTGTTGCCCTCTTTTTCTCTAGATCGTTTTCTCCTCTAGATTAGTTTATCATAGCTTGGCAATGCCCTACTAGATTAGTTGACCACCACTACCACCACCACGCCGTGTTGGAGAACTCATCTACCTCTTCGCCCATCTTTCTGGATCAAGAAGGCGGAGATCGTCATCAAGTTGTACGTGTTCTAATCACGGTGGTGCCATCCATACGGCGCTAGATCAGGAAGAATTCTGATGAGATCGCGGGACGGATCATGATGAAATCGCGGGATGGATTTTGATGGTATCGCGGGACGGATTGTGATTGGATTGGGAAGACGTACAACTACATCAACCGCGTTTTATATGCTTCCGCTTATCGATCTACAAGGGTATGTAGATGCACTCTCCCCTCTCGTAGATGTTAGTCTCCATAGATTGATCTTGGTGAGCGTAGGAAATTTTGTATTTCCTATGAAACGTTCTCCAACAATGTCATCAAATACATTAAGGGCAAAGAAAATGTTGTGGCAGATGCTCTTTCTCGCAAATGCATGCTAATTACTGAACTTGAATTGAATTCCATTGGTTTTGAGCATACAAAGTTATGTATGAGCATGATGTTTCATTTGCCACTCCATATGCTAAGTGCAATATGAAACCTTTTTGGGAAAACTATTACATGAAAGATGGATATATTATGCACGCAAACAAACTTTGTATACCCGAGTCTTATCTTTGTTTCTTGCTTTTGCAAGAGGCTCACGATGGAGGATTAATGGGTCCCTTTGGATATTTTTGTTTTTTCTTTTCTTTTTCCTTGTTTTTCCATCAGGTTCGTTAGAGTTGCTGGTTCAGTTATGTTAGTTCTGCTAATTCGCGAGGATCACCCAGCTAGCCTAGTGGCAAGCACTCCATGCACACATTCAAAAGGTCGTGGGGTCAAATCCCATAGAGATCAAATTAATTGTCTCTATTTTATTTTTTATTTTATTTTGCACTCCGTAGTATTTTGTTAGTTGCATGTACCCCATGATCATGCCTCCATCACAAGAGAACCTGGTAACCGGGATCACCCCATCATTCTTCAGCATGACACGCACACGCTCATAATTCGTTGGCACCGGTATCTCATCGAGTTATCGGAACCGAAACGTTGCCGTGGCATCGTTTTCGTTTTGCCACCATGGTTCCCTTTCCTTCGCCATGACGACACATGCTTCATATCCTTCTTGCCAGTGTTTTCATAAAAATTGCATGCATGTTGCATTCATGGCATAATATCATGTGTTGCACGTATCTTTTAACCGTAGCTCCGTTCAATGTTCTTAGGTGTTAACCGACTGGTATGTCATGTAGAATCACATGGTTCACCTCTTTCCATGTTTAAAAAACATTTAATATTGTCATGTACCTAAACGGGAGTGAACTAAATAATTCATATGTCGAGTTTCGTCAATATGAAAATCGTTGCATATTGAGCTTCACTTAATGTGTAGTGTTTGATTATGGTGAATTCCCATGCCATGCCTTGCATAATCTAAATGGACATGCATCATGTTAGGTTGTGCATCATATCGTGCATGTGATGTGGTGAATATCGTGTGTTGGTTCTTGTATTCGGTTTACTTCTTCTCGATAGAGTTTCGATCCACTTCGGAGTGTGAGGATCCGTTCGACTACGTTGGTTCGTCTGGTTCACAGTTTCGTTCTTCTTCCAAGCAGAATCACAGGCAAGATGACCATTTCCGTAGATATCATTACTATCAATGCCATGCTAGTTGTCTCATTTATTTCATTAAGTCTTGTTGCCTACCAACTTTTATATGTCAGACTCTCAACATTTTCATGAAACCTTCAACCTTTCTACAACCTAGCAAACCATTGATTGGCTATGTTACTACTTGCTTAACCATGTGTTAGCGTTGCTAGTTGCAGGTCTAGTTGCTTCCATGTGATAACATGGGTTCCTTGTTATATCACCATATAATTGCTACTTAATTAAATTCACCTATATACTTGGTAAAAGGTGGAAGGCTTGGTCTTTCTAGCCTGGTGTTTTGTTCCACCTTTGCCGCCTAAGTTTCGGCTACCGGTGTTATATTGCATAATTGAGCGCTCCTAGCACGATCGGGGTTGTTATGGGGACCCCCTTGATAATTCGTTTTAGTTTAAAATTGGTCTGGCAAGGCCCAACTTTGGTACTATTTGCCTAATAACTAATGAACCGCATAGGGAGTAATTAACCCGAGGATACTTAACAAACCTCGGGGCTAGTGCTCCTCATGAGTGTTGGTCCAAAATAGAGTCACTTGCCGGGCCACCCGGGGCAACTCGGGAATCTCTATCCATCCACCGTACGTAGTTCTCATCGGTCGTGTCCTGAGAATGAGATATGCGTCTCCTTTCGGTTTTGTCGACAAGTTAGGCGGCCTTGCTGGACTTGTTTTACCTTTTATGAAATATCTTGTGCATCGGGATTCCGGTGATGCTTTGGGTTATCTTAGAGTTGAGGTTTTCCACTAAGGAATCCAAGGAGATCACGAGTTTTGAGATCGAGGCTTCCTATGCGGCTTGTGGTAGTTTGTGATGGACTAGTTGCAGCACCACTGCAGGGTTAAATCTTTCGGAAAGCCGTGCCCATGGTTATGTGGCAACGTGGAAACTTCGTTTAACATCCGGTTCTAGATAACTTGAAGTAAACTTAATGAAAACTTGCAGACTAAGTGTGTAACCATGATTGTATCTTTCGTGAGCCCCGTCTCGGATCAATGACACGGTGGGTTTATGTATGACGTAAGTAGGGTTCAAGATCATTCATTTGATCATTATTAGTTCACGTCCGATGTGCGTAGATCATCCACCTCTTATTCTTGTACTCGTAAGTTAGCCGCCTCAAATAAATGCTTAGTCGCGTGTTGCAGCCTCAGCACTTAACCATACCTCACCCATTAAGCTTTGCTAGTCTTGATACCGATGGAAATGAGATTGCTGAGTCCCTGCGGCTCACAGATTACAACAACACAGTTGCAGGTACATGTAAAGCGATACTCTGACGTGAGCGCAATGATTTTTCTACTTGGAGTTTCTTCTTCTTCTTCTTCGATCTAGGATGGGTTCCAGGCCGGCAGCCAAGGATAGCAAGGATGGACGTCGTTCTTTTATCATTTTTTTTTCTCCGTAGTCGGACCCTGCTATTCTTCATGATGACTATATATTGTTGTATTCATGTGAACTTGTTGTAGCGTGTGGCGAATGTAAGCCAATTCCATATACTCATCCCTTTAGTAGATGTACTTGTAACAATATCCATTGTTGTGAAACGACGAGATGCACTTCTATCCCCGTCGAGGCCCTCGTGCCAAAATAAGGATAGGTTCGCATCTTGGGCGTTATAAGTTGGTATCAGAGCAATACCGACCTAGGAGCCCCCTTGATTGATTGAACTGGGCCGAGTCGACTTCAGCGAAAAACTTTTTCGAGTCGAGTTATATATCGGAGAGTAGGATTCTCTTTTCTCCTCTTCTATGCTCTGATGAGGAATCTTGACGAAATAATTTTAATCCTACTCCTCTTATCACTCATTTTTTTAGGATCACACATGTATTTTGAAATCTATTTGATGTCGATGTGACGGAGTTCTGTCTTAGCGCCTCATGTCTCACTTGATTTCTTCCGGGGAGTTGAGCTCTAGGGGATTTTTGAGCACGTCGTAATCTTTTGGATTTCTTAGTATCTCAGGACGGAGGATGTTCGAAATTGCTTCAATCGTAGTAGTGGCGAGATAAGCCTGGCATCCCCAGTACTGGTGCAGAGAGTTTGGGTGTACCTCCATACTTAGTATCGTCGTGATTATGAGGGTCTGAGATAGATGACTTTCCGAGATCTCTGGTTATTGGTTGATGGATGTGATACACTGGATGGGTTAGTGTTATTGCTAGGAGTTGACTGATGGATTTTACTCCTTGTATCCGTGGGCCCGATTGCATGACCAGAAATTTCTGGAGTTCTTAGGTGGGAATTCAAGTAGTTATTATAGGACAATCTTCCAACACATGCATGATGTGAGGTTGGGGTTCGACAACTAGTGGATTCGTTTGTTCAGGGTCGTTTTTACAGAGGACAGTCTCGATATATGTCATCAGTACACTTCGACAAGCCTTGTAGTTTGCTATGCCTGGGGAGCATATTCGAGCGTCATTTCAATATGAAAATCCAATGTAGGATAGAGCCGGTGCGATCCTATCCACGAAAATATCGAGCGGAATCCCTGTCATGAATTTGTTCTGGCTTGTTTCTTAAGTCACATCCTTTGTTTTGTTGGAGTATGGTAATTTGAGTTGCTTCAGTGTCCAGTGGTGATTTCATATCTTTTCTAAGAGGTGTTCTCATATTTTATGGGAATGCAAATTCTTTTGCTCAATCAAGTTGTCTTATCAATTCTTTTCAACCAGAGTCGTCATATCAATTCTTTCATTCGGGGTGCTTCTGTTCAAGTTATTCTATCCTCTCCAATATTTGCAAGATCAGTCTCTCATTTCTTTTCCGGAGTTCGTCTCATCTGTTCCAAGTTGTCTTTATTTTTCCCCGCCCTCCTTCCCTTTTCTTTAGTGATTCAATTACCATCCAAGTATCTTCCTTTCATTATTACTTCCGCTATATTTATTCTTTTCTTTTGTTCCCGATGGTTCTTTGTGAAGATTCTTAAGAGTTTTGACTTCATCATTTTCATTCTTGTTCTATTTTCCAGGTGGATTCAATTTAAGCTTTCAATGTTCATCATATCCTTCTATTTGTTCAATGCTCCACTTGTTGGTGATTCTCATCCAAGTCTCTCTTGTTTATTCATCTCTCTCTTTTCTACCCGGAGTGATGAAGATATCTCAGAAGTTTCTTGTGTTCAATCCTTTTAATTATTTTGAGGTTCCCAACCTCATCAACTTTTCATTTGTACCAGTGCAATATCTCTTTTTCCGAGCAATTTTTAAATGGTGGTTTCTTTGAGTGGGCCCGTAAGCCATAGGATTTTCCCAGGATCTTACCTAGCTCTTCTATTCTTTTCCAGAGATCTCTAATTTTTTTCAACATGACGTAAGAATGATTTTCATCAGTCATATTCCTTTTCAAAGATTGTTTTCAAATTGTCTTTCCTTGTTATTCTTCCGGAGTGTCTCGGTAATTCTTGGTGGTGTATCGCATCATCATTCTTAGCTTGGAAGACCGAAGGAGAGTTTCTCTTAAATCTTTCTCCGTTCTTTTGAATATTTTCATCTCAGCTTGTGTGTCCTCTCATTTGTTTTCGATCATGAGTAATTCCTTCCATATCTATCAGGTGCATTTCAAAGTTGTTTCATTTCTCGATCCTTCGAAGGCCATCATTTCAGAAGATTTCTATGTTCTCAGCTTTCAGTTTTCATCCTCAAATTCTTCTCAATTTTTGTCTCTTTGTTCGTATCTCCAATTATCCCAGTGCCTCATTCAATATTTGTCTCAGTTGTGAATTCTTACGGTGGTTTGCTAAATACTTCTTCAAGTTTGTGCTCTTGATCTATATCTCCAATTTTTTCGAGAATAATAAGTGCTATGCTAAATCTGTTACTTGTCATCAATTTAACATGGTGAAGGATAGGCATAACATAATTCTTATTCGTATTTCATCAAGGTGATTTCAATTCTTCTTCCGTAGTGGCTCATGATATCAATTTTGTATTCTATGTTGTTCATATTATTTTTCAGTAGTTCCAATTTTTTCTCAAGAATATCTTCCTGAAGCTTCATCTAAATCCTTACAAGGCCATAACCTTATTCTTTTCAACCTTCAATTCTTTTCTATCATCCTTTAGTTCTGGAGTTCTTCCGAGTGTCTCTTCATGGTGGTTTATCAAAAAATTTGTTCATTTTCAAGGTGTTCTTCAAGATTCTTGTTGGAGGATCTCAAGTATTCGTTCTCTTGCATCTCGAAGTGCATTTCTCCCTCCTTTATCCTTTAAGGTGATGTTATAAAATTCTTGTTAGTGGAGTTGTCTCGAAGAGAATTTGTTTCTAGAATGAGATAATTAAACCCACCAATTGTTTCAATCATGAGATATTTCAACCCACGATTTCTTCATTGAGCTATCTTGGTTTAGACATCACCTCAATCTTGGTCTAAGGATTGTTGCTATTATGGTGTTTCCATTAATCCAAGTTTTCAATGTTTCCTCTTGGTGTAAGAAGTTTTCATATCTTGTTGCTCCCAATCAATCAATTGTTTTCCAATTGTGGCTGGTTTTCACCTCATTGTTGATATGGTATTCATAAGTACACTACAAGCGTGTTATTTCCGTTGTTGGTTTCCAACAACTCCTTTCAATTCTTCTTGCAAGGCTGCTTGTCAAATTCAATTCTGATAGTAGTTGTCATTCTCTTTTTCATTCTTTCTTCCCAAGGGTCTAGTTTCTATTCTTTATTTTGGAGGCATTATGATGTTGCTCTTTTGAGTCAATCATCTCTCCTTGTCAATATCATGTTCTCTCCTTGCTTATTCAGTTTAGTTGGGTTGTTGTGAATCTTCAAGATTTTTCCATCTTATTGAATTTCCCCCCTCCCTTTCCTACCAAAGTGCTGCTGAAATTTTGTTTGACTTTTTGATTGTTCCTCATGTCATTCTTCATATCTTTGCAACCTTCAAGATTCATCGGTTTCACTCGTTTTTCAAGAAGCAACTAAGCTTTACCGTTTGCTTTTTCTCTTCCTCTTCCCCTTTTCATTCTTAGTCTCAGGGTGAGATCTCTTGTTAGTGTAGGAGAGTTGTAACAGCCCAAGACCGATGCTCCAGAAGATTCCCCTTTCATTACGTTGTCGCGTTGTTATTATTTTGTTTGAAGAATTCATCACCACATCATTCACATCATCCGCATTGCAACGACACTTCGTTGCCCTCAATTTAAAAAAAAACTTGCATCTGTTCGTAGTTGTCGGCTCTCTCTATTTTCATCGCTGACCGTTTCAAGACCAACCACACACGCACATGCCCGCAACATCGATAAAATATTGTTTGTAAAGGAGTGTTTCCAATATTCTCGAATTGGGTCGAAACTTGGCATGCGGTCTTATTTTAATGTAGGTAGACCTCCTACCAAATTTTGTCGCAATCGGAGTTCGTTTGACACCTGAATCGTGAAACCTATTGCGGCACTATAGCCGGTCATACGTCAGATGTTTTCGGTGTTTAAAAATCTGATGTTGGGCCGCCCGTTTCCCCTCTCTTCTATGCCTAGCCCATCTGCACAGTGCATCGACCTCTGCGCAACGTAGTCCGAAACTCCCCCACACCCAAACCCGGCGGTTGTAACCGTTAGGTCAGGATCAACCCCGTAATACCCCAAGACATCTTGGATTTATCAAATGGACTCTCTAACTTAGTTATCTTGACCATCTGATCGAAATCATAGGGTCGAGATAGAAATAAGCTTAGCCCACCTAGCTATTTAAACAGACCAACCCTAGCCCTAGGGAGACAACCCTCCTTGTTTTCCTCCCCGCGACGCTGCCCTATGTCTCCCTCCTCAGGATTGGCTCCCGATTCAGTGCCGCCACCCACCTGGTCTCCTCCCCGCTCTGCCTACCGAGCAAACCGCAGGAAGCCCCGCGCCCCTGTGCCATCTCCTCGCCCTCGCTCACCGAAGCCTTCTCACGCCCCGTGCTCTTCCTGCAGCCATTTTCAACTACACGCGCCTCCATCACCCCTCGCGTCGGCCAACCCGCTGGACAAGGCTGTCTAGAGGAACTCCCGTGCGAGCTCGTCCCTGACCAAGCTGCAGTCCGTGCCCAAGCACGGGCTCGTCCTCGAGCTCGTGCCCAAGGAACGATGCCGCAGCTGTGCCGTACGAGCCTCGCCGTCAAAGACCATCGGGATGGCCTCACTGCCCCTGCAGCTTCCCGCAGCCATGCCACGCCTCCTGGGTCGACCCCATGGCCCCGCTCCTCTCTTCTTTTTCCTCCCCTAGTTCCTCTCTCCCTCGTCCCCGGTCTGTTCTGTTTTCTTCAGGTAACAGAGAGATGGCTCGCCGCCATTGGGAGGAGCTCCTCCAATGGTATCGCTAGGCCCTGCCATCGTCGGGAACGAGATCCCCGCCCTGGATCCGGCCTCCCCAAGGTCCGGTGTGTCCTTCCCCGGCCTCCCCACCCGTCGTCGTGGCTCGAGCAGTGCCCAACCTGTAGGTCTCTAAACCCCGATGTAAGCAGCTTTCTGCATATCTGAATTTGTACTAGATCCATTCTAGCATGTTGACGCTATTATTTGGCCACGACTTTTCTTCTCATCAGCGCTAGTAGCCAATGTGTCTAGCGCCTCTAGTTTCTATCTGAGGGGTTCTGGGTTCAAATCCCACGCACGCCCCAATTTTTTTCTTGTGCCTTGTTTTTCCATCAGGTTCGTTAGAGTTGCTGGTTCAGTTATGTTAGTTCTGCTTATTCCTTAGGAACACGAACCTAGCCTAGTGGCAAGCACTTCACGCACACATTCGAAAGGTCCTGAGGTCAAATCCCATAGAGACCGAATTATTTTGTCTCTGTTTTTTTTTATTTTTTTTCTTTTGCACCTCGTAGTATTTTGTTAGTTGCACGTACCCCATGATCATGCCTCTGGCACATGGGAACCCGGTAACCGGGATCACCCCATCATTCTTCGACATGACACGCGCACACTCATAAGTCTTGGGCACCGGTATCTCATCGAGTTACCGAAACCGAAACATTGCCATGGCATCGTTTCTGTTTTGCCGACATGGTTCCCTTTCCTTCGCCATGGCGACACATGCTTCATATCCTTTTTGCCAGTGTTTTCATAAAAAATGCATGCATGTTTCATTCATGGCATAATATCCTGTGTTGCACGTATCTTTTAACCATAGCTCCGTTTAATGTTCTTAGGTGTTAACCGATTGGTATGCCGTGTAGAATCACATGATTCACCTCTTGCCATGTTTAGACAACATTTAATATTGCCATGTACCTAAACGGGAGTGAACTAAATAATTCGTATGTGGAGTTTCATTAATATGAAACTCGTCGCATATTGAGCTTCACTTAATGTGTAGTGTTTGATTGTGGTGAATTGCCATGCCATGCTTGCATAATCGAAATGGACATGCATCATATTAGGTTGTGCATCATACCGTGCATGTGCCGTGGTGAATATCGTGTGTTGATTCTTGTTTCCGGTTTGCTTCTTCTCAATAGAGTTCCGATCCGCTTTGCAGTGTGATGATTCGTTTGACTATGTTGGTTCGTCTGCTTCACGGTTTTGTTCTTCTTCCAAGCAGGATCACAGGCAATATGACCATATCCCTAGATACAATTACTATCAATGCCATGCTAGTTGTCTCGTTTCTTTCGTTGTGTCTCGTTGCCTACCACCTGTTATATGCAAGCCTCTCAAAATTGTCATGAAACCTTCAACCTTTCTACAACCTAGCAAACCACTGATTGGCTATGTTACCGCTTGCTTAACCGTGTGTTAGCGTTTCTAGTTGCATCTGCAGTGGATTCCATGTGATAACAGGGGTTCCTTGTTATATCACCATATAATTGCTACTTAATTTAATGCACCTATATACTTGATAAAAGGTGGAAGGCTTGGCCTTTCTAACCTAGTGTTTGGTTCCATGTTTGCCGCCTTAGTTTCGGCTACCGGTGCTATATTCCATAATTGAGCGCTCCTAACATGGTCGGGGTTGTTATGGGGACCCCCTTGATAATTCGTTTTAGTTTAAAACTGGTATGGCAAGGCTCAACTTTGGTACTATTTGCCTAATAACTAATGAACCGCATAGGGAGTAATTCACCCGAGGATACTTAATCAACCCCCACGTTAGTGCTCCTCATAAGTGTTAGTCCAAAACAGAGCCACTTGAGGGGCCACTCGGGGCAACTCGGGGGATCTCTATCTGGCCACCGTACGTAGTGCTCATCCGTCGTGTTCTGAGAACATGATACACGGCTCCTATTGGGTTCGTCGACGCAACAGACGGCCTTACTGGACTTGTTTTACCTTTTACGAAATGTCTTGTGCATCGGGATTCCGGTGATGATTTGGGTTATCTCAGAGTTGAGGTTTCCACTAAGGAATCCAAGGAGATCACGAGTTTCGTGACCAAGGCTTTCTATGTGGCTTGTGGTAATTATTGATGGACTGGTTGGAGCACCCCTGCAGGGTTAAATCTTTCGGAAAGCCGTCCCCACGGTTATGTGGCAACATGGAAACTTTGTTTAACATACGGTTCTAGATAACTTGAAGTAAACTTAGCTAAAACTTGCCAACTGAATGTGTAAACGTGATTGTCTCTTTCGTGAGCTCCTTCTCCGATCGAGGACACGGTGTGGTTATGTCTGACGTAAGTAGGGTTCACGATCATTCATTCAATCATTATTAGTTCACGTCTGGTGTGTGTAGACCATCCCCCTCTTATTCTTGTAGTCGTAAGTTAGCCACCTCAAATAAATGCTTAGTGGCTTGCTGCAGCCTCACCACTAAACCATACCTCACGCATTAAGCTTTGCTAGTCTTGATACCTTTGGAAATGAGATTGGTGAGTCCCTGTGGCTCACAGATTACTACAACACCGGTTGCAGGTACATGTAAAGTGGCACTCTGACGTGAGCGTGATGATTGTTCTATTTGGAGTTTCTTCTTCTTCTCCTTCTTCGATCTAGGATGGGTTCCAAGCCGTTAGCCTGGGATAGCAAGGATGGACGTCATTCTTTTATCGTTTGTTACCGTCCATAGTCAGATGTTGCTCTTCTTCATGATAATTGTATATTGTTGTATTGATGTGAACTTGTTGTAGTTTGTGGCGAGTGTAAGCCAATTCCATATACTCATCTCTTCAGTACATGTACTTGTAACAATATCCATTCTTGTGAAACTATGAGATGCGCTTCTATCCGTGTCGAGGCCGTCGTGCCAAAATAAGGATATGATCGCATCTTGGGCATTACAAGTTGCCGGGTTATGGAAATGTTAGAGGCTTTTCTTGGAAATGTTGGGAGTCTGGTATTTAAGAGGTAGTAGGCAACGACACATAATGAAAGAAACAAGACAACTGGCATGGCATTGATATTAATGGTATCTAGGGAAATGGTCATCTTGCATGTGATCCCGCTTGGAAGAAGAACAAAACTGTGAAGCAGACGAACCAACATAGTCGAACGGATCCTCACACCCCGAAGCGGATCAAACTCTATCAACAAGAAGCAAACCGGAAACAAGAATCAACACACCATATTCACCACAACACATGCACGATATGATGCACAACCTAATATGATGCACAATCTAATATGATGCATGTCCATTTCGATTATGCAAGGCATGGCATGGAAATTCAACACAATCAAACACTACACATTAAGTGAAGCTCAATATGCAACGAGTTGCATATTGACGAAACTCCACATACAAATTATTTAGTTCACTCCCATTTAGGTACACGACAATATCAAATGTTGTTTAAACATGGCAAGAGGTGAAGCATGTGATTGTACATGTCATACCAGACGGTTAACACCTAAGAACATTGAACAGAGCTACGGTTAAAAGTTACGTGCAACACAGGATATTATGCCATGAATGCGACATGCATGCAATTTTTATGAAAACACTGGCAAGAAGGATATGAAGCATGTGTCTCCATGGCGAAGGAAAGGGAACCATGGTGGAAAAACGGAAATGATGCCACGTCAATGTTTCGGTTTCGATAACTCGATGAGATATCGGTGCCAATGCATTGTGAGTGAGTGCATCTCATGCCGAAGAATGATGGGGTGATCCCGGTTATCGGGTTCCCATGTGCCGGAGGCATGATCATGGGGTACATGCAACTAACAAAATACTACGAGGTGCAAAAGAAAATAAAAAAAATAAAACAGGGACAAAATAATTCGGTCTCTATGGGATTTGACCCGATGACCTTTCGAATATGTGCGTGGAGTGCTTGCCACTACACTAGCTGAGTGTTCCTGACGAATTAGCAGAACTAACATAAATGAACCAGCAACTCTAACCAACCTGATGGAAAAACAAGGCAAAAGAGAAAAATTTGGGCGTGATACGTCTCCAACGTATCTATATATTTTGATGGTTCCATGCTATTATCTTGTCAACTTTGGATGTTTTGTATGCATGAATATGCTATTATATATTTTTTTTGGGACTAATCTATTAACTCAGTGCCCAGTTCCAGTTCCTGTTTTTCTGTGTTTTTGACCTTTTTCAGAGGAGAATATTGAACGGAGTCCAAACGGAATAAAACGTGCGGAATGATTTTTTCCATGACAGAAGACACGCGGGAGACTTGAGAACCAAGGTAGGGGACCTCAGAGGAGGTCACAAGCCCATTAGGCCTGGCCTAGGGGGCGGGCCTAGTAGGCTTGTGAGCTCCCGTGGCTCCCCTACCCTACTTCTTCCGCCTATAAATTCTCCAAAAATCTGAAACTACAAGAGAGAGCCACAAAAATACTTTTCCGCCGCCACAAGCTTCTGTCTCCGCAAGATCCCATCTGGGGCATGTTCTGGTGCCCTGCCGGATGGGGGATTCAGACACGGAGGGATTCTTCATCAACACCATTGCCTCTCAGATGATGCATGAGTAGTTCACCACAGATGTTCGGGTCCATAGCTAGTAGCTAGATGTCTTCTTCTCTCTCTTGGATCTTCAATACAAAGTTCTCCATGATCTTCATGGAGATCTATCCGATGTAATCTTCTTTTGCGGTGTGTTTGTCGAGATCCAATGAATTGTGGATTTATGATCAGATTATCTATGAATGTTATTTGCGTTTCTTCTGATCTCTTATATGCATGATTTCGTATCTTTGTAAGTCTCTTCGAGTTGTGGG
Source organism: Hordeum vulgare subsp. vulgare (assembly GCF_904849725.1). Taxonomy (NCBI): domain Eukaryota; kingdom Viridiplantae; phylum Streptophyta; class Magnoliopsida; order Poales; family Poaceae; genus Hordeum; species Hordeum vulgare. Next base: position 314,534,493 of record NC_058524.1, read on the forward strand.
TTTAGTTTGGCCAACTTGATCTATAATTCTTGCAATGGGAGAAGTGCTTGGTTTTGGGTTCATACCGTGCGGTGTCCTCACCTAGTGACAGAAGGTGTAGCGAGGCACGCATCGTGTTGTTTCCATCAAGGGTAAAAATATGGGGTTTATATCTATTGCATGAATTTATCCCTCTACATCATGTCATCTTGCTTAAGGCGTTACTCTGTTTGTTATGAACTCAATACACTAGATGCATGCTGGATAGTGGTCGATTTGTGGAGTAATAGTAGTAGATGTAGAAAGTATCGGTCTACTTGTCTCGGACGTGATGCCTATATGTATGATCATTGCCTTAGATATCATCATGACTTTGCGTGGTTCTATCAATTGCTCGACAGTAATTCATTCACCCACCGTAATATTTGCTATCATGAGAGAAGCCTCAAGTGAATACTATGGCCCCCGGGTCTACTTCACTTCATATTTTCAGCTCTACACTTTTACTTTGTTGCACTTTCCACCTTCAGATCTCACCTTGCATTTAATCCTGAAGGGATTGACAATCCCTTTATAGCGTTGGGTGCAAGTTTGTTTGTTTTTGCGCAGGTACTTTGGAGACTTGCCTTGATACTCCTACTGGATCGGTACCTTGGTTCTCAAACTGAGGGAAATACTTAGTGCTACTATGCTGATCACCCTTTCCTCTTCAAGGGAAAAACCAACGCAAGCTCAAGAGGTAGCAAGAAGAATTTCTGGCGCCGTTGCTAGGGAGGAGGATCAAGTCAAGAATAGCCTCCCGTCAACGTGCCAATGTCTGGCACCGTTTCCGGGGAGGAGGATCAAGTCAAGAATAGTCTCCCGTCAACGTGCCAATTTCTGGCGCCGTTGCCACGGAGGAGGATCAAGTCAAGAATAGTGTCCCGTCAACGTGCCAATTTTTGGCGCCGTTGTCGGGGAGTATCAAGTCAAGAATAGTCTTCCTCCAGCGTGTCAATTTCTGGCACGAGGGACTGTCGCAAACTCATCCTAGTAACTGTCGCAAACTCATCTCTTGCATTAAATTTTTTTTGCCTCTCGTTTTCCTCTCCCCCACTTTTGAAAAACAAAAATTACAAAAATATTTGCCTTTTTCGTTCGCCCTTTTCTTTCGCTTGCTTCCTGTTTGCTTGTGTGGGATAGTCTGCCTGTCCTGATGGCTAGATCCATCGCTTCGAACAATACTCCCGAGAGCGAAGTTCTCAATTTCAAACAAAATGAGGAAGAAAACTTAAAGGATGCTTGCTATTGGATTTGCAATGCTCAGAATAGATCTACTCGTAAGCAATCTACTACCGTTCTGCTTCGCAATTTTTATGTGGGTATTTCCCCTTGGAATAGGTATGTTCTTGACACAATCGTAGGTGGAAATTTCTTGGGTAGCCATACCGTTGATTCTTACGGTGCCTTAATAAATTTGATAGGCTCACCCCCACTCATGGTTAATGGAACTACCTTAACTTTGGAGCATGTAATGTGTAGGTTGGATATCATTGAAAATAAAGTTGCTACGATTGAACTCATTGAAAATTTGGATAAAAATATCCACAATCAAATCACTCAGTATGGATCAAAGGTGGGAATGACTTTAAAAAATTTAAAGGAGAGGGAACCCACAGTTAATGAAAAACTAGGTCATGATTCTGCTAGAATTGGCAAACTAGAGGATTTTATAACCAACTTGGGTTCTGCCTTTGCTGATGTTCAGAACACTCCAAATTTTGCCCACAATAAGGCCACCAAGTTTGTTTTTATTCCTAAAAATAGTGGTAAACCGTATAGTAAGAGAGAAGAAGATCTTAAAATGTTGAGTGTTCACCCTACTTATGGTTTGAGCAACAAAGACGACGATACTTGATCCTATCGCCTTATGCCTAGCTAAGGGCGTTAAATAATAGCGCTTGTTGGGAGGAAACCCAATGAATTTATCTTTGCTTTTTTGCTTTCTGTTTTGCTGTGTCCACACCATCATAATTCTGTTATGATTGTGTTTTTTGTGTTTCCTTTTGCGTTTGTGCCAAGTAAAACCTTTATGACTAGTTTTGGTGATGGTTGTTTGATCTTGCTGAAGAGGACAGAAACTTTGCGCTCACAAACTTATTTTTAATTCCTATACACAAAGAGCTTTTGAGTTGATTCTTTTTGCTGCTGGTTGATATGCCAATTTCCCTAATTTTCGTTAGTTTTCAGAATTTTTGAGATACCAAAAGTATACGAAGTATACAGATTGCTACAGACTGGTCTGTTTTTGACAGATTCTATTTTTGTTGTGTTGATTGCTTATTTTGATGAAACTATGGATAGTATCGGGGGGGGGGGGGGTGTGGGTACTAGCTATAGAAAAGTGAGAATACAGTAATCTAAAATCAATATAAATATAAATCAAGTTTGCTACAGTACCTAAAGAGTTGTTTGTTTGTTTTCTTATGCTAATGATATCACGAGTTTCTGTTTAAGTTTTGTGTTGTGAAGTTTTCATGTTTTGGGTAATATTCTCATGGACAATGGGATAAAGAGTGGAAAGAGCTGAAGCTTGGGGATTCCCAAGGCATCCCAAGCCAAATTCAAGGACACCAAAAAGCCTAAGATTGGGGATGCCCCGGGAAGGCATCCCCTCTTTCGTCTTCAATCCATCGGTAACATTACTTGGAGCTATATTTTTATTCACCACATGATATGTGTTTTTCTTGGAGCGTCATGTATTATAGGAGTCTTTTCTTTTTGTTGTGTCACAATCATCCTTGCTGCACACCCTTTGAGAGAGACATGTTGTTGGGGATATTACCTGTGACTGACCCGCCCTAGTTGGGCCGGGTTAGTCATTAGGCGATTCATCCGAGCAGGTATTTGGGCCTTGTCCTGGTCAAGCCAAGGTCATATGAAGGTTTGTGAATCGGGGAAGGTCTCCAAGCTTCGGAAGATAGCGACTTAGAGACCATCGGGGTCACGATTCGTAGGAAGGAAAGTATCCTTGTAAACCCTAGGGGATTTGACCTCTATATAAAGGCGAGTCCAAGGGGAAGAGAGGGGACGTTAGAAATCATCGAGTGCTAGGTTTGGCGAATTACGCCCCCCTTGTAATCGAATCCACATCAATACACACAAAAGCAGGACGTAGGCTATTACCTTCTCACGAGGGGCCGAACCTGTGTAAATTGCCGTGTCTCTCCCGCTTAACCCCTTTGAGTCGCCACCAAGGTGCGAGGGCTCCAGTGTTAAGTCCTTTCATGAGGACATCTGCCGTGACAAAACCACGACAGTTGGAGCCCACCATGGGAGCCCTACCAGGGTTTGGGAGCTACGCGACGGGGCTCATGACTCGGTGCCGCCGCGGGATAACCTACATCGACAACCAGCAATGGGGACCTGAAGCAGATTCGATTGAATCTGGTTACAGGGTCCCCTTCGGCAAGATCAACATCTTCATCGGCATGATCGGGTCATCCGTGCCTGAGCCGGACATCTCCACCGACATCGTCGAGCCGGCCAGGTACGTCCGCCAAGTCATAACGCCAAACCTGACTCGCCCGGTCTTTGTGGGGTTCACGCAGGGATCGGAGGAGCCAGAGCGCTCGGCGACTCAGGAGACTACCCCGGTCAATTCTGATGATGAATCATCCATGGGCGACTCGGACTCAATCCGGTCTCTTCATGGGAATTGTCTCGGGGGCTCGTCGCTGGCCATGGATCCAGAAATCCTTGACCGAACCCGCCGCCAGATCGCCATCTACATGCCTGGGGCGACTCAACCCACACAAAACCCTACTGGAGGCGATGGAACCGGCGAGACGTCCAGGAGCCCGGCCGCAGTCCTGGTAGATTTAGCGGCGGAGATTGCGAGGCTAATGGCGACTCCCCTCACCCTAGAGAACCAAGAAGAGATAAACGCGGAGCTAGCGAAGCTCAGAGAGGTTGTGGCAAAGGCTCATCAGGACGCCGAGATGGAGTGTGCAAGGATCGAGACTCGACAAGCCCAAATTACGGCTGAAAGGACGCGTTTAAACACTGACAACTGGCGGCTCGAGAGACAGCAACGTGCGTCCGACGCCGTCCATCAGCGGAGACACCAGGGTCGCCTGCCCCATGATCTCAACCCGACCCGCCTATTCGACACTCCACGAACCCCTGGGGCTGGAGTCGCCCCGGGGGGAGGACCGGGCCGCCCGCCTAACCCGCCGGCTCGGCCGGTTGAGGATCACGTTCCCCGATTCCAAACGCCTCAAGGCCACTTTTCCAACCCGGTGGATAACGTGCTTGCCGCAACTCGCCATCTGGAGTCTCTTCCGATTCACGGCAACACCCCTGCCGAGATAGAAGCAAGGAACGCCATCGAGATGCTGAAGACGGCGGTAGTTCAAAACGCCCAGTTCTCACATAGCTTCGAGAGGTTGCATTCCACCCCCCAGGCAAGTTACACCAGGAGCCGGCCAGAGGACCAGCCCACCGTAAACAGCGGTCCGCGACACTTCCCACAGGACAACGCGCCCGAACGAAACCCGCCGGGCCGAGATCTCCCGAACATCCAAGACGCCCAGGCCCCCCTCGTCGGGGGCGGAGGGCGAGTTGGGGTACCATGCTTGTCCCCGTCCCTTCGGAATGAAAGGATGCCCAAAGACTTCAAGGGACCAAGGAAAGTGCCTAATTATACACCGGACCTCGAGCCGACGTCATGGATCGAGAGTTATGAAATCGCCATGGACATGCTCGACGTAAACGAGGCGGTTTGCACCAGATACTTCACAATGATGCTCGAGGGGTCGGCACGCACTTGGTTGAAAAACTTGCCTCCCAATTCCATCCAGTCCTGGGCCGAGTTAAAAGAGCGTTTCATCGAAAACTTCCGAGGAACTTGCAAACATCCGATGACGATCATCGATCTACAACACTGTGTTCAGCGTCCGGATGAGTCGGCCCACCATTGGTCACGGCGGGTTGCAGAAATTATTCATTCGTCAGATGGTATCACGGCGGCTCAAGCTGTGCTCATCCTCGAGCACAATTGTCATTACGAACCCTTGGTGCAGAAATTGGGGCGACTCAAACGAAAGGTCCAAGACATGGGCGAGCTGATGGACACCCTCACTAGATATGCCGAGGCCGATGGCACCAAAGATCCCAGCAAAGATGGTAAGGCTAATTCGCCTAAGAAGGGCGAGTCATCCAAAAATCATACCCGGTTCTAGGGGCGTAACCGTCACAATCAAGGGACCAATGGCAAGCGGCGACCACAGGAGGAGCCCTCGGACTTAGTCGCCAATACCAACGCTAATAATGGCAAAAAGAAGAATCGAGGTTTCAGTGGGAAGAGGCCGCGTAACTATGAAGAGCTACTCAAGGGCCCTTGCCCGCACCACGCCACGGCTGACGGCCCGGCGGGTCACTCTTGGGATAACTGCTTCGTGATGCGAGAGTTTCGGGCAGAGGCAATCAAGAAGAGTCAAGGCGAAGACCCGGACCAGCGCCAGGAGCAATTCATCGCACCCAACCTAAGACAGAACCCCTTCGGAGGTTTTCCTGAACAGGGGGCTCAGGGAGGCCCGCAGCCAGGCGGCGGCCAATACCCGGTGCACCACCAGCGGCGGTACAACCCGCCAGGAGTCTTCTAGCAGCCACCCCCACAGGGGGCTCCGCAGGGTCAGGACGATAATGGGGTTTTCGCAGCAACCCCAAACAGTTAAGTAATGGGCAGTACCACGTTTTCACCACTAATGCTTGCAGGCGTGATAAGAAGGTGAGTCACCGGGCGTACAATGTATCTGAACCGACAATTCCCAGATACCTCCATTGGTCTGAGTAGACCATAACATGGAGCAGGGAGGATCACCCGTCGAGAGTAGATAACCCGGGCGATCTGGCGTTGGTCGTGGCTCCCCAAGTGGGGAGTTACACCCTATCAAAGGTGCTAATGGATGGTGGCAGTAGCATCAATATCCTATACTTCGACACCTTCTGAAGGATGAATCTATTGGAGAAAGACCTGATGCCTTCAACCACAGTTTTCCATGGAATTGTCCCAGGCAAGTCGGCTTGTCCCATAGGCCGGGTCAGGCTCACAGTGGCATTTGGAACTACATAGAATTATAGGTCGGAGTCTCTAATCTTCGAGGTGGTCAAATTGAAAAGCCCCTACCATGCGCTGTTTGGGCGACCGGCTTACGCCCGCTTCATGGCTCGCCCGTGCTATGTCTACCTCAAGCTCAAAATGCCTGGTCCCAAAGGACCCATCACAGTTGATGGAGATAGAAGAATCGCAAAGGAATGTGAAGAAGGGGACGCGGCCTATGGGGAAGTCGCCTGTGCTGCGGAAGAGCTCAAACATCATCGGGCCAATGTTGACCCGGCGGACATGTCACCCCTGAAAAAGCCAACTACAGACTCTGAGTCGCCCCTCAAGTTCAAACCAACGGATGACACTAAGACAATCGATTTCGTGCCCGGCGATTCATCCAAGCAGTTCACCATTGGGACGGGTCTGGACCCCAAATAGGAAAGCGCGCTCATCGAATTCATCTGTGAGAATCGGGACATCTTTGCATGGAAACCTTCTGACATGCCTTGTGTGCCGAGAGAATTCGCTGAGCACCATCTTAATGTTGACCCAAAGTGCAAGCCCGTCCCGCAATACCTTCGCAGGTTCAATGAGGAGCGACGCAAGGCGATTGGGGAAGAAGTCGCCCGTCTCCTAGCCGCCGGATTCATCGTGGAAGTTTTTCACCCCAAATGGCTGGCTAACCCGGTTTTGGTACTCAAGAAGAATGGTACTTTTCGTATGTGTATTGACTATACAGACCTCAACAGAGCTTGTCCAAAAGATCCCTACGCTCTTCCCCGCATCGACCAAATCATTGACTCGGTGGCGGGATGTGAACGATTGTGCTTTCTGGACACCTATTCAGGATATCACCAGATCAAGATGGCCGTGGAGGATCAAGAGAAAACGGCCTTCATAACCCCCTTTGGGGCCTTTTGTTATGTGTCCATGCCCTTCAGACTCAAGAGTGCGGGGGCGACTTATCAACGCTGCATCCAGAATTGTCTTCATAACCAAATTGGTCGCAACGTCCATGCCCATGTCGACGATATTGTGATCAAGACCCGCCAGGGGGAGACATTACTGGAAGACCTCAGGGAAACGTTCGATAATCTACGGGTATATCAGATGAAACTAAATCCTACCAAGTGTGTTTTTGGTGTGCCTGCAGGAAAGTTGCTGGGTTTCCTGGTATCGGAGCGCGGCATCGAAGCTAACCCGGACAAGATCGAAGCGGTTACCTCCCTCGGAAAGCCGGCGAACGTTAATCAAGTTCAACGACTGGCGGGTCGCATTGCGGCCTTAAGTCGATTTGTGAGTCGCCTCGGGGAGAAGGCGATCCCTCTTTATCAATTGTTGAGGAAATCCGATCGATTTGTTTGGACAAATGAGGCAAACGAGGTGCTCGAGGCCCTGAAACGCCAATTGGTTAACCCGCCGGTCCTGGCAGCCCCAACTGAAAAGGAGCCCATGCTTCTGTATATCGCGGCAAATTCCAAAGCAGTAAGTGTGGCAGTGGTCGTTGAGAGAAAGGAAGAAGGAAAGGAATACCCAGTGCATCGCCTAGTATATTTTATCAGCGAGGTGCTAACTCTTTCCAAGCAGCGGTACCTACATTGGCAGAAGCTGGTATATGGGGTGTTTATGGCAAGTCGAAAACTTAAGCATTATTTCCAGGAGCACCCTATCACAGTGGTTAGCTCTGCCCCCCTTGGGGATATCATCCAGAATCGGGAGGCAACATGGCGAATCTCCAAGTGGGCAATAGAGCTTGGACCTCATCACATACAATATACTCCTCGCACAGCTATCAAGTCTCAGGCACTAGTTGATTTCGTTAACGACTGGATAGAGCTACAGGCTCCGGAAGATCGGCCTGATCTCACTTACTGGACTATTTACTTTGATGGATCCAGACAACTGGAAGGCTCGGGGGCTGGTGTGGTGTTGTTATCCCCTCAAGGAGATAAGTTCTGTTACGTTCTCCGACTCATGTTTCCATGCACTAACAATGCGGAGGAATATGAGGCTTTGCTTCACGGCTTGCGACTCGCCAAGGAGATGAACCTAACACGAGTCAGATGTTTCGGTGACTCCGATTTGGTGGCACAACAAGTGTCGGGTACCTGGGATTCTCGGGACCCCATGATGGCAGCTTATAGGCGAGCTGTGTCTGATGTGGCGGGTCATTTTCATGGTTATCAGGTGGACCATATTGTTCGGCGCCTCAACGAAGCAGCTGATGCCCTCTCGCGACTTGGCTCTCAGAGAAAGCCGGTTCCCCCTAATGTTTTTCTGGATATCTTACATAAACCATCTCTGATTCTACCGTCAGAGGAGGAATTGGCAATATCAGCTCCCGAGTCTCAGCTCGTGGTGGCTCTCCATGTCACTCCGGATTGGGTTCTCCCTTATCTGGCTTATCTCGCTCGGGGCGAGTTACCGGCCCATGAAGTTTTGGCTCGCCAGATCGTTCGGCGCAGCAAATCCATGGTCATCATTAATGGCGAGTTATATAAACGGAGCGCCTCTGGAGTTTTTCAGCGATGTGTTTCCCCTGAAGAAGGATGCGTAATCTTAAATGACATTCATTCCGGAGACTGTGGGCATCACGCCGGGTCACGTTCTTTGGTATCGAAGGCTTTTCGTCATGGCTTCTTCTGGCTGACGGCTCATGCAGATGCAGAAGACATAGTTCGTCGGTGCGAGGGGTGCCAGCGATATGGGAGACAGGCTCATGTGTCGGCTCAAGAATTAAGAATGGTTCCCATTACTTGGCCCTTTGCGGTTTGGGGGCTGGACATTGTTGGCCCCTTTAAGATGTCCTCCAACAAGAAGACCCACCTGCTGGTGGCGGTTGATAAGTTCACCAAGTGGGTTGAGGCGGAACCTATTGGGGCCTGTGATGCAGAAACAGCGGTCAAATTTCTGAAGAAGCTGATTTTCCGGTTTGGATATCCGCATAGTATCATCACTGATAATGGTACTAACTTGTCCCAAGGGGCGATGCAGGAGTTTTGTCGTCGAGAACATATCCGACTTGATGTTTCTGTGGTCGCTCACCCACAATCTAATGGGCAGGCAGAGCGGGCGAATTAGGAGGTTTTGCGAGGGATTAAGCCCCGACTCATGGTTCCCCTGGAAAAAACCCCAGGGTGTTGGGTTGAAGAGTTACCTTCAGTACTGTGGAGTATTCGGACTACCCCGAACCGATCCACGGGATTCACCCCTTTCTTTTTGGTCTACGGAGCAGAGGCTGTTCTCCCTACTGACATAAGGCATGACTCGCTTAGAGTTGCCGCATATGTGGAGCAAGACAATGAACTGGCGCGTCAAGACTATTTGGATGCCTTAGAGGAGGCGCGTGACCTGGCCGCGGCCCGTTCGGCTATCTACCAGCAGGATCTACGGCGGTATCATAGTCACCGGGTTAAGAGTCGGACCTTTCAGGAAGGCGACTTGGTTCTTCGGCTGATACAAGATCGAGCAGGCATGCACAAGCTGTCACCACCTTGGGAAGGGCCGTCGTCGTCAGCAAGAACCTCCGCAATGTCTCTTATTATTTGGTGGATCTCCGGCCTAATCGGCCGACCACGGAGGCTGAGTCGACTCGCCCCTGGAATATTGTCCATCTGCGGCCTTATTACACTTGAGCTCTTAAAGCTCTATGCTATGTAAGTTTTTCAGTTTCATTATGAAGTAATAAAATACTCCCTGACTTGGGGGCTTCTTTATTAAAAAGCAATTGTGTCATCCTGTTGCGACCTTATGAGCCGACAGAATCTGCATTTAGGGTGTATGCTCGAGCTTTCTGACTCGCCTCATCCTGTCGCGACCTTATGAGCCGACGAAATCTGCATTTAGGGTGTGTGCTCGAGCTTTCTAACTCGCCTCATCCTGTCGCGACCTTATGAGCCGACGAAACCTGCATTTAGGGTGTGTGCTCGAGCTTTCTGACTCGCCTCATCCAGTCGCGACCTTATGAGCAGACGAAACCTGCATTTAGGGTGTGTGCTTTTGTTTTCTGACTCGCCTCATCCTGTCGCGACCTTATGAGCCAACGAAACTTGCATTTTTGGGTGCATGCTTGTGTTTTCTGACTCACCGCATCCTGTCACGACCTTATGAGCCGACGAAACTTGCATTTTTGGGTGCATGCTTGAGTTTTCTGACTGGCCTCATCCTGTCGCGACCTTATGAGCCGACGAAACTTGCATTTAGGGTGTGTGCTCGAGCTTTCTGACTCGCCTCATCCTGTCGCGACCTTATGAGCCGACGAAACCTGCATTTAGGGTGTGTGCTCGAGCTTTCTGACTCGCCTCATCCTGTCGCGGCCTTATGAGCCGACGAAACCTGCATTTAGGGTGTGTGCTCGAGCTTTCTGACTCGCCTCATCCTGTCGCGACCTTATGAGCCGACGAAACCTGCATTTAGGGTGTGTGCTCGAGCTTTCTGACTCGCCTCATCCTGTCGCGACCTTATGAGCCGACGAAACCTGCATTCCGGGTGTGTGCTTGAGCTTTCTGACTCGCCTCATCCTGTCATGACCTTATGAGCCGACGAAACCTGCATTTAGGGTGCGTGCTTGTGTTTTCTGACTCGCCTCATCCTGTCGCGACCTTATGAGCCGACGAAACTTGCATTTTTGGGTGCATGCTTGTGTTTTCTAACTCACCTCATCCTGTCACGACCTTATGAGTCGACGAAACTTGCATTTTTGGGTGCATGCTTGAGTTTTCTGACTCGCCTCATTCTGTCGCGACCTTATGAGCCGACGAAATTGCTGTTTTTTGGCATAGCCTTGAGGGTTTTGTACCTTTCTTTCTGATCCCTCTGGGAAATTTTTGTTGTCACTTTTTGGGTTTTCATATATGTTGTTTTCAAGGCCTAATGACAGGTGAATGATCAGGACTGCTTTGTCCATGGCGAGTTGAGCATCTTAAAGGAGTCTCAAATATTTTAAAATCGCCTTACGAGCGATATAAAGATTCTTGCAAAGGGTATCACCAAAACAGTACCGACTTAACCTATTACATGGCTCTGAGGCCAAAATCAGTAAGGTTTGTTCTATTGGCCCCTTAGGATCATCCTGCTGTGAGCTTTGGCCAACTTTGATTTGCATGTCGCCCAGTACCCAATTGCACTTAGCCAAGGCTGCGAAGTCATCGTCATCAGTCAGGGTCGACGCCAGGTCTGCTTCCAGGTCAAAAGGGTTCTTGGGTCGCCGAGGAGTTAAACTGGTCGTCGCAAAGGCTGGCGGGTTGACCCTTTTGTTTTTATTATCATAAGCCGCCTGATACTTTGATAAATCAAGGCTTGCTGCAAGCTGGGTTGCTGCCAGTCGGGAGTCCTTGACGACACGTTGATCGTCCTCTTCAACAAATTCTGCCCCATCATCTTTAAGCTGAGGAAAGCCGACTGCTACCTCCTCCGGGTTGATTTCTCGAGCATACGCCAAGCAGCGACTCAGGGCAGTCAGAGCACCCTTTCGAGCGGCTGACCGAGTTAGCTCGCCAATTTGAGGGGGAAGTGTGGATAAGCAGCCAAGCACCTTCTTTATGGAAGTGATAGGCTCTTTGGCACCCATCACGGCCTTAACAGTCAAGACACTGCCGGTGTACAGTTGCTCTGTCAGCGTGTAAATTGCCTTCAGCATCAGCATGCAGTCTTCTTGAAGGTTGGCGGCTCTCGGACCTGAGTAAGGGGTCATGATGATCGGCGACTTATGATAAGAATTATTTATAAAATAAATGGAGATCAAAAGTTTAAGTAAACTTACCAAAGACGGTTTGCGTCATGTTGGAGATATGACGCTTCAAGCCGGATAATTCCCGTTGCACAGTGGCCAGCCTGGCTTCAGCCTTTTCTGCTCTTTTTATGGCGGCATCTTGGTCAGCTTGAGCCCTTTTCAACTCGGCTTTGAGTTTTTCCAGCTCAGCCAAGGCTAATTGGTATTTCTCCTCCGACTTGGCTCGGGCGTCTTGCTGACCAGATAAGTTTTTCTTTAAATCGCCAAGCGCCGATTCAGTTTGAGCAAGAGTTTCCTGTTGAAAGTACAAAACAAGGGCAAGTCTCAGAACTATTGCAAGCAATATCCCTGACACTTGGGGGCTAATGTATAATTATTTCTTTCAGATAAAGTTATACAATATCAAGACCCGACTCATCTTTTTACTGATGACCCGGCCCTTGGGGGTTACTGGCCGCAAAGTTTTCCTAACTTTTTCAAGACCCGGCTCATCTTTTTACTGATGACCCGGCCCTTGGGGGTTACTGGTCGCAAAGTTTTCCTAACTTTTTCAAGACCCGACTCATCTTTTTACTGATGACCCGGCCCTTGGGGGTTACTGGTCGCAACGTTTTTCTAACTTTTTCAAGACCTGGCTCATCTTTTTACTGATGACCCGGCCCTTGGGGGTTACTGGTCGCAATGTTTTTTTCTAAATTTTCTTAAGTCCCGGCTCATCTTTTTGGATGACCCGGCCCTTGGGGGTTAATGGGAGTAATACAATATAACAAGTTTACCTCATGTTTGTTTTTTAACATTCGCATCAGGCTCTTTTCCATCTCATAGCTCGCCTCCAGGCGACTTGACAAACCAGAGTAGAGTTCCCCGAACTCCAGGTTTTCATACTCAGAAAGCTTGGCCTGGGAAAGTCCCGATTCAGGAATGGCTTGGGAGGAGGATGCCACATGTTTTGACAAAACCGTCACCGCCGGTTTCGAGAAGCCAGTACTAGTAATAATCACAGCATCTGGGTCTTCTGTTGTCATCAATGGACTTGGCGGCTTAGGGATATCCGTTGTTTCCTTTGGCGATTCAGGAAGATCCATCTGATTTGCAGGCTCGGCTTGATCTGGTTCATCCTGATTCGGTGCTGAGTCTTCGATGGGTTCTGAAGTTGGGACAGGAATTGACCCGCTGGTTTTCCTTTTCTTGGCCTGTGCCCTGAAAAGAAGGGAGAAGTGTATTAAGAAATTGAAAGGCTCATTACTTTCAGAATTCAAAACAAGATTAGCAAAAGATTTACCCTGGAACTCGAATCATTGGTGGAAGTGTCGACATCACTGAGTCGCCAGATGTAGGACGAGAGTTCTGCAAGAATTATACGTCAACAGTATTGGCGGGTTACAACCGTGATTCAAGGAGAACATGAAGAATTGTCATTCACAAAATACCTCATTCGGTTTCGTCTTGTTTGTTGCTGGTAAGCCGGACACCAGATCACCGGAATGACTTCGCGTCTTCCGATTTGAAGTGTGCTGTGCTTTCTTTAGTAGGAAATTTGGGTCCAAACAAGCATTTGGGAACTTCCCCACAAACTCGCCTGGCCGGCTTAGGTGGAGAAGGAGATGAATCGGAGGAAACAGAAATTACCTCAACAGAGTCCTCCTGGCTTTCATTGTCTTCGTTCTATTACAAAGAAAGGGAAAGACGTAAATACAAAGATTAACAGTAGTGGATGGCGAGTGAAAAGAGGATGAATTTTTACCTCTGAAAGTGCATCGCCGACTTGAGATTCATCGACTTCGAATGGTTCAGCCACAACAGCTTTGCCCTTACCCTTGGTTTTCTTTGAGGGCGGCTTAACATTTTTCATGGCTGGCCTTTTGGGTTTTCTGGACCAGAACTTATCGCCTTTCTGAAATAGTATATGTTACAAAAACACAATACAAATGAAGCATAAGGAGTAAAAACCAAAAGCGGGTTAGATTTGTTCACCTTGGGCGCCGGGTTAATTTTGCAGAAAGGCTTGAGGCCGATTTGACCGCATTTTCCTGCAGGCTCGCCAGTCAGTTTCTTGATAATGGTGACAATGTCTTTTTCTGTTAAAGCCGTACGGAAATAACATTGAGGATGATCTAGGGTGCCATAAAATTCGCACATCAGACCGTCCCGGCGACTCAGAGGGAGGATACGCCATTCGACCCAGCAGCGGATTAGGTCAACTCCAGTAAGGCCATTATTCGTCAAGGACCTTAATTCGGACAATACTGGGATGAACTCCGACTCTTCTTGCTCGGTGAGTTTGTCTGGGAGCTTGAAGTTTGTTGGAAGGCGAGTTGGCCGGTAGCCCAGAAGTTTGTTTTCGCCTGCAGGAGAAGTCTCTTGACAGTAGAACCAAGACTCGCCCCAACCTTTGGGATGGCTGGGCATGGCGAGTGAAGGAAATGGGCTATCCCTGCGGCGTTGAACATTGATACCGCCGAGCTCCAGGCTGGGACCATTGTGGAATTCCGTTTGGCGATTCAGATGAAAAAGTGCTAGAATAGAGGAACAGAGGGCTCAATCCGCAGATAAGCTTCACAGAAAACTTGGAATTGGCATAAGTTGCTTATGGAATTGGGTCCCAAATCCTGGAGGCGGACGTTCATGAAGGCCATGGCGTCTCTAAGAAACTTCGATCCAGGCGGCTTAAAACCTCGCTCCAGGTGTTCAACAAAGACGACTATTTCCCCTTCCCTGGGGTTAGGAAGATCCTCTCCAAACCCGGTGCGCCAGCCGATAACATTCTGGGGATCGAGGTTGCCCGTTTTCACGTAATCGGCCAATATGGTATCGTCAACCTTAGTAGGAAGCCAGTCACTTTTGAAGACGGCGCCCATGCTACAAAGAGGTAAGGTGTGAACTTACATGCCTTGAACATCTACTGTAAGGGATGAAATAAGTTCATTTAAATCGCCAAGTACTTTGTTCACGGACTAAGGGAAGGACTTGACTCGCCATATCAAAGGGCCGAGTCGGTTTATTATGGCGACTTACGGGGCGTAACTATTTACAAGAGCTGCGCACTAGAGATGACGGGGACGTTTCGTCCGAAATTTCTAAGTATGAAGACTACAAACAGCTTTCCGCAAACAGTAGGTAAATGGTGGATCTATCAGGCAGGTAAAAAAACCTGAGGAAAACGACTGGATGCGACCATTTCTTACCAGAGCAAGACGATGCCCCTCATTTGATGGAACATTATACTAAAAGATCTACGAGTAAAGATGGATAAATAAAGGTATTCAAGGGCATTGGATATCTCATCAAATGTTCGTGTTAATCGGGAATGCGACGTTTGCTCGCGAGGAATATCAAGAACTTAGCAATGGCAGGAACATGGCAATGGCCAGAACATTGAGCAGGGATTGGATCTTTTCCTAAAAAGGGGGCGAAGGCCTAACCTGATGCTCTCAGACGAAGAGGGCCGCCGGCGACGAAGGTTGTTGGAGAAGCACGGAGTTTTCGTCGGACGATGAGGTCTTCGGCGGCAGCGGAGTTCGTAGCAGACGGCAAGGTGGTCGGCGATGATGTGGTGGTCGACGGCGGCGGACAGATCGGCCGCGGCGCGAAGCTGGACGACGGCGAAGGCCTAGGGGCGGCGCCAAATCGGTAGGTGGGGAGCACCAGTCCTGTCCCCCCTATCTATTTATCAGAAGCGGCGCTGGAATCGAGGCGCCGTGAGCGGGAACCTCCAGGGAATAAAAATATTCACTATAAATGCGCGTCGTAGACTTCGGGATAACGATATGCTAAGATTCATTGGGGTTGTGTCAATCTTCCCGGAAATCAAGGGATAAGAAGAGACCAACAAGAAATGGTTTGGCGACTTAAAGAATTTTCGGTGCCCGATGGCGGGTTACAATTTCTGACATATGAAGGAAAATGAGGGATGAATCGCCTTCAGCTAAGCAGATGTATTGGCATGAAAAAAGAAGTTCAAGTCAATTTGGGGCCTAATGTTGGGGATATTACCTGTGACTGACCCGCCCTAGTTGGGCCGGGTTAGTCATTAGGCGATTCATCCGAGCAGGTATTTGGGCCTTGTCCTGGTCAAGCCAAGGTAATATGACGGTTTGTGAATCAGGGAAGGTCTCCAAGCTTCGGAAGATAGCGACTTAGAGACCATCGGGGTCACGATTCGTAGGAAGGAAAGTATCCTTGTAAACCCTAGGGGATTTGACCTGTATATAAAGGCGAGTCCCAGGGGAAGAGAGGGGAGGTTAGAAATCATCGAGTGCTAGGTTTGGCGAATTACGCCCCCTTGTAATCGAATCCACATCAATACACACAAAAGCAGGACGTAGGCTATTACCTCCTCACGAGGGGCCGAACCTGGGTAAATCACCGTGTCTCTCCCGCTTAACCCCTTTGAGTCGCCACCAAGGTGCGATGGCTCCAGTGTTAAGTCCTTTCACGAGGACATCTGCTGTGACAAAACCACGACACATGTACTCATCGTGAATTTGCTAGAATACTCATTGAGCTTCACTTATATCTTTTGAGTTAGGCAATTTAGCTCGCATGTGCTTCACTTATATCTTTTGAGCTAGATAACTTTTCTCTAGTGCTTCACTTATATCTTTTTAGAGCACGGCAGTGTCATATTTTGGAGAAATAAGAACTCTCGATCTTCACTTATATCTTTTTGAGAGTGCTCTCTCTCAGTAACTTGGTAATTGGCTTGTGCTATGAAAGTAGTCCTAAAGATGATAGGCATCCAAAGAAGATATAATAAAAATTTCCAAATTCTTGTGCATTGATTAGTAAAGAGAAGTTTGATTCCTAACAATTAAGTTTTGAGACATGGATTTGGTGATATTAGAGTTATGTTAGTAGGGTGTTGTGAATCTAGAAATACTTGTGTTGAAGTTAGTGATTCCCGTAGCATGCACGTATGGTGAACCGCTATGTTAGGAAGTCGGAACATAATTGATTTATTGATTGTCATCCTTTGTGTTGCGGTCGGGATCGCGCGATGGTTAACACCTACCAACCATTCCCCTAGGAGTACGCGTTTAGCACTTTGTTTCGATTACTAATAAAACTTTCGCAATAAGTATACGAGTTCTTCATGACTAATGTGAGTCCATGGTATGGATGCGCTTTCACCTACCACCATTGCTAGCCTCTCTAGTGCCGCGCAACTTTCGCTGGTGCAGAAACCCACCATATACCTTCCTCAAAATAGCCACCATACCTACCTACTAAGGCATTTTCATAGCCATTCCGAGGTATATTGCCATGCAAATCCCACCGTTCCGTCACATGACTTGTGTCGTCACTTTCATATTTCCATTGCATGATCGTAAGATAGCTAGCAAGATGTTTCAACGTCATACGCTAAGCTAGATCGTTGCACATCTCGGTACACTGCGAGAGGCATTTCCTATAGAGTCATCATTGATCTAAGTGTTGAGTTATAAGTAAATAAAAAAAGAGGCCAAAGTTGCCCACCAAAGAAATGAGAGAAAAAGAGAGAAGGGACAATGCTACTATCTTTTTCCACACTTGTGCTTCAAAATAGCACCATGTTCTTCATGATTGAGAGTCTCTTGTATTGATACTTCCATATACTAGTGGGAATCTTCATTATATAACTTGGCTTGCATATTCCAATGATGGGCTTGCTCAAAATTGCCCTAGGTCTTCGTGAGCAAGCAAGTTGGGTGCACACTCACTAGTTCTCCTTTTGAGCTTTCACACACTTATAGCTCTAAGTGCATCCGTTGCGTGGTAATCCCTGCTCATTCACATTGATATCTATTGATGCGCATCTCCATAGCTCATTAATATGCCAAGTCAATGTGACCATCTTCTCCTTTTTGCCTGACAACCTCCACCACACTCTATTCCACCTATAGTGCTATATCCATGGCTCACGCTCATGTATTGCGTGAGAGTTGAATTTTTTTGAGAAAGTAAGAGTGTGAAAACAATTACTTGGCCAATACCGGGGTTGTGCATGATTTAAATTCGTTGTGTGGGGATGATGGAGCATAGCTAGACTATATGATTTTGTAGGGATAACTTTCTTTGGTCTTGTTATTTCAAAAGTTCATGATCACTTTGCTAGTTTTCTTGAAGTATTATTGTTTTCATGTCAATAGTAAACTATTGTTTTGAATCTTATGGATCTGAACATTCATGCAACAAGAAAGAAGTTACAAAGGACAAATATGTTAGGTAGCATTCCACATCAAAAATTCAGTCTTTATCACTTCCCTACTCGAGGACGAGCAGTAGTTAAGCTTGGGGATGCTTGATACGTCTCCAACGTATCTATAATTTTTGATGGTTCCATGCTATTTTCTTGTCAACTTTGGATGTTTTGAATGCACGAATATGCTATTTTATATATTTTTTGGGACTAACCTATTAACTCAATGCCCAGTGCCAGTTCCTGTTTTTCCGTGTTTTTGACCTTTTTCAGAGGAGAATATTGAATGGAGTCCAAACGGAATAAAACCTGCGGAATGATTTTTTCCATAACAGAAGACACGCAGGAGACTTGAGAACCAAGGCAGGGGACCTCGGAGGAGGTCACAAGCCCACCAGGCCCGGCCTAGGTGGAGGGGGCGGGCCTAGGAGGCTTGTGAGCTCCCCTTGGCTCCCCTGCCCTACTTCTTCCGCCTATAAATTCTCCAAAAATCTGAAATTTCCAGAGAGAGCCACGAAAATACTTTTCCGCCGTTGCAAGCTTCTATCTCCGCAAGTTCCCATCTAGGGCACGTTCTGGTGCCCTACCGGAGGGGGGATTCGGACAC